>NC_135783.1:159393946-160018946 GCF_051106095.1 Pogona vitticeps
TTTTTAATTAAAAAAATTAAGTAACTCATATCAATACAGTAGTCTGTGTTTGCTAATTGATTATAATGTGAGATGAACATCCAGCATTTGTTCTGTCTCACTGCAGTTGCTTGGACTAGTTTTGAGTTACTGCATGGTGGTGGTGGGGGGGGTGAAAAGGTACCTAGACAGCTGGTTTACCACAACTGGAGGTGTGGCTCGTGCCAGTCTTCACTTGTACTATCTGTCTGATTGGTGGTGACAATAAATGCTGCTGGATGGTAAAGAGTTCCATTGCCAATGCATCACACAAATTCAATGTACTGTGGCAAATTCAGTGGCAGAAAGGTATAGTCCAGGTGGATTTATAGCTCTTGTGTCAATAACCCATACCTAAAATGGTAGCCCCCAACTAGAGCAGATCCCAGTGAATCAATTGCTGAATGATTACACCAATTGTATGTAAATTCCAGTGAGTCATTGAGTCTTCCCTAGTTTGACTACCAGTTGGCTTCAGATCAATCTGTTTTGTCTTGTGTGACTGCTATCATATATGGTAGTTGTGCAACTCATACTCAGAAATGATTGTTGCTTATAGGAAGTTCATCTTACAGTATATGCAGTTGCCTAATTAATTTTGAGCTGGTAAAGCATAGGATGAAAATAAATCCATGTTGTTGCTCTCAGCTCATCATATTGAATCGTCCAAGCCACAAGTTTGAGCTCCCAGAAGTATGTCTGATGAGTTAGAGACAACAGGGCAATTGTCTTTCAAGACAAAGGACTAACTTCTTGCCCAGACTGCACAGCCTTGGCTGTCAAATAATGAAGTTAATCTGCTTTGCTAGCTCTTCCCATCCTGCACTGAGTAAATTTCCATTTCCTTTGTTTTCTGGTTGTACCCCATTTTGTCCAAGTGACTTATTAATCACCACAGGACACCAGTGTGAGTTTAAAGAGGGTGGTTAAATACAGCCCCCACTTTATTCCTGATGTTCCTGTGCTAATAGCTGGGAGGAGGCTGTGTCAGCCGTCATTTTGTGGCTCATCCTTTGTGGCACTTAATCATCTTGAGCATCTTAATCATTCAGTGTGTCTCGGCTAACATATGGCTAACAGTAGGCATGACTAATGTGATTGTCTCATAGCAACATGTGTTCTGTTGCGAAGGGCTAAGTGGGACCAGTTGGATCTGTTTGGTTGGCTGGATTAGCTGTGCTGTTTAAAGAGGGGGAGGGAGGGAGGGGGCACCTAGTCACTTCATGGTTGTGAAGTGACACACCTGCACCTAATTAGCATCTGTAAGTTCAAGCTTTCAGTGAGCTCCACAGGAGGCTGGTAACACGAGCTTCTAAGAGTGCGCTTTGTACTGTGCAGGCAGGATTGAAGTATCTTTGCAGCAGCTCCTGTAAAGGCTGAAACGCCTAGCAAGAAAATGAAAGCAATCAGTTGGAGGGCTCTTAGGAGTCTGTTTCCCTGTTCGTGTTTCAGAGTTGCCCATGGCTGAGGGTGGGAGTGGAGGTGGTGGCAGCATTTGCTTAGAGCAGGAGCACTTTAGGGCACTTCATGTCCCCACTTCCACTTGCTTCTTTCCTTAAGTTAGTTTTTACAAAGATGTACAGTGCTCTCGTGTTTTCCCCTTTAGCTTAAAAATGTATGACAATATACCAGAAAGCACAATAATAATAATAATAATAATAATAATAATAATAATAATAATAATAATAATAATAATAATAATAATAATAATAATAATAATAATAATAATAATAATAATAATAATAATAATAATAATACCAAAGAGATCTAAGCTGTAATGAGCTTTCCAGAATCAAGCCTCTACTCAGTTCATAAGTGATGGAATCTAAGACTGCTATCAGTTGAAAATGGGAGGAGGCTTCTGGTGGAAACATCCAAGACCAGACCTTCTGCATCCTTAGCCTTACTTTTTAACCATAGGCATGCAGCAGCTATTCCTGCCACCCAAAGGTGTCCCATCTTGGAGGCTTGCCAAGTATGCTTTTTTTCTCAAGCGGCTTGGTGAAACACTGCACTGATTCCATTTGACTTGGCAGCAAGGAGGTGTGAACACCCTTTGCAGTCTTAATTTCATTTCACACCAGACAGTGCAAAAATGAACTAAGGTCTGCTTAACATGCAGGAGGTGGTGTGCCTGAGGTGACCTTGAAAGGCTACATCCAGTAGTACCTTTAGATCAGTAAACAAACATGTCTGTTTGAAATGTATATCCTTTGACTGGATGGTCTCCTTCAAATACAAAATGCAGAAATGTACACACAAACTCTTCACCCCACCTGTACCTTTCATCTGTTTAAAACAAGGATGGGTAATACAGGGACCACCCCCTGTTTGCCATGGCCATCAATTTTGCAGCTTTCTTGAAGCCCCCAACTGCGTATTTTTAAAAGAAAAGTCAATGTTTGGGACCAGGTTTCGTAACATCATTAAGTCACAAGATTTAGCCCTAATAATGGAGGTTCAGTGAGCCTTTTGCCTGTATAGTAGGTCCCTCAGATCCACAGTGGATCCCTTCCACAATCTACAATGAATGCCTGAAACTGCAGATAATAGCAAACCCTATAGATACATACAAGGAGGCGGGAGAAAAGCTTCAAGGCCCACACCCTTATACGTTATATAAAGAGAGCTGTGGTACACCATGGATAACTGAAACTGTGGATACTGATCCCACAGAAACAGTGGTTGTATTGTACCAAAATCATTATAGGAAAGAGACTGGAAAGTATTTTTGGAATACTTGGAAAATTGGGATTGATAGGATGGTGTTCTGTCGTGATGTTTAGTTCTTGCTAAGCAATTTTAAAGGTTCCTTTAATAATAAAATGACTTTTTTTCCTCCCTCAGGCAATAAGCAACAAGGACCAGCACAGTATATCCTACACTTTATCTCGAGTTCAGACGGTGGTGGTTGAATACACGCATGACAGTAACACAGACATGTTTCAGGTATATATAAAACATGTGTGCATTGGGAAATTGTGCAAGCTAACTGCATGAAGTGCCATCATTTGTGTTTTCTCATGTTAGAAGAATGGTTATAATATCCTAAGTTGCACATGCCTGATGACATTGTCAGTAGCTCTGAGAAAAGTTAAACCAGAAAGGACCTTGTGACCTTTTGGGTTTATGGGCTTATGGAACGGGGAAGACGGCCCTGAAGAAAGCCCAAAGGATTAGGGGTTTGTTCATATCGTTGACATAGATGTCAAGAGTAAACATTTATTGACAGCCATGTAATTTGACCCTTCTGTTCCTTCCTTATATATCATATCCCCCCCCCCCCGCTACACACAGGCACACCCTGACTTCACTCTTCTATAAAGGAGATTTGGACTAAATGATAGCTCAGTGGTTTATCTCTCTGGCTGTGGAGCCAGAGGGTGGTTCAGTTCCCCACTGTGCCTCCTTGACAGGAGTTGGACTCAATGATCTATAGGATTCCTTCCAGCTCTGCAGTTCAAAGGTTATTACATGCTTCAGTAAATACATGGAGTGCTTTTTAAAAATCCTTGCTTTCTAGTAAGTATACACAGTCCTAATCTGAATCATGACTTCACATCCCAGCTGGTTTTTGTTTGTTTGTTTCAAAATCTTGAATTTTATTGAAAAAAATTATTGAGAGAAAAGCTAAGCTTCCTCCATTTATGAAAGCCTGTCTTGATTTGAATTTACTAACTTGATAGTAAAACAAATGGATCTTGAGTAGAATAATATTTAATTTAACAAGCAAATTTTGAAGTTCTGCTCAATTCAGTACTATTGCAATCTCTGCAAGTCAGTGAGAGGCAGTAAACTTGTTGCTGAGGGCTCAAAGTCTGTCTCCAATTTAAAATGTACTAGAGTAGGCATAACAACTTGGATCTTCAAGCTCTCCCAGTTTGTTTCTGGCTTCCAATACGGATTAAACCTTCTGGCTTCGAACCAAACTGTTAGTATGCTACTCGGGACTCCTCATTTGTGTTTCCTTTTACTTGTGCATTGTTGCATACACAGCATACATATAGGATGCTGTCTTAATCACGGATATTCTGACTCCTGCGCCTTCCTCTTCTGTGCCTTTGAAATCTTGCCTTCAGCCTTCCCAGATCTCACTAATTTGTATGTTGATTACATACATTGTCTTAAATTCAACATCCAGAAAAATAGCCATTTTTTCAATGTATAGCAGCAAAAAGGCAAAAGGTACTCTGTTGGTTTAGACTGCCTGTCTTGATGTAACCTGGATCTTCTGAGAGATACCATTAAAAAACAGGAAGTTGAGGAATCTGCAGAATTAACTGTGTTGTGAATAGTTTTTGTAAATTTGCTCCCTTGGAGACAGTGTTTTGGTTTTGAAATAGTCTGAAAAAACATACTATTGACAGCCCACCGGTTTTGCCAGGTGAACAGCTTAAAGAAAATAAGTCATATACAAGTGGCAAAATGGTTTTCCTGATTATTGCTGCCTGCAAAATGCTTACTTTCCCCTGCCAAAAATCTCTGTCCATAGGATGGCTCTGTCAGGAAGGAGAGGTCCAGTCTAACCCAGGGGTGGCTCATGGACTGAGGCAAGATGTGTTTCCCTCGCTCTGAAATTTCTGGGGGAAGTATCCTCTCTGCCTCAGTCACAAGCCCCTTTACCTCAGAAAAAGTACATAGAGAAGTTGCCTCAGGGGGTGGGTTGGGTTGATACATTCTAAACATCCCTGTTTGAAATAGCATATTCTGGTAAAAGTATTACCACATGAGCCATCTTTGTAGTATAGTGTAGTCCTAGGCAAGAGGTGCTCGAACTCCCTCACTAGGAACAGCCACAGGAGTTGTCTGACTAGTACCTGAAGGTTCCTAGAAGACAACTCTGCCAAAGCCAGTCTCTCCCTATCCACACACTGTATTGGAGACGGTGTTGAAACGTTTATCTTTTGTTCTTGAGATATGGGGTCGTTTGGGCAGAATGTGTCATCCTGCAAAGGCTTCAAAGTCGTCAAACAAGCGTAAGAGGCCAATGTAGGGCATCTTGAATAGTTCGGAAGTGAGAGGAGGAGAGGTGGAAAGTGTGCTGGTTCCGACCGCTCTGGTCTGCACAGGTTCCACAGGACAGGGAGGACAAGCCCCCTCCCCCATGGCAGTGGCTGCAGTCTGGAGTGTGGCAGCCGAGAACATAAACAGCCATGCTGTTTGAAAGAACCCAGTGTGGAGAGGGAGGGAGGGGCTCTGTTATGAAACAACTTAGGAGGGCTTGGGGTTTCAATACAAGATGCGTATTTCTTACACCCCTTAATTTTAAAGCAGAAATAGATGTCTTTAAACCCTTAAAGGGGGGGGGTTGATTTGGCTTTGAAAAGAGCATCTGGCTTCATCTGGAAGAGCCTAGCTGGTTTGCAGCCAAGCCCAGTAAGGCGGCCCATTGTTTTCGTCCAGCCAAACAAAGGGATAAAACAGTTGGTGTTTACTCTGAATTAAGTAGTTCACCTTTACTCCAGCTGTATATGAGTCCAAAGAGTGGTTTTGCAGCCTGGTAACTCTAGAACTGCTGGTCTTGTCGCTGAAGGTCATTTTAATTATCAACTCATTTGTGAAAGATACAGTGAACATTTTTCCCCCTCCTCCCATTCCGTGTGTTACAATTGTGGCATGAGAGTAAAACAGCACCAATTTGGCAATTCTGGTGATAAATCTTTAAAATAAAACCTAAAACACAGAAATGTAAGTCATAGTCGGCTAATCTGCTTTTTCTACTGTGTATTGTGCTCAAAGTGGATCACAAAAACAAATAAATACAGTATCAGTGATTAGAGTTCATAGTTTATTGTAACATTATTTGTAATAGGCAAATTCATGTCAAACGTTTCGTGAAATTAAATATGAACAATTTATACCAATAGGTCTATAGTAGTATTATCGGAAGTATGCTGACATTAAGAGATTCAGCACTTAGTTCATTTTAAGAAGTCTTGCAGAAAGATGACACAGAAAAAGAGAGGAAGAGGAGCAGAGCACCATCTGTGACCGTGTACTTAGGTGTCACCATGGAAAACTTGATTGGTTCAGTAGCAATGCTCATGATATTACTTGTGTGGGATTGAATTGCAGTTATGCAGGATTTAAGGAAAGGAACTCTATATATGCTTGGACTTTTAAAGGCATTCTTGTTACTTTATATTCTGATGTAAACAATAAAAAATAATTTATTACGGTCAGTGACAAGAAAGATAAGAATACATTATTTAGCTAAAAATCACATATCATACAGTATTCTGAAGTACTGAGTCCTGCAACTGTGAATTACCATTTGGTGTAAAGTCATGGATTCCTTTAAGGTCTGCACCTCCCATTTCATGGGCTAAGGTTTCTGACTAGCCACTGAAACCCAGCAGGGATCTTTATAGATATTTTGTTGAGCTATTTAATGAGATTAATCCCCACCCACTCAGCAGAGTGAAAGAAAGAAAAGCAAAATGTCTAGCAACTTTGGTTTATGACCTGAGGCAGAAAAGTAATGGAGAAAAGGTTGAAAATTTCCTCAGCAAATTGAATTTGAAATACACACAAAGGTATAACGAGGCAGTGTTCTGAACAGGCAGTCCCAATGAAAGAGCCGTTGTTCAGACAAGATTGGATGCTTGCAAGACTAAGCTTGCAGGGTGGGGTGGGAGATGGAAAATTAAATGTCGGTATGTTCTAGAATGCTTTATTTTGCACCACCTCTGAATCTATGTTTAATTTGTTCTCCAGATTGGGCGATCAACAGAGAGCCCTATAGACTTCGTAGTGACAGATACTGTTCCTGGAAGTCAGAGCAATTCAGAGACTCAGTCTGTTCAGAGCACCATCTCAAGATTTGCCTGCCGGATAATATGTGAACGAAATCCTCCTTTCACAGCAAGAATATACGCTGCTGGCTTTGACTCATCCAAAAACATATTTTTAGGGGTAAGGAGCTGTTTCCCTTTGCTGTTCAGTGCAAGTTTAGCAGACTGGGTTAGATTCCTATAGATGTGCAGATGAATGACTAACAAAGAAATAAAAGCCACCTTCTTGATGTTTCATTGTAGGAGAAGGCAGCCAAGTGGAAGACATCTGATGGGCAAATGGATGGCCTCACTACCAATGGTGTTCTAGTCATGCATCCGCGCAATGGATTCACTGAAGACTCCAAGCCTGGGGTGTGGCGAGAGATATCGGTATGTGGGAATGTGTTCAGCCTCCGCGAAACAAGATCTGCTCAGCAGAGAGGAAAGATGGTAAGTTTGAGATCGGCAAGTTTAGATGTCATGTTGGAGTAAACTGTTCTATTTCTGTGAGACTCTGAGCACCCTGGATTTTAAAAATATTTTCAGCGTGAGGATCTATATTACTAGCAATGTCTGCATTTTGCCCCAACCTTGTTGGATTAAATTATATCCGTTAATATACTAATGCTTTCTATATGAACTGAGAGTGTGAAGTAGAAACGCTTTTTTCTTGTATATTGACAAGACGTCTTCACCTCTTAAGTGCTCCTTCTCCCCTTTTGTATCCTTCCTCATAGCTTTTACATTGTGAAATAAATAAAGCCAAATTTGTTTGCTGCTCTGTACTATCAAGTTGTATTTGATTTACAGCAACTCTTAATAGGATTTTCAAAGTATGTTTTATGTTTAAGGAGTTGCAATTAGACACATGGGTAGCAAATTAGTATTTCTGTCCTTTCCAGGACATACATATCTAGACATTTGCAGAATCCGAACAGACAGGGTTGCTTCAGGAATTTTGGTCTTTGAACCAAAATTCCATATGAAGTAACTTGATTTGCAGCTCCTGGATTAAAACTAAGAATATGTCAGATTTTGCATGTGTCCAAAAGTTGCAAAAAAACAGCTCTGCTCCCAAAAATGTATCAAAGCGTATTTCAGATTGTACAATTTGAGATGAATGCATTCCAGAATGCATATTCAGCATGTTGCTAAATTCATGTTCTTGTACAAGTGAAAATATGGTGGATAAATGCAGAATGAGACGAAACAGGCTTTGTTTAACACATGGTACACAAAAGAGATACCGGCTAGGAATAGAGTTGGTCGTCCATCTCTGAAGGTATTATAGCAAATTTGAGAGACTTCAGATGGGGACATGAGCAGACATTATACCTCATTTGAAAAACTGTTAATTCGAAGTGCACAAAAGTGGCTTCTTTGAAAATGTATGGTTTTAGACATGTAAATAACCTTCAGTTGCTAGTAACTGAACAAAATTATGAAAGAGAATATTAGCGATATCTGAAGTTGATATGAAATGTATTTGTATGGAGACAGTTGAGTGTTGTTTGTTGTTGTTATGTGGCCTCAAGTAAGTAAAAAAACTTACCTTTAGCAACCCTGATAAGGTTTTCAAGGGTAGTGACGAATTTAAGAAGTGGTTTTGCCAGTTCCTGTTACCAGCCTAATTGGCAGGACAGCTCAGTGGTTTAAGTATCTGGCTGCAGAGCCAGAATCTGGGAGTTCCATTCCCCACTGTGCCTCCTGCAAGTAGAGCCAGCCTGTGTAGTCATGGGCTGCAGAGCCCCAAAATGCTCCCAGAAGAAGGGAATTTTTCTGTGCTTTCTCTACCCAGAAAATCCTGGAAAGGGTTGTCATAAATCAAAATTGACTTGATTGCATGCAATTATTTTTGCAGTTCCACTCCACAGTGAGTTTCCATGGCAAAGCCAGGGACTCAAAGTCTCCTGAGTCCTAGCCCATTACACTATCCACTGCACCATACTGGGTACCCAGTAGAGTGTTATAAGGTGTTAATTCTCAAGAGAAATTCTATTTGATTATGTACGGGTGGTAGTATATCCCTATCAAAATGTTTAGAATACCTTTGAGTGCCCTTAAGCTCTGTTGGCACTGATGAAGTGAAGTGGCCTATTTCTCCATATTTGAAGGCAAAATACCAGATTTCGTTCTCTCAAACAGGATTGGATTATGATTGTAATTGCCATCAAGAAAATCACACAACTGTTTCTGTAACAGAAGTTACAATATTGTTGGGCACCATTTCAAATCAGTTATCGAGACTTTATAGAACAATTTCATCCATTGATTGTTATGTCTGTGGATAGTTGATAAAGCATGGCTATCAAGGCACATACCTATGGTGAAGCAGTGGGGAAAATATGGGAGGGTATGCTGATGCATAAAACTATATATTTTAAACTGTTACAGAACAGTTGATCAAATGCTCTCTAATCCTTTCAAGTAAGCTGGAGTCTTCCCATTAATTATTGAAGTAGACAGAAATCAATCCACTTAACTCCTTTAGCTATTTTGAACATGAGTTGATTATGACTTGAGATTTAGTGGCTGCATTACAGAATGTGCCTTTTCTGGTGGGCTGGTTAGTTTGCAGTGAGTCTTCTCTTGGTGGGAGGAGCACTGAGGGAGCTCTTTGGAGGCTTAAATCTCATGGAAACTAGTGACAAGACCGTCTTCCCCTTGCAGACTTTGTGCTGTTTTTCACTGCACCCTGGAGCATATGGGGATGCATGAGGTCTTGCAAAAGACGGGAGGATTTCCCCAACACATGCAGGTGGTTCTGCTAAAAGAAGCAGTTAAATCAATGGAGCACCTCCATTGGATTGTGGCCAGAGTAACTCATTCCATAAAGCTTCCAGACTGGTAGCCACGTTGGTCTGTTGTAGCAAAGTCAAGGTATTATGGCATGGGCTTTTGTGGGCTCCATTTACTTCATCAGATGTTTGATTCTGTAGACAGCATTACAGCTGCTGGCCAGGACATTTTTTTTTAAAGGTGTCCCAGAGTAGGCCTCAATGGTGGGCCTGCTTCAATTCTGAAGCCTCATTAGGTGTGTAAAGATAATTTGTAATAAGTTGGTCCTCTGTGACAAGTTGTTAAAACGGCACAAGTCAGATGGTTTAGGAATCAAGAAGACAGGCAAAGCTATTTTAAAATGACCATGAGCTGTTACACAGTAAGTTACTAATCAAAGTCTGTGATGTCTTTTGTTTGTTCTAGATTAATGGTTCCCAACCTTAGTTTCCCCAGATGTCGTATGGACCACAACTCCCTGAAATCCTAGTCAGCACAGCTAGTATTGAAGCCATTTGGGAGTTTTAGTCCAAGAATATCTGGGGACCCAAGGTTGGGAACCACTGTTCTAGAAGATGCAGTATTTTGTAGACTCTGATCTTTAATTTAATCTGAAGAATGCAGTATTGTGACTCAGAGTATATACAGCTCTTACATGGCATGTAACCTGTGTTCATCTTCCCTTCCAGGTTGAAAATGAGACGAACCAACTTCAGGATGGTTCACTGATTGACCTTTGTGGAGCGACATTGCTGTGGCGTACTGCAGAAGGACTTTCACGCACACCAACAGTGAAGCACCTGGAAGCTCTGAGGCAGGAAATAAATGCAGCCAGGCCTCAGTGTCCTGTGGGTTTTAACACATTAGCCTTTCCAAGTATGAAGAGGAAAGATGTTGTAGATGAAAAGCAACCCTGGGTGTACCTAAACTGTGGCCACGTCCATGGCTACCATAACTGGGGGAACAAAGAAGAGCGAGATGGGAAGGATCGAGAATGCCCCATGTGCCGATCTGTCGGCCCCTATGTGCCTCTCTGGCTTGGATGTGAAGCTGGATTTTATGTGGATGCTGGGCCTCCAACTCATGCCTTCAGCCCATGTGGACACGTGTGCTCTGAAAAGACAACGGCCTATTGGTCCCAGATCCCTCTTCCTCACGGTACCCACACTTTCCATGCAGCCTGTCCATTCTGCGCACATCAGCTTTCTGGTGAGCAGGGCTACATAAGACTTATTTTCCAAGGACCTCTTGACTAACACAAATGTGTACCCAAGGACTGCATTTAAACTCATAAGCTAAAGGATTCTGATTTCAAACAAACTGTTGTCTTAAATCAACCATGTTTCATTCTCTGGGCTTTGACAGTTTTCTTTGAGATGAAGAATACTTTTTGTTATTATTTCAGCGGTTAAATTCCTCTGTAGATAATGGAAGACGTTTGGCTACACAGAAAAAAAAAAGTCCGAGGGTGGATGGGTGGCACAGACTGAAGCTAGTTTGTAACCCATCGTTTTTGGAGATGGACAAAAGAAAATTCTTTGCCTTCTATGTAATGTTTTGAATAACATGCCTTTAATATCTAAACATTGTTTTTTTCTTAAGTATCTAACTGAGGGTAAAAGTGATCAGTTCAAAAGGACATTAGTTTACAGCTTGGATGCAAACATTATGTAAGATAGAACAACATGTATAGTAACTCCTTTTTCTATTTATCTTTATTATGAAATTATCCTAGATGACTTGGATAGAGTAGCATGGTAGTGGTGTGTTGCATCCATTAATTGGATGCGTAGATTAGTTCTTGACCAGGAGGAAAAAAGGGAGGAAGGGGGAAATGGTAGAGGAGTTTTCTTTATTTTGTAAAACTTTAAAACAATATTGAATTAATAGAAGAGTAGAAAGTTTTTAAATACAATGAAAGCAAATTACATGGATGTGCTTTTTCTAAAAAGTGCTTAAACATATGTCAGATAATCCAGATAAACATTTAGTTATTTTTCTTGCTTTCTCTCTTTGTCTGGTAGAACTGTAACAGATGAACTGGTCGCATAACATTTACCTGATACTTGGAATATGCAATTTACCCTCAATGAAGTTCTTTTCTTCCTATGTGTTAAATATTCTGTGTTTTGGTTTGTTTTTGTTTGTTTTTGCATTTGCAACACTGAAGGGTTTATGTTTATTTAAATAAAAAAGAAACAAAGCATACAATGTATGTCTTTTCCTCCCTGCTGACAGAAACTTGAAGTGTTGTCCAGGAAGAAAATGTCATGTTCAGTAAATCTGGTTAGGAACTGATCAGTATAAGCGCACAATAACATAGATCATTGGTTCCCAAGCTTAGGTTCCCAGAGATTCTTAGACTAGCACTCCCAGAAGCCTTCCCCACTTGCCGTACTGGCAAGGGGTTCTGGGAGTTGCAGCACAAGAACGTGTGCGAACCCAGGCTTAGGAAACACTGGCATAGACTGAAGAGGTATGAACACGTGTAAGAGGACATTTTCCTTGTACCATTGCAAAAGCCAATGCAGTTTTTACCCCATACATGTAATGGAAGCTGCTAGAAGTATTAGCCTTCCACTATATTCATGGAGACCAAAACAAAAAACAAAAAAAAAAACTTGCCTTCCTGTGTCACAGGAATCAAGCACATTTCTCAGTTGGTTGGACTTCCAGAATCAACGTTGTTTTATCCACCTGAGGGAAAAATCTGTGCAGGTCATAGCATTACCACAAGAATTGGTTGATGTGGGGTTTTTGGGCTCTTTGGCCATGTTCTGAAGGTTGTTCTTCCTAACCTTTCGCCAGTCTCTGTGGCCGGCATCTTCAAAGGACAGCACTCTGAAGATGCCGGCCACAGAGACTGGCGAAAGGTTAGGAAGAACAACCTTCAGAACACAGCCAAAGAGCCCGAAAAACCCACAACAACCATTAGATCCTGGCCGTGAAAGCCTTCGCAAATACCACAAGAATTGGTCTGAATATATTCATTCATTGTTATTGATTGTATGCTTGTTTATTCAGAAGTATTCTCTCACTGTGTTCAGTGGGGTCATCTCCCAAATAAATGTGCATAGGGTTGACATCTTAGTAATTTCAAATCTATCTGGAGTAATACTGATTATAGAATGGTCGGAATTTGAACACTAATTTAAAAATTAATGTATGTTTGCAATAGACATGTAATGCTGCGTTCTCCCTCCCCACCAAAAAAGGGCCTATATCTCCCATTCAAAATTAATCCTATGCTGGGCAGCCCAACCTTGATTCTGTAAATGTATCTAGAATATAATACTCAGAAGCCTTAGTTAAAATTGCCTAGAGCTCAAGTCGCTTCTTAGAATTTCTGAGAATTATAATCTAAGATCATCAAGGACTTAAGTTAACCTGTATAGCAGTGGTCCCCAGGCTGTGTGCTGTGGCTCCATGGGATGCAGGAAACCAACCCAGGGGTGCCACAGAATCCTCTCCTTCTTCCCCGCTTCCTCCCTCCACCATAGTATACTGCAGCATTTACTTGCCTTGCAGTTTCTCTGGTATCCCTGCATGGTGTAGAGAGGGAACCTTGGCCAGGTCTTTCCATAGAAATGGGTTTTCTGCCCTCCTGTTCGCAAGGAAGCCTTCCTTCAACACGCACGCACACACACACACACACACCTGCAAAAAAAATGCAGCTTCTTTTCCGAAGCTGCTTCCCTAGGAGAAGTCAGGCCGTGAGGGCATTTCCCTTAAGCGATCTGTATATACCGTAGCTTAGTTTCTGGTTCCATCTCGTGGCCAGTCCTAGTAATACACCTTGGGTTACTAATTATGATGATGATGATGCAGTGGGTAAGTGAAAGTGCAGGAACTGATCCTGTGGATATGGCAGTCTTTGTGTACTGAGCAGCCATAGCCAGTAGCCAGTAAGTCAAGGGAGCCACAAGTCGAAATTTGGGAATCACTGCTGTGTAGAGGACAAATCAGCCATACTAGACTGAAAGAATCTGTTGAAGTAAAATCAGCCTCACAGATCTTAGGTGTCATCCCAGGCAGCTATCCAGATCATTGCGGCCAACGTTTACTGCACCAAGATCAATTGAAAAGCACTGACCACAACTCAAGAAGTAACAGCTTCAGTCTTCCATGGATAGTGTTTGGAGGGGGGGAAAGTGGTATTTGCAGGAAACCAGAATCTAGCAGCTCTTATCCAATATGAAGCTGTCATGATTTGGATGGCCCTTGCCCTAAAGGCCTTTCTAGACCAGAGAAGAACAATCAGCCTATTGCTAAAGTTCTAGATGAACTGACCTTGCCACAGGTAGCCCCCAAATCTCCATATGAATAAAACAAATACATAATGAAATTAACAGACATTTTAAAAAACTCTCTAGCATTGCAAGTAGGATGGTTTTCTTGGTGGAGAAGCTGTGCAGGCCTACTATTGATGTGGCAAACACACAGCAAAGCTGCTGTATTTTAAATCTAGCTCTTTCTGGCCATTTCAATAGTTCAGGTAACTCTTAACGTGTTATTTCCAAACTTGGGAAGAACCATGCTGTTAAGACCATTGTCAACAAGCAAAAATTTAATCATGCTTTGGGGGTATCAAAACAAATCAAAGCATTTCACTGTAAATTTGATTTAATGAAAAATTACAGACCTAAACTGGGTAGTAGGTTCTGCTGTGGTCACCCTGATCTGCTTTTAAATAAACATGCTATAGTTTTTTTCTTGATACTTTCTAACAAAAAGCCTATGATGGACTGCTCAATTTCTGCTTTCTTTGCCTCCTGCCTTGCCAGTTGTTGCTCTAGAGTTTAAGCCCTCTAGAATGCAGCCCTCTCTACTCTTTCTGTTGCTATTCTGTGGTCTCAGTTTCTTTCACTGCAACTTTTGCAAGTCCGTTTTTGGCAAGCTGGCTTTTAGCAGAATGCCTTCTTTCTGTAAGAGCCATTGTACAGTAGCTGTGTGGTAGTTTGTGAGGTCTGCCATATAGCGACTGCAAATAGTGCTGTAGGCTACAGAAATCCACTTTGCAACTCCTCAAATTACATATTCCTAGGTTCTCCTTCGTGGTCTCTGTGAATACACACTAATGGATTAATCTGCGCTGGAGCAGAGTAGACTCGGAAACTTGCACAGCTTTAAGCACTTGGTTCCGGGACCTCCCCTACAGCTGGCTATATAACTCCACCCATGGCACCTAGCCCTCAGTTCTTTTCTCGAAGGCCGCTGTAGTAGCAGCTCTGTTCGGAACTTCACAAGTAAAAACAAATTCTATTTCTTATCTTTCCTTTCTTTGACCTCCCTTGTTCTTTCTTCTAAATAACAAGTTGTTTCTTCTGCCTGGGGGAAGAAGCTGCCATTAGTTGTTCTTTGTGAAGGCTTTACAAAACCGGCTTTAGAACCTCAGGGCTTTTTCTCTTAAAGACATAAGGTCTCTTTTACCTTCTTAGCAAGGTTACCCCCAGGCTCAAGAGCAACAGCTTTCTACCTGTTTCCAATCTTCCTCTTTCTATCAAAAAGAAGAGGACAGCATCTGAGTTTTGCCCTTAGAGGAAGAAAGGGCTGCCTACAGCTGTGGCTACCATCCTTGCTTGTCAGTGATTCTCCTGACATGGGATAAAAGCTTCTGTGTGTGAGATTGGCATGGAACAGCTCTCTTGCAGCAAGGGGCTTGTTCATACAACTGTCAAGTCTGCAGTAAGTTGGGCACCTGTAGTAGCCCCAGGGTTATCCTTGGAAGAAGAAAGGGGTCCCTGCAGCACTGGCCACCGTCCCCGCCTGTCAGTGATTCTCTTGACTGGGGTAAAGCCTCTGCGGAGGTTGGTGTGGAACAGCCCTCTTGCATCAAGGGGCTTGTTCATACAGCTGTTTAACCTGCAGTGAGTTGGGCGTCTGCAGCCCTGTCCTTGGAGAAGAAAGGGCCTCCTGCAGTGCTGGCCATCTTCCCCGCCTGTCAGTGATTCTCCTGACTGGGGTAAAGCCTCTGTGTGAGGTTGGCGCAGAACAGCCCTCCTTCATGGGCTCGTTCATACGGTTACTAATTCTGGAGAAAACTGTGCGCCGAGGCTGTAGATGTTCCTGCAACATGTGGTAAGCCTTGGTTTTGCCTTTAGGGATGGAACGGGCCCCCTTCAGCTCCCGTTGCCAGCTCTCCCTGTCAGTGATATGCCTGACTGGGGTGACACCTTTGGATGGTTTTGGCATAAAACAGCCCTCATTTATCAATGGGCTCGTTCTCACAGCTGCTATTTCCAAAATCAGCTACATGCCAAAGCAAGAGCTTTCGGGCAACATTTGGAAGCCCTAGCTTTGCCTTTAAAAGGGGGGGGGGCTGCAGTTCCCACTGCTAGCCCTGCTAGTCAGTGATATTCCTGTTTGGGGTAGCACTTGTTTGGTGGCTCATAATTTGGCACAAAACAGCCCTATTTATCAATGGGCTCGTTCACATAGTAGCCTGCAACCCCATTTCAGCTGCCGGTGCCTGCGGAGGCTCATAAGGAAAGGACTCATAGGAGTCAACCGTAAAACCCTGGTACTGTCAGGTAGACCCGAGTAATTTTCCTCAGAAGGGTCCTATTATGCTGAGAAGTTAATGCAGGACCAGTCCCTTTTATCTGGTACAGGAGCTATGAGCCTTTTCTGCCACCTTTTCTACCACCACCACCGCCCTACTCCACCTGGCACTGTTCTGAGCCACAGGCTAAGGAGTGCTTTGCACCTCCATCTATGCCTCAAAAATGTAGTGCTCCTTCAAACGCGGCTCCAGCAGCAAAGTGTCTGCGGATTCAACCTGTATTGAGACTGAGTTTGGTCAGGTTTATACTAAGAAAGATTGTTTCCCTGATCATCAGATGGACTTACCTTATTTAGCTGAGACTCACAAGAGTCAGAAGGGGGAAAAGACTTCCAACCAATCTTCCTACTCCCATATCAGTTGCCACAGTTAGTCACCCTCCTTTATCATTAACAGGTAAGGAGTTCTTTGGTCGGTGTTTTTATTTTCTGGCCACCATGTAGCCAACTACTCCTCTGCTATGGGTGCTTATCATCACCACTTACTGAATTTGACCTTGCCAATTCTGCGGGTAACTCCTGTGCACCTTTACAGTTAAAGCCTCCCATATCACTAGGAGGCAATGGGGTGGACGCGTCACGAGCACATTGCTGCTCGACATGCCTTAAACCAGCATCCAAACAACTGATGGGTTGAGGACTTGCAGTTTGTTGGTATGTGGCTTTTAGTCAGAAAACTGATGTTATTCTTGATAACCTGCCCAAGCTCCCGAAGGCAGCACGGTCATTCGTGGTGTAACAACCGGAAATACCTGGTGATGCTCTTACCAGTTTAGGGCATCCCAGGAATGTCAAAGGCCTCAACCCCAAAGTAACCAGCCGCTACCCCCTAGACATGTGGGCAGGAAGCGCCCTGACCAGCAGATCTGCAGGCAGGACCGCAAAACCGAGCGGTCTCTTTACAGCAGCTGACTTCTCTGTCATTGACCAGTCGGGCTGTCGGGCCCCTCGTCTTTTCAATTGGTGTTCCTTCATGTTTAATACTTGGGTGCCCTCTATCATAGCTACCAACTATGCTATTGAATTCAATATACCTCACTGTCATAGGCCACGTTATGGCCGCCACCACCTCATCCACCCCACCCCCCAAAAAAGGATGAAGGCCTCTGGCCCATCCTTGATTTTGAAGGCCTGAATTCTTTTATTACCCTATGTAAATTCCGTATGGCTTTCTTGGACTCTGTTATTCACATGTTACATCCAGAGAGTTGGGTTTTTTATTTCGTTTTGCAATGTTTTTGCTTAACGGCAATTTACCTGGAACGGATTATCGTCGTTAAGCGAGGCACCATTGTATGTTATCGGACCACACTATTATGTTAAATGCCATCAAGTCATATCAAACATATACCAACCCTAACAGAGTTGTCAAGGTATGTGAGATGTTTAAGGAGTGGTTTTATCATTGCCACAACCTAGGAGGTTTCTGTGGTCCAGCATAGATCCAAACACACATGTCCTGAGTCCCAATCTGTCACCAAAGGGTCCCATCAAGCAGTAGCTTCACACACTGAACTCTACACCATTCATTTCTCTGTGAACCACACAGCCATCCAATGGCAACAGACAGATCGGCTCCAACTGCTTTTCTCTTTTTCTCTTTGTTCATTTCAGTCCCACTTAAAATATTGAAAAGTCAAGAGTCTGAGAGGGGTTCAACACATGGACGGCTAGACATCATGCCATTACCATTAGACTCAGGGAGGACACAAGCTTTCCCAAGAACAACAACCATAAGGGCCTGTCAGCATGGCCATTAAAAACAAAAGCATTAAAGATGATTAAAAATGGGTTAAAGCCAGCTGTTCTGTGATTACAAAGGTAAAAACAAATCAAAACTGGGCAGTGAGGGCTGAATTGGTGTAACTATGCCTGCAGAAGGGTGATGTCACCATCGGGGGGTGACTGCAGTAATTAAAAACTTCATAGCTGTGTATCACAGGTTTTCCAACTCCTGTGTCATCCCTTTCATCACGTGGGAGCTGTTGGACAGAGAGAGAAAGTCATTAAGTGCTTAAAGTCACCACTGCTGAATGAAGTTACAAGCAGGGAGTGATTTGGGGTAACTAAATATTCCTTCTTCCATCCCACAACTTGCATGGCTTGCACACAATGGAAGATTACATGGGAGTCAGAACAGCCACATGATAGAAAAAGAAAGTTTTTAATTACCAAAAATTGGCCCCAGATGGTGACATCATCACCTTTCCATAGTTAAGCTGATACAATTTCATCCAATGAAGCATAGAAATCCACCGCTGTAGCTGAATAGGGTGTCTTCACTACTTGCTCCTCTTGATTGAGCATACATATGCAAACAGTTTCCATCTATTTTGTTAAATATAAATTGGTGTAGTCACCCCTTTTTGCTGCACCACTGTGTAAAGAATAGATAGATGAAGAACAATAAGAGCCTCCAAAGAGAGAGGTGATTGAGTTAGCTTATTGGGTCTTGATCAGTACAAAAAGGATACATTGAAGGGCTCTTTGCAAAATAAAACAGGAGTGTTCTGGGTAGTATAAGAGTACTGGATAATTGATGAATGTAATTAGAACTGAAATGAGGATCTCCAATTGATTTTTCCACCCTAAAAGGCATGTGATGCTGCAGGAATGTGCTGCAAAATTGCTGGAAACAATCCGAACAGATACATATAACTGGATTATTGCCAGGGAAGTCTGTTATTTCAAAAGAGGAAACTAAAAAAAATTGGGAAAGTCAAGTGGGTCAAATGTCTCTTGAATTATGATTAGTCCAAACTACAATAAAATGTTTAATGCTGATCAATGTAATTAATGAATGGAGTGAAGAAAGAACGGATCATTCAGAAAATGAAGATCTCGCCCAAATGAAAACAGAAGCAAATCTGTATGTGCAATAAAATGCAAGCACACAAATAGGGATGCAAAAGGTAAATTTGGCTGTATCAGTGAAAAACAGATAAGGCCAGCAATAAAATCAATTGGAAGTAGATAACCTGTGAGTTGAAATAAAAGACCAGGAGAGTTCTGAAGATTTGATAAAGCAGGGTAAGAAGATGAGACGAGGACAACTTGTGTCTTCTGCAGAAGATGTAGGGCTAAATATCTGATCATGGACTGATTTTTCTGAGAGGAATATGAAGAAATAGTGAGAAGAAATGAAATTCTATGTTTCATCAACAAATTTAAAACATTAATAAATTTTGAGATTTGGATTTTTATCCCATCTGAAAAATCTTGGAAGATCAGCAGTTTTTCAAGAAAAGTTCTCTTGCTCAGCTTCTGTACCAGAGCAAAGCAGACAAAATACACCAAAGGCCTGGGGGATTGTCCAAGAAATCATTAACCTGATGGATGTAATAATGATCTGAGTAGATAGGCTGTATGCATTTTTAAATATGACATTGTTTAGCATATAAGAGAGCAAGGAAATCTTGCTGAAAATTAATCAGTGGGGATTTCTGCAAGGATAACCTTTCCCTAACTTCTTAGAGTTCTTTGAGAGTCTTAAATCACATCTGGCTAAGGTGGATAGGTTTTGGTATGTACATTTACTTAGCAATTCCAACCCTTCCATGGCAGGTTCTTTGGTAGTAGTGGTGGCCACTCAATGACATTCTGTGGTGGGTATTGAGGAGGCTTTAGGGTGTTCTAGGTTGAAATCCTTCTTATTCTCCAGAGGTGCCCCCAGAATGGGGAAGGAGAGTATGTTAATTCCGGAATTAATATACTCAAGGCTTGAGCAGGTAAACCAAAGAGAGGGGGAAATTTAAGGAAAAGTTTAAGGAAAAGTAAAGCATAGAAAAACACTGCACAGTGAGACTTGGGATCTGGTGGTTCTTCCACTTTGGGTTTTCTCATTCTTGCTCCAGGAGATTTTCCTTTAAAATAAATCGTTCCACATTTTGAAATAGACCGGATCATTTCCGCCGGCTTATCCTTTATTTTCGAAATAAGCAGTAGATTTTCCTGTTTCAATTAATTTACATACAAATTGATAATTTTGTAACAAATTCTTAGCAGGTTTTTTTTTTTACTTGCAAATAGTGAAAAATACCTGGAGCTTGCCCCATTTTATCTGCAATTTCTTTGTGTGTTAGAACGTTTATTACTATTCCATGGACATTTTACTGGATGTTGCTCAGAGTGCTCCAAGACAAAATATTCCCTGTTAAAGCATATAAGAACAGCATTCATGATAGAAGACTGTAGTAAAGGTGAAAGGCCCAGTCTGTTTAGTTTAGAGGGTGGCCAAACGGCGAACACGCTTCTCACAGTTGTTCTCAGAAAGTTCCGATTCTCTTTTGTTCCGAGTTGCAGCTTGAAGAGACTCATTTTGTCCAGCAACTTTTGACAGTGTTTCTGAATGTGTCACTATCTTTCATTAAGTACTGTACATTTAGTATAGTCCTTCCTGCCATTCATATCATCAGTCTGTGCGCCTTTTATACATCCACCAAGTATTTGCTCAGTGACTTCCTTCCAAATTGGTGTTAATATTGAAATGCCTGGCACATCACTGAAATATGGTGTTGGACTGCCACCTACTGTTACACATGAAAGTTACAGAATAATTCATTTTGTCCTCCTTGACATGTCACCATTACCCCATAAGATACTGTACATAGAGGGTTTAAATCAAATATCTTTTATTAGAAGACAAAGAAAAACAGAAGGGATTGCTATGTGTTTTTTTTAGTTCTTATTTTTTTTCTCGTGTGTGTGTGTGTGTGTGTGTGTGTGTGTGTGTGTGTGTGTGTGTGTGTGTACATATTTTATGATAATCTAGGGACCTCTCTTAGTCTAATCTTAGGGATCATCTCTTAAAACCTAATCTCAAATGTTGTCTTGTAGTTTCTATCCTCCTGGTGTATCAGAACTTCATATGAACTGCACCACTTTGGGACAGCTCTAATTCTTCTCCCCATCTTTTCCTTTTGAATCTCTGCTGCAGTCTGCCAGACTACTTTGCTTGACCACAGAAAACAGGGTGAGCAAAATTTGAAGGTCTGGAAATCTCAGGATGTTGGTGCAGGCATTGGTCATCTCCTGGATTGACTACTGCAATGCTCTCTGTGTGGGGCTTCCCTCAAGACTGATCTGGAGACTACAGCAGATCCAGAATGCAGTGGCCAGACCAGTAGCTGGTGTGAGCAAATTTGATCACATCACCCTAGTGCTGGTCAGTCTCCATTGATCACCTGTTGTGTCCTGGATCAGGTTCAAGATTCTGACACTCACCCTTCATGGTTTGGGGCCACATTACCTGTCAGAGCATCTTTCCCCAATGTCATCTCCCTGATCCTGCCAAAGCTCCTCCATGTAGTCACCCCAAGAGAGGCCCCAAAGTCCTCTACTAGAGGCAGGGCCTTCTCAGCAATGTCACCTGTATTATGGAATCAACTCCCAGAGGAGCTACACCTGGCTCCCTCCCTGTACTCATTTAGGAGGCAGTTAAAAACACTACTATTCAGGGAGGTCTTTCATGTTCACCCGAGCTGAATGCCTTGCCTCCAGTCTTAAAAGGTAAAGGGTAAAGGTTCCCCTTGACAATTTTTGTCCAGTCGTGTTCGACTCTAGGGGGCGGTGCTCATCTCCGTTTCCAAGCCATAGAGCCAGCGCTTGTCCGAAAACAATCTTCCATGGTCACATGGCCAGTGCGACTTAGACACGGAACGCTGTTACATTCCCACCGAGGTGGTCCCTATTTATTTGCATGCTTTCGAACCGCTAGGTTGGCAGGAGCTGGACAAGCGACGGGCGCTCACTCCGTCATGTGGATTCGATCTTACAGCTGAAGATCTACAGACCTTACAGCACAGAGGCTCCTGCGGTTTAACCCGTAGCGCCACCACGTCTCCATGCCTCCAATCTTGCCTCACTCAAAATATTGGTTGCACCATTGTTTAAATTTTTAGACTATGTTTTTGCTATTTATGCTGTATTTAGTTTTGTGTAGTTTGTTGTAACTGTCCATAAACCACTCAGAATAGCACTCTGGCACTAATGGGACAGTATACCAGTCAAACAAACAAATCAATTTTCACCCTTCCTTGGACTTTGGTAGATAGTACATACACATGCATGCATGTGCACACATTTTGAAATACAGTGGTGCCTCGCTTAACGAGCGCCCCGATGAGCGATTAAATCACTTAATGAGGGGCTCTGGGCCATCGCTGGAGCATTCGCTCAGCGATGGCCCCTATGGCGTTTTTTCGCTTTGCGATATTCGCTAAGCGATTCGCTTAGCGAATATCGCATAATGAAGTGGGGGAGAACAGCTGATCGGCGGTTCCAAAATGGCCACCGGAAGGTCCACACCGCATTTTCGCACCCTGCCCTCGCTTACCGAGGGCGCAAAAATGGTGGCGCTATGGAGGAAGATCGCTTAACGGTGAGTTTTAAAGCCATAGGAACGCATTGAACAAAGTTCAATGCGTTTCTATGGCTTTTTTATTTTCGTTTAGCGATGTTTCACTATAGCGAAGGTTAATCCGGAACGGATTAACCTCGCTATGCGAGGCACCACTGTAGATATTTCCAGGCCTTTGAATAACAAATTGGACTTTCAGCAAACTCAGAGGATAATTTGCTATTTAAAGACTTCATTCATTCACTTGCTCACTTGCTTGCAAGCATGCACACTCACACAACAGTCTGGAGCTTATTTCAGGTCCCAAATATCTTTTTTCATAAATACAAAGTGACCTTAAAAACCTCCACTCACATCCACAGCTCCCCTGACCCAAAGGAGGCAGACCTGCCCACTTCAGGGAAAAACAAGTTTTCAGAGTGCCCATATTGGTTCATTAGCTGTAAATGGATGAGTTGATGTGAAGGTTTGTATGGTTGGAGTTGGAGCAAAATGGGGAAACTTATTTTTAATAGCTTCTAAAATTCTACAGTCAAGTTACTGCCATCCTTGCTGTAGGATCTGAGAGCTTTGGTTTAAAAGAAAAACTATACATCCCATCTCTGGAGTGGGGTGGGTGACTCTCCCAGGTACTCCTTGGACCTGGCCTAGGGGAAATTGCCATATACATATTGATCTGCTTGGCACTCCTGTTGAAGCTCACGTCATGGTATGGTATACTGAGGTGACTTGGGCAGCTGATACAATAGCTCCCAAATTCCCTCTCCAATGCCAAGCCTGCTACACCCCATGATTTACACAAGATCTACTGGCAATGAAGTAATACACGAGAAAGCCAGAGTGTATTTGGAAACAGCCCCCGAAGGAGCTCAAATTAACAGCTGTGTTCACAGTGTCCAGGGCCTAATTAGCAGCTGATAGAAGAACATTCTGTGCCTGCTGGATAAATGAGGCCCAAAACCATCAGGTGGAACTATTCCGTATACTGTAGTTCGTGACTAATCTGGGACTGGTAAAGGAAATAGATCTCCCTCTAGTGATTTCTGTGACTAGTTTGTGGCATTTTTTTAAAAAAAGTGGAGGCCATCCACTGGGACCTAGACTCACAGATCCTAGCAGTAGATCAAACAGAGATGTCCACAGTGCCACCTTGTAACTCCATTAGAGGTTGGCAAGGTGCTTGATCATTGTAGGGCCACCACAACCTCCCTAGGCCCTTGCCTGGCCTGACTTTAAAAGCTGTTAGGTCGATAATGATGGAATGGGCTGCATCCATCATTAATGTGTCCCTATTTATACGGCCAGGTCTCCCAAACACTTAAAGAGATCATAATTTGGTTAATACGGAAGAATTTGGCAGCTGACAATTGTAAAAACTAATGTCCCATTGTTAGGCAAGCTACTGGAGAGGATGCTGGCTGATCAGCTTCAGGCTCTCTTGGAGGAAACCAATGCCCTTAATCCATTCCAGTCTGGGTTCAGACTGCATCATAGCACAGAGATAGCATTGGTTGTCCTTCAAGATGACCTTTTGAGAGAGGCTGATAAGAGCAAAGTGTCCCTACTGGCCTTCCTCAATCTCTCAGAGGCTTTTGGTCTTGTTTCCCACAGAGTCATCCTGGGGAAGCTCTCGGGGTTAGGACTTGGAGGCCTGACTCTGTCCTGACACTGATCCCTTCTTGAGGACAAACCCCAAAGAGTGCAGTTGGGTGAGTTTCTCTCTCCCTCTTGGACTCTAAACTGGGATCAATGCCCCCCTTGGTATTTAACATCTAGGCAAGACCACTGGGAGATGTCATCTGGAGATTTGGAGTTTTATGTCACCAATATGTGAATGACACGCAACTCTATGTTTCCTACCACCCTTCTGCAGTGGAGGCTGTCCTGTCCCTTGAGCACTGCCTGGAGGCATTCTTAGAACAGATGGGAACTAAAAGGCTGAAACTGAACCTGGGTAAGACAGAGGTCCTCTGAGTGGGGTTTCCTGCTGCCTCTCTTACTTTGGGAGGAATGACTCACAGTCTGGGCCTCCTTTTGGACCCAGTGCTATCTATGGAATTGCAGATACTGTCTGGGCTCTGGCCCAGCTACAGTATTTCCATCCTAGGCGAATTGCTCAACTGCATCCCTACCCTGACACCAAGTCCCTCATCACGCTGGTCCATGCTCCAATAATCTCTAGAATAGATTACTGCAATGCACTCTATGTGGGGCTGCCCCTGGGACTGATACTGAAGCTTCAACAGGTCCAGAATATGGTTGCCAGGTTAGTAAGGGGAAAAAATAACTACCACCACATTTCCCCTAACCAACCTACACTGGCTTCCTGTATGTTCCACATTGTTTTCAAGGTGATAATTCTATCATATAAAGCCCTACATGGCTTGGGACCTTGTTACATGGCAGAACACCTTCTCCTACTGGGCCTGCCCATCCCTCTCATTCCTCCTAGGCTGGATGGCCGAGGTCGTTAACTCTGAGGGAAGCCCAGAAGGAGAAAACAAAAAACTGGGCCTTCTCAGCAGTTGTGGAATGAGCTGCCAATTGTAATTTGCCTGGGGTGCTCCTTGGCATCTTTCAAGGAACTGTTAAAAACACATCTGTTTCAACAGGCTTTTCAACATCTGTCAATTTAAGAATTTGCTGACTTTATTCAACTACTGCCAATTTTTAATTCGTTTAATATTTATTTATTTAATTAATTAACTTAATGTGTTTGATTATGTTGTTTTTATGTCTGGTGATTCTTGTAAACTGCCCAGAGTAACCGTTGGTTCGATAGATGGTATATGAATCAAATAAATAAATAAATAAATAAATAAATAAATAAATAAATAAATAAATAAAGTTGCTTGGCAAGGTGGATAAAAATAAATGATTTTTAAAAATCAAATTGATTGAAATCACATTTTAAATTTAAAAAATAACCTGATTTTTTAATTTAAATCTCCAAAATGTTCATGTTTTTATTTAAATCAGATTCACCCCATTGCTTGGTAAGCCAAATACTCAGCTCTTTCTTCTTTTCCTTTTCATTACATTAAATATCTGGGGGGGGGGGGTCGTTGGCAGCAATCAAGACTATCTTCTGGTGTTGCATGAATAAGGATAAGCTGCTCCCAAGGCAACTCAGATTTTATTATCAGGAATCCTCATAGAGTTTACAGTCAACTATAAGCAGAGCAAGTACTCCTGTCAAGGTTTCCATCATGGTGTTAGCTGCTGTTTGGGCAAGTGGCATGACCACTCCCATGTGCCCCTGTTCCAGGGAAGAGTGCCTCCTTATCTTTTCCAAGACAGTGGGAACAGTGAAACTGTTGGGAAGACAGCTAAATGCAGATCACAGTAGGTCAGTGTGGTGTTCCCCCCTCATGCCCCTGCCTGACCCTCCAAACACAGAGCACACATAGGCAAACCAATACTCTCTTTCACCCACTGCCACCAGTTGATCACTAAATCACCATTAATTATGGAAGGATGAAGATGCAGGTCCAAACTTCACTGTCTTTTAAATGAAACTTGTTTATTGATTACAGATGTTATTATTAATCATAGGTAACTTCTATTATCATCAATCACAACCTTCTATTTGTTATTACAGTTCTTATTCACTTTTCACTCTAATCACCTCAGATCTCCCAAATACCACATTCTAACTCCTTCTCTCTCTCTCTCTCTCTGACTCTGACTGACTCTGTCCTCTCTGACTCCGCCTCTTTATTACATATCTCTCGGCTCCGCCTCTCGGCAACATCAGCCCACAACATGAATATCCATAACTACAGTGGTGCCTCGCACAGCGAGGTTAATCCGTTCCGGATTAACCCTCGCTGTGTGAAACATCGCTGTACGGAAAGAAAAAAGCCATTGGAATGCATTAGACTTAGTTTAATGCGTTCCAATCGGCTGATTTACTCACCGTACAGTGATGTTCCTCTATGGCCGGCAGCCATTTTCGCGCCCTCCCCTCGTTTAACGAGGGCGCGAAAATGCTGCGCATGGCCATTTTGGGGCTTCCGGCGGCCATTTTGAAGCCGTGGAACAGCTGATCGGCAGGTCGCAAAGCGAAGCGCTCTGCGATTTTCGCCCATTGGGGGCGTCGCTCTGCGATCGCATTAGCGATCGAAAAAACATCCCCGTAGAGCAAATTCATCACTTTACGGGGCGCTCGTTGTGCGAGGCACCACTGTACTTAACATAATAAGGGTAAACGCTACAGCCAGCAGTATTCAGATCACTTTCAAATATGATCTGAATATAATATATATTCAGCACAAAAATCAATAGTTTGCTTTCAATACTTTTTCTTAAAAATCATAGCACTTTATTTATTAAGCATTTAACTGTACAGTATTTATTTTTACCTAAGATGATTTAGGTTTTAAAAAGGGCAGGAAAGGAGGGAGGGAGGGAACGAACAAGTTTAAACCTTAATTTAAACCAAACCCCTTTTAAACCAGGCAGCTTTTAAATCAAACCAAGCACCTTTTAAACCAAGCAGGTTTTAAATCAAACCAAGCAACTTTTAAACCAAACCAAGCACTTTTTAAATCAAATTTTACATTTTAAAATTACAGTACCAGGCAGTACCAGGTCTCTCTCCACACTCTCTAACTGCTGGGGCGAACAAGGTATGGACAAGCAGCCTCTTCGCTAATTGAAGTTTCAAATTTTGAGATGATGTCTACTTAAAATTCAAGGAAAAGCAAAACAGCAAGAATAAGTGCATTACGATACACAGGAATCGTCTGGTTCACGCTTAAGTTTTTATCTTTAATGCAATATTTTTTTATCTCTCACCCAAGTGATCCTTCCAGTCACACTGATTAATTTTTCTTCTCCCATGAGAAGGGTTTAGCCAGCTAGCCAAAGAGAAGCTGGGCTATCGATTATCTGAAGTATCAGTTATTTACGTGCCTACTTACAATACAATGTGTAAGCAAACAAGTTGGATGCAAAGCTAAAATGTTCCAGTTCACCCTATCTAGTGTAAGTTGCACTCCAACCTTAGTTAACTGATAATTCTGCACCTGTTTATAACACTATGTAACTATACAGTGGACAGATGCAAAGCATCAATAACAGAGGCATTCTAATTCAGAGGAGGAAATACATAGAGATAGAGTCAGAGATAGAGAGAGAATTGTTACTAATAAATATAAACTGGTTAAACTGAAAAGAAGTAAACAAGAAGTGATCTACAGTGAGTAGTGTGGAACATGAAATATAATATTGCAATGAGTGTGTTCTAATAAAAATGAATAAAGACCATATATGATTCTGAGTTACCCTTTCATATCCTTTAATGAAACTAATTCTGTTGTTGGCAGCAAGTGTAAGACTAAAGTTCTTTACAGTGTGGATAAGAACTCCACTGGTGGCAGCGAGAGAGAGAGAGAGAGAAGGAACAACGCCAGCGTGGACCCTTGGGTTGAGGGAAACAAATAGGGACACGGGGTGTACGTCACAGCTGCCATCTGCTTAATCAAGAAGTTTGTTTGTGGCATGCCAGATGGTAAGTGAGAACACAAAAGCAACGTGGGCAGCCTAAGCACATTCAGTAGCAATTCATAACATTAGCCAATATTTTATAATTAGTGAAAGGTGGATATGAGCTTGCAAGACAAACTGGCATATGCAATGGCTTGGATCTGAAGCTAGTAGAGGAGTGTGCATATGGAGATCTCAATTTACTTTTTAAATTTCCAGTCATATACATATGTATTAAAATCTGCCCTACCATTTGTCTTGAAGAATCCTCATTCAGAAAACATTGTTAAAATCATGGTGTAGCTTGCAACTTTTAAAATATATTTGAAATCACTGTTGTCAAACCACGTTGGTGATTCCAAGTGTGGTGTAGTGGATACAGTGAAGGACTAGGATTCTGGAGACCAGGGTTCAAATCCCTGCTCAGCCATGGAAACTCACAGGCGAGTAAAAACACTCCTTAAATATCTCACTTACCTTGAAAGCCCTATTAGGGTCATTATACGTTGGTTCCATATAATTGACAGCACAGAACACAGGCGCACAAACTACAATGAAATATTATGTGAGTCACTGTATAAGAGTGTCTGGGAAGTTAAAACTGCTGGGTGACTCAGTGGTTTAGGTGTCTGGCTACAGAGTCAGAGATTGGGAGTTTGATTCCCTGCTGTGCCTTCTTGACAGGGGCTGGTTGACACCATTCTAAGAGTATTATTATGCAATTCTATGATGATGATAATGATGATTACAGTATGGTGAAACTTTCAAGAACCATATCCTAGTTCCCAATATTCCATGAAGCACACTGGCCAGAATCCTGCTTCTCTTGTCTAAGTGTGCAAAGGTTGCCAAAATACACTAGATATGCAAAGGAATATTTATTCCCCACCAGCACAAGCATAAGACCTAGTGTTGTTGTTTTTTCCAATAGACTTATCTTCAGCTTATGTAACCACAAGCTGGAGATTGCTTAGGAGTGGTAGAATTATTCACCTAGAAAATAACTACACTCTGCCATTACATAGAGAGGATTCTGGCTACTGAGTGACTTTGAGTTACTAATTCTCAACCTTACAGGGCTATTGTGAAGATAAAATAGGGAGTCATATATATTGCCTTGAACTCACTGGAAAAAAGGTCTGATACAAAAACCAATAATGATAACTCTTTTGAATTTGCATATCAAATATATATGTTGCTAGTGTATGTATGGTATAAACATGTGGCCAATGAAATGTTTTATGCAGTAAAAAGTGCCAAATGGCAGTTCGGTACATGTAGCAGATTTGCTGCTATTCACAAAAGCAAAAATAGAAAATCATCATTGTTTATGAGAAGAACTGACAAGGAAGCAGAATGAGTCTAATTAAGAGAGGGTAAAAAAAGTCATAGTCGTCATATTATTTGTATAAGAGCTGAAAGGGACTGAAGCTCATCCAAAACATTTTTATTTAGAAATAAGACCCTCTGATCTCAATAGAACTTGCTCCGAAGCAAATGCACACAAAATTACAGATTATCTTCGATTTCATAGACACTTTTTAAAATAGTAAACCCAATGAAACTCAAATTGACTTCCTTTTGCATAAACATGCATGGGACTGTGCTATGCAATTAGGAAAGCAACACTATAATGTGTTCTGTATTGGACTGCTTCTGTCAAGTGTCTAGCAACAATCATCAACTGATTTAGAATAGCTGTCTGCATTCTGTTACTGCTGGCTGAGATTAGAGCTCATTTGAGATTTACTGGTTATTAATTTGCTTCTGGGTATGGCCCAATTCAGTTTACAGATTTTGACCTTTACAGCTCCTCGCCTAAAAACTTCAAGTTGTATATCTTACAAACATAGTTTTGACTATGCGGAACTTTGTTGGCAAGGTGATGTCTCTGCTTTTTAAGATGCTGCCTAGGTTTGTCACCACTTTCCTCCCAAGAAGCAGGAGTCTTTTAATTTCATTGCTGCTGTCACCATCTGCAGTGATCATGGAGCCCAAGAAGGTAAAATATGACTCCATATTTCCCCCTTCTGTTTGCCAAGAGGTGATGGGACCAGTGGCCATGATCCTAGGTTTTTTTTTTATGTTAAGCTTCAGACCATTTTTGGCACTCTCCTCTTTCACCCTCATTAAGAGGTTCTTTAATTCCTCCTCACTTTCTGACATCAAAGTGGTATCATCTGCATACTGGAGGTTGTTGATATTTCTTCCGGCAATCTTGATCCCAGCTTGGGAGTCCTCCAGTCCAGCCTTTTGCCCGATGTATTCTGCATATGTTAAATAAGCAGGGAGACAATATACAGCCGTACTGCTGTACTGCTTTCCCAATTTTGAACCAATCAGTTGTTCGATATCCAGTTCTAAGTGTTGCTTCCTGTCCCACATATAGATTTCTCAGGAGATAGATAAGGTGGTCAGACACTCCCATTTCGTTAAGAACTTGCCATAATTTGCTGTGGTCCACACAGTCAAAGGCTTTTGCGTAGTCAATGAAGCAGAAGTAAATGTTTTTCTGGAACTCTCTGGTTCTCCATAATCCAGCAGATGTTAGCAATTTGGTCTCGAGTTCCTCTGCCCCTTCGAAATCCAGCTTGTACTTCTGGGAGTTCTCGGTCCACATACTGCTGAAGCCTACCTTGGAGGATTCTGAGCATAACCTTGCTAGCGTGTGAAATGAGTGCAATGAGTGCATTAAGTATCCTTTATTTCCTCTCAGACAAGATACTGCATACGTAGGATATTTTACTCTCAGGGAGAGCTGTAGACCTTAGTAACTGATTTTTTTTGCCCCAGGTGTAAAAACAATTTAACATCAGCGTGATTGCAATGTACTTTGAAAGAATTTAGAAAGGCTCCCCATTGCTGGTCCGTCCCGAAATTCCTTGGGCTTGACGCCGACCCTTGACGGCGGTGTTTCGTTTTGTTTTGTTTTAAATCTAATTGTGGGTTCTGCCAAGTGACACATTCACCTCCCCCCCGGCAGCTGCTGGATCCCTTTCTGCTGGGGACGAGGGCAGGAGGGTCGCTCCGCACCACTGACTCTAGAGGAGGAGCTCTGGCGGCATGGGCTGCGGTAGTCGCTGCAGGAGGAGAGACCCCCCCCCAGAAGAAGCAGAAGCAGAAGCAGCAGCTCCTCCTCCTCCTCTTCCTCCTCCTCTCCCCAGGCAGGCAGGGCTGCGGCGAGAGGCGGAGCTTGTCAGCGGCTGGTTTCTTCGCTGCTGCTGCTGCTGCTACCGGTTGTGTCGCTTTCGCTGGGCCGAAACGGGGAAACGGAGTCGTCCATGGTAGCGACGTGTCGCTTGGGAGGCGCCTGGGAAAGCGCTAGGCCGCGTCGCCTCCTGGGAGCCAGCTTACCGCAGCCCGTGGCCCTCCGGCCTTCCCTTCTGCTTCAGGTGCTTCAGGTATTCCGAGGCCGGGGCCCCGCAAGGGTCGCTCGCCCGCCCGCCCCTCCAGGAGCGGCAGGCCGGGAAGGGGAGTCGGGAGGCAGGAGCCCTCCCGCCGGCGCTGCCCTTCCTGCCCGAGGCCGGATTCGATCCCCCTCATGAGGACCAGGCGGGGAGCGACCGAGAGCCCTCCGCGCCCCACAGCCCGCCGCAGGCCGTAAGGAACAGGCGGGCCGGCTTAAGGTAGGCCGGCTTCGCTGTAGGTCTCTTTTTCTCTCGTTTTTTTTCCCCCTGTGGCTCTTGTAAGTCCGTGCGAGTCGCCCCTTCGCTCCCCCCCCTCCCTCCCTTCCTTCTCTGCACTTTGCAGGCGAGCCTCTTGTTTCCTTCCGTTCGGCCCCCTTTCGCTGCCTGAATTTCACCCTGACCTCCTCTTGTCTCCCCCCCCCCACTCTGCCCACCGCCCCGCTGTGCATCTCTCTCTTCACCTTTTCCTTTTCTTTAGAGACAGTGCTCTAGCACTGATTCCTTCACAAGGAGCAGGCAATACAAATTCTTGCATTTCTCACTTATTTCCAGCCATAAAGGGCACAGGATTGGTGACAGACTCCTGTTCCCTAAACACTTGTCTCCAGTCCTTTCCCAGAAGCGCATTGCCACTGCTAGGGGATGCTGCCCAGCAAATGTGGGCAAGCTCCACTTTTATTCTGCGCTCCTCACACTTGGTAAAAGCTGCTAGCATAAAACTCCCTGTTAACAGAAAGGTCCTGTGTTTCTGAAAGAGCCAGGCTTATCTCATATGAGGTGAGGTCCTTGACAGAGTTGGGTTGGTGGGTGTCCTGGCTCACCTCAGACACTAATTTGCCTAAGATTTTTTTTTAAATTTTAAATAGGTTTTTTAAATTATGCTGTAACTGTTTAGAGAGGAGTATTTAAAATAAAGTTCTAAAAATCTGTGGGAACAAGGTAATGCTGGACCTCCACTTTTTAACTAGCTCAGCTCATCCCACCCAAGATTTCTCTGTCGCCCAAATCAGTATGCTTTAGCAGTGGTGGAAAATTATCTTATATGAACATGGCAGAATGCTAAAAGGTAATGAGGGTTAGGCTAGATGTTATTTGAGATATTTCCAGAGACATAAAAGTATTAGCACATTGCCCCCCAAAGAATCCTGTGGAACCCTAATGAATGTTTTATGACCTAAGCACTTCATCAGGTGCAAGCATCCTAAATTGGAAGGTTGGTGATATTGCGGCCTTAGGTGAGGGATTATAAGCAGTGAGGTCAAAGGAAATGAAGAAAATAGTGACTGATGTTAGCTTGAATGTATATAGAATTATTTCACAACAAAATTGGTCACAACACAAACATTCTGGCTCAGGCAAGAAAATTTTAAAAAATTCTTTCAGCATAGCTTTCATTCTATTCATGATTCATTTATTATCTTGGTGGCAAAATTAACTTGAATGGAATACCTAATCTGTATAGTGGTACTATTTGAAGAGTCTCCATAATAGGCAGGGTGGATTTGATTTGATTTAAATCATTGTTTAAATTTTTAAAAAGTGGGGGATTTAAATAAAACATTTTTTTATTTTTATCCACCCTGATGGTAGGCAGATAGTTTCACACACAAAATTATTTTGCGAGTACTTAGATTTTGATATAGGCATCTTTTTTGTGTGTATCATGTGTGCATGTGTGTATAACTGGAACAGAAAAGATACAGTGCTATAAATATAATGTTGGCAGTGGAACTGACTGTAAGATCTGTGGTGTCTTGGAAATGTACATTCCTGGGTTTCCCCCCTCTCTACAGCAGACCCTCACGCTTACTGCTGAACTGGAGGTAGTAACAAAGCAATCAGTCATGAGCAAGCCATCAGACTGAACATTAAAATAATAATGTTCCCAAACAATTCTCAAGCTTCAGTTACATCCCCCTTGCCTTTTCCCTTCTGTCCCCTTCTTGCTGGCTCTTTCTGATTCCCCCTACTACCCCTCTGTCTTCTCCTGTCTGCCACATGCTGTCTTGCTTTCTTACTCTGCCCTGACACATCCTCTCTTCTTCCATTCATCTTTCCATGTCTTGCTTGCTCCATTTATCCCCCTCAGCTGTCCTGTTCCTTCCCCAGTCTGTTCTCTGATGTCTAGCTTGCTTCTATTCATTTACCTCCATCCTCCTTAGCTGCTTCTGTTGTCACATATCTTACACCAATGGCCAACTATAGAGGTCATAAAACCAAATTTGATTGTTAGGGGATAACAATGGAGTTATAAAACAAATTTCTGTCTTGATACAGGAGGCCCCTGATTTATCAATGCTCACCTTATAGACCCCATCCTTGCTCATAAAATGAGTGTTCATAAGTTGAGAATCTATAATACTGTATCAAGACAGAGGTGTGTTAAAGTTGTCCACCATGACTGCTTTTGTCTTCAGGTGCAGACAATGTGACAGGCTGTCCATTGTGTCGGATATCAAGTGAGAAATTCTGAGAAGCTAAAGGATGCAATAGTGAGAAAACTGTTCTGAAGTGAAAGATTTTACCTGCAATGTATTTTCAGTATTTAATGTTTTTGGTCTATTGTTTATGATATCTGAAAAATAAGCAAATAGAAAATATTACAGAATATTTTCACTTTACAGTTTATATTGGCTCTTTATAGTTTGATGTTACAGTTGTTGACATATGCCTTTCCATGATTACATTTAATTGTACACTGTTAAGTCGGAACTGACTTACAGTGACTTTAATAAGGATTTCAAGGTAAATGAGATATTTAAAGTTTGGTATTACCAGTTCCACTTGCCCAGTGAGTTTCCATGACTGAGTGGGGGTTCAGACCCTGGTCTGCAGTATCCTAGTCCATCACTCTGTCCACTACACCACCATGGATACCTCATGATTATATAAACTTGGTGTAATAAAAGCATATGACAGCTAGTTAGGGTACTTCTGAATTGACCCTATTTTTATTGTCTGTAGGAACTGAGAGTTATTAGTACACTTCTCACCTGAATTATACAGTTTTGAGCAGTGTGGTTTTGGTTAAATACAGGTTTTTAAAAAACAAACAAATAACCTATTCAAGATGCTTTAACTTCTTTTAAGACTTGGATCCTTTTATGATATGGGCACTGAAACTGAAGCCAAGAGTAGAAGGAGGATTGTTACTGTATAGAAACATTGTTAGAGAAATGAAAAGGCAAAGCAGTCAGAATGAAATTACAGTATGATGTATTTTCATACAGTTATACTTTCTCCTCTCCTACTCAATGTGAAGAGAATGAAGATGAAGACCTTTATAAATGTGAATTGTAAATACAGTATAGTACTGTATTGTAATCAGCATCCAGTATATACAGTTAATAAGTAAACTCATATGTTCTCTCTTTCTCTTTCTCTCTCTCTCTCTGTGTATGTGAGAGAGAAAGAGAAAGAGAGAGAGAATCAACTGTTTATGCTTTGTAGTTACTGTGACAAACCCAGACCTACTGGGATATGTCACACAGTTACACTAAGCTGCCACCAACCATTCCCTATAAGAAGTCACACAGACCAGGGATGGATTTTTAAACAACAAAAAGAATAAGGTTTATTTAAATACACACACAGGAAAAATAAAACAATCAGGTGAATAAGATAAAGTAACGTGGCTTAGTTTCACTCATACATACACACAGTTTGGTTCACACAGAACCCTTAACTTGAAGCACAGACCCTGAACCTATCAGTTCTGGCTACCCAACAGACACCTGAACCTATCAGGTTGGTACTCTGACACACAGTAGTACCCTGTCTGACACACAGACTCCCACAACAGCTTCTTCTTCCCAGCTGCTGCTTCGTCACATCCCAGTGTCTCTTAGTGTCTCCCATCAACTCTCCACACACGCTTCACATATATATACAGTACAGCCCCTCCTCCTGATGTCCCGCCTTCCACTCCCCATAGGATGGAACTTTCCCTCCAAACCCATGACAGACAGGTAACATCAGTGCTGTATGTAACACCTCCCCTCTTTATAAGTTGTTTTGTAGGGGGAAAGCTAACGTGCTTTTCACCAAAAAACAACCTTGATAAAACACACAAAACAGTTATACATTCAATACCATACTTACTTATACTTACATTCTAAGTTAAACCATAGCAAATAGGCATTTAAACATTTACCATCTACATTACATCAATTTACCTTTATTCATACAAACCAATTCAAAAACAGGTACATTTTACTTTTTGTCATCATTATATACACATAGTCCATGTCCTTTCGCCGTCTTCATTCTTCAGGTCTTCTTGATAAGGCGTCAGCAACACAGTTCACTGACCCTCTGACCACCTTCACTTCAAAGTCATAGTCCTGTAGGTTTAAAGCCCACCTCATAAGTTTGCTATTGTGGGTTTTCATTGTCTTTAACCATTGCAATGGTGAATGGTCAGTACACAGAATAAAATGTCTTCCCCAGATGTAAGGCTTGGCCTTCTGGATCGCGTAGACTATGGCCAAACACTCCTTCTCCACGGTTGCCAAATGTCTCTCACCTTTTTGAAGTTTCCTACTCAGGTAGGACACTGGATGCTGGTCACCATTCTCATCCTCCTGGCACAGAACTGCTCCTACCCCGCTGTTAGACGCATCGGTGTAGATGATGAACTCCCGGTCGAAGTCTGGAGCCCGCAGCACAGGATAGTTGATGAGCGCCTCCTTCAACCTCTGGAACGCCGCCTCACAGTCGCTGGTCCACGGGATGCGGTCATCAGCCGTCTTCCTCGTCAGATCGGTCAGCGGAGCCGCAATCTCGCTAAACCTCGGGATGAACTTTCTGTAGTAGCCCACCAACCCAAGAAATGATTTGACTTTTTTCTTGGTGTTGGGTCTAGGCCAATCACGAACTGCTTCTATTTTGGCCTCCAGGGGTTTTATCACTCCTCCCCCTACCATGTGACCCAAGTATTTTATTTCTGGGCTACCCAGCTGACACTTGCTGGCCTTTACTGTTAGCCCTGCTGCACTTAACCTCTGCAGCACTAACTCCAGGTGTATCAGGTGATCTTCCCAGGTATTACTGAAGATCCCTATGTCGTCAATGTAGGCCACTGTAAAGTCACTGAGCCCCGCCAAGGTCTGGTCCATCAACCTTTGGAATGTGGCTGGTGCATTTCTGAGACCAAAGCTCAGGACTCGAAACTCATAGAGACCAAAAGGGCTGCAAAAGGCAGTCTTTTCTTGATCCCTGGGATCAATTCTTAATTGCCAATATCCCTTTACCAGGTCCAATGATGAGATGAACCGACAACCCCCTATGGTTTCAATCAGGTTGTCTAGCCTGGGCATTGGGTAGGCATCAGGAGTGGTTACACGGTTTAATTTCCTGTAATCGACACAAAACCTAATGCTCCCATCGGGCTTGTCCACAAGGACTATCGGAGAGGACCAAGGACTAGAAGAGGGGACGATTATGTTCTCCCTCAGCATCTCGTCCAGCTCCTTCCGCACCTTGTCCCTATAGGGTCCCGTTACTCGGTATGGGGATACTGCCTGCGGGGGTGCATCCCCTGTGTGGATCCGATGCATCACTCCCTTCACTATCCCCGGCTTGTTGGAAAACACCTGTTGATATTTACTAAGCAGCATTTTTAGTTCTTGCTGCTGGTCTTGTGTGAGTGCAGGACTGATCTTTACTTCCTCTGGGTTGTATTTTACTTCCCCTCTACCCTCCCAGAAGGGTAATTCAGCTTCCTCACTCTCAGCTGCTTTTATCGCGAATAAAACCCTCTGTTCCCCTCTGTAGTAGGGTTTTAGGGCATTCACATGAACCACCCTCCTTGCTTGGTTCTCCTCCTGCTCTATAAGGTAGTTCAGGTCTGACATCTTGGAAATGACCCTATATGGTCCTGCCCATTTGAGCTGCAGTTTATTCTCCCTGCAGGGCCTAAGCCAAAGCACTTCCTCCCCTGGGTCAAAGTGCCTCTCTCTAGCTTTGTGGTCATACCATGTTTTCTGTCTGACCTTCTGAGCTTGCAGGTTTTCTGCTGCCAGCTCTAGATTTCTTTTTAGGTCATTCATCAAGGTGTCTATGTATGTCACAACGTCTTGTGGGTCATCCTGGGCGATCTGCTCCCAATTTTGTTTGATCAAATCAAGGGGCCCTTTCACCCCTAAGTGTGCAGCAGACATGTCAGAGTGACCCCTTTGTAAGATCATGGGGCGATACTTTTCAGGTACCACCAGCTGACTTCTGATCCCATCTCCCCCTTTTGAGATATTCCTCAGGGTCTCTCTATATAAAATCCCCTTTTTCTCCAGAAATCTCACTGGGGTTTCAGGTGTTAGCTGGGCGTCAGTCACCTGTTCAAAACACTTTTGGAGAGTGGCGTCTGCCTTTTGCTCCTGTCCAAATCTGCTGTCTGTGGTTAAGGTTTCCACCACAGCTTCTGAACTCCCCTCTGCTTCCGTCTCTGGCTCATCATTACCCCCCTGAACTGTCCCCGTGGTGGCTTGTGAGCGTGTAATCACTAGCACCCGTTTCACATGTTCAGCCAGGTCATTTCCCACGAGCACGGCTGCTGGCAGAGTCGATGAAATCGCTAGCCGCCAAGCTCCCCTCCAGCCTTGAAAGTTGACAGGTACCTCTGCTACTGGCAGAGAGATTACCTGCCCCTCAATCCCTGCCACCTTCATGCTCTCATTTGGGATTATAAACTCCCTAGGAATAATATCTGGATGGCACAGGGTTACCTGGGAACAAGTGTCCCGCAGCCCCCTATACTGACGGTCAAGTATTCCTACGTCCACCCCTGCTGTCTCAAACAACTGAGAATCTGTTTTCACCAGCAAGCAGCGCTTTACCTCCACAAGAGGACCATTTTCCTCAGCCTGATCAGCAGAGGTAGCTGTTCCAGACTGAGTAGCCATGGCAACAGGCTCCCTCTGTGACAATGAGCTTTGCTCTTTCTGGACACAGAACACAGCTTTTGGCTTGGTTCCACTAGACTCCTGAGGCACCATTCCTTTTAGCTGCTTTAATTTCTCACACTCTGAGATTAGATGACCCTTTCCCTGACAGAAATAACATTTTCTGGTGTATTTTGATTCTCTCTCATCTTGTTTTGGTTTTCCCTCCAAAATCTGAGGTCTTAGTTTCATGTCTGAGGGCTTCCCTTCACCATGGGCCCCTCCCCCTTGCTGGCTTTTCCCTGGTCCCTGAGAGTACTTGCTGTAGGTTTCTTTGGGTTTACCTACAGATTTCCCCTCACCCAAGGGCTTTCTTATTTGGGAAATAAAATCTGCGATCTCTGCGGCTGCTGCCACAGACCTCGGTTTCCTTTCCCTCACCTGGAATTTCAATTCCCCATGCAGGACTGAATAGAACTGTTCCAGCGCTATCAAATCTTTAAGCTGCTCATAGGTCTCTGTCCCTTCCTGCGATAGCCATTTCTCAAGCAGCCTCACCAATTGGGCCCCCACTTGGGTAAAAGTCTGTTCTGGTTTTTTTGTGAGGGACCTGAATCTTTGTCTCAGCTGCTCTGCATTTATCCCATGTCTGGCAAACACCAGTTTTTTAAACTCTGCAAAATCTTTCATCAGTTCCTCAGGCATCTCGGCATAGACCTCAGCCAGGCTACCACTGATTAAAGATCGCATGATGGTCATCTTCTCAGTCTCCCTCACTGAGAAGTCCACAAACGCTCTTTCCACTAAGGAAAAGAACACCTCAGGACAATCTCCCTTGTGGTACACAGGGAATTTCTTCAGGTCAGCTTTAGACAATTGGCCTCCCTCAGAATCCCTATTGTTATTATTGTTCTGGTTCATCATTTCCAATTTTCTTAATTCAAACGCCATTCTTTCTTTTTCCAGAGCAATTTTCTCTCTCTCCATTCTTTCTTCCCTCTCCATTCTCTCTCTCTCTCTCTCTAATTCAAATTGCCGCTGTTTCTCTCTTTCCTCCATCCTTTCTCTCTCTAACCTTTCCTCCATTTCCCTCACCCTCAGTTCATGCTGTTGGGCTAGGAGCAATTTTCTGAGTTCTGGGTTCTGCTCTCCTGTGCTGTCACCCTGCACTGAGCCAAATTCATCCTCAGAACCTTGGTCAATCTGGGGGTCTTTCACATCACTCATTTCTGCCATCTGGCTTCGAGTCAAGGGCATAATCCCCCCTCAGAACAGGCTGCTTTAAAAAGTCAAGCCTCAAAATAAAACGACCACTTTTTTTCCTTTTTGCCTCAGAACCAGCTCTCCCTAGAGATTGCTGCTGTTCTTCAGCACTAACTTGCAACAGTAGCGAGTCAGGGCCTACCCCCCTCTGCTGGGCCTCTCAGCTGGCAAGCTAGATCACTGTTACTACGCAGTTTTGCCTCAGCTTTTTTCCCGCCAAAACTAGGCTGCCTCAGAGCACCTTAATCTAAGTCTCCCCAGTTGGCACGTTCTTCTACTAGCGCACCTCCCCGTGAGGTACACCTAGAAGATTACCTACGCGCCTCAGACTGTCCCTGACTAGACCCCCCTTGCTCTGGGCACACTTGCCAAGGCTTTGCTGGACCACTGGACAACTGGACCAGTCGTATCCCACACGCTGGACACCAATCAATGTGACAAACCCAGACCTACTGGGATATGTCACACAGTTACACTAAGCTGCCACCAACCATTCCCTATAAGAAGTCACACAGACCAGGGATGGATTTTTAAACAACAAAAAGAATAAGGTTTATTTAAATACACACACAGGAAAAATAAAACAATCAGGTGAATAAGATAAAGTAACGTGGCTTAGTTTCACTCATACATACACACAGTTTGGTTCACACAGAACCCTTAACTTGAAGCACAGACCCTGAACCTATCAGTTCTGGCTACCCAACAGACACCTGAACCTATCAGGTTGGTACTCTGACACACAGTAGTACCCTGTCTGACACACAGACTCCCACAACAGCTTCTTCTTCCCAGCTGCTGCTTCGTCACATCCCAGTGTCTCTTAGTGTCTCCCATCAACTCTCCACACACGCTTCACATATATATACAGTACAGCCCCTCCTCCTGATGTCCCGCCTTCCACTCCCCATAGGATGGAACTTTCCCTCCAAACCCATGACAGACAGGTAACATCAGTGCTGTATGTAACAGTTACTTTTTTGTGGCATAAGTTATGCTCGGATTTTGAACTACATGAGATTCCAGCACCCCAACCCCAGTATTGTCAAAGGGAGAAGTGCACTTTACTGTTGTTTATGTTTCCAGTGCATTAAATGCTTTCCTTATGATACACATTGAACATGTAGAAATAAGTTATCATGATAGAATTCATGGGCTCACAATATAAGCCTTTTAGAGTTATGAAACTGAAACATGATAAAATCATTCTGTGCACAAGTATCTTACATAAAAACATTCTGATTTTAATGTTGCTATTTTTCATTTAGAACTTGAAAACACACATGTATCCTACCATTTCAAGAGTTTTTTTTTCAACCTATGGAACTGGAAGAGATACGAGGCCTGCCTTACTGGGACATTCTTGGAGTTGTGTCACTAAGGTATGGAAACTTAGTGTCTTAACATTGTTAGGCATTTATCATGTAGTAGCTGCAGAGTGCAGCATATTTAATTTCATCATTCATAGATAGGAATAATTAGACACAAAATGGCTGAAATTCTGCTGCTAAGCATAGTAAATCGCAAGTAGAGTAGGCCCGTTGAATCAATGGGGATTTTGTGAACTACAGTGGTGCCTCCACTTACGACCATAATCTGTTCCAGAAGATGGACGTAACTCGAAATGGTTGTAAGTTGAAGCACTGTAGCTCTTCCATAAGTTCTCTTGATCAGTTGACCTACTCAAGTTGGGGCTTACTATGCTAAGCTACAGGATTTCTTGACATAAAGGGAAAGAATGTATATGTGTCTATGAACATAAATGAACATCACCTATTCTGGACAGTAATGACATATATCCTCTATCTGTTTGTGAGCTCTCTCTGCAATGTATTCATGTCTAATCGTAATAATATTTATGACTACTAATCAAAAAGCATGGATTTGGCATCCCTGGTTACTAGTAGCCATAGCTGATGGACGGTTCTATGCATAAGCAGTAATTCTAATACATAATTAATCAAAGGCAATCCCTCAATATGTGTGCATAACATTTCAGCCATAACCCTTAGTAAATGAGCTGATCTAGGATCTAATCCTGGAAGTCTCTTTGTTGTCTTCATAAACATAATTCTGCAGCATAAAAGTGATGAAGACTAGTGTACATAAGTGTTTGTGGAATACTTGAATTCAGATCTGGAATATTTGATCTAAATCAGTGCACCCAGATAAGGATACAAATTTCCCTTGCCTAGTTAGCACTAAGCTAGTTAGTGAATTTGTTCGTAGAAAGAGTATAATTTTTATCATTATCTGGAGACTCAATTAAATGTTCAGTTCAGTTTTCTAACTGGAGCATAAGCACAATCATGTAAACAGTTCCTCACTACAGCAGGCAGAGATGAGATGTAACTGCTATAACATAATGATACTTCCCTCCCACCTTTTCTTTACCCTTTGTTCACTTTGTAAACATGTGTGAAGTTCTTTCAGTTTTTCAGACGACTTGTACTTATGGGTGCCTTTCAGATCTTGAGGGTTGCAAAAAGGAGAACAAAACATAATGAAAATGCTGACAACTGAATGGTTGTTTAATTCCTCTAATATATTTTCAGCATATGAACCTTCTTTTCCAGCTGTGTAAGCGTTTGATTTTACCTTATGAAAACTCAGCCAAATATGCCCTTTTCTGTCCTTACGTTCAGTTTTTCTGGTTATACTTATTAAACTGCATAATTATAAAAGCTAAAAGCGACTGTTGTGTGTTTTGTGGTGGTTCTACTGCTGCTCTTCTCTTAGACATTGTTTAAACACATTTTGTAGTGTTGTAGCCCTAAAGAGTTATGAGCTCTTCAGATGCCCCTCCTCTGGGTGTCCCTCTGGCTCAGCATTTGATATAGGACATCTCTGAGTCGAATGCATGCAAGGCTCTGCATCTCTTTCTCCTAGCCTGTATATTAGTAGATGGAATGAGAGCTTGCCATTTGAAGCTGGATGGATCCTATTCTGTATGTCATACTGACCTGTAAAGTAACTGGATGCACATGCTATATCCTGTACCTGTGAAAGATTAGTGACAAAAAGCTGGTATTAGCAGCTTGCTTTTGAGATGTTCGTCTGGATGTAATGGTCAACCTCCCCTCATAAGCAGAGTACTGTTCATTATAGGCCCATTACCTACATTTTAATCTGCAATCTAGCATTTCTCTGCACAGCACAATTTTATACATGTTTATTTGGAAATAAGTCCCATTGAGTTCAATAGAGCTTACTACCAGGTGAATGTGATTGAAATTTAAGCTCTAATAATTCTGTTTAGTCCAGATAGCAAAGCAGAATATGAGACTTGTTTATTCAGAGTTTCAAATTTCATTATTATTTTAAAAATCCATTCTACCTGTTCCCTTCTGATGTTGTCAGTTTACCTATCAGAGTTAACCTTTTAGTTATTCACATGGTCATTTTTATCCTAGAATGAACCATTGGCTCTTCTAAGAGCTGCTTGAATTTTTATAATTTGTAGTGAAAATTTTACCCAGGACTTTGCAAGTCTCTAATCCTTAGTTCCCTGTTAAGGTTTTACCAAGCTTGTCCTTGGAAAGGGAGATAACACCTCTTTTAACAATCCATAACAGGGACACAGCATTTTATTGAGTATGGTGTGGTAGCTGATGCAGGATTTAGGAGTAGAAAATAGTTTGGGGGATAAGCCATGGAGGGGCAGGAAGAAAATGAGAGAAGAAAATTGCCTAGTTTTGAAGCCAGGCACAGAGGAAAGCAATATCCAGTAGGAACTCTTCTAACTTTGTGTCAGAGTTACAGAATGAACGAATATGACGTGTTACATTCGCCTTGATTCTTGTGACTTAAAACTTTCATAACAACCTAAAAAGAAATCTATCTGAAACTGTTGACAGCCTATTAGCTAGCATGGTATATAAGTCCAGTGTTGACTTTTTGTTTTTTAAAAAGGATAAAATTGAGTGTAGGCCAACATTAAAGGTTCTGTTATTAAAAATTGTTAGAAATGCTAAGGTATTAATTGGGTATTAAAATAATTATAAATCATTAAAATAAGTTGTTTAGATCATTAAATATTAAATGTGAAGAGACGGTATCATCAGCAGAGTTGTTCTTTGGCCCAGTGTGTAATCTCTTCCAGCTTGACCCAATCCAAACTTCTTTACGTACATGTTTCCAGTTCTTAGAAGAATACAAAACCTGTATTATGTATCCAAATAATAATTTGTATATGAATTTACTCAGGCGTAAGCTCAGTTGAGCTTAATAGAAATTACTTCCAAGTGAGTACACCATTGCAATTTAAATTAATATTTTGTAAAAATGCCTTGTTCTATCATGACTGAGAGCCTATTTGGGAGCCTCAGGATGGAAGGGAGGTCTTTAGTATCAGAAAATTGCATTTCCACCAGCAGTGATCCAGCAACAATTTTCCAATATTAAAGCCTCTCTCAGCCCTCTGGTTCCAAAGTTCCCAAAGGCTTCTGCGGGACAAAAGGGATCCATGGGGAGCCAAGGGACCTGCAAAGATGTGGAAAGGAAACTTTTAATTAAGAGAAATATGAATATCATCAGACAGATGCAGCGGAGTTGTGCAACAGGATTTCAGCTATTGTCTCTTTTTTAATGAGCCTTACAATTTCAGCTTCTATTTAATTATTGTAGCAGATGACTTCCAAAATGTAATAGCAGCTTTAGTTCCTTATCATATGTCTTAGCTACAGCTGATGTAGGATAATGGCTGAATTTGAATTAAGAATGAACGCTGGCTGCAAAACTGGATCTTGTCCTTAACTGATATGTGATCTCTCAGCTTCTTCTCCTTTAGCTCTTGGGTACCAATACTGTTATCCTAAAAGATAAGGTTGTTGTAGGATTAAGATAATACATTTGAAACACTGTATATATTAATAGTTGTTGCTACAGTTGCATTCAATTACAAGTATTTATTTTCAGTTACAGTACTTTCAGTTGCTGTAAATGCTTTCTTTTATATAACAGAGTATATACATTTCATAATTCTCTCAAGACATCTGAACATACCTGCATGACTATTTTTTATTTATCTTAATTCAGTACTTATCCAGTGGCGACTTTATGCAATGGCCTCAAGCCACCATTCTTCACCAGTGCCTCAATCAAAAAGCAGTGATGGTTTCTTTAAAAAGGAAATGGATTCTGCTAGACGCTTTCGAACAGTACAATCATTGCCGGATGTATGTCCCAAGGAACCCACAGGTAAACTCTGTAACAAAACTAGCATGAATCCAATGTACAGGATATCAGTCACACTTTATTTCCTTCATGTGACTGGTAAAGAGATAGGTAGGTGACAGACTGAGTATTCAATACTCATCTTTCAAGTTCTTTTCTATTCTTCTTTCAATATCAAGGAAGAATGTTTTTCTTGCAAAACCTGGGATCAAGAAGGTGTCCCCCCCCTCTCATATCTCAGGAGGTGGAGGGAGGTGTTTGAGTTTTGAGAGGGTAGTGTTGAAAGAGGAAGACATATGCCCCCCTACTCCACTGCTGATCCAGGACTTTGTGTTTCAACTCCAGAACACATCAGAAACACCACGACAACTACTTCAGCCTGAGTTGCACTTTTTCAGACAACATCTCTGTCCATTCTGGCTGTGACCTGCAACCCCATGTTTCTGTTGGACAGCTTGTTTGCTGCTGCCCCTGCTTTTTCCTCTTGTGTTTTCATATGTCCTGTTCTCCAGTGATAGGGAAGAATAGGAAGCAGAAAATTGAGGGAAAGAAGAGAGTAGAAAGAAGAGGAAAAGCAGGCCCCAGCCATTGTCCTTTTAAATCAAAGAGGAAGAAGAGCAAAGTCTCTATAAAACCTGTTGCCATGTTTCAGCTTTTCATTTCCATAACCGTTTTCTACTTGGCTCTGTTTGTAAGTAAACAGCTACTTGAGAAGATGAGAAAAAATAGAAGAAAATGATAAAAGTACCCAAGTCTGCATGCATTTGCTACTTTAACCAGCATGCTTTCTTTTCTCCAAACATTAATCAGGCACCTGTTCTAGTTTCATTGAAAGAGTAGTAAATTACAAGCAAAAAAGTAATAGTGTTCCAGTTCATTATTACAGAAAGTTACTTGTTCCCAGTTTCGATATCAAGTCAGTGAGGCTTACTGCTGTGGAATATATTCTTCATATATTTATGTATATGGTTTAAAAAATCTGTAGTCATATTTGGCTGTTATCTTCCCAGTATTAGAAAAATGCATGTCCTCGTCATGTTGTATATTTCATTGTGTGAGTTTTTGTGTTTTTTATTTGTTTTGGTCTTGCAGGTGATCCTACTAGTTTGTGTGACAGCCCATCTTTAGTTGCTGATCAGCACAGATGGACTATTTATCATTCCAAAGTGAATCTCCCAGCAGCACTAAATGATCCTCGGTTAACAAAAAGGGAATCTGATTTCTTTACAAAAACATGGGGACAGGATTTTGTGGAAATTGAAATTGTGCCTTCACTCTACCTCCCACAGATCAGCAAGGAACATTTTGCAGCATACCAACAGGAAATTGCTCAGGTACAAGGGAAGAAACACTGTATATCCATGTACTAGGTCCATCTGCATTTGTTATCACAAATTCGTTTCTTAATGCAAATGAAACCCATTGTGACTGTTGTCTGCAGGTTATTCTGGTCAATAGAATGTAACATTGAAAAATTATTGATCTAATTCAGAGCAGAGTTGCCTTGTTAAGGTGAAATTATATATTGCAGAATGTACATTAAGCCTATGATATTATGGAGATCTTTTAATGCCTTTCATATTGTGCAGAATAGCTGACAACTTAAACAGATTTTCAAAGCTGATTTATTTCTTTAATATCAGGTATAGTAAGTTCCAAATACCTGTATTCATGAATAATGTGAATTTGTTAAAGCATATATTTAAATTTTTAAAACTTGTATCTTGACTGTATACAGACACAAAATTCAGGTCTGTTTTTCAGATGAATGCTCTTGAAGTGAAGCATTAGAAATGGCATTAGAAATTTACTGTGAAGTTCTTGCTAGACACAGCATCTAAAAATCTGTCATTAGTGCTAGGATCTAGGTGATATGTTTCAGCATCTCACTGATATAAGAATATAATAATAGTGCATTTTAGTGCATTATTAATAGCTATGACTCCTAAATAAGTGCCATATACAGTTCACTTTCTGTCCCATAGAGATGGAAAATTTTGCTATGCAATTATTATTCCTACTTTTGGAAATGTATAGGAGCCCACTGTATGCATGTTTATGCAAAATATGCAAAATAGATCTTATGTTATATTGCTAACTTTTTTCCAAATAAGAACATTTAGATTGTAGCCTTAGTGCTCCAGGAAGTGGTCTTGCTCAGTATTGCCTTGTTTTTAAACACAAGAGAAGGCAGGTCTATTACATGGTCACAGACTTTGGATTATGCTTCTCAGGTATGTTGCGGGCTAGTTCTGAAATAATAATCCCAGCATGAGATTCTCCCACCAAGATCTACCCGTGTCACTCGTGCGAGCCAGGAGGTGAGGCTGAGGAGCCTAACGCCGAGAGAGGCCCGGAAGGAGAAGACCAGAAATCGGGCCTTCTCGGCGGTGGCTCCTCGTCTCTGGAACAACTTACCTCCTGAGATTCGCGTGGCTCCCTCGCTGGACATTTTTAAGAAACAACTAAAAACATTGATGTATAGGCAGGCTTTCCCAACAGAAAACTCCTGACGATTTTTCTTTTCTTATATCTTTCTTTGATTTCTATCTTAGTCTAGGTGCAATGTTTTAAAATTATATTGTTTCTTTTATTGTAAGCCGCCTAGAGTGGGCTAATATGTCCAGATAGGCGGGATAGAAATAAAATAAATAAATAAATAAATAAATAAAATAATAAATAAATAAAGCGTGAAATAATCATCATGCTCATGCACTCATGGATTGGTGTGGTGACTTCAGCACAATCTAAATGTTCCCTTAGCTGAAATTCTACTGCTTTGTTACACAAAAAATGTAACATTCAGTGCATTCCTAATAGGCATTCAACAGGTCACTGCTGGGTCTCTTAGGAGCATATGTACCCACTGGCCTGGCTTGCACTTGAGAATCCCAGCAGGGACTCTAGCTGCCAACCAGAAACAATTAAAAGTTGTGCCTTTTGTGTAACAAAGCGACAGAATTTCAAACCATTATGGAAAATGGGATTTCATTTTGAACTGTAAACTACAGTACAAAATGAGTCATACTATTATTCATCCGTTCATTAAAAACTTGTGAAGGACAGAGCAGGCATATATGTTTTTATATGTATATGTGTATCTCATGACCAGAGACAGGAAGAATATTGATGGTGGATGATAATAAATGCTTAGGGAATGCAATGCAAATTGTGAGTTGCATTTCTTGAATAATGCTGTATATGAGTTGCTTTGAACCAATAAAATTGCATATTAGTATGGGACTCTCTAACTCGTTCATATTGCAAACGTATTGTTTGTCCTTTGAAACCATTTTATTGTCTTCTTTTTTTGTAGAGAGAGAAGATTCATGAGAAATGCAAGACCATTTGTCCTCCTAAAGACACTTTTGACAGGACAATTTTACATACTCATGGTAGGTTGGGTGGGGTGTTGTGGTTTTTTTTTGTACTCCTTCATATTCCTCTTTAAAGGGGCATATACATTTACCGTATGTATTTTATCTAAAGTGCTACTGGTATTGTAAGCAACTATGGTCACTGGAAAATCCATACATATTCCATAGTTTTCAGACCAAATTTTCACAAAGTATGCATTGTTCTAAACTCAGAACCATTCCTATACCTTCACATACTTGTTGCCTGTCCTCCAAATCTTCAGTTATGCATAAAGGAAGCCACATCCTTAAGTTTACAAGAGCTGAGCAGAGTTGTTGAGGACAGGACACTTTGGAGGTCACTCGTTTTTAAAGTTATCATAAATTGGAGGTGGCTTGAGAGCATAACAGCAGTAATGTATTCATAGCTTGTGAAGTATTGCAGTGCATCTTTTTTGAGTGGTCGGGTAACATCAGAGACAATAGCTGTTTGGAAGTATCCATACAATCATAGAAAATCATAAGAAAGCGAAGTTGGAAGGGACCTACAAGGCCATCAAGTCCAACCCCCTGGTCAATGCAGGAATACAATCAAAACATATCAATGTACCTACCTATGCTAGTCTTGCTATATTTTGCAGGGTGGTAAAATATAATATAGGTAAGAGGTATGCTGTGGAATCCTACCATGTCATCTGGACCTTCTGCTGTTATCCAAGCAGTGTACAAAGGAGCTGTATTAAAAGATTAAAATAACACAGAGACCCAGTGAACACCTATGGATTCATTTTTGTCACCTAAACCTAGTAAAAATTTCCTTCCGTTGAAACAGAATTGAAGACATGGTGTTACTTTCTATTTCCAAGTTGCTTCAGTAGTTGTTAGAGTGAGGGAGGTGAATAACTGCTCCACTTGTGTTCTGACTAATTCCTTCACTTTGCAAATGGTGTTTGCTATAATTAGAATGTTTTTGTCTCCTTAAAACTGGGGAATTTAGCACATTAGACCCCCTTATTCAATGGGATCAGTATCCACTGATTCATTTATCCACCATCAGAATATATTAAAAATATTAAAAGAAAAATACCTAGAAAAAACTATTTTCATATTTATTACCAGAATCAGCATTAGAAGTAGCCAGAGGCAGTGCTATGAATACAATACAGTGGTGCCTCGTATAACGAGTGCCCCGTTTAACGACGAATTCGCATAGCGATGGCATTTTTGCCATCGCTTTTGCGATTGCATTACGAAGTGCCTATGGGGAAAAATCGCTTTGCGATGTTTTCCCCATAGGCACCATTTCCCCCAGCTGAGCGGCGGGAGCCTCCGAAGGAGCGCTCCCGCCGCTCAGCTGGGGGTAAATGCCTGCGGTAGCCTCAGAAGGACCCTTCCAAAGGGTCCTTCTGAGGCTACCAAAGGGATTCCCCTTTGGAGGGGGCATTTTCCCCGAGCTGAGCCCCACCGCTCAGCTGGGGGAAAATGCCGGCGGTAGCCTCGGAAGGACTCTTCCGAAGGGTCCTTCCGAGCATGCGGATCCCCCCACCCTCCCACCCTAGCCCCGCGGCTTGGATCTGACCCGTGGCGGCTACCTCAGCCATGGCCGGACTCCCTAGAGTCCGGCCATGGCTGGGGTAGCCGCCGCGGCTCGGATCCAAGCCGCGAGGGGAGGGTGGGGAGAGTGGGGGGATCCGGATCCCTTTCAGGCATCCCGGCCTCGATCCCACCCGCCGCCGGTTTCCCATGGCTTGGGTAACCGGCGGCGGGTGGGATCCAAGCCCAGGATGGCTGAAAGGCATCCGGACCCCCCACCCTCCCCCCGCAGCTTGGATCTGACCCGCGGCGGCAACCCCAGCCATGGCTGGACTCCCTGGAGTCCGGCCATGGCTGGAGAAGCTGCTGCGGCTCGGATCCAAGCCACGAGGGGAGGGTGGGGAGAGTGGGGGGATCCAGATCCCTTTCAGGCATCCCGGCCTCGATCCCACCCGCGGCCGGTTACCCATGGCTTGGGTAACCGGCGGTGGGTGCGATCAAAGCCCGGGATGCCTGAAAGGCATCCGGATCCCACCACCCTCCCCCCACGGCTTGGATCCGACCCGCGGCGGCTGTCGAAGCTCCGTCCATGGCTTCGTCAGCCGCTGCGGGTCGGATCTAAGCCGCAGGGGGAGGGTGGGAGGGTGGAGGGATCAGGATGCCTTTCAGGCATCCCGGGCTTGGATCCCACCCGCGGCCGGTTACCCATGGCTTGGGTAACTGGCTGCGGGTGGGATCCAAGCCCAGGATGCCTGAAAGGCATCCGGATCCCCCCACCCTCCCCCCGTGGCTTGGATCCGACCCGCGGCCGGCTACCCCAGGCATGGTCGGACTCCTGAGAGTCTGACCATGGCTGGGGAAACCGGCCGTGGGGAAGGGGAATCCCGGCGGTGGTCTCGGAAGGACCCTTCAGAAAGGTCCTTCCGACGCTACCGCCGGGATTTCCCCCCAGCTGAGCGGCGGGGCTCCTGCTCAGCTCGGGGAAAATGCCCCCTCCAAAGGGGAATCCCGGGGGTGGCCTTGGAAGGACCCTTCGGAAGGGTCCTTCTGAGGCCACCGCAGGCATTTTCCTCCAGAAGAGCGGTGAGTTTTGTCCTCATAGGAACGCATTAAACAGAGTTTAATGCGTTTCTATGGGTTTTTTTGCCCCGCATAGCGACGAATCCGTATAGCGATGAATTTTTTGGAACGGATTATCATCGCTATGTGGGGCACCACTGTATTTGTTAGTGGATAATGCACAGCATGGTCTCTGGCACCCTCTAGTGGCCAGTTCTGGTAATGCATTTGAAAACAATTTTTCTGCTTTTTTTTCTTCAGTATTTACAGAGGGGGCTTGGAACCAATCCGCAGCAGATATAGGGGTCCTACTGTATTTCTCACTATGGCGTGTTCAGTTCACAACACTTCTTACTATGTTAAATATCTCTATAATGTCACAATATTTGAACATTTATAAATTAAGGGTGAAATCTAGTTGAGTAACTCTGTAATCATAAAAGCTGATGGAGTCATTAGCTGTGGACATTGATCTTTAACATTAAAGTTTCCTTGTCAGCCTTAGAACTGTGGAGCTCTGCCAACAGAATGCCAGCCATTGGGATTTACCTCAGGTGTCCATTGAAAAGTTATCTTCCAACGGCATTTCATTTTGATTTCATTTTCAGATAAATCCAGGACAGATTTGGAGCAAGTACCTAAGGTAAGATTGAATAATTTCATAGGCAGCAGAGTGGATAAAAATTATCTTTTAAAATTCACAGGGTTCTTTTTTGTAAATACTGTTTTTGGCTAGTTCTTTGGCTGCAGTGTGTAGACAATTCTTGTTTAGAGAGGTAACATAGACGGTTAATATGTTTGTTTTGTAATTAGTATAACTTGCTATAGTGCTCCCTCACTAGACGATTGCCTCGCGGGACAAAAACCCCGCAAGGCGATTGGTTTTTGTGATCACTATGGTGCCTTGCAAGACTTTTTTTCTATGACCATGCTTCACAAGACTTTTTTTTTTAGACCAATGCTTTGCAAGACATTTTTTTAAGACCGATGCTTTATTTATTTATTTATTTATTTATTGGATTTATATACCGCCCCATAGCGCTACAAGCACTCTCCGGGCGGTTTACAATTTTAATTATAAAGGCTACACATTGCCCCCCCAGCAAGCTGGGTACTCATTTTACCGACCTTTGCAATACGTTGGGGTTTTTTCTAGACCAATGCATAGGGAACCTCGCAAGACAAATTTTTCACAAGACAACCATTTTCGCGGAACAAATTAAAATCATCTTGCAAGGCACCACTGTATAAGTTTTTCTTTTTAGTACTTTTCGTAATGCTGTTAATAAATACTTAATCAGTTGTTTGAATAGGTGTTTTTTATTAGCTAAATGCCCAATCTTAAGTTTAAAGCATTAAATGCCATCATTTACATGGATAGCTAAAGCAGTGTTCTGTACTATCTGCATCTGTATATAAATCTAATATTACTTTTAATTGGATGCACAAATTGACATGTAAAAGAAGGATGTTATTTCGTTTAAAATTGAAATGGTACGTTCTGTCAGTACTGCTTGTATATGCGTTAGACGAGCCTGCACCCCATAATTAAATGTAACGATATTAATGGTATGTGAGAATGATATGAGATTTTTTCCCTTAGATTTTTATGAAACCAGATTTTGCCTTGGAGGATCCATTAATATTTAATGCAGTGTTACCTTGGTCTCATTTTAATACTGCTGGAGGAAAAGGAAATCATGATGCAGCTTCCTCAAAGTTGCTTCAGGAAAAGGTAAGTGGGTTTCATTGCAGATATTGTTAAGAAAGTGCAGTGGAAGTTGCCTTGTTAAAGTGCCATGCTGAGGAGGAAATAAAAATCTAGATGTTGCATTTAGTCATCTCCGCCATCTTTAGTTTGGGCAGCTGTAGCATTAGATCAGATTCAGTGCTGTCCTTAGTTCACAGAAGGCACTATGATCCAGCAGAGATTTCTGTTTAAGAGGGTGGAAAGCAATGTTTTCTAATTCATTTTTCCAGTTCTTCATGCTTCCAAATATCTGCTCCAGAGGATGGGGTGGGTAGCCTTGGAAGAGCTAAGCTTGAATGAAAACATTGTTCTCTACATAATAATGTAGTTTTAGGAGGTGATTTGTTAATTAAATATGGTTCGCTACATTCTGTTTCAAATGTGTAAAAAGCATATGTTTTGCTTCAAAGCAATTATGTGAAGCATGCAACTTTTGTACGCTGCCACACTGACTGAGCTCTTGGAGAATAAATGTCCCGGTATTCCAGAGGCATGTTTGTGTTGACATACAGCCAACTGTGGATTGGAGTCATCCCAGTTAGGACAGATGCAAAGATATTTATTTATTTACTTTATTGAATTTCTACTTCGTATTTCCTGAAAAGAATAAAATAGTGTCTTTAAGAAATAGAAGAGATTGGGTGGTGCCTACACAATACAGTGCAGGAGTAAAAGGTACCTTTATTAGACTGCTAAAAATCATACAATCATGAATTAAACTCCACTTCCCTCAGCATGCAGTGATGTCTTGTCAATAGTGCAGAGAAATTGGAGTCCCAAAAGTTCATAACAGATTCTTGTGCCAGGCCTGTTTCTTAGGAGTAAGTTTAAAAAAAGCACAAGCCGCATCAGAGGTGTGGTTTTCAAATGACAGGTCTTTACTATCAGAGAGGTAACTAATTAGCAAAAGCAGGATTGATAGTGCATAGTAGTCCTTCACGAGGAACAATTCCAATAGTGGAGTACATAATTTATCAAAACAAAAACTATTCTGCAGCTGAATTCCAGTTTCCAGCAAGGCTCATGCTGCCGCATTCTTGGTTTGAAATGTTTTTTTTTCTTTCTTGGAAAGCAATAGCTTTGTAGTCCAGGGAGACAGAGACTCACATGGGATTATTCTGTTTTGTTTTTCTCAGGGTGTGCAGATTTATTTAAATCAAGAATTATTTGTAATTTCATGTTACTTAGACATGAGATATTATTTATAGGTTATGATTTATAAAAAAATATGAACAGTTTTCTTTTTTTGAAATGTCAAGCACTGTAACAGTGATTCTGGTAGATTAAACTCTTACGTTAACAGTGATAATTTCTTTTTTTTTCTCTTAAGCTAAGCCACTATCTCGATATTGTGGAAGTAAATATTGCTCATCAAATCTCTCTCCGCTCAGAAGCATTTTTTCATGCAATGACCTCGCAGCATGAACTGCAAGACTACCTCAAGAAAACTTCCCAGGCTGTAAAAATGCTTCGAGATAAAATAGGCCAAATTGATAAAGTAATGTGTGAAGGCTCTCTTAAGGTTTTAAGACTGTCGTTGGCTAGAAGTAACTGTATAAAAGCGTATAATAAGTTGAAGCTGATGGCAACCGTGCATCAGACGCAGCCTACTGTGCAGCTATTGTTGTCCACTTCTGAATTTGTTGGAGCATTGGACTTAATTGCAACCACACAAGAGGTGCTACAACAGGAACTGCAGGGCATTCACAGTTTCCGGTAGGTGACTTTTAAGATATTCCATCAGAGGTTCATAGTCATGCCTCAAGTTACGTTAATATAATCTATTTTTATACATTATCCTACTTTTTAAATATGGATTAATTATCTGCTCATTTCTAAGTTGTATCAATTAAATCCACTGTTCAGTGGCAGATATATCAGTGAATGCTAAAAGCATAAGGAAAAGCGTTTATTTTAATTTTAAAAAGTCTTTAACCTCTATCCCTGATACAGGAGGAATTCTTATATACACTGTTGTTCAGCATACATAGGTTGTAATTCAGGTATAGATGAATTTTTATTATTAGCTACAGTACTTTGTAACAACATTCCATGTATAGTCGCACTGGCCACGTGACCACGGAAACTGCCTACTGACAAACACTGGCTCTATGGCTTAGAAACAGGGATGAGCACTGCACCCTAGAGGCGGACACGACTCGACTAAATGTCAGGGGGAGCCTTTACCTTTACCTGTTATATTATCTTATATGTGAATCACATGACAGGTTCCCCATATTTACTGAAATGTTAGTGAACATCTGGAGAGCACATAAGGACATTTGGAGGAAAGAGGATTTTGTAAATGTAAGTGGAACCTTTCCAGATTCATGACAATTCAGATGCTATAACCGTGGTGATGTAGATGATTCCAGAAATCAATGCAGTTCATCCAGATGTTTTTGCACACTTGGTGTTAAGGAAACAGCCCTTCCCCTATGTTCATCATCTGTCAATTGCTGTTTAGAGAAAAAAATGTAGTTACACTGTAGTGTTGGATTTAATTACAATGGTTACAGTGAATACTAATCTCAGTGATGTTGTCATCCAAGGGTTGCCACATACTGGAAGGTCAGGGAAATGGAAATTGATCAAAAGTGAGGGAAATTGTGATTAAGTCATGGTGGGTTTTTGATATACTGCTTCAAGATGATGAGCTTGTCTTATGCCAGTTGGCATAGAAAAATAGCACAGCAGAAGTAGAATGTAATGACCTTTCCTTTCTCTGGTCTTTCCCAGCTCCACCTATGTAGCTCCAGCAACCTGCCTACTGCCTTTGTTGAGCAGTGTCCCTGCATGCTTTGCAACATCACCGTGTAGATTTTGCAAAGTGAGGCTAGTTTAAACACTTAAAGCAATGTGGAAACTTCAAAACTTTAAGCTCTACCTGCGAGTATTATGTTTCACTTACCTTTATTTGTTTCCATTTTACATAGAAAGATAAACATGTTGAAGTTACGGTTGGGTATGTAATGAGCATTTCTTGCTAATCCCAGAACTGAGTGGTAAATGAGATTCACTGCTCTTGGGTTTCACAGACAACTAGCACTTTCTCTCCAGCTGCAAAGTGATGTTTGCAGGTGGGGTTGTTTGTTTCTCCTGAAGTTTACAAAGAAGCAGTTTTCTCACCCTCTTCTGTGACCTATTCCGTGCATAAAGCTTTCAGATGGTGGTTATCTGTTTCTCCTAGTTTGCAGAAATGATCGGCAAGCATTTAAACCACTGGTTCTTAACCTTGGGTTACTCAGGAGTTTTGGACTGCAACTCCCAGAAGCCTTCACCACCAGCTGTCCTGACTGGGGTTTCTGGGAGTTGCAGTTCAAAAGCATCTGAGTAACAAAGGTTAAGAACCACTGATTTAAACTACACTTCCTTCTCTGCTGCTGATCTATTCATTACTTTTCCTGGAATCTAGAAAGTTAATCCCAGCTTGGAAAATTTCCTACTTGCGAGACAACCAAATATGCAATATCTTGGCGTCAGGTTGGTGCTTCTGTGCAGGGCTGTATGTGAAACTACATTTTGAAAATGGCATTTATAGGAACAGTTTTTAATATGTAATGGTTGGATATCAAATTTCATGCTGACCTTGTTCCATGGGTTACACCAGTTGCTGGGAACAAATTCATTGCTTTTTGTAAAATGTGCTTTGAACAAAATAATATGGGAATTAGAGCTGTGGAGTCTGATGCAAAAGGACCATTACATCAAAATTAAATTAAGTCAGCAGTCTATTGAAATATTTAAGGTTCAAAGCCAAGTACGAGTTCAGGTAATAAAAGCAGAGATGATCAAGAGGCAACCCATACAAAAGTCTGGAATATGTTTAGAGTGATGGAAGTGGCAAAGAATTACCTGTCATGCAAGCTAATAAGGTTGCCTGTGCATCCAGGACTGGGTTAGGACAACATATGGTCTGAAGATGATGTCATTTAACTCTTGTAACAGCATTCAAGCAAATGTTCCCAGCCAAATAACCCAAAAGTTTCTTCTTGGAAAAACAAAAGCAATGTATGACACCAGACTTCTCCAATCTTTTACTGAAACAGCAGGAAACATTTGTTATCTGTTTTGATGAAACTTTGAACAAGATTTTTCAAAAGGTACATGATGAATTTAGTGGTTTGTTTCTGAGGTGAATACTGTCATAAAGTTACACACACAAACCACCAGTTTTTTTTTTTAAAAATCAGACTACTACTGCTGAAGACCTCCTTCCTAAGTTGCAACATTTCACATAATTGTATTTCTAACTTTTTTTTTTTAATAGCAGTTTCCAAATTATGAGTTTCCTAGTGTGACTTTGTTTTTCATTTTGGATAGAACATTCATTGAAATTTGCTTTTGTATAATTTTTAGTCTACCTTTCAAACAAGAACAGAAATGAAACGCCATTATCATTCAAAGATTACTTCAGGCTGAAGTTTCCATTTTGGTATAATTTTAGTGCAACTTCAGAACAGATGTTTCTGCAGATAATAGTATTTAAATAAGCTAATATTAAATCTCCTACCTTGACAGATATTTTTGCATTTGAGGCTTGTGGACTTGATCAGTAGAACACTTCATGAAGCCTTTAATTAATGGAATCTAAGGTAGCAATTTTTAAATGTGGAATTGTATTCAAATAGTAGTCAGGAAAATCAACAGAAGTTGGTCAGGGAAAGTCAGAGAAATAGAAAAATAAAATTTTAGTAGCAACTCTGCATGAGCGGAAGCCATCAGATACTGCACCAGTGGTGCTACTATCAGAACCCAGTAGCAACTGTGCACTGTTTCTATGAAAGGTTAAGAACATATGCACTAATAGGTATCCTTGTGGGTGGAGACTACAGTGCTTGCTTCCATCCATCACAAGAACTGTCCATTTCCTCCTGGCCTTTGTTTCCCATTTTTAAAAAAAACAACTTCTGGTCTTTGAGGAGAACCGGTGAAGAACTTAAATATTGTCAACCCAGTGTGATGTTCACCAATAGAATAATGTTTTTATAAAAAATGACAGACTGCAGTTCTCACATTGGGTTATATATTCTTGCTTTTCTTTTTTACAGTATCTTAACCCAGTTAGGAGCTCTATAAATTCTATTTGCTCTACTTAAGAGAGTCATTCTTTGGAATTTAAATACATTGAAGGAAGCTAATGAGCACAAAAAACACAGTTCTAATGAATTGTTACCCTTTGGTAGAAATTCCTGACTTGCCACAGTGGAATTCTTTTTTTGTTTCAAAGGAAATTATAATTAATACATCCTGTGTGCTAGAAACCAAATAGAGGGCTAACTTACCATTCTCACATCTCCTTTCCTTGATTACTTTTCCAGCTTTCATTTCTTGCTCATTTTTTTCCTGGTACAGGCATCTTGGATCACAGCTTTGTGAACTAGAAAAGCTCATAGATAAAATGATGATTGCAGAGTTTTCTACTTATGCTCGCAGTGATTTAAATAGACCTCTGGAGGAAGAATCCCAAATTCTAGAAGAGGTAAAGTGCTTACCTTTCAGTTGTTTCATTTAAATACTTGAATCTTCAGGGCAAAAATGGGAACACTGTATGGGAGAGCCATTCACTTTTTTTCCTAATTTACAGCAATGTAACTTGATGGGGTTTTATAAAAATTAGTTTCACCCTTGTTCTTTCACATTTTGGTATTTTTTATTGTATTCTTAATTATTAGTCATCCATTACAGGATGCACACAGTTTGTCCAGCCCTTTATCTAAACTCTTCCTGTGCACAGTACTGTCATCAAAAATACACTGAGTTTGCATTCTGTACACTGAATTAGGATGACAGTGTGGGTTAAAAATCAGGTGTTGCCTTTGGAAATCTGTGTTTAACTGTTTTTCCTTTAAAGGAAAAAAAACATGCAAACCTTTGAAGTCTTGAAAGGATTAACAATATTATAGTCAAGATAAGAAAAAAGGAACAACTTTTGTTCATATGCCACATTTTTTAAATAGATGAATGATGAGAGGTATTATTTTTATTACTGAAATATCAATTTCATGGCTCTTCCCCAGTCCATATCATTAGCAAGAAAGACATCCATTATAAACATGCATAACTTGTGATACATTGTGCTAAGTTTTAAGGAACAGGTGGGAGGTAATCCAATGTATTGCTAGCACTTTCAATCCTGTATTTTTGTTGCAAGAGGAAGCTAATACACACTAGATTTGCTGTTGTGATCTCTGCATAATATTGTAAAATAATTTCTTTCTTGCCTTTTCTTCCTGGGCAGATGCAGACTCATATATAACTAAGGCTGGCTTCAGAATTAGTAAGGCTCTTGAGGGAATTCCAATTGACATGGCTGTTGTCAATCATCTTTGCTTCCCCAAAATGCCATGTTCCCCAAATCTTTTGATACAGTGATATTGTGGGTGAAACAAAAAGCAACAGCAATTTTTTGTTGTTGTTGCTGCTGTTTTCTTTATTAAAAGTGCAGTGAAATTCTGAGTTAATGTATTTTGTGAGAAATGGAAATAATGGCCATAACAATGGCTGCCAGAGACCTTGCAAGTAAAGGTTTTGCCATTAGTGTGTCACCAGATGTAGGGGACGCCAGCAGCCATCAGTGTTGGAAGTGGCCTCCAGCAGCTGCTTTACTATGCTATCTAATGATGCCAGGTCTATTTTCAAGTGTAGCACACAGCTTAGTTCTTTATGGAACTTTTATAACAGATTATTTTCTATTAAAGATGTGTTAGAGCGTTCACTGGGTTTGTGCATTAAAAGTTTGGCAACTATTCTTTGTTAGATTCATGATTGGGTGCTTTGATGAACATAATAACATGGAGACTATTTTTCAACGTAACATTAAATTTTCTTTTTACTTTAGTAACATATTTTTCATTGTTCAGTGTTTTCCTTTGTTTTTCAGATTTAATTACCATTCTTTCACATGTTCTTTTGATTTTTATTTCCTCCTAAAATAGGAAAGGCTTGTATCACTAGTGTTTGGACTTCTAAAACAAAGGAAGCTGAATTTTTTTGAAATCTATGGAGATGAAATTATTATTACAGCAAAGAGCATAATAAAGCAGGTAATTATTTTTCTAGACATTTTGCCTACCATATTATTTTTTTCTCAGAGAGGGGAATCAGCATCTATGAATGAAATGAACAATGCAAGAGTTAAAAAAAATGATATAATTTTATGTACATTGAAAAGACAGTTACTTACTGGCCCAACTCAGATGGTTTTTCCAGTCTCTTTAAGCCAATACGTATATATGAAGATGGTGATGGTTCAGAGCTTCCACTCTGCATTCATACTCCATTTATTATCCTGATTTCTTAGCTGCAGTACCTGGAAATGAGGATAGTTTGATCTCTGGCATAGCACAATCCAAGAAATTCTGGTTTGTTGGGACCCAAGAATAAAACAAGGTGCCAAGTGAAAGAAAAAGAGAGAAGGGAGGAAGAGTACAGACTCCGTGTGTTTTTTCTGCTTCAGTACTTGAACAGCCTTGAGCACAAGGCTAATCAAGAAATTTGGAAATTGATTGATTGATTTAAAATATTTTTACCCTGCCTTTCTCCTTAAAGGCACCCGATGCAACTTAGATTGTTAAAAGACAATGTTAAATAATATTTATTTATTATTTAATAATAATTTGGGATTGAAAATTTTTTGATAGACAAAGTTAATATATATTTTTCTCATATTTTGCAGTGTGTAGTCAAAACAGTATCACAGATAGAAGAAATAGACACTGAAGTAGTTGTGAAGTAAGTATAAACCTGGAGTTTCAACTTGTTCTGATGAAATGCATTATTTTTCCCTTCTTTGTGAATACTGAAGAAACATCTACTAATTGCCTGTTTTTTAGGATTAGGATCACCATCAGCAGTTTTTTTTAATATTAAAGGTTCCCCCGTCCTCATACTCCCAAAGGTTTCCCGAGGGCAAAGGGAAGCCCTCGAGAGCCACAGAACCTGAAAGGGGGGAAATAGGAAATTTCCCATGAGCTTGAATTAAATATTTCCATCAACTGATCTGGGTTATGCCAGCACAGTTATATCCACAGGATTTTGTCTATGGTATTATATATTTAGCTGTTCCTTTATTAATGGAGAGGGTCAGAAGGGATGCCCACAATTTCATTGTAAGTTGTGCAATAGATTCCAGTTCCATACAGTTGTTTTCCATTGTCATGGTTCAAACGTAATACCAGGCTATAGCTTAGACAGAAAATGAGCATTAATAATCTCTGGATTCACATGCTTCCCCTCCCTTCTTGCAAGGTAAAGAAATCAGGAACTTTTACATCTGTTTCAAATTATAACTGCAGCTAGTAGTGTAGCTGTGTTATTGTGAAGCAGAGCAAAGCAATATTCTACAAGACAATTCTAAAACTGGGGACATACCAAACAAAAAACTGGACTGCTTTTGCTTTCTGCCAGATCAAGGGTTTTTGAGTTATGATTTTTTAAAAGTAAAACTGTTTGCCCACCCTGTGCAGAATCAAGCAACCCTGAACATTCCCAGATTTAAAATGGTGCTCACTACCATTCACAAAGAGACACCAAGCAAAGGAAAATCCCAGAAAATGACTCCTGTTTTCATCAGTTATCACTTCTCACCCAAACACAATGCAATAGCCAAGGCTGTTTTTGGACAAGTGTGAATGATGGTGAGCGGAAGAGGGTATCCAGTCGACCATCTTGACTGCTGCCATTGGTGTTGTCAACATTCAGGCTGCCTTTTGCTACTTAAAGCTTGGTATCCTTTTTCCTGCTGGCAACACAGTACCGTGCAGCAATGTCAGGCTGTTTCCTGGTGTTTTGAATTGTAGATACAGAAGCACAATGTCCCACATTTATAAACAGGAGTTTTGTGGAAGAATTGAATTAATTGCGGTTTAATGAACTCAGAAACGTATAAATCAGAAACGCTGATTAATCTTGCTGTTAATTATGGCTAGTGGAACCAACAAGCTTCATAACGTATTGCTTGAAGTAATCATAGTCCCTATAATTAATTATTAAACTTAATTAAGATGGTGTGACAGGATTAGACATAGTTTTGTAGAGCTAAATTAGTGTCATGTCTGAACCAATGCACTGAATGCATAGGAATTAATTTGAAGAAACCAGAATATTGAGTTACACATCTGTATCCCGACCTCTAGCATGACAAAGAATGGGTTGGTTTTACCCTTATATAGAGGATATTGAATGACATCAACAAAGGCAAGTTTTGTTGTATTCCAGGTGATTATTAGAAAAAGTAAAATCTGCAATGGTTCCAGTTTGTGGCCAGGATGTAATTCCTTTTTGAAAATGTGAAGATCATTGTTATTAAAATTGTTATTTTGGTTGTTACACTATTGAAAAGTTAAGTGATCTTTTAGGTCACTTGTTTCTCAGGATTCCTGGGGGACAGTGGTTGGACTGAGGTGGATTTAATAACCATCTATAAGAAAATAAATTGTTTGTTGAGCAACTGGTTTAATCTTAACATGCTTTTTCTTGTCAGGAAGATATAAGAATAAGAAGGCTTCATTATTTTCTCTCTCCATTTAACATTTTTAAAGCATTAAAAACAAATTGGTATATTTCATTTTGAAAGGAATACATTTTAAATAGTAAACACATACTAGCCAGCCCCTTCATGGTTCTGGCATCACATCTGGTTAAGATGTCATGGTACAATAAGTCATGGTTTGTCATGTCAAGAATACATAGCCTTCCTTCCCTTCTTCTCATTTAGCGTGCCCCCTAAGAAAGAAATCAAAAAAATTCACTTTGTATTTTTATGAAGTAAGCTAGTTTTCTTGAAAAAAATCTAATAACCTTAGGTACAGTTATGAAGCTGGCTTAATTATGGTCCTAATTCAGATGAACATTTTGGTTATAATTAGCATTTAGATAATAACACTAAACTGAAGTTAATGGAAAACAGAATTGAAGTGGCCCTGTCACTTCCTTTCAGCCATGTCACATAAGGAAGAGCATACACCAGGTTGAGGCTTTCTGCATTTCACTTGCATCACAGCAAAGCATACAGTATCATGAGGATCCCACTGACCCATTAGTGGGATTTTTGAAATCCTGTGCAAAGGCTCCTGGATACTGAACCCTCAAGCCATTGACTTAATAATAATTTTAACCATAATTCTATTCATGAATGCATCCACATGCACACATGTTGTTGTTTAGTCATTAAGTCATGTCCAACTCTTCGTGACCCCATGGAGCAGAGCACGCCAGGCCCTCCTGTCTTTCACTGTCTCTCAGAGTTTGGTCAGATTCATGTTCGTAGCTTCGATGACACTGTCCAGCCATCTTGTCCTCTGTCGTCCCCTTCTCCTCTTGCCTTCACACTTTCCCAACATCAGGGTCTTTTCCAGGGAGTCTTCTCTTCTCATGAGATGGCCACAGTATTGGAGCCTCAGCTTGAGGATCTATCCTTCCAGTGAGCACACATACAAACATATATTTAAAAATAGGTTTCTTTCCTCATCACAAAAGTAACAGTACAAGTTAGACCTTAATATTTTCATCTTAAAGACAAACTTGGGTTGAGAAGCTGACAAAGATGTATCCAAGGCCACCATGTGAACAGAAAGCTAAGCAGAAATTTAAATGAAATTATAGTGATTGTTTTTATGGTATTCTTTGCAGACTTGCAGATCAAATGAGGATGATGAATTTTCAACAGTGGTTCGATCTGCTGAAAGAAATTTTTTCTTATTTTATCATCTTTCTCAAGAGAATTAAGGTGAGAAATTTCGAATAAGAACTGATACTGTTTCCTGTATAGCAGCCAAAAACTGTACAAATGTGTGAAAAGCGGTTGGCAATAGAAATATTCTTGCTAGAAGGTGCATTTCCAAGGAATAGAACATAATTTGCATTTATTTAACAAGTGCTTCATTTTATTCTAGGCAACACTAACTGTCATAAGGAACGTGGTTCTCTCAGTTCTAGACAAGAACCAAAGGAGCAAGCTGTTGGGAGATGTTACCATGCAGAAGAATTCTGCTAAGGAGACTATCTTAGATACAGATGTGGCCTATTTAACTCATGAAGGCATGTTCATAAGTGATGCCTTCAACGAAGGAGACTTTCCATCCACAGCAGCAGATTCTGTCTCTCAGAGAAACATTTCCCCGGACAGCGAGCCTAGCAGCAGTGATTCTGTATCTGAGCCCGAATGTACCACTGATTCCTCCTCTAGCAAGGAGCAGGCTTTTTCAGGTGCTGCAGCTGGTGGAATCGACATCATGTATGTAGTAAACTTCCTTAATCCAGATCATGGTCCAAACATCAGGATTAGTGTTTCTTCCTTGTACAAAATTGAGTTAACTAATTTAGCAAAGTCAGTGTAGATTTGATCTTTTGGAAATCTGAAGATGTAAAAGTAAATATACACCGAAGAACTAACATTTGAACTTCAAGAAATCATTTCCAAAACTCAGATTTCACACATGATGAATCTTCTGTGCATTTTGGGGGAGAGAAATAAGCCTCATGTTCCCAATCCTGAATTTTAATGTCAAACAGTACAGTGGCACCTTGCAAGACGATTTTAATTCGTTCCTTGAAAATCGTCGTCTTGTGGAAAAAAATGTCTTGCAATGTTCTCTATGCATTGGTCTTTGTGCAGCCTGCATGGAAGTCAAAGTGGGGGAGCCTTTAATATTGGAAAATTGCCACCACTTCTCCTGCTGCCAGTGATCCAACAGTGATTTTCTGAAATTACCATGTTTTTTTGCTCCATAAGACGCACTTCCCCCCCAAAAAAATGTGGGTGGGAAAGTCCGTGCATCTTATGGAGCAAAGGCAGCAATTTCGTCCCTGCTGGCCCCGTGGGGGGGAGTGTTGCAAGGGTCCAGGTGAGCCTTCCAGGACCCTTGCGACGCTCCCCCCACCCCCCACAGGGCCAGCACGGGTGAAATCGCCAGCTTCCAGGTGGGGGGAGCGTGGCAAGGGTCTTGGAAGGCTCACTCGGACCCTTGCGACGCTCTTCCCACCCCCGCACGGATCCAGCGCTGGCAAAATCACCAGTTTCTGGTAGTCTTGAGGCTTGGGAAGCCTCAAAAGACTCCCAGAAACTGGCAATTTTGCCCCCGCTGGCCCCGTGGAGGGGTGGGGGGAGCCTTGCAAGGGTCTGAGGGAGCCTTCCAGGACCCTTGCGTGGCTCCCTCCACCCCCCCCATGGGTCCAGCATGGGTGAAATTGCCAGCTTCTAGGACCTTTTCTGAGGCTTAAAAGGCTCAGAAAAGGTCCTAGAAGCTGGCGATTTTGCCCCCGCTGGCCCCGTGGAGTGGTGGTGGGAACCTTGCAAGGGTCCGAGGAAGCCTTCCAGGACCCTTGCGAGGCTCCCCCCACCCCCCACGGGGCCAGCAGGGGTGAAATCGCCAGCTTCTAGGACGTTTTCTGAGCCTTTTAACCCTCAGAAAAGGTCCTAGAAGCTGGCAATTTCACCCCCGCTGGCCCCGTGGGGGTGGGGGGTGGGGGAGCCTTGCAAGGGTCCGAGGGAGCCTTCCAGGACCCTTGCCACGCTCCCCCCACCCCTGCACGGATCCAGCTCCGGCGAAATCGCCAGTTTCTGGGAGTCTTGAGGCTTGGGAAGCTTCAGAAGAGTCCCAGAAGGTGGCGATTTCGCCCCTTCTGACCCTGGGGTTGCAGGGTGAGCCTCCAAAGGGTCCTAGGGTGTGTTCCATAAGATGGACCTCTCCATAAGACGCACCAATTTTTAGGAGAAGAAAATAGATTATTTTTTCCTGTTTTCTTCTCCTAAAAATTTGGTGCGTCTTATGGAGAGGTGGGTCTTATGGAGCAAAAAAATATGGTAAAGACTTCCCCCTCCTGTCCCAGGGCTACCAGAGGCTTTCCAAGGGCAAAAGGAATTCCAAAGGAGCCTCAGAACCTGAACAGGAGTAATCATGTGCCGTCAAGTTGATTCTGACTCCTTTCAGGCTTTTCCAAGTAGCGAGTACTCAGACGTGGTTTGCCATTCCTTTCTTCTGGGGGCCATCCTGTAACTGTACAGCTTGGCCAAGGCCACACAGGCTGACTCTGCCCCCATGAGGCACGATTGGGGGGGGATCAAACTCCCAACCTCTGGCTTCGCAGCCAGATACCTAAACTACTGAGCTGGCCAGCCAGCTGAAGAGGGGATAGGAAGTTTTTAATTTGATTAAACCAGTGGCAGAATTCAGCTTGTGCAGCATCAGTTTACATCAGCAGTATTTCAGCCAGTATATAGACAAACATATCTTTGTTTTACTTTCAGGATTGGTGAAGATATAAAACTGTCAGAGCTGGAACTGGGTAGACTGGCAAACAATATCCAGGAACTACTTTACAGTGCCTCTGACATTTGCCATGATCGTTCTGTCAAGTTCTTGCTGGCTAGGGCAAAAGTAAGTCCTTTGTGTACTTGCATTCCAAAAGAAACATCTCTTTCCAGCTAAGTAGAGAAGAACATTTATTTTCCTTTTAAGGATAATAAGATCAGCCTGGGGAATTGCTATGTGGGAACATGTTGGGGCCAAACTCAGCTAAACAATGAACCACAATCCTAATTCAAAGACTCTTGCAGGTTAGGGCAAGGCAAAATAACACTTCTGCCAGCAGAAATACACTTCTCCTAGATTTGCCAACAGAGTGATTTGTTGGTAGAACTGCTATATTGGCTAAAATCTGCTGGTAACAAGGCAGGGGTAGCATAAGAGAGGGAGACACAAGTGTCTCCAGATTGCAACTTCCCGCAGGCCAGGATTGCAACCATATAGCTAGTACAAAGTTAAGCCAGGGCAAGAGCAGTCCTACAAAGTTTCCAGCATTCTTAGGCCAGGATTTACCACCTCTTCAGCTTTCATCCACTCAGCTCTCCTTTGACTATTTTAGTTGGTGGGGCTTGTACTGTTTGCTGAAAAGCATTTATTTCTGTCCTTCATACGTATTTCAAGGTTTTCCCTTCTTCAGCATGGTAATGGGACTTTCCTTAGTATAAGGTTCCAAGGCTTTTGGAAAAGAAATAATCTCAACACTTTTGCATCAACTTTCCTTTTGTTTTTAGGACGGTTTCCTGGAGAAACTGAATTCTACAGAGTTTGTTGCTCTTTCACGACTGATGGAAACTTTCATCTTGGATACAGAACAGATCTGTGGTAGGAAGAGTATGTCATTGCGTGGTGCACTTCAGAGTCAAGCAAATAGATTTGTAAACAGATTCCATGAGGAAAGAAAGACTAAGCTCAGGTATCTTTCTGGGTATTGCTATAATGTGACATTCTGCATTTTGGAAGAAAATTTAGCTTCCAATAGAATTTATTTATTTAAGATATTTTTACCACACCTTTCTCCTTAAAAAAGACCCAAGGAAGCTATCATCATCCAATGTAAGAAGGAGATGTGGCTTAATTTAACAAAGAACAATGTGCTGAAGGTTGTATCAGAGTGGAGTAGCAAGGAAATATCACCTAGACCTATCTAAGCCAAAATAATTACGTCTAAAGACCCAAATCTGTTGGTGGCCACAGTGTCTTTGGACATACAAAAAGGCATCAGTGTGTCGAGTGGTGGCTAAGGAAGTCCAAGGGTGCTATATCAGAATGGTGTTTGTTTTGAAGCCCGTGTCCTCAGAACACACAGACTATCTCACGGTTCTAGAGAAAATTAGATCTTATGTACTGTATAATTAACACACAATGATCAGAATTCTAGAGAGGGCAACAACAATACCTAGTGTGAATAAATAAGGTCCAGTGAAATCTATAACATTTCTCTGGAGTGTGTATTTTTAAAGTGTAAGGGCAATGATGAGGCTGTCTTACATAAATTATGTACCAGTTACTTTTAACTTTAGATCTCTCTGTCACTTCCTCTAAATGGAAAGGAACCATGAATTTCTTAGAAGGAAAAAGAGTGGGTGGGGGAGCGGAACAGCTATGTCTTTTCACTGTTCATTCCCCATTTCTCTATTCTCACTATTTTAGGGTTATTTCACCTCCTCCTATTTGCTTTCATCCTGCCCCCAATTGTCTTTGTGATGTAGCCAGAGAAGCAAGGTGCTGTTTTAAAAGATGCTGCTGAGTTTCTTGCCCCTGCCTTTGCCCTTGGCACCAGTCTCCATACCACTTCCTTTCTCTGCCAACTCTACTTTTTCTCCCTTCCCTCCCTGTTCTCCCCCCCCCCTTTTGGGGTGGGAGGTTCTGGCATAGACTCCTATTCACCCAAGACCTAGAGACAGCAGCCTGGAGATCCCAGGTTGCCACTGTACTTCAGGTTTTGAGTCGCTACAGTGGCATGGTGACAGATGACTAGTGGCTCTATAGAATTGGCAGACATGAGAAAGCAGGGGGGTGGGGAAGCAAAGTGTGCTGTTTATAAACTGCCACATAGCACCTAAAGCACTCTGGGCGGTTTACAAGTTAATTATGCAGGCTACACATTGCCCCTCCCCCCGCAAGGTTGGGTACTCATTTTACGAACCTTGGAAGGATAGAAGGCTGAGTCAGCCTTGAGCTGGCTACCCGGGATTGAACCCCGAGTTGTGAGCACAGTTTTGGTTACTCTGCAGCAGTTCAACCACTGCACCACCTAGACATCCACTGTTGTCTTGTGGACTGGATTGACTGGACCTGAGGAAGGCAGCAGGAGCTTGACAAGGGCAGAGTAAGGAATTACAGTTAGTGTCTCCCCTTCTTTGCAAGCTCACCATGGCTTCATGTGGACTCTGGGTTCAGCTGAATGTTTAGCCAGATTCTGGCCTGAAAATGAAAACCAGCTGTGAAAACTGAGGAAGCTAAGAAAGAGGTAAAATTTGCTTCTCTTCAAACAGTCATTGCCTCTCTTTTCAACCATAGTACTAGTTCCTACCTAGTGATTCCAGGCAGCTTACAGAGAGTATGTATAGTTCATTTTCGGTGCTATAAAAACATTTATTTGTTTTAATTATGAGGTGCAATGAGAAATTGCTTCCTGCCAGGAATCCTGAGTTTACTACTCTCAGGAATTGTAGGCTATAAATACAGCCTTGGGGATCTCGTTCATTTGGAATCCTGAGACTGTGATCTTTGGCTTATTCTCTTGTGCTTTTCTCTCCCTTTCTCTCGGGACATTTTTTCATTTCTAGCTATCTATGCTTGACTGAGTTCTAAGACAGTATTGTTTTCCCAGTGTCTTTGACAGAAAATATACTTTTTACCCGAACGTTATCTTGTTCTTCTTCGTGGTCTCTGTGAATGCACACAAATGGGTTAAACTGTGCCTATGCAGAACTCTTCAGAATATTCTAGAGTTTAAATAACTGACCAATAGAGCGTTTCCCCATGGTGCGCTTGCCCCGCCCATCTGTGGTACCTTAGTTCCTTTTTGCCGCTGCTGCAGTCAGACTCCTTCACAATGCTTAGAGCTTTTCAATTCGTTTAAAATTTCTGGTTTTGATCTCAGACTGTTTTGTTGACTATGGTTTTTCTTATCTGGTGTATTTCGACTTGGACTGACCTGATTTTCGATTCTTGCATTTTTGATTGGATGCCATTATTGTGTCTGGTTTTTGGCCTTTGTACTGGTTACCGTTTGTGATTTGGATTATGGAATCGGACTTTATACTTGGATCTTTATCTTCTTGGCTTGACTCCTCAGTTTTTGATCCTGGACTGCTATTGTTAATGTTTCCTGTGAGTCCTTTCCCTTTCCCTTGCCACCCATCTTTCCCCGCTCCCGCCAAATTTTATGGCTTCTTCAGACCCGTTCAAACATTATACGTCATGTGCTAACAAAATTTATTCTTTTTGGGGGAAAGGCACCAGCCCAACTCTTGCCAAGAATGTAAAAAATTAACCAAGCTCGCCCTGAAGCTCCGCTTACAGTGACTCCACTTGTATCTTTGGGAGAAGTCATTAACACCATCAAGCTTGACATCCATGGAACCTATCGTGCCTCCTGCTCCTTCCACTCCTCGTCCCGATCCCACTGCTTCACCGGCTCCTGTTACCCTTCTTCGAGAGCTTCTTCAAAGGTGTCCAAGTCAAAGAAGTCTTTGACATCAGGGTCGGCATCGACATCACAGTCGCCATCTGTTAAAGATCCCAAGAGAAAGAAGGAGGTAGTTAAACATAAAAAGGTCAAACAGCTTTCTGAGTCTGTTCAACTGAAGGAACTTCCTCCAGTTCAAGTTACTCTGCCCTCTCCAATACTTGAGGAATCTTCCAGGGAGCTGCATGATCCCAAATCGCTTTCTGAAGGGGATGGTTTTGTACCACAGACACAGGCTTCGGTATCGATTCCGAACCTGTCTCCAAGTCATGGCCATTCTGAGGCTGATGTAATCTCCAGCCTGGCCTCAGCCCATTCGAGCCCTATGTCAGTCGGGCAGACAACAGTGATTCAACTGTCAAACCTGAAGGTGTCATCACAACAATCCCCTCTGAGTAAGTGTCTCGCAAAACGTCGACATGTTTCTCCAGGCCGACAAATCCCTCACCATCGGGAGGTTATAGTTCTTCCACATCCATATCAGTGACATGCTTTCACTGACTATGAAGAGCCACTTTATGTGGAAATTGATTGGCATGGCGGTCAACATCGGTACCGTGGGGACGATCTTGATCCCTTTTACAACACCGACGATTGTCAGGCCCAAAAGGGTACGATATGTTTATGCTTCCCCACCTGATTCATCTCCATTGCCTTCACCACCTCGACGTCGGCATCGAGATTATCTCCAACCCTACCCTATGGACTCGAAAACTTAATAAACACCATCTACCACAACCATCATGTCCTGCGAAGCGTTCTCTGGCTCCATCAATACCGTCACTCTCAGTATCCCATCTGAAAGGGTCTCACGTTTTGTCATCTCACCGGCTAGAACTGCTTATCCACCTGGCATGGAAACCTTCACAACGATTTCCCAAGCCCCAGCCTCCATATCGAGGTCTCATCCTCATTCACTTTCACCACCTTTATCTCTTAATAGAGGATCCAGAGCTTCTTCCATCTCATCGGTCTCTGAGCAGGACCCACCTTCAGAGGCTTCTAGGGAATCCCCCTCAAATTTACCTACACCTGATTTGGATGTCACTGATATCCATCCCCCATCTCCCTCTGAAGACTTTACGTCATATTCTCAGTTGATTCTATGCATGGCCAAATCATTGGAACTTGACATAGACCAACCTCCTCCCCCCAAGCAGGACCTTCTTTTTGATAATATAAACCAGAATAAATCCCCCCCATTTAAGTTTGGCTTTTATTCCAGCTAGAGTGGTGCCTCGCTTAACGACGATAATCCATTCCAGGAAAGTCGCTGTTAAGCGAAAACATTGTAAAGCGAAAATAAAAACCCCATTGAAACGCATTGAAACTCATTCAGTGCGTTCCAATGGGGTAGAAACTCACAGTCCAGTGAAGATCCTCCATACGGCAGCCATTTTCGCTGCCTGTATATTGAGGAATCCATCCATAGAAAACAGCGGGGGGGGGGATTTTGAAAGCCGGTGGCCATTTTGAAGCCGCCGATCAGCTGTTAAAAAACAGCTAGCCCCCTTCTTCAGCAAGTGGTCTATTATCACCAAATATTCCTGGCTGCTCGCCATCATACGTTTAGGTTACCTTTTAGAGCTCTCAGATCTTCTTCCTGTCGGTCACCTCAAGATCATGGCTTACTCACCTGCTCTAGAAAAAGAAGTCTGTTCTTCTCCAGAAGCATGCTGTTCAACGCGTTTCTTCTCAAGAAGCACTAGACCATAGGTCGGGGAACAGGGGTAATTACCCCAAATGGGGTAAAAGTGAAAATCCTGGGGGTAATGAGCAGAGTACTATCCCCCTCCCTCCCTCCCACCCCCACCCTCTGCAGCCAAACCTCAAATTGTAAGCCACCTCTCCCTGTTACTTCCTTGGTTGCAACAGGGCACTTCTAAATCCTCAGTTCTTTCAGAGATCGGAGATAAGCCTGCTTGATTGGTTACAGCTGTGGATTAGCCCCAGGCAATCAGTCAATCAATCCGGGGCTTCTGAATGACTGCTTCCTCCGGAAATGACTGCAAAGAAGCAGGAGGAGGGAAAGGATCAAGGAGCAAGCAAGGGAAGGAGGAAAGAAAGGTGCGAGAGACAGAGGACTTCATCAAGCTTATTTAAATGTATGTAGAAAATGGAGGGAGAAAATGGAGGGAGGGAGATAATGGAGGGAGGGAGGAAAAGGTGGGTGGGTGGGTGGATGTGTGTGTGAGGGAGAGAGAGTGTGACGGAGAGAGACTGACTCAAAACTATGAAAAAGAACAGGCAAGAAAAAGAAAACTTGAATTAAGGCAGAGGGGGAAGGTAGCTTTTTAAGGTGCTGTCTAGGTTTATCATTGCTTTCCTTCCAAGAAGCAGGCATCTTTGAATTTCATGGCTGCTGTCACCCTCTGCAGTGACCATGGAGCAGAAGAAAGTAAAATCTGTCACTGCCTCCATATCTTCCCCTTCTATATGACAGGAGGTGATGGGACCAGTGGTCATGATCTTAGTTATTTTGATGTTGAGCTTCAGACCGTTTTTTGCTCTCTCTTCTTTCACCCTCATTAAGAGGTTCTTTAATTCCTCCTCACTTTCTGCCATGCTTTTGCATAGTCAATGAAGCAGAAGTAGATGTTTTTCTGGAACTCTCTGGCATTCTCCATAATCTAGCGCATGTTAACAATTTGGTCTCTAGTTCCTCTGCCCCTTCAAAATCCAGCTTGTACTTGTGGGAGTTCTTGGTCCACATACTGCTGAAGCCTACCTTGTAGGATTTTGAGCATAATCTTCTAGCGTGTGAAATGAGTGCAATTGTATGGTAGTTGGAGCATTCTTTGGCACTGCCCTTCTTTGGGATTGGGATGTAGACTGATCTTTTCCAGTCCTCTGGCCACTGCTGAGTTTTCCATTGATGATGATAAAAAAAGCACACTGGTCCTTTGATATTAGGCTGTGGCACCAGGGTGGGTGACATGACCTTTATCCTGGTTTGTTCCTTTTTGCACACCACAGATAGAATGATTAAAGCGGTAGGGAAAGCCCCCTCCCCAATTCTGCGTTGGCTGTCTCTAGCAAGCATGTCATTGCTAACATCACTGTGGTAGCCACTGATGATGATTAAATCCTCTGCTAGCTAGCAAAAATTTAATGCAACTTGCTAGGCACGTTGGACACCTTACTACTCCCTATACCACACCATGGCTGGAGTGCAATGTGTTCCAGTAAAAATAGTGTACATCTTTATCAAATTTGGTGCATCCTGCTAGTTCGGTACACAACCTGTGTAGATTCAATAATATTTTTAAATCAAATAATGTATGATTTCCTTCCTTTCGAATCAAGGGGGTAATGTTGGCGTATATAATTTTTTTTTGGGGGGGGGGATAAAAGGTAAAAAAGTTCCCTGACCCCTGTTATATACAATTTCACTCCAATAAGGTCGTCTTCTATCCTGATATCTCATTTCTTCCTAAAGTGATTTCGAATTTTCATGTTAATCAACCTTTGATCCTCCCAGTGTTGTTTCATAATCCTTCTTCCAATGTTGAGTGCATGCTCCATTCCCTTGATGTTTGTAGGGCTCTGGCCTTTTATATTTCTAGAACTAAGGACTTCTGCAAATCTCCCAGACTGTTTGCTTCCACGCCCCTTGGATAGGTAATCCAGTTTCTTCTCAGAGAATTTCCAGATGGATAGTTTCTGCCATCGCTTAAGCCTATGAGCTGGTTGGCAAGACCCCACCAGGTGTATTGAAGGCACATTCCACTAGAGCCGTGGCTACCTCTACCGCCTGGCTATGTGGCATTGAAGTCTCTGACATTTGTCGATCAGCTACCTGGTTTACACCATCAACCTTTGTGACACATCATAGGCTGGATGCCAGAGCCAAAAAGGAAGCAAGTTTTGAAAGGGCTGTACTGACTTCAGTTTTACCATGACGGCCCTCCTTCTAGTAAGTGAGCTTGCTAGTCACCCATTTGTGTGCATTCACAGAGACCACGAAGAAGAAAGGTTACTTACCTGTAACCATGGTTCTTCGAGTGGTACTCTGTGAATCCACACGTCCTGCCCAACCTCCCTGCTGTCCGTCATGGGTTGTTTACAGCTTTTTAATTATCTGAGCTATGACAGCAGTGGACGTTTGGAACTGAGGTACCATGGGCAGACGGGGCAGGTGCGCCATGGGGAAACATTCTATTGGTCAGTTATTTAAGCTCTAGAATATTCCGAAGAGTCCTGCTCAGGCGCAGTTTAACCCATTTGTGTGGATTCACAGAGTACCACTCGAAGAACCATGGTTACAGGTAAGTAACCTGTCTGTTTTATTGTACTCTGTTTTAAGTAGTTTGCTACATTTTGTGGTAAAGTGTGTAAAGTTCTCAGCAGCTGAGATTCAGTTTCTGCATAGTTGGTTTGCAGCTACCTGGGCTTTGTAGAGTATGGGAAGCTGCTTCTCGCAGTGTTTTCCCCTTTTGATACTATAGGTGCTTAGTCCTAAACAGAAGAAATTGTAGCAATATTATTGGAGTGACTAAACTGTTCGGCAGGTTACTTCACTCAAATGATTTCACTTGTGATTGTGCTACAGATGGTCACATATATACAGGGGTTGAAAAATTTTAGAATGTCTCACCGGTCAGTCAAAAAGTTCACCAGTCAGCATGACCGGACTATAGTCTTGCAATTTATGTTAACAAATTTAAACTAGGCACTTGTTCACTTTTATTTCTACGTAACAATGCATACAAACCCAAAATACAATAAATTGTGTTACATACACAGGAAACACTGATTTATACCCTCAGACTTCAGTTGCTTTATTACCTGCGTGCCTGTGGGGTCACGAAGCTTGTATTTTGAATGCCTTTCTTTTGAAGGTCTCCAGGAAAAATAAAACTGAAAGCAAAAGTGCCCAGCCTCTTAAGGAACCACGGTTCCCTCACACCCCAGGATGTGTCCTCGTTCAGTTGAAATTGGGCGCAGGGAATCTTTATATTCTCCAGCATGGGACTATTCTACATTCTCCTGCAGAGCTATATCTCTATGTGCTGCTCAAACTCTCTTCTCGCAAAGGCAGTTTTCCTTTTGCAATGGGAGGAGGGAGGGGAGGACTGCAGGATTAGAGAGAGAGAAAGAGACAGGCTTGTCAAGCAGCATTTTTCACTCGTCACAGACGAGTGGAAGAGTGCATTTTTCAAGCCCTGCATATATAGGTCACTGGATATGTGAGCTGAGTCCAATACTTTAGTTGTCAGCCTGCTTCATAAGTTTATATCATTTATTTTCAATAAAGCTGTTTTGCCAGTGCAGCTTCAGAATCTGCCTCTCACTGATTGAATTTGCATAAGTTGAATAGTTTGACACCAAGAGCCTGGTAATAACATTCATATCAACACAGATGTGAGAGACTTCAAGGCAGAGTGTGCTTATTTTTTGCCAACCCCCTTTTGTCTATGTTTATAAATAGCCTCCTGCTTGATAATGAGCGATGGAAGCAAGCTGATGTTCCTGCAGAGTTCCAGGATCTTGTTGATTCGATATCAGATGGCAAAATAGCTTTACCAGAAAAAAAAGTGGGAGGTGAGTTTTGCACCTGTTTCCCCAACAGACAATGTATGATAATAGTTTCTTCCCAAACTTTTCTGTTTTTAAAGCAAACACCTGATTATAGATGAAATGGTTAAGCATTAATTTGAAACAAGTTAATGGTAATAGAACTGAGTCCTGCTTGTTGTCATCTGAAGTCATTTCAATTCTTTCACCTTCTAGGTGTAGGTGAATCTTATGTGTTTTAAAGATCTCAAACTCCTAGGCCTTAATAACGAAAAACATAACTTACAGAAATACAAGTTTGATCAGCAAGCCCCCTCAAAAGAAAGTCTGTGTAGAAAGTTCAAAAATTGCAAAGTTCCAAACATTGAGGCAAGAAATTAAAGAAACACGTAAGCAAGATCAGGTTCTCCTTCTCCTCATACTAATTTTAGCAATCAGAGTTGCTAAAAAATCCTTGGCTACCTATTTAAAAGAATTTCCAGTAGCTACTAATTTGCTTCCTGAAATCCAAAATTCAGTGATTTTGCAAAAACGTAATCTTACCCACAGATTGTTAGGACATGAGTCCTGCTTCTTGGGTCTGACAGTTTGGTCCATCCTCAAGCACTAGCAAGGCTAGGAAATGCAGAGGAGGAGGAAGAGGAAGGTTAGCTGCTCCTGAGTGGACTGAAGATTCCCAAGGATAACCTAAAGTTAATAATAAAATGTCTCTTAACCATGATGTATAAAGGGCATCCCCTATGTATTTCAAGATTCCTAGAGGCTTCCATTATGCCTATGGAAATCATATAAAAATATCCCCTTAAACAGCACATTTCACCTAAAAAAGTAACAAACTCAGTGAGTGCATAAAGGTATGGGAAAGAACCTGCAATGCAAGTGAGAAGCTGATACAGCAGATTATAGTGCACTGAAGATCAAACATGATCCAGTCTTCAAAGCCTCATCTTATTTGTTTATATATAGAAGAAAGGATTCAGTCAACCATTTCTTGTCTCATGATCACTGTGATGTGATCTGTTTGGATATAAGGAAGTTAGGTTTTTTGTAGATTTTCAGTCAGTTCCTTACCTCTTCCAGTGGTTCTTTGGTTTTCCAAATTATTCTGTTAGCATACTGCCCATGTGCCCTAAGCAAGACTAGCCTTCCTGTTAGCCAAAGTGAGGTGACTGCCTCAGGCAGCAGAGCATGAAGAGTATCATCCTCTGTGGAGCTAGCTGTTTGCTTCCTGACAAGCTCTAAGGCCTTTCAAACACAGGCATTTTTGACAGAACTTTTCTGGAGAAATCATCTGTATGATGGTTGTTTCATGTAGGAAATTCCCTGTGCAAGGATTTTTTTTGTCAGCTCACAAACATTGCTTGTCTCTTAACAGTTCTCTGAGATGAGAAGTTAGAAAACAGCCACATAGGTGGGAGAGGAGTAGGAGGAAGAGGCCACATTGGACCAGAGATGATGGAAATGGAGTTACAGGTGGTTGGGGAGAGGACAAGGTGAACAAGAGGAGATGTAGGCTAGATACAACTGGAACTGTGGACAGGGCAGGCTGGAAGAGATAGGAAGGGTGATGGGCGAAGGGGAATTTAGGCTCAGTAATGGACAATGGTGGGCTGGAGAACATACAGACTGGAGGAGTCAGGAATAGGTGATGGGACTGGATGAGATGGAGAAAGATTACAAGGCAAGAAGAAGCAATGAGGTGGTGGTGAAAGGGTGAAACAGAGGTGACAAGGAAGAGAGGAGATGACATGGTATTAGCATCAGGGAAAGTACATGTGAGGAGAGAGGAAGCAGGCGGAAGGGCAGTGGTGGCAATGGGTGGGGGAAGGCAAAGGGAAAATTCTCTTCCCACCTCAGGCAAAGGGAGAACTTGTACTAGCCTGGGCCTAAGCTTATAAACAGTATGCCATTTTCCAGGTTTGATTTTCCACAATTGAGTAGGTAGCTGATTCTTTACTCCATATATAGCCTGTTACTAGGATAAGTTGAAAAAAGACAGCCTCCAGTCTTGAAGAGAGTGTTGAGAATGAACTATAGTATGTATGATCTACCAGTTAATCTAGAGCAGCCATTTTGTCCTCGGCCCTTTTAGGGGCTCTTCTCAGGTTCCAAGTTCCCCTGTCAAACAAGGATACAACCAAACAGATATCTTTCAGAATGATAAGTCACATGTTTCACTCTGTGGTCCCTTCAAATGTGCCAGGGGCCCCCTGTGGCCCCAGTTGAGAATGGCTGCTCTAGAGCATGTAAGTGGAATGGTGTAGCTATTCAAAAGCAAATGAAAGTTTAAGGATGGAAAATTAAAGCAGAAAATTAAACAATCAAAAGCAGAATAATTTAAATGCTTTTATCAAACACACACATATGTTATTGCTAAGGCTACACAGTGCTGATTAGCTTACTGGAGGTGATAGAAGAAGGAAAGACTGTAGATCTTGGTCTCTGTTGCAAAAGCTGTCTTTTCTTCTGTGCTGTTCCCTCTGACTCCCTGCTTGATTTCTACGCAGGGCACAGAGGAGGAACAGAGCACTTAATCCTTCTCCCACCAAACATGGTTGTTTGCAGCATGGAGTTTGATGTAGAGTAGGACCCCCCTATCCACAGGATTAGTATCCACTGATTCACTTCTCCACGGTCTGAAAATATTAAAAATATTAAAAGAAAATCCTAGAAATATATATTTTTAAAGGTGACATTGCCAGAACTGACTAGTAGAGGGATTCAGAGACCATGCTATGTATAGCGTTCAGTATTAAAATAGCATTTTCTATAAAATGCATTTTTCAGGGGGTGGGGGCTTTGAACCAATCACGAATGGGTATGGGGTTCCCACTGTACCTACCTGCATGTAGTTCATTATCACTTCTACCTTTCAGGCTAGTGCATAATTGTGAAACTGTTTTAATAAACTGTTTTGAAAAACCCACAACAACCATCAGATCCCGGCTGTAAAAGCCTTTGAGAATCTACAGATTAGGCATCCTTCAGTCTTGAGAGACTATGGTATTGTTCTCTGTATGGAGGACTTGCAACATTGTTTTAATAATGTTTATAGTACTTTTGGATTGTTTTTAGTTCTAGGATTTTAAAAAACATTTTGTTCAATTATGTAGCACCTGAGGAAAGGAAGCCAACTGATTACCTTATTGTTGATGGACAGAAGTATGCTGTAGTTGGGTAAGATATGCTTCCTCTTTTATATCAGATTATTTGCTGCATGCTTTGAATAATTAATTTGAATGTGAAATGGTCTATTAAATGGCTTTCTTTTTATGCAAATGACAATAAACCCAGAGTTAATCTTGTGCATACAGTCAACTTGTAAAAGAAACACAAATTTCAGAAAATGTTGGTTAAAATTAATTAATTAGAAGTACCATACTTGGCATATGTTTTACATGAAGTGTAATTGATGAGAAGATTAAAATGGCTCATTAGTTTTATTTGTTTTCTGTCTGCTGGTCAGTGATCATAATAAAGCTCATTCATTCGTATTTATTTTCTGGCTTAAAGTTCTAAATTATAAAGTATTTTCAAAATTTTTTGTTTACCTGCATAATGAATATACTGCTCAATTAGTAATAGCAAGTCTGGACAGTTAGCAGTAAATATTAACCAATCCAGTTTTAGATCTACTCAGACCTTTTGAAATCTGTTGAGTTTAGTTCTAACAAGTCCCTTTCATGGGTTCACTCTGTGTAGGATTAATGTTGGATTTAGCCCTAAAAACTATCAAGAAAGCCCTAAAATCAAGAGCATCTATTAACCGTTTTTTTTCTTGTATAGTTCTATATTATGTTTACTTTATAATATTATTGTATGTTACTCCAAATATTGTTTTTAGAATCTGAGAATGGAATGTAAGTTTTCCAAAATAAATAAATAAAAATTGAAGGAAAAGTAAGCCAATATCATTAGTGAAATAGTACATATGAAAATAAAATATTTAAAGGCGGCATTTTAGAGAAGTAGGTTTGATGCTTTGCCAGTCTGTCATGTGATGTGAAATTGCCAATCTGTTTGTTTGCTTGCTTGCTTTCAGGACAGTGTTATTATTAATTAGAATCATTCTTGAATACTGCCAATGTGTGGACAGCATCCCCTCCATAGCAACGGACATGCTTACTCGCCTGTCCGATTTACTGAAGGTAAAGATTGCTCAACCTGCAAGAAATTACTGACTTTCGTGTGTTAATTAAATTTTACCTTGCATTTGACTCCAGTGACCTCAAGGGGTGTGTGTGTGTCTTCTACCCTACTTTACTCTCAAAAAGCCCCGTCAGGTAGGTCAGGTTTAGAGAGACTGACTGTCGTCAGGGTCACTTCATGAGTTTCAGAATGTTCCTTGCATATCTAAGTATAGTGTTCATGTAAATGTTTAATTAATCTAAATAGGCAAGTCAGGAATATTTAAAGAAACAGCTTAAACATTAACATGAGAAAACTTGTACAGGACTTTAACCTCTGTTTCCAATATACATGATGAAAAAAAAATCTTCCTTGAAGGTTTCTGTTCATTTGTTCACTTTCTTGGGTACAGACCTTTCATTGTAAGCTCCAAAGTAATTCTAATATTGACTTTCAAATCTATTCTAAAAAGATCAAATGTGTATCACTTGTCTGATTTTGCTTCTTAGTATTTTTGGTGCTAGCTTAGTCATTGGAATTTGCATTGGTGAGCTGTTAACTTCAGTCTTGTTGTCTATATATCATCAGTTTATCTGGGCCATCCTATCTTGCTTCATTTGCAGAGTTTAAATCTCAAATTAGTAAAAACAAAGAGCAATGAAATCTACAGCCAAACAAATGGAAAACTCCTTGCTTTGTGCTTTGAAGGTCATTTCATCCAGTCAAGCAATAAGCTTTTTTTTCACTTGGTTTTTAAATAAATAATTTCCTGATTTTTAACACAAATTAATTACATGGTGTTGTTTTACAAATAAACAGTGCAAAGTAAATGCTATGGCACAGGGTTATTTCTATTTTAAAAAAAGAAACATTAATCGTTACCATCAGCAGTTACACCTCTGTACTCTGAGTGCCTTCCCTATAAAAGGGGATGCCTGCAGCCTTTTTTTAAAAAGGCAAAGCAACAGCTCTGCATGAAGATGTGTCAGATGCTTTTTGTGGCCATCTGTTCTTTCCAAGGAGGGTATGCAGAGTCAGGAGATATACAATCAGTCAAAGTATCCTGGTGGTGAGGCAAGGCAACAGTGACTACTGGCAAAGTCAGCTAAGGGAAAAGACATAGAAATGAGGTGAGAGGGAGGAGGCTGAGTTTGGTGCAGTTGGGTATGGCAGTTTGCTGTTTCTTGTGCTCTTCCACTTAAGGCATTCACTCCTTCCTAAAGGTAGAGCCAGTTCTGCATCAACCTCTAGACAGGGCAGCTTATTTGTTGAGATCACTGTCTCCCAGTTGTACATTGGATCGAAATCCATGCACAGAGCTGATGAGGTAAAAATATGCAGTGGAAGACCGTCTTAGGTTTTACATAGCAATTGGGAACCCTTAGAGGGGATTTGAGCCAGCAGTACTTATCACTTCTGTTAGAATATTTTTAACTCTTACACATATGCTTTTTACGTGTATAGGAGAATGTAGTGTTTTCTGGATTGTTTTATTTGTGCATTTGGATATTGGTCTTTGACCATATTAAAGGTGACTTGACTTGACTACATAAAAGTAGTCAATTTTTTGAGATTAATAGGTACCAGTATTTAGGTTTTGTGTCTCTATGACGCCCTCTTCCATTATTGCTATGACACAATGGTTTATCAGAAAGCATACATATTTCAAATAACTTGCTCCTTCATACTTTGCATGAAGGTCTTCTATGATTTTTCCCTTTCTTGTGCAGTATTTCAACTCAAGAAGTTGCCAGCTGGTGCTTGGAGCAGGGGCCTTGCAAGTGGTTGGCTTGAAAACAATAACTACAAAAAATTTAGGTATGGATCTAACTTTCAGGTTTTCTCTCCAAATTTTCAAGAGAAATTTCTCTGAGCTTTCAGTCCTTTAGAAGTATGTTTTTAATTTAAATTAGTCATTATTTTTTATATTAAATTAATTTATTGTGGAAACCAGATTAAGGAGCCTGCACCTGTTTTTTTTAATCACTCTTGGAAATAAATGTAAAATGCCAGGTATAAAAGAAGTTCTTTCTTAAAAGAAAGTTCTTTTGGTGGATCACTGGTGTGCTAATTCAACATTCCTTAGGATTATCCAATGAGGAAATTTCTAAAATGGGATTTAAAAAATCTTTTATGCAGATTGGTCCATGTGTGGTATTTTTTTTTAATGCTGATCTAGGGAAAGGTCTCTCATTATAGTAATAGCTCTTCTGTGTTGTTTTTCCTGCTTTTTCCTTGATGTTTACAGCCCTCTCATCACGCTGCCTTCAGCTGATAGTACACTACATTCCTGTTATCAGAGCTCACTTTGAGGCTCGCTTGCAGCCCAAACAGTACAGCATGCTTAGGCATTTTGACCACATTACCAAGGTATTTTTTTCAACCATTTTCTTATTTGAAACGTTTGTTCCTTTCATTGTGGTATAAGAAAATACCTCCCCCAAATAAATGTAAGGTTCCAGTAGTGCTGAAACAGGTGCTTCTCCAGCCTATACAGTTATGCTTTTGAATGGGTGTCTAGTAATAACAAGGGACGTGGTGGCACTGCGGGCTAAACTGCAGAAGCCTTTGTGTGCTGCAGGGTCAGAAGACCAGCAGTTGTAAGATCGAATCCACGCGATGGAGTGAGCTCCCGTCGCTTTGTCCCAGCTCCTCGCCAACCTAGCAGTTCGAAAGCATGCAAATGCGAGTAGATAAATAGGGACCACCTCGGTGGGAAGGTAAACAGTGTTCCGTGTATAGCCGCGCTGGCCACGTGACAACGGAAACTGTCTTCGGACAAACGCTGGCTCTATGGCTTGGAAACGGGAATGAGGACTGCCCCCTAGAGTCTGACACGACTGACTAAATGTCAAGGGGAACCTTTACCTTTACCTAGTAACAACCCTCATTTCCCTTTGTGTGATGTGCGCAGTCATTTTGCCCATCCCTAGTAAATGTGTTAATAGACAGAGCTGGGAATAATTGATTCTCAGAGCATCCTGTGGGGATTTTGAACTTTTTTCTTTTCTCCAAAATAAGCAGGCATCCAGAATTCTACTTGTCTGGAAGGAATGGCTACAGTCCTTACAGCTGCCTCCTCACAGATTATTTTTATATTTTAAAAATTTCTCCTTCTGTTTTTCCCTTTCTCCAAACTGTGGTGCAAGTTAGTCATCCTCAACCTGTGGATTGCAATACCCATAGATGGGAAGAGGCGTTGTTTAGGTCAGACTCAGCATTTTCACAACATGAAATTTGGGAGTTACTGTTCCTATTTGTTGTTGTTTATTCCCTATAATTATGACTGCCATTTTTATTATCCTTAAAATTTATTACAAATGATAAATATGACAGCATACAATAGCAGAATACCTGTGAATATATGAATAGCCGTATCAGAAAAGGTGGGATTTTAGTTTCTGGCATAATGGGACCCAGGTTCTTTGATTGATTGATACAATAGGAAAGGCTGAAATTTGAGAATCATTGTTGCAAGAGAGGAAGTATTCTCTGTTCCGTTCAAGTCATTTGTCTTTGTTAAATTATCAAACAAAGTACACAGTATTGCTTCATGTGCATGGAGATTTGGATAAGATAAGAGACAATGGGATAAACCCTTTGGTTCTCTAAATCTGTGTTCCAGTAAGAGAATGCTTTGCCTCTATCTTGAGCCCTCCAGTAAAATGAAGAGGGCTTAGGAAAGAGGTGAGCCTATAGAATAAGATGCACTACAATAGAGAATTTGGGGGAAAGGTGGAGTTTCCCATTTCTTGTAATTTCCAGAGTGAAGAAATACTCTAAAAAGCCAACGGATCTGAGGGATAGCTGATTACAAAGACAAATAAAGACTTTGGTGATAAGCCAAGCCAGATGCTATGCTTCCAAGCCCACTGCCATGAACCTTAACAATTAAGTAATATTGGAAGGTAGAGGGGGACACTATACTGCTGTTTATTTTTATTCATGCCTTCTGGTTATGCTCATTAGGAAAGAATTCTAATGAGGATAATGGTATAAAATAAATAATAAATATGTTTTTAATTTCAGGATTATCATGACCACATTGCAGAGATTTCAGCAAAACTTGTAGCCATAATGGATAGTTTATTTGACAAGCTCCTCTCTAAGGTAACAATTTTGAGTAGAACTGTGATTCTCAATTAGTCTTCTTCATTTTGTGCAGGTATATGGGCTATATTTTCCTTGTGCATGTTGCTATTTATAATAATTATTGTGTTGTCAAGTTGATTCTGACTCAAATGGCAACCTTTTCCAAAGTTTTTTTTAATGTATAAAGACCTCAGAAGTGGTTTACGATTCCTTTCTTCCGAGGGCATCCTGGGATTATATAGCTTGCCCAAGGCCACACAGGATCATCCTTCTCCTCCATGGCATAGTGGGGAATTGAAATACCAACCCTCGGTTATGCAGGCAGGTGCTTAGTCTCAGTGAATTATCCAGCCAACTATGTTGTCAGTTACTAGCCTTTTTGAAGTCACTCTCCTTACCCTAGTTTCAGTGTGATATTAACTTGTTACTGTACCAGTGCAAACATGTATATCTGGGGTGGGCAAAGTACAGCTGCCCTAGACTACGTATAAACTCCCAAGGAATATTTTTGCATCCTGTGCATATTTCCCTATTCAAAAAAATCTGGAAAATAGGAAAAAAAATACTTCTGTGCTCCTAAACCCATAAGAGTTAAAGTATTCTGGAAATGTTTGGTTTTGATTCACAGGGGTGGGTGGGTACCATTGGATCCCGGCCGTGAAAGCCTTCGAGAATACATTGATCCAAGGAGTGCTGGCCCCAACTATCCAGGGAGTTCTTGCAGTCTCAATGGTTCCTCTCATTTCTGACTGCTTCCTACATCCAGCCGATGCTGGTAGTCCCTTGCCAGGCACCTCTGCCTTCTGCTCCAGTGTCATTGCCTGCTCCAATTACCAGCAAGCCTGCAGTCCTCTGAGACCAGCCTCAGCAGCAAGACCTTGCATCATCCTTGCTGCCAACAGACAGGTTGCCTACTCAGGTGTGGCCAGATTAGGAAATACCAGACATGGCCAGTCTGCCTCTCCAGTTCCAGCTGAGCAGGTCCACAGTTCTGCTCCTGCCATTGTCAAAGCTGAATATTCACACCAAACTCCCCCTTTGGATCCGATGCCCCTCAAACCTGACCAGCAGCAGGGTCCTCCACCATTTGAGATAACTAGTCTTCATTGGTGTCCACTCTCTCAATCTCATTCCTTCTCAGACTCTTTCTCCATCTCAGACTCAGAATTTCAGTCCACTGTTGTCACCACCACTGAATTGGAGGTGGTGGATGCCAAACCCCCATCTCCCTTGGAGAATATTAAAGTCCAGATTTTGTCTGAAATCTCTCAGCATGTGTCTCTCTGCATAGCAACTCAGAGGCCCTCTCCTGAGCACTCCAACCATCTCTATGATCAGATCACCTTGGACTCTTCACCTGTTCATCTGGTCATGGTCCCATCCCTGCTGGCTCTAGCTAGGGATGCCTGGAAGAAACATGCCTGGTTGTTGCCCACCTCTAGGAGGGTGGAGAACTTTTACAGAGTCTACAGTGAAGGAGCTTCTTTTCTGCTGAAACACCCTCAGCCCAACTCATTAATTGTGGCAGCCTCCCAAACTCAATCAAGGAGATATCAGATTCCTGCTCCTGAAAGGAAGGCAGGCCATAAGCTGGATGGTGTCGGCTGTTGCCTATACTCTACAGTCTCCATAGCAATGTAGATGGCCAACTATCAGAGGTGATGGGAGCATACCAACAATCCCTCCTTAATGAACTCCAGTCCCATCTGGATGCCCTACCTGATGCTGCCCAGACTGATGCAGTGGTGCTTACCAAGAAGCGATGGCTGTGGTAACTCAACAAATGCGGTCAGCCGCCATGCCACAGGCTGCGCAGCCAAGGCTATTGTGACTGCAGTCACAATCAGGCGCCATGCATGGCTCTGTGTTCAGCAGGTGTCAGAGATTATGTCTGCTACCAAATTGAGGATCTCCCCTTTTGATGTGGAGGGTCTGTTTCAGACAAATATGGACGATATTATGGATGACCTCTAAAAGAAACATTCAGCAGCAAAGAAGTTCAGTGTCTATCTGTGATACCAAGTGTTCCTTCTTGCCAGTCTTGGAGAAGACCCTCTGCTACACCTTCTCCCAGACCGCCTTATGACAAGCAGAGGTCACTTCATCCTCGTCTTACTACCCTCAGAGGAACAGGCATCAGAAATACAGACTCAGAGGGCAAACCAAAGCAGGGCCTTTTACTTCCTCCATCCAGTCATCTACCTGCTCCAACCTTCTCTGCATCCAGATCCCCCCCCCTTTCTGGCACTGTTCTTACCTGCATGGCTCTGCATAACTTTGAACAAATGGGTGCTCTCCATTATCCAATCTGGATAAACTGTAGAATTCTTTTCCTTCCCCCCACGGAACAACGAGGTTATTTCCCTCTTACAGAAGGATGCTATCCAATCAGTTCCACATCACCTCATCCTGCAGTGCCACTACTTATATTACAGTGGTGCCTCACATTACGATGTTAATTCGTTCCAGCGAAATCGCTGTAGAACGAAAACATCGTAAAGCGAAATTAAAAAGCCCATAGAAACGCATTAAAACCTGTTTCATGTGTTCCGATGGGCTTAAAACTCACCATCCAGCGAAGATCCTCCATAGGGTGGCCATTTTCGCTGCCTGTATTGCGAGGAATCCGTCCCTAAACACAGCAGGGAGCCATTTTATTTACCTGGCGGCCATTTCGAAACCGCCGATCGACTGTTGGAAAATCGAAGCAGGGAACCGATCATCGCAAAGTGAAACTCCTCCATAGGAAACATCGTTTTGCGATCGCAAAAAGTTCATTGTAATGCGATTTCGTCGTTAAACAAAGCAGTCGTAATGCGAGGCACCACTGTACTTTACATTTCTGAAGAGGAATGGTGGCCTCAGACCAATTCTTGACCTGCAGGGAGTCAGCAGATTCATTTCTACCAAGGAATTCTGCATGACAACACTGAAAACTATAATTCCTGTGCTCTACCGTGGAGATTGCTTTGCAGTCATTGACCGCAAGAATTCATATCTCTGTGTCTCTATCAGGCACCACCATAGTTATTTCCTTTGGTTTGCTGTTAGCTAATCCATCTCTCAGTTCAAAGCCGTTCCATTTGGACTCTCCACTGTGCCATGGATCTTCACCAAATGTATATTGTGCACTCTTGGGGCATTATGATCTATCCTTATGTTGATGACTGACTTGTAATGGCTGCCTGTGAGAACAAGACATGAAAGAATGTCATGTTCCCACTCACCCTCCTCAAGGACCTTGGTCTCTAGGTCACTTTCTACAAGTCCATCCTTGACCAGAGCTTGAACTCTGACATGGCCAGGGCATACCCCCCCCCCCCAGCTTCTACCAAGATTCACTTTGTAATACAAATCTTTACCCCTGGTGCAGTAGTGTTGGCTTGCAACACTCAGCAACTGTTGGGCCTTATGGCTTCCACTGCCTCAGTAATTCTACACGTGAGGCTAAAGATGTGGCCTTTTCTAATATGGTACTGTATCTTTCATTCTTCAGTCACATGCAAGATCATCCTACTCAGCTCTTCCAGGTGACCTCGGAGCTCAGTACTCAACATTGAACCTGTTCATGGGCAGATCTTTCCACTCTGTATTCCCAAGCATTCAGGTTGTGACCAGTGCAAATCTCCTTGGCTGGGACACGATGTGCTTCTTCCATCAAATCCATGACACCTGGACACCCAGAGAGTCTCTCCTACACATAAAGTTAGAACTCGCAGTGTACAAGGCCTTCAGAGCTTTCTAGCCTCATCTGTTGGGCAAAATCGTGCAAGTAGTCACTGACAATATGAGTACAGTATAGTATATGAACAAACAAGGAGGGACTCACTCTGTGCACTTGCTTCTATCCATGGACTTCTGAGAGTGGTGTGCGGAGCATTACATCTTTCCAACCGCCATTTATATGGCGGGCCAAGACAGCAACATTGTGGATACCCTCAGCAGAGGATGTAGTCAGACACACAAATAGGAATTAAACTACCATGTCTTCTTCTCCCTTTGCAATGAATGGGGAACACCCCAGGTGGATTTGTTTGCCTCGAACAGCAAATGCAGGGACTATTGCTCATGTGCAGGAAGTGATCCCCGAACCCTAGGGGGCACTTTCATGTTCCGCTGGGATCATCACCTTCTCTACCTCTGATTCACAGAGTAATTACCAAGCTCCAGCAGGAGAATGCAGACACCATTCTTTTGACCCCCTTAATTTCCCAGAATGGGGAATTGTGGGATTTGTAGTCTAAGAACTCAAAAAATCCCACTTAACTAAGAGCACTATAGTTGAACATATCATTTAGAGAAGGAAAAAGAGGCTGTATACCACATAATTTCCTTGGCAGAAGATCTGCAGAAAAGAGATATATCCCTGATTCAGAGAAAGTTTAATTCTTCATTGTTTAATTTTTTTATTGTATAAAGCCCTTTACAACATAATACAAACAAAGATACAAATCTAGGTCTTCTCCTCCTAGCTGCTAATGCAAATAGAGAAAGATATTTTGACAACACAAAGTAAGCAGACTCAGCTGGAGTAACAAAGTTCCTCCTTGCAAGAAACTCAGAAGGTATTTCTCACAAGGCTCATCATATAAAGGACAGTGGGTTAGACAGTAAACAATATCCATTAGAAAATGCAGAGGAGCAATGTTTAATTTGGAGGTTTTCACAGTAGGAGTCTAAAAAAGCAGAGGGCATGACATTAAACCTTATCTCAGTAAAAGCTATTCTATGTGGGTTTAGGATAATGGTCTCAACATAATTAGCTCTCTGAGAATCTATTTAATACAAGAGTATAACTTAAAATATCTTGTGGAATGGATAGCTAACGTGTTAGTCAAAAAGGCTTTCTGAAACACTAACTGCCTTGGTTGTAATTTGGACACTAATTGGAACACTGTCAGCTCACAAGTTGGCTCTCCTGCCAATAAATGCAAAGCAGAAACTCACAATTTAGAATTTAAGGAATAGCAATAAGCTGCAAAGACCAGCCACAAAGTTCACACAACTAAAAGTTTTCATGGAAGTTAGAAAGCTGTACTTGTGTTCTGGCCATCCCACTTCAGTGCAGACATGCAATTCCTGGTTCTCTCTCTCTTTCTATCTCTTTCCTGTTCTTTTTTTCTTTTGGCCTGTGTAGAGCTGTGTAGCACTAAATTATCAATGTAGTGATAGGGTGATCTAGCACTAAAAGCAGTAGTTTGTTTAAAAAATAATACTTTGGGCTGACTAGGGAGAAATATTGGAAAGGTGTTTCCATGGTCTCTAAATATCATGCACCCCAGTTAATATATCACCATGACATCATCCAGAGTCATGTTGACCATTTTTTTGTAGAACGAAAGAAACAATCATACTGTATAAGGAAACTACTATTTGGATCATTTCAACTTGGAAAAAAGTAGAAGCTCCCACTGGCAAAGGAAAAAATTCCAAATCAGAAGCAAAAAGGGCCAGGCTGATTCACATGTGATCATTGAAAAATACTTAGGATTTACCTAAGCTGATTGTGGAAGAAATCCTGAAATATTTGTCAATGTAATCACATTTTCAATCAGAGAATAACCACGTCATCAACATATAGGGAAAAAAACTAATGTTCGTGCTTGCTGTAACAGTTTAGGATGCATCCAGATTCTCAAGCAGTTTGGGTAAATAATTAAAAGGAAAATGGACCAAAATACATCCTTGTTTGACAGCTTTCAATAATGGAATTGAGCAGGTCAGCGATTCAACCCTACCAACTCTGATTTTAGCAAAGATGTCTTGGTGCTCCCTTTGCAACAACATCAATAATAAGAGAGCCTGCTTTTTAAACAGAAGGGTTGAAAACAATTGATGGAGGGGGAAATGCAGAAATTGCTGCACAGACTCTGTTCCTGCCTTGTCCTGTCACAGCTAAAGTGGAAGCATAGTAGATAGCATTTTCCCTGGACAGCTAATTTCTGAGCACACCCAACTCATAGAAGAGCTTTTGTTTTTCAGTGGTACTTTTTGGGAGGTGGAACTTCCTTTGGGTGTCTTAGCAATGGATTTGAAGCTACTAGCAGTTTTGAGATGATAATAGTGTTATTTCAAGTTATTTCCAACTTAATGGTGACCCTTCCCAGGCATTTGTAAATGGGGGGGGGGGGTTGGGATGCGATTTAGCAGTCCCTCTTTCTGCTGCCACTCTGGACCCCATGCACAGGCTGTCTCTTCTTCTGGGAGGCACAGTGGGGAATAAGACCCCTGACCCAAAGTGCTCCAGTGCAGACAGTTATCCAGCCAACCCAGCCAGTGTAAATGTTTGGTCAAAAGCATTTGTACTAGTTAATAAAGGTAGACAGGACAGGTAAGAATTTAGTGCTCTATCAGTAAAATCAAGTTTCCTCAACTATCACCATGATGGGCAACCATCTGGAGGGATATGTGTTGTGGTTGCATAGAACAATTGATATCAGACAGTTCCTCCCAGTACATATTTTCTGGAATGGAATGGTATACTGGAGTGAGTTTTGAATGTATAGATAACTTGGTGTCAAAGGAAATTTCCAAGGAGGTAGCTTTGTTCATCTGTAGCTGTTTGCAGCAAAACCAACAAAGAGTCTTCTGCACCTTAAAGACTGAAATGTTTTATTTGGCAAGAGACTTGTGGACTATGTCAGATGCATCAAAGAGTATCACAAAGGCATAACTCTTTTTAAAAAAAGTTAAACTGACCCTAAATAATATAAATCATGCCATTCCAATTGTTGAGTTGTAGCTGAAATGTAAATAGTTGGTGAGGTTTGCGGGTACCAACTTTTTTCCTTTGTAAGCATTGATTTTATATTGATTAATGTTAGCACTTTTTGACTAATGATAATGCACAATCAGTAGGAAATGGTGAATGTGTGTGTGTATGTGAATAAGTGATCAAACTTGCATTTTTCTGGGAGCCTAAGAACAGGGAATTCAGTCTTGTATCTGGTGCAAAAAGGGGAGGTCAGGTGCAAAGCCCATTTCCAGTGCTCTTGTTGTAAGGTTGTGTTTGCGTCACATAGAAGTTACAAAATCTTCAGTGTTCAGTCTTCAGAAGTATAGAGCTGTGTACAAGTGGTTTCTTTTACCAGCTTTCTCTTCTTTCATGCTGAGGTAGTTTGTATGTAAGAATATTGTACTTATTTATGAAGTGAGTGTGTATTCTGTAGTTCTATTTGCAGAAGTTGTTTTGAGAGAAATTATTGTATCATATTGGTGGGGATGGAAAATGTGAGGGCTTTCTCTGATTTAGGTCTTAGCTACACTCCATCATCTAGAGACATGGGAGAGGGACTTTCTTGACTTTCAGCACCTCGGTTATGGAATGCTCTCCTCCTTAGAGACTGAACTGATTGCCTTTGGGGATTAAAGATCATGGTTTTCATAGGCTTCTTCTTTTGTTGTTTTTAATGTATTTGTGTAGTTTTAATGCTTGTAAATGGTTTTAAAGTATTCAATTGTTTTATATTAGTTTTATTGTTGCCCTCCACCATAGGGTGGAATATAAATGCTTTAAATTAATAAATAAAAATACTAATAGTTACATTAAACAAGGCCAGCATAATCACTAGTTAAAAATTCAAAGACAGAGTTTTGAACAGTAAAAAGACAACAACACAAACCCACAAGTACATTTCATGTTTTAATTAAAATACTACGTATTGCATAAATAAAACAAGTGGCCAAGATCCAAAAGACAGATTTATGATATGTTTCCTCTCTGGATTTTCAGTATGAAGTAAAAGCACCTGTTCCATCCACCTGCTTCAGGAACATATGTAAACAGATGGCAAAAATGCATGAGGCAATATATGATCTTCTTCCTGAGGAGCAAACACAGGTGAGCCCATTGGAGTAGTCTGTCTGTTACCTCTGTTGAGCTCTTAGCTGTTGAAGAAGCATCTGAATTTGGCTAATCATGCCAGTGCTTGGTCACTGGCAGGGTTGCAGCAACCCGCTTTTGATCAAAGATCTTCAGAATTGGTCTGGGAGCTTACGCCTCAGCAGAATCTTGTCTTACTATTGTTGATTATTGAATACTGTGTAACAAATAATAACCAAGATTCTAGAAACAAAAATCAAAGGAAAAAGCTTAGTTCAGAATCTGAAATAATAGCTGCAGAAAAATCCTTAATTACACAGTTTCTTGTAATGGGGGAAAAATAAGGCTTTCCTATGTAAATCTTCATGTCCTCTCTTTCTCACTCTCTGATGAGAACAGTAGTTTTTCAGTTGTTACTGTAGAATCTTGGTCTCCTTAAATCTACCTTCAATGTTAGTTTGTGTGTGTTTTGACAAGGTGGTTTGTGTGAATCAGGTAATAGACAAATCCTTCCATCTTTGCTTGGGGATAGTTCAAGTGTACTGCCCATAAGTGAAAGTTTTTGAAATCCAATTCTGCATGGCAGCAAAGTAGCCGGAAACATTTTGAAACAGATGTTTCAAGCCATTTTAAAGTAACCTTTACAGCAGTACCATGTTCTCACTGCCCTCTGGCAAACCAGTTCTCAGTGCACCATATAGTTGCAGATTGGCAAAAAGATTGTTGCACCTCACAGGAGCTGCCACTATGAGGAACAGTTTTATATAAAATACGTGTTCCTGCTGCTATTTATTAATAGAGTGTTGTCATGTAGATGCCACTTCATAAAGAACAGTTTTGGCAAGTCTCTATCCTAAGGGTCTTGTAATCTAAAACCAGATACATATGAAACAAGAGGAAATGGAGGCCAGGAAGTATATGAGATGATTTCACTTAACCTGTTGCAGCACATGTACAAAAGGTGTTTGGGGCCTAGAAGAAACATTATTGTGTGGAATGCCCCCTAGGATCTGAGTTGGTGAAAAGGGACTGTGGCTCATGAATGGAATGGTGATTGCCTGCATTAAATGGCGTTTCTTTTGGGACTTACTTTTTCTAAGTTAATGAAGCTGTGTTAACACCTTTTTACTGTATTGTTCTCTAGATGTTGTTTTTAAGAATTAATGCAAGCTATAAACTTCATTTGAAGAGGCAGTTGGCCCACTTAAATGTAGTCAACGATGGAGGACCTCAAAATGGGTATGCTTCAAGGTTTTCTTGAAATAGACTTGCTAATTGTTGAGGGTTTTATTGCTCTTGGGCTTTTGTAAACCCCTATGCCACAATAGAAATGCAACAATGCCATATGTGTTGGCGTGAAAATTGGGCCCCCAAAACACAAACCCAATCCTGTACTAGAATTATTATGTGGCTTTTAAGCCCTGTCTAATTACAGACTGGGTTGGTTGCATTAGGATTGCTGGTTGACAGTTGAATTATAACCGTGGAGTAGCCGTGGGGTCAGAAGTAAGAAAGATGGACCGCAGAAACACTGTGTATTTAAAAAAATCTAAATTATTTTAAGATTAGGAAGTATCCTGGCAGTGGCTACTGCTGCTTCATTGGGGAATTTTCTCCTCTTGTATCCCTACTGGCTCCTTCATAAGCCTCTCTGGTATCATCCTGAACAGCAGGAGTCTTTGCAACTACAATGATTAGTAATCTTGGATTTTCCCATAAAAATTATCCCAGTACCTATTTTTCTTTGGTAATTTATCATTCTCAGTAGTAACACTATAAATGGAGAACAGTACTCAAAGACTAATGAGAGGAAGTCAGTTATGAATGTGCCCATTACTTGTAAGAGAGTCTGGGTAACTGTTCAAGGGGATGACTGGGTGATATCCTTCAGTAATCCCCCAACTTGGACCAATTGGAGGAAATAAAATAGGCTTAACTGCAAACAAGAGGCCTTTAGTTAGCTTTAAAGGGCTATTAAAAGAGTCTTGTACCTGGTGATGTTTGAGATAATATAGCACAGTTAAATATTGTGTGGAACTTAATTTTTACTCCACCTTCAGTAAGGCAGCAGTGCCTCAATCATGCTTAAGGGTTCTAATCTGGATGTACTGTTAGGAGATGTTTTAGGTCCCACGGAAGAAATAAAAGTACAAAGCTCATTATTTTAAGTACTATACTAAAATCACATACTTTCAGCCTGCACAGGACTCTGTCCATCAATGATCTTCAAAGCACAAGCAAGTGGGCAATTGGAGCAAAATGTTGGGAGGACTCCCATTCTCAGGAATGTTGTTGTTCAGGGCAGACAGACAGGAACAGGGACCTGCAGCACTGTTCAGAGCTGTAGAGCAAGAGGGGCGGGGGGGGGGGGGGAAGAGGAAGAAAATACATTTATCCTTTCTCATCTTCCCCTGTGGCATGGTGTGGCATGCTGAATGGCTCACGTTTAGAGCTGACGTCAAGCCTTGAACCTGTGTGGTGATCGGTTAAAGGGTTGTTTCAGGAATGAGGGAGATACTTTCTCTTCAAAGTAAATAGTTTGACATTGCCATGTCCTCTTCTGACCTCTCCAGAATATTATAAATCTGATCAGTGAGGAAAAGCTCTTTCAGCACTGTTAGAGGCACCAGGACCAGACGTCCTCCCAGATCCATGAGCCCTGGGTAACTAGGACCAGTTTCCCTGCTGCAGAAATGGCAAGGTTGTTGGCTGGGAGGGAGAGGAACAGTGTTTGCAGGCATGCATATGTTCAGTCCTTGGCGTGTCTGTCACCACAAAGCACCTTCAGGCCCAGGAAGGTTGCCAAGCTCTGCTATGAGCTCCAGCTTTAAAGGCTCCAGTATCTGCTCTCAAAATTCCTAAATGCATGGAAGATATTGAGGGGATGCTTGTCAGTTGTGTTTCGTGTTTTCCCTTGTTAACATGCATTATTAGAAGCTATGATTGAAACAATGACTTTTATTGTTACATCTTTAGACTGATAACATATGTGCAGTGGTGTTCAGCACAGAGAGTTGATGATTACAGAGCATATTATCCTAATCTGGAAAGGGCTCATGCAAGGAAGCAAGTGTCTGCCTGCAGTTTGTCCTCCAGATGGCACCCTACATACCCAAGTGCTACCCAACCCTCCTCTTCCACATCCAGTATCCATGACTGAATTGTTCTTGGTCAGATCTCTGTGTACAACCTAACTATCACATAATTTTGCTTTGCCAAAACTGACATTGTGGCCAGTTTGGGTAGAGCAACTGATTATTTCCTTATTGTTCAAGAATGGTAAAAGATAAATCCCACAGTGTATTTCATCATAGGCATTGTAGCATCAGCTACAATGTGTGCTGAAGGAATGTGCACACAGAAGAATCTGTAACTTCTTCAACATGACCTCTGTGAATGTACACGATAAGGGTTAAATCCGCACCTGTGCCGGAGTCCTCGGAAATTTCTAGAATTTTAGAAAAAAAATAGATTCATTAAGAGTTGCCCCTACAGTGCATGCTCCGCCCGCCCTTAGCCTCAGTTCTGTTTTACCGCCTTCACGTTAGGAACTCTTCGCTAGAGCTCTACATTACTTCTTCATGTTTTTTTCCGGCTTTTACTTCTTTCTGCTAAGGACTTTGTCTCTGCCTATCTGTTGCCCCTACCACCTGGGCTGATCTTGGACTGTGTTTACGGATTTGTGATTTGGATCGTCGTTTTTCTTGCTGGCTTTGACCTTGGACTGTTTGACCACTCTACTGGCGTACTCCGCCTTTTGGCGGGATCCGTGAGTCTCTCCTCCCTACTTTTATGTCCCCCTTGGGCCCTTTAGGAAATGCGCCTCGTGTGACCGAAAACTACCGTTCTCAGACGGCCACGAGTGTTGTTTGTTTTGCCTGGGGGAGGGACATTTGCCTCAGTCCTGCAGGGAGTGCAAAAAGTTTACCTGCGCCGCCCTTAGAGCGCGCCAACAGCGGCTAAAATTTTTTCTCTGGGACGCTCTCCTGTCCTCTACCAAGCCTGTTGTTATGGTGACTTCCCCGACTCCCCCTGGGGCGTCTAAATCCGATCGCGGGGCCAAGTCGTCACCACCTCAGCCCCCTCCTAAATCAAAGAAACCAACTAAAAAGCCTCCACTCTTGGCACCTCGTGAAGCCTTACCACCGCCTGAGGTCTCCGGTAACGACACACAGAGTGTTTCCTCCCTGGCTCCTGCCCCTAAAACAACCTCCCGGGCGGCAAGATCCTCTACCACGGAGTCCCTGAAATGAAAGAAGGAAAGGGCTCCCGCCAAGTCTTAAAAAGACTCGTCTTCTAAAGGGGAGGAATGGCACTGTTCCATTCTGCCCGTTCCGAGTTCTCCACCATCCCCGATTCTCGAAGATGATGAGGCTGTTCTAGGGGATCGCCCTGAGGACATGGAATCCCTACCGCTGCGGCAGGTGTCGGCGCCGATCAGGCAGCGCAGCCGTTCACCTAGCCCACACCCACTAGATGAGGCGCCCATATCTAGTGTCGGTTCTGCCCCTCTCAGCCCTGCGTCAGCTGGGCGGGCATCTTCTATTCACTCACGTTTTCATTCGCGTTCGCCCAGCCCGATCTCACACTGCGAAAACGGACGGCAAAGACAAAGCACTGCTCCCCTCCCCGGCACCGTCGCTCTCATAGAGAGATCATTATTCTCCCGCGACGCTCTCGACGCCGGGACAGGGAGGGGCGTAAGGGGCCTTATGTGATCGACCTAGACTGCCACCGCCGGTGCCGAGGCACACCTGATTATTTAGACTCCTGGTTGGATGATGATGCACACCGCTCCAAGAAGAGAGTGTGTTACGTTTATCCCTCTTCTTCGTCATCATCCCCCTCGCCTTCGCCCCCTAGGCACCGTCATCACAAAGTACCTACAGTGGGCCATTCTTTGAAGCAGAAAACAGATCACAAGCACCATAAGACTACTGATGAGATCCATAAATCCACTTTACTGGGAGCAACCTCGACAATACAAGGAGCAGCTCCCTCTTCAAGCAAGTGCACCCTGTCTCAAGACAACTTCTCGAAAGACACACAAAACAGCCCCTCGGCCTCCTTCCCCAGCATCACCCTTACCAGGGGAACTCTACCTCCCCAGGGTCTCCTACCCCTCTATCAGCACCATCAGGGGGGGGTCTGATGATGAGTTCATTGTGGAGGCTCTGTCTGATCAAGGCACTTCTGATATCCATACATCCTCATCCACCGAGGACTTTTCTTCGTACGTACAAATGGTCTCCCGCATGGCGAAAGCCCTTAAATTGGACATTGAGAAATCTTCTCCACCTACTGAAGATCTTGTATTTGGCAGAATTGATAAAGAAAAGGCGCCTCCTCTCAGTACTGTGCTGATCCCTTCTCTCTTGAACACAGTCAAGGAGTCCTGGTCTACCCCAGCAGTGTCTTCACAAGTCACACGGAGGGTTGAGAACTACTACAAAACCCATGGCGAGGACGCTGCTTTTCTGTCTAAGCACCTTGTTCCTAATTCTATTATTGTGCAGTCCAATCAGTCCAAGGCTTCATCTAAGGCAGTGGTTCTTAACCTTGGGTTACTCATGAGTTTTGGACTGCAACTCCCAGAAGCCTTCACCACCAGCTGTGCTGGCTGGGGTTTCTGGGAGTTGCAGTTCAAAAATACTTGAGTAACCCAAGGTTAAGAACCACTGGCTCAAATTACTCCTACCAATAGAGAAGGTAGGAAGCTGGATGTGTTAGGCAGAAAGATGTATTCATTCACCACTTTCCTTATCAGAGTTGCCAACTATCAGGCAGCAATGGCGGCTTACCAGCTACAGTTATGGGAAAGAGTTTTACTTGCATTACAAGAAGCCCCAGATGACGCTCGGTCATTCCTCCTTAACACCTTCGAGGAAGCCTCCAATGTAGCAAAACATCAGCTCCTTGCTTCCCGCCATTCTGCTGATATTGCTTCTAAGACCATGACCTCCTCCATCATTCTGTGCCACTACGCCTGGCTCAGATCATCTGGTATCAATGAAGACGCCAAATCTCGCATAGAAGCACTCCCCTTTGATGTTACAGGTGTGTTTAATGACAAGACAGATGAATCTATGGAAAGTTTTCACAAAATGAAGAAAACTGCTAAATCCTATACAATCCATCAGCAACCTAGATGTCAACCTTACCAGTGGCGAAAACCTTACACTACTCACCAATACTTACCTTCTTCTTCACAGACTTACCACCCCTTTAAGCAGCAAATACCAAGCCTCCTCAAGCTTCTGCTCCTTCTACCTCCTTCTGCTCGCAGGCCCATTCCCATCGCAGACAGTCCTATCATCCTCCTGCCAAGAAAGCAAAACATTATCTTTGACTCTCCGACAGTACACCATACTCCTCCCCATCTCAAATTCGGCTAGCAAAGTTCTTCCCCAACTGGTCACTACTTATCACAGACGACAAATGGGTTTTGGACATCATTCAGTCAGGTTATCGACTCGAGTTCACAGAACTTCCTCCTTTGGGTTACATCAAACACACACAGTTCAATCTGGCCCTACAAGAAGAAATCCACAGTCTTCTTCAAAAGCAGGCAATTCAATTTGTCTCCAAGAGTCAAGCAAGCTACGGATTCTACTCCCGTTACTTTGCAGTTACCAAAAAGGACGGAGGCATCCGTCCCATTCTGGATCTTCGCACTCTAAACACCTACTTACGCACCAGAAAATTCTGCATGGTAACGATGGAAACCATTCTCCACCTGCTACGACAAGGGGATTGGTTCATAATCATAGACCTTCAAGACGCTTATTTTCATATTTCCATTCACCCTCAACATCGAAAATATCTACGATTTTGTTTTCAAGACACCGTCTTTCAATTCTGAGCCCTCCCCTTCGGGCTATCGACCGCACCCCGCACTTTCACAAAGTGCATGGCTCCCATCGCAGCATACCTCCGACTCAACGATATAGCCGTCTGTCCTTATATAGACAACTGGCTCATCGTAGCAGATTCCCCCGAGCAAGTGGTCCAGAAAACTCGATTTGTCCTGAAAATCCCCAAGAGCCTTAGGTTACAAATCAACAAGTCGAAGTCTCAGCTGCGCCCATCTCAAGTGGCAGATTATATTGGCACAACGATCAATTCCATCACTGCTCGCATCTACCTCCCCAACTCTCGCATCAGAAAAATTCAGAGAGCTGTGCAACATTTTCGGCCTCACAGAACGGTATCAGCTCGTCAGGCGCAACACCTGTTAGACCTCATGGCTTCCACCACTGCTGCCCTTCAACACGCCTGGCTAAAGATGCGGTCATTACAGGCCTGGTTCCTGACACTGTTCAACCCCTTGCTGGACAGCCAAGAAAAACGCCTGAGAGTGACCCCAGAACTTGCTCAGCAACTCAGTTGGTGGACCTTCACTCCACGCCTTTTAGTGGGCCGCCCTTTCCGCCCACTTCAACTTACAGTTCAGGTGACAACCGATGCCAGTACAACAGGCTGGGGTGCCCACTGCAAAGACCACAAGATCCATGCTTTGTGGTCCACCAGAGAAAAACATCTCCACATCAACCACTTGGAAATGTGGGCTGTCATAAAAGCCTTCCGTGCCTTCCTGCCACTACTGCAAGGACATGCTGTCCAAATTGTAACAGACAACACAACCACGATGCATTACATAAACAAGCAGGGAGGTACGCACTCCATGGCGCTCCTTTACCTTGCGGTTCTTCTATAGGACTATTGCTACATTCACCACATATTCCTGATCACAGTTTATGTGTCGATGGCCGACAATCATCTGGCGGACGCCCTCAGTCGCACGTCCACTCAAACGCACGAGTGGGAGTTGGACGAGTCAATCTTCCTCCAGTTTTGTCAGAAATGGGGGATACCTCAAATGGATATGTTCACGTCCCAAGCAAACAGAAAATGCCCCAACTACTGCTTGAGAGCGGGCAGAGGCATCGGTTCCAACAGAGATGCTCTGATGGTTCCATGGACAAGTGCATTCCTATACCTGTTTCCTCCTCTCCCTCTCGTTCAACAGACAATAGTTCAAATACATCCGATGAGGGTGAACGCTCTTCTCATCGCTCCCTGGTGGCCGCGCCAGCCATGGTTCACCACACTCAGGACTCTGGCCACCGAACATCTCAGGCTCCCCCTGGTACCTCACCTCCTGTCACTGGATGCCGGCCGTATTCACCACCTGGATAGTCAATCCCTCCACCTCACAGCCTGGAAGATTCTCCCCTAATTCAAGATGTCTTACGAAAGGCAAGGAAACCTTCCACAACCCTGTTGTACTCTTACAAGTGGTCTGATTTCTGCAAATATGCTATGTCCAAAGGTTTCCAACCTAAACCAGTTACCCTTGCTACTCTCCTCACCTATTTGAGACACCTTTTTGATGTCGGCCTCGCTGTCTCCACCATGAAGGTATACATCTCAGCAATTGTGGCTCACCAACCACACTCCTCCGACTCAGCTCGCTTATTTTCTCACCCCACGTTGCAACTGTTCCTCAAGGCCCTTTCCAATCTTCGTCCGACTACCAGGTCCCCACTGCCCCAGTGGTCCCTGCACCTGGTCCTTCATGCCCTCACCCATCCTCCCTTCGAGCCACTTGCCTCAGCAGACCTTCGTCTCTTGTCCTTCAAAACTCTCTTTTTAGTGACTATCACATCGGCTAGGTGAGCTAGCGAACTGGCTGCTCTCAGAGCAGATTCTCCTTACCTTCAGTTCTTCCTCGACAAGGTGGTTCTTTACCCTGATTCCTTTCTTCCCAAGGTGGTATCCTCATTTCATACCAACCAACCACTCATCTTACCGACCCTTTTTCCCAATCCATCTTCTCCATTTGAGCACTTACTACACAGCCTCGATGTACGACGAGCTCTTGCATACTATACCTCAAGGACAAAGGACTTCCGTCAGTCCTCTAAGCTATTTCTCTGTTTTCACGGCAATCATAATGGTGCACTGGCTTCTTCCCAGATTCTGTCCAGATGGCTGGTATCTACCATCTCTATTGCATATGAAGCAGCTGGCAAAAACCCACCTGTTGGCATAAAAGGCCATTCTACTCGAGCCATGGCAACATCAACGGCTCTACTTCGCGGTGTGGACCTTGCGGACATTTGCAAAGCGGCAACTTGGTCCAGAGTGTCCACTTTTATAAAGCATTACAGGCTGGATCTCCGAGCAAAACGCGAGGCCAGTTTTGGGTGAGCTGTTCTTACAACGTTACTCCAGTGATGGCCCTCCTTCCGGTAAGGCTGCTTGCTAGTCACCCTATCGTGTGCATTCACAGAGGTCATGTAGAAGAAGAAAAGGTTACCTACCTGTAATCATAGTTCTTCTAGTGGACCTCTGTGAATTCACATGCCCCGCCCTACCTCCCCGCTTTCCGTCACTGCTTAACTGGCTCTATGTGTTTCAGAGCTTACCTGTGGCGGATAAAACGGAACTGAGGCTAAGGGCGGGCGGAGCATGTGCTGTAGGGGCAACTCTTAATTAATCTATTTTTTTTTTCTAAAGCTCTAGAAATTTCCAAGGAGTCCAGCGCAGATTTAACCCCTATCGTGTGAACTCACAGAGGTCCACTAGAAGAACTATGGTTACAGGTAGGTAACTTCTTCTTCTTTTGGAGAGCTCATCATAACTCCTGTGAATTAAAATTTAAAAACTAATATGTGATTATGGTTTTTAGAAAGCTGAGATACAGGCCAGTAATCACTTCTTCAAGTTTGCATGCTGCATGTTTTTGTATACATTTTGCCCCTTGTTAAAATAGTTTTATTGATTATTCAGGGAGGAGGTCCCCCAAGTTAAAAATATTCACCTCTATAAAGCACTGTGCAAAATTTGGTTTTGCGATCCTGCCACATACCTGTGTCTGGCTGGAATTTGTCTCAGAAAGAAATCTCGGAGGTTGTAAATCAAGGAAAATGGGTGCTGCGGAGGTAGGAAAGAGTCAGTGAAAGAGTAAGGGTGGGTTTCCTCCTGAAAACTTTAATGAGTGCAAATGTGGTGCACTCTTTCTATAGGGACATATAATTATGAAACATTTTATTATATTTTGGAAAAGTTCTGCTGTTCATAAGCAGTTCTGACTAAAGCAATATGTTCCCATAGATTTTTTAATCTTTTTAAATGTGTTAACTACCTCTTTTATTTTATTTTCATTGGGAGTCCATAGAAGCTAGCACAGAAGGAAAAACACAAGTTCAAATCAATGAATTAATGAACATAGGAAGTTCATTAAGAGCTGAATTGTTATTTCATCAATAGCTGTTAGTGATGCAACTTAATGGTATACTATATTTCAGTTATGTTTTTATTTCTATTTGTAATAGGCTGGTTACAGCAGATGTAGCATTTTACACTGGAAACCTCCAAGCTTTGAAAGGGCTTCAAACCCTAGACTTAAACATGGCTGAAATCTGGGAACAGAAGAGGTGATCCTCCAAGGGAGAGTTGCCCCTCGACTGGAGATGGTTTCTTCCTTGCAGAGGATGAACACTTACAACCCAGAAGAAGAAATGCTTCTGAAATGGGGGTGAAAATTAGCTATAGTAATGACTTTGGGGAGAGTCCTTTTAACCAAGGAAAGATCCATTTTGTGCAATTTCTTCATTCTCTCTGGAACCAGGCTCAGGTTTCTTTGGACCAAATCCAAAAGAATACATAGCTGTAACACAGCTGTTGTTGTCTAGAGAGTGCTCTGTAAATCTTTATATTAAAAAGATGCTTTGCATTTCCTCTAGTACAATGAAATTCACATGGTGTCTCACCTTTATTTAATGATGGTACCGTTTGAAAATACTTGCTGTTGAGTTCTAGAAGATGTTTTCACTATAAAACTATACTGTTAAATTATTTTTTTACAGATGTTTCTATAAAGTCTTGATTACCTACATAGAAGATTCATTAGGGTGCATACATGGTCCCAAAGTATTTCTTCCAGTTGTTCTTCATACTGCCACCGGAATACAGTATTTTTACATACTTTCCAGATTTTGAAAATGAAACTACAGAGCTTGCCCCCTCTATTTTTTTAAAGAGCAAGCTGAAAAAACAGTTCTGCTTATTTAGACTCAGCTGAGCAATTTTAACCTTTGATCATATAAGAACCCCCCTCTAAGGACAATAAATCTGACAGTTTCTATGTATCCCTTACCATCTTCCCTATCCCAATAGTTATTTAAGTTGAACTACATTCATAAGAGCAGCAGTAGAGGAGGTATGACTAACTTTAAAAAAATTAATGCTATCTTTCAGGCTGGTACCTGCCTGTAATAAGTAATGAAGTGCCTGTGTATTTCACCTCACAGCATTTTTACCTAAACCCAGTGAGTGCCTACTCTCGTGATGATGATGATGTACAATGATACAGTCTACCATGTTTTGTGTGCCTATGGTTTCTTCAAACAGGCATGCCTATCTTGTTATCACAAGCAGAAGTCATTGTCAAAATAAAACTGTAAAAATGAGCTGTTTAAGAGACCAACTTCTTTAATTATAAGATAACACAACAAAACTGGGCTTTAAAACCAGTAACAAGCTCAAATATCAAGAACGGGGGCTTCATATTCTTTTATTTCAGTACCTGTACACATGTGAAATTTGTTGCCACATCAGTATTAATGCACAATTTTAACTGTACAAACATGAGTACACTGAAGAGGTAACCTGTTCTGCATTTAAAAGTAGAATGCAATTCTCAGCAGCTTAAGAGTGATGCTACATGATGGTGACAAAAGTAACCATTCAGATGTTTTGTTCCTGGTGTTTCTGTCAAACACAAGAGCACAACAACTGCAGCTTTTAAGAAGCAAAACAGATGTGAGATATTGAACCGTCTGTGAAGAGGGAGGGAGGAAGGCAAAGAATGTTCCATTTTGAACATGTCTTAGTAGCAAAACATCTGGGTGTCTAGCATGGGTGGGTGTTACATTCATCACATTTTTGCATTTAATAGTTAACAGCGTATTGCTTCACAGCTTTTTTTAATTATAAGCAATTCAAAATTGACTGAACATTAGATTAGCCTGTTGAACATCTTACACAAAAGCTGCCTGTCTTTTTTTAAGACAAACAATATTGCACTTCAGATTTTATTAACTGAATTATATAGTCATTTAAGGATTTCTACCTCCTTAAATATTCTTTCAATTAGAAGAAAGGACAGAAAAATTATTTAGAAATAATACTGTAGGTACAGTGAGTAGATAGCTAACTATATAGAGCTTTTGTGTACAAATCTAATGCCTATGGAATTCTTCCATTTCTGAAACCATTCCAGTAGATTACCAGCAGCAACTGTATCCGTTCACATCATCTTAGTGGTCCAGGATCCGAAGATTACCAGAGACAATTTTGTTTTCCAGAACTGCTCCTGGTGGGATATCGATCCTGTCACCATGGTTTGCTATAATGATGACTGTTCCCTTAAAAAAAAGAAAAAAAAAGAAAAAAATTGAAGAAAAAAGCGATAGTTTTAAAGATAAACGTAGTATTTTACTGATCTGAATGAATCCTGGCATCGGAGTTTACTTCTATTTAAAAACAAACTCTGGTTTGATACATTTTAAATATTCCAAAACATTTCATACAGAATTGGTACAGAACAGGCAATTCAGCTTCTTCCCAGGGTGTTTTTTTCCCTCTTCCTAATGTATTTTCTGACCATCTTTTTGTCTTTAAAAAAGGGAAATCCAATGTTTGTCACTTGAATTGAATGGGATTGGGTAGCAGCATATCTACCCCACCCAAAAAGAGAACAGCAAAGAAGGAATTTATGATCTGTCTTACTCAGGACGTAAAGGGGGGGGGGGGGGTTAGCATTGCTAAGATTTTTTTTAATTACCCTGTGGATGCAGATAAAATCTTTATTGCACCCAAATTGAAAGAAGCAAGACTGTGCCTGGGAGACTGCTGGTTATGCCACACCTAAAAACTAACCTAATATAAAACTCATTTTACTGTGAAGCGTTAGAATGATATGTTACAATCTTGAGTGCAAGTCATGTTTGCTGGTGATAAATGCAAGGGAGATTCAAAAACAGAGTACAGCAGCAGAGCAGTTTCTTACCAGAAAGCCTAAAGTGCCTATAATGGCTGGAATAAATGCTAAAGGCCCTTATTTTCTTGTTTTGTCTTAACACTTGTGTCTAATCATGCAGTCTGTGCCATTTCAACATCAAGTCAGCCTCTTCAATTTCCCGAAACCTTTGTTACATATTCCCTGATGAAATGTTTTCACATTTTTGGTGTCCTGATTTGGCCTTATAATGGTAGTGTCCTGACGCAATTTCTTATAGAAAATACTATTCTTATGAACAATACTATCTGTTTTATTTTGTGAATAAACTAGTCTTATGGGGAACCTGATTGCTCTGCAATGGCAGCAATCTTTTGTAATTAAAAACTGCCTCTTCCCATCATGGAGTCCCAGTGGCTTCTTGACAATGAACCAGGAGACTTGGGACCTTCAAGGGGGAAAAAGGAAATGTTTCATTTCCACTGTGGCTATCATCCTTCTGCAGCATAACTTATGAAACAGGATTTCAGCCACTGACTGCTAGCAGGTGGTTAAATTCACTTCCTGTGTTAGTTTTTTATTTATTTATTTATTTATTTGATTTTTATCCCGCCTATCTGGACCAACGGTCCACTCTAGGCGAGTGCCTAAGGGAATTACAAAGGAGCCAAAGAAAGAAAGAAAATCAATTTTTGCCATTATTACTACTGAGTTTGTCCTAGAGGGAAAAATCTCGGTGTGGCATTTCATCTTCTGAGGGAAATGGAACCACTGCCCCCCTTACGTCTCCAGTGATATAGCTAAATAACATATCATTTGAGAGAATAGTGTCAGTACTATTTCTAACTAGTAGCACAGCCAGATACTAATTAGTGTTTAAAAACACGCAAAGTAGTAGGGATCCATTAAGAATTAAGAAATAATATTTTGAAAGTAATGGTTTGCTAACACCCCCAAATCACCCGGACCTTTTTAAATACAGAGAATGCATAATTATCGGGGAGGTGGAATCCATCCGTAAACCTCCATATAAGAAGGCTGGAAGTTAGAATCTTAAGGAGCGCTCCTGTGTAGGAAAAGAGGGTACAATCAGCCTCAGAAGCTGAAGATAAATTATCTTTCAAAAAAGTAACATGGTCTCAACTTAGGGAAAGTATGGTCATATCACTTAAATTTATCTTACAGATGTACAGCATCTAAAGGATGATTAAAAATGGAGAACATCCTTTCAAAATAGTACAAGCATTTGAGGGTGTGAATTTCATACAAAAGTTTATGAAATATTCCAATCATACAAAATGGCTAATGTAAATGATGATTGTCCAATTCTACTGTTAATACTGCATTAGAGTCTGATCAAGTAGAATAAGTACCACTCTGTCATTTTTTTCCACCAGTGAAAATCCTTTTTGTATCATCAAAAATACTAAATCTGAGGGATACGATGAGTCTTACCTCAGGTAGACATGCCAGGAAACATACACTTGTAATGGCTTTCATTAATGTTTCCATGGCAGAATCTTCCTTTCAGTTATTACACAAAATGCCTTTTATGATATAGTATTTATCTTTATCTTGGGTAACAGTAATATTTAAACTTGTTGAAATATTTTAACGACTTTTAAGCAAATGTGAACTACTTAATACTCCATAAATTCCTTAGAAATTGTGGAAGTCAGTTTTCCTAGGCTGTTTAACTTATTTATATATTTATTGTAAGTTTATATTGCGCCATCTAGTGGCCTTGTCACTGCTCTGGGTAGTTTCCAGCAGTAAAGTAAACATTAAGAAAACCTAACCTCCTCAGGTTCTCATCCATCATTTCTGAATTAACTGGATGGTAACCGCTAACCATTTTGTCTCCAGCCGCTTTTAAGAAGAGGGCAGAGAAAAGAACTTGGCACTTTCTGTTTCATCAGTTTCATTTCTGTAACTATACAGTTTCCAACAGCAATCAGTTGATTCTTGTTCGTCAACACAAACAGTATAAACCACTGCAGCAGCCCATTTGACTCATGGAGTAAATTTTGCCCTAGGAGGTTGATTCTGCTCCAAGTTAGTTTTTATCTTCATCCATCCAGATACTATAAACTTGCAAATGTGATTTATTCTTTGTAATGTTTGGGCAGGGAAGTCCTACTTAGCATTTTTATTATTATTATTTTGTTCTTGTTTTCATCAGTTTCTTGACAGCCTAGTGAAGAATATCAGAGAACACATTTGTTTTTTGTTTTTTTGAGTGCAACTAATAAAATCTACTTATAAAACTGGAGCCATTTTGACATTAAAAATTATTTCTAAATGTAAATGGTTTCTTGAATCCCAATCAGAAACTGATGCTAGCTCAAAAAAAAATTCCAATTGATAACCAGAAGACAAAGAGATACATTTTGTATAAGAACATTTAATAAGTGTAACATGTTCAGTATATTATTAAGACACACAAACCCCAAATGTGTATATAGAATCCAATCACCAACCTTTAATGCAACATTTTTGCCAAATGTGACATCTCCTGAAACAGTAAGATGATCCAGTTCAAGCATATCCGGGATACTTTCAAACCTCCTCAAGTAATCTTGAACCTTTTGAAAAAGCAAACAGAAGTGTGAGACGCTAGGTACATTGTGTTATCCTCAAGTATCTGTTTAGAAATTTGTCACAATACAAAGGCTACACTGCAGACCCCAAACTGAGGACAGGTTATTAATTTTGGAAATGAATGTAAGACTAATGGCAAACACATGTTCTTCACTCTTGAAAGATGCTGGATATCAAGCCCACCCATGGCGTATAGTATACTACTGTTCACCACTATACAGTGGTGCCCCGCATAGCGAGGTTAATCCGTTCCGGATTAACCATCGCTATAAGAAAACATCGTTAAACGGGATGGAAAATGCCATTGGAACGCATTAAACTTAGTTTAATGCATTCTAATGGCTTCTGTACTCACCGTTAAGCGAAGTTTTCCCCATCCACAGCCATTTTCGCGCCCTTGGTAAGCGAGGGCAGGGCGCGAAAACGCTGCGTGTGGCCATTTTGGGCGCCCGGCGGCCATTTTGAAACTGCCAAACAGCTGATCCACGGGCGTCGCAATACGAGTTTTGCCCATTGCGGCGGTTGGGATGCCTTCGCATTAGCGATCCCAAAAAAGGGATCGCTATGCGAATTCATTGTTATACAGTGCGCTCGTTAAGCGAGGCACCACTGTACTTAATTTTAAAATAAAATACAGCCTACAAGTGTGTGTGTAGATGTTCCATCTTTTCCTGATGTTATCCAACCACAAACAATTATGTTCAACTACATTTTTATTTACCCCAGTATGATATAAAAGATTAAGTACTAAACGCTTGGGAAACTGCAATGAACTAATAAAATAGCAAGATATCCTTTAAAGGTTACTTAGAAAGATCCCTATTGCAGAAGGCATTACTAAAAGGTACAAGCCAATGAAACCTCAAAGACGTGTTTTCCTGTGCCTTTAGGGAGCTGAAATCAGAATGCTACCAGCAAGCCAGAGCACATGGAAGCATGCTGACTGATGTAAGCTAACACAGAGATGTATGAACAAATATGCCAAGTAGATCAAGATCATGTGAAGTGTTTCAAGATAAAAAAAAAATTGAAGAAATAATACAGTGTTAGCATCCACTGTCAAATGCCATAGCAAGGATTGATAGAACAAAAATAGTGTACGTTCATTTCTCCTACAATAGCAGCCACAGCATGTTGTCTACACAAACATCTGATGTGAAGGAAAAGGTCAAGAATATTGCCTCTACCCATGGGATTTGGGGGACCAAATCTACAAACCAATTTATTCAATTTATACATATCTAGTTCCAATATAAGAGTCATTCTTCAAGCAAGAGAGAAAATCAATTGATGAGACAACATTACCATTATGTGGCACAGGATCTACAAAGGGCAGCCCTGGCAATGATTTTGCTGCAGAATCATAAACTTCACTGATCACATGGGTATATTTTTGCAAATCTTTTATATATATATATATATATATATATACATACACACACACACACACACACACACACACACACACAAAATATCCATCTTATTTCCTTCTTTCCTCCAGAGAATGGAGAGAAGGGAAAAAAATACAAATTAATACATGTGAAAAAAATACAAATTAATAGAAAAATATCCCAGTTTCTTAATGGAAACTAGCCATAAAGCAATCACCATTTATCAACGGGCCTTTGAACATAGGTTTTCATGCTGGTGTGCAACTAGAAGGATAAAGCAGTACAATAAAGCTCAGATTCAAGATACGGGGTTATTGTTTTGTTTTTGCTAGCAGAGGACCTCTGCTTGAGAAACAGCAAAATCCCAGCAGAAACTAGAAAAACAATCCCTTCCGATTCAAGCTCACCCTGCACCCCACAAAACCAGGTGAGAACAGTTGAGAAAACCTGAGCAGGTTCCCAGAAGGTGTGAAGGGCCCACAATTTCCATACTGGATTTAACACACTGAGCGCAATTTTGTGTGTGTGTTGTTACTGCAGTCCTACACAAAATCTCCCCAGTCAGATAAACCGAATACGAAGTGCACCCGTGTCTCGCCTGGCCCAGGTGAAAAGGAGAAGGAATGGGCACCATAAGCACAATCGTAACATCATAGTCCTAACATTTCTGAATGGTCTCATTTACTTTCAGAAGAGCATTCCAGGACACTACCAGGCTGGCTACTGATCAGTCATTAACAATTATCTGTAGAACCAAGTTACATGGCTTATAGGCGGGAGAGCAAAAAAAATTCTCTAGTCTTTTTACAGAAGGCTACCCTACTATGCTTACCTTGGTGAAAGAGCTTCCCAGTTTGACCAGTGGCACTGTAGGAAATTCCCTTTTCTCACTCATTGTTAAAGATCCAGCATTGAGGCTATATAGGTTAGACATCACAAGTAGAAGATCAGATGTGGTCTTCACAGGCAGGAAACGACTACGGGGCACATTTATTCCCAAAGAATTCTCAAAACTTTTAATAGCAGCACCAACAGCAGTCTCCAGCTGAATAACATTTAAACCACCATCTAAAGTCTGGAAGAGAAAATTTCATCAATAAAGTTATGCTGTTGATTCTCAGAGGCCAGACTGGTACAGCAAGCCAAACAGGCTTTACAAGTTAAAAATTCAGAGTGATTTCAGGTCCCTTGCATTTGCCAAGCATTAAAGGAAAATGTTTATTCTTATGAAACATGGAACTTACTGTACCATAATCTGACAAACATAACAATTACTTTCAAATACATGCTAATGAGCACCTATGGATTGATTATAGGCATGATCCAGTCCACTCTCCCCCCTCTACAGAGAGAGAAAGGTGCAGAGAGAGAAAGGCTTGTTACTTTCAATAAAGCATTTTCAGTTTGAGCAACTGCAAGTCTGAGACTTCCAAAGCAAATGCAAAGCACTCCATCCACAGAGCTGTTCAACTTCATATTTGCTAACCATGTTCTACCCACTTTATTTAAAACCATCTCTACCACCCACCAACCTGGAAGAAGTAATTTTCAGCAATTTCATCAGTATTACCAAATGAACCCACAATTATACTGGAAAATAAAGCAGTACAACAGATTATTAATCTCTTTCATGGAAACTACAGCTTCCAAAGAGGTAGACTACACAAAAAATGTGGGTGCAAATGGAAGTGGAAAATCTAAAACTGCATTCTATAAATAATTTTAAAGATACTGTACATTTATTTGCTTCTCCAAACAGCACACTATGAAAAGATGCGGCTTATTGGGGAACCAGTGACGAGAACTAACTGATCCACGTGACCAAAACTGAGCACTTCTTACTTAATACTGTTTCAGTATAAATGTAATTAAAAATCTTAAAAAACAGCAAACATCCTTTTACGTGTAACATGAAGTTATAGAGAAAAGCTCTCTTCCTAGAAACCAAAATATATTGGTTACCAATATATTTTAAAACAGTCAACAGAAAACTGAATGTTCAAGTTTAATCTTGATATACTTCTAGAAATATTTTTACACTTGTTAAATATTTTAACACTTATGAAGATAAGACAGAAATAGAACTATTTCTTGAAATATTCTTCCACTGTTCATCTGAAGGAGGCATGTTTAACAGCATACTCCCAATTTCTAAATTTTCTGCTAGCTTTTCAGGGGTAGTGCACCTTTTTGTTTTGTTTTTGTATTTGATTCTTCAAGCTTCAGTGTCTTACCTTTGGATTGACAATAATTTCCATATCAATAGCATTTTGCTCCTGTAGCCGCTTAATTGCAGATAATGAAATCCATAGATTGTTTGTGTTGAATATTTTGAATTTTGAAACAGACTTGAATTCATCAACATGTGGTTTTGGCACCTGAGCTATTTCTACCAGTCTCAGTTTGTTTTCATATTGTGTGAGCGTACCACCCTGGAAAAACAGAGCAAATCTAAGTGAAATCAAATTACGTAATTGCAAAAGCAAACTGAAAGCCTATAGATTCTGTCCAGCTAAACATACAAAGTAAACAATTTAATGAAAAGTTGTAAGGTGGAGTCAAGAGAATCCCTACCCAAATTATGACTTCAGTAGTAAATATTTAGAATTCCAACAGATGTATGCCCCAGAAGGGTTCTGAAGATGCAGCTGATATCCCAACAACATAAAATACTAAACGTAGAAAGTTCTAAAACAAAGCAGAGTACCAGTGCAACCTTCTCTCTTTCTCTACTCAGAAAAAAAAAGAGTAAGCCACCTTACATCAGAATTGCACAGCCATCAGGATGTTTGAATTTAATCCCCTGTTGATACTACCAGCTACCGAGCAGCGACATATGGACTGAGGTAGCAGTTAACAGTAAAAGGCTCAATGCATCTACATCAAATGTGTATTCACTCTTCAACTACTATCTCGCCTCTCCCAGATTAAAATCAAGGAAATCTTTTTCCGAACTGTGAATCCTGAAAGAACAGCAAAGACTCCCAATACTCTGAAAGTGGAAGCAGAGAACTACCCACTTCTTAACCCTCAAAAAGTCCAGCCCCCGGTCACATGGAGAATGGGGTTACTTGAAAGTCACCTTAACAGAGAGAGAAGTTGGCAGAACACAGGTGAACCTAAGAAAACGGGGATTTTGCACTGGCTCCACTATTTGTGAGTGTAGACAAGAACATGCATCTTCACACCTCTTGTCAGTGGACTATATGCCCCGCAACATGCACTATGGAAGACTTGGTGACAGCTGCCCCAAGTGCTCTCGATTTTGCCTGTTACTGGGCAAAAATTATCTGATATATTTATTAATTATACTGTCGTCCTTCTGACAGAAAAGGAGGGATAGAGGGAGGGAGAGAAGGAAAGGAAAAGAAAGAAGGAAAGACTCTCCCACTTTGAAATGATGTTTTTCTTTCTCTGCAACTGTGCATTGCAGACCATGAGAGTGATTCGGAGTTTTGTAGACTGAAAAGGAGATAGGGAGAAAAAAAATTGTTACCTTAACATCTGCCCTTGTTTTATTGGTGACCTCCATAACAAATTCACAGCGTTTTCCATTTGGTGGATTCATGAGGTGGTTAAGAATGTAGAGATCAACAGTGGCACCAAGATTATCTATGTTAGACACAAAAATGTACTCCTTCCCCTCAGTAATAAAATTATCCAGCAATCCAGAATTATAAAAACTTGCATAGATATCCCCATGGCCTGGGGGATACCAAGCCTCTGTATTCTCTCCCGAGTAAGACACATCTTTTGCTATTGGTAGTAAAGACTCCTTATTAATTCGTGGATACCTGCAAAATAATACATTTTTGAAGTTACCAGGAAGTGAAGATATAGAAACAGAGTGCTTACAGTGAAATATCTTAAGAGCTAGAATAGGACTTCAAACATCATTCATAACATGTTTTTGGAAACTGCACTCTCAGAGATTTGATGTAATTTAGACCTGATTCATTTAATTTCAAATGGCAAATTTAAAATGAACAGAAATAATGTCAGGCTTCTCTAAAGTTTGTTTATTTCTGTGGAAGCTCGATCCTTCAAAACCTCCAGTTATACCGTGAGAACCAGTCCCAGGCACTCCAAATATCTCAGAAATCCAAACAAAGGAATGAAAGAGAATAACCTTAATACTTGCTTCAGATCCCCCAAATGGGAGGTAATGAAGCCCAGTAAGTATATAGAATTGCCTTTCTTATTCTTTCACCCTTGCTCAAGCATTTCACATCTTAAATAGTTTAATTTAGCAGAACAGGTAATTCCAACTTTGCTTTCAACTCATCTGCATCCCTTCCAAATATAGGAGACCATAGTACAGTATTCAGGATACATTGCCCTTCTGCCTGCGCCATCTGATCAAGATGATCACTGCTTTGAAACCTCTAGCCCCACTGACACACATATACTCCATATTTGTTGATTTATTTATCCTGATTGTTTCTATACAGTTCCAACTTCTCTCTATTTTGATGAGATCTTTTAAAACTTCATAAATATGCAAGCAAACAAATGTGTCTGTATAGCTTCCATTCAGACCCATACTATTTTACCACTCATGGTCTAAGACTAGAGTGATTCCATAAACACACTGAACAACACAGGTTTTACGACTAAAGTCAGAGTAATGCCAATACCTGCTTTGATTAAAAGTGTAGATTTTCACACGACTGTGGCTGTATTTTTGCAAGATTTTTTTGGTGTCTTCATCAGTGTTGAAGGAGTTCATTAGCACCAAAGGAACATCTGTATTGTAGGTTTTGTTGAGATGCTGTAAGAAATGCATTGAAGTAAACACTACTAATTTTCCAAATTTTTCCCCATTTCCCTTTTTTCACCTTACATCTAACTGTCTGTATCCTTTACTCAATGTCTCTTTGTGTGAGCAGTTCCCTCCAGTGCCACAACAGCCAAAAAAAGCTTCTAGGCTTGCTGGTCATATTTATTAGGGGCCTAAGCACAAGTCAAAACTCTTCACCAGCCACCACCAGATGTGTACTGACTGGCTGCCTCAATTTTCCCTCTCCACACCTGGCATGATGACACCTCCCCAGATAACAATGAGGATCTTGGCCTAATCATTTAGATTCTCTGATTAAATATTTTAATCTGACACTTAAAAGATCATCATGGAAGGCACTGACTAATGCCAGCTACCTGATTTGCTAAGGTACAGCACTGAGACCAGGGCCTCCAATGAAAATCTTGGAAATTAGGGCAGGTTTGCATTAGAACCAGTCAACAATCTCGGTGCAATGTTTTGAACTACCTATTTTTCCTAAATAAAGCAGTCCCACACAACAAGCACCGCTTTCCCCCATGACAACAGGTAACAACCTGGTGCCTCTGTTATACTTTGGCAACCCTGTGGTTTCATTTGGATTTGATTGCTTGCTTGCTTATACTCGTCAGACAATCTGACACTCCCGTGTTCCTCCAGCTGACGACTCTGTACCAGGACCTCCATGCAATGATCAAAGTTCTGAAAGGGGAGCTGTTTTTGTGGAAGTTCTTCCAGACAGTCAAGAAGCCTGAATCAAAGAGGACCCCAGGCTGGATGTAAAGCTTCTCCAAATATATTAAACCCTGTTGCTCTCCGTTCAAGACTGCTCAATCCATACAGCTGGAGAGTAGAGTCAGGAACTCAGCCCCACTGTCTGTTCACTCTATGGATCCCCTTCATGCAAATAACAAATGAAGGCAGCTCTACTGTTTGTTTAAAGTTCATCCTGATATTTTTTTTTCTAAACAAAAATTCTTCAAAATATCCTTCTCAAAAGCTATTATGTACTTAAAATTATTCTGTTCCTTTGCATTAGTAATTATTTTGCATTGTTCACCAGTTCCAAACTGTTTGCTTAATGCCTTCATTACAAACTTCTCTGAAATATTAAATTTCCAAACAAACTAGACAGGGAATCTAGCCACTACTTTTAAAAAATCTTACCAGTTGTTATTCTACAACATAATCAAATGACAGCTTAGTCCGCAATCTATTTTCCAATGATTTGTAGACATAAGGATGTGATTCTGCAAGTCTGCTTATTGGCTGAAGACAACTTCATGTAGGAGCTGACCACAAACCAGCAAAGCAAAAAAGGGCAGCATTTGTGCTACTTCCTTAACAAGTAGGACTTCACTGATTTTGGAGAGGCAGAAAAAAGGGCTACTATTTCCGTACTTAAAACCCCTTTTTCGATCTAAGCTTTACTGAACTTGCTTTTTTGATATAAATAGTATATTCGCAGTTCACTAATGGAGGCCATTGGGTCTAGTAGTTTTATCATAATATGTTACCTTTTCAAAACAGGGTTCAATTCATCTCTCTTTTCTAACACCAATTGTTCTATTTGTTTTTGAATTGCTAGCTTGAATTCCAAAATTAACAGAGAAGGTGGAGCAGCCTTAGCACAAAAAAAAATCTCAAACCGCCCTTGGAAGTACTTTTTGTTTAAAGGAAGAACAGCAGGAGCATTTATTTGCTCCAAATGTTCTTTTAGACCACACTATTCATACAATAATCAGTGGCTGAAATCCATAGTAAGTCACAACTAGAGTAGACCCATTGAATCAATATGACTTACAAAGGAGTTGTTTCACCAAATCCTACTCTAGTATGACTAACTACTCGATTTCAGCCATTATGTCCTCAAAATAGATGTTTCCAGAAGACCATTGCAAAATATAATTTTTCATAGCTGTTCTTTCAATAACAATGCCAAAGGGATTATCAGACCTAAGCCCTGGGGTTTATCCTTGTTAATCTTCCAGCAATCTGAACTTGAATCTAGAAGAAATACTATCCTTTTGGGGGTGTTCACTGACTTAGCCATCTCTTGGGCTTTTTAAAACTAATTAAAAAATTATTTGCTGTTGGCAACTACTTCTAAAGATAAAGATTGTTTAGCTTTAATGCAGTTTTTTCAACTTTTGATGTGTTATTGGAGGGACCCTTCTAAAGGCATGAAGTTTCTTTCAGAGAAACATCTTGAAACAGATATGCTGATTATACCGTACAGGGACCAATATTAGAAAGAAAATAATGGAATTAGTATAGTTGGCACCATAAATGGATTTTAAAAAGGGAAATGGATCCATGTCATCTTTGACATATATGGAAATATCGTATAAACAGAACACACAGTACCACTAAACTGTAGCAAAGGAAGATGGGTAGCACAGTAATTCCATCAGCTGTGCCCAAAAAAAACCCGGATCCAACTGACTGCTCTCCTTTCTCTGAAATATTTTCATTTAAGAACTGGTGCTTGAATTGGATCTCCATTATTTTTTTAACTCTTCACTCATCCTCCCTTATTTTCTTTTGCTTTAGTTTGGAGACTGTGGGGGAGGGACTATAGTGTTTCATAAAATGTATACAAGTCCCTCCAACAGACATTCTGGCTGTAGAGCCAAGTGAAAATGTTTTAAATAAGATTTTTACATAGTTTGCAGAGCAGAGAAACCAAGAAAGAAAAAAAAGTTATTTTATATACAGAACTTGTGCAATTTCACTGAAGGAGGAGCATCCGAATTTGCTTCAGATTATACTTCAGCAGTACCTGTTGTTTGCAAAAACACACACACACACACACACACACACAAAACCAACAACACTGGGTGATTGCCACACTCCTTGAAACAGTCAGCAGAACTAAGTAAAACTTTCAGTACTGCAATTCAGGTGGCTCTGCTCTGAGCAAAGAGCAAAATCATATTTCATTTTCACTAGCATTTTAATATATGGTTTTTGTCTCTGGAAACCTGCAAACTGTCCCCCCTTACACACACATGCACACACAGAGAGAGAGACTGATTACTTACCTCAATTTGCTGAACAGTCAGATCCAGGAAGGTATTCTCATTCCGCACACCAATAAGGCTTTTGGGGCCTTTACATCCCATACTGGTACCCAAGCCACCATTGAGTTTCACCACAACTAGCTTGTTTAAAACAGAAGCTATGTTATCAGGTAATCCTCTAGCTTTTATCTTCTCATAGGGTTGTATCTGAATTTAAAAAACAACAACACACAATTCATTGATTGTTGAATTCTTTCTCTACTTCTCACTTCTTAAGCTTACCGCTAATCCCACACACAAGAAAAGAAATAATAAAAATTTAAGTTAAGATCTATGATTTAATCACATAAAAGGTACATGTTTACACTGATACTTCTTGAAATAGATTGATTTCGGAAGGAGTTCTAAACTGGATACTGCTAACTGCATGTTAGGTTTGTTAGCATCAAACAAGCCCACACTGATAACAGCACAATCCAACCTATGTTTAGTCAACCAACAAACTGACAGCCAGACAGACAGAGATACCTCTCTCTGCTACCCTGGTGAAAGGATCTGCTGCTGTACAGCCACATAAAGTTTCCCCACCCCCAGGCAAAACAAACTTTTTCAGGCGTGCTGTTTTGTTTCATTTGTTAAAAGCTTGCTGTATGATAAATAAGGTATTTTTTCCAGCTGTGCTGTTTTGTTTCATTTGTTAAAAGTTTGCTGTATGATAAATACGATATTTGAATTTTAAATGGAATCACAATATCACTGAAAAAAGTAACAATGTTGCATTTATTATAATATTTTATAAGGAAGGAGGATATAAAGATGGGAGAAAGAGGGCTTAGCCAATTACCCACACAAATTCCATCCCACTGCACCACAAAGTGACAGTTTTTAAAAGCTGACATCAACTCTTCTATGAATCCAAAAGTAAACATGTAAAATCTACTATACGTCCTGCTGCACCCAAGAAAGAAGGAAACTACTTTTTCCTCAAACCAAGCTTATCTTATTAACCTACGTAATCTGCAACTACGCCATCACTTCAGTAAAGTAAAGCAAAGTGAGTTTGCCCAAGGAGGACTGGCACACTGCCTTCCAGGTGAGTAATTTCCTTCTAATAGTAATTTCTTAGGAGTACAGTGTTTTACAGAAACCGTAGCTATGTAAACTTAAAGGATACTCAGGTTTGAGATACTAGAGTGAACAGTAAGGCTTAGCAAAAGAAAAAAGGAGGAAGAGGGGTTAGAAAACACCTGGGACTTAAGGGTTTTAAGAAATGGGGTAGATAAAAGGAGGCTTTTTAAATCTTTGTATTATTTTACTGATTCCTAATAGAGAGACTTATAAAAATAAATGCTTTATGTTAATGAAACAGAGAAACAAGGAAGTTTCACCTTTCCCAATCTTTTGTTTAACCTCTCCTTCACCATTTTTCTGTCAAATTGCAAAGGAAATTTTTATCCAACCACATTGAAAGAGCTACTGTCAGCATCCAATCATTTGAGGTTAAAACTACCATGAGTCTCGTGTTGTTTACACACACCTATTATTTTGAGGTATCAGAGAAAACTGAGTAGATCTCGAAGTTTGTATATAGCAATAGATCTGACAGCTATCCTTCACTTCAATGGAATTAAAAGGATACCAAAAAAATAGAACCACCACCCCCAGTACAAACATAAGGCACATGGACTCTCAACATCAGCAGAGCAGGACTGCAACTCCTAGGTAATATCATTTTGGCTTTAATCTGACCCCAATGGGCTAAACCTAGTGAGTTTACTAAATTATCACCCACATTCTCAGATGGAAGATGTGGGTTTTCTGTGTCATCCCCTCCTCTCTGGCCAAGCAGATGCATGTCAGTATCAAAGAAAGTCCAGATTGAGAGGTGTATTTGCACGTGTGGCCTGTGTTATGAGTGACAGAGTGTGACAGTGTGTGTGGGTTCCAGAAAGACCAGCACCCCAGACCTGACAAGAATATGGAGAAATCGCAAGGGAAGATGGGATAGTGTGCCTAATACAGAGCTTCAAAAGAAGATGCAAGTTGCAGACAGAGATAGTTTTGTTATTAATAAGAGACTGCTGTGTGGGCAAAGGTTTGGATGTTTTGCAGTTGTTGTGCCCAGACAAGAGAGAAGCGAACTGGAGCAAGAAGTCCAAATATAACTAAAACCGGAGAAAGCAAGCTTTAAAAAAAGGAAGCAGGCTAGCTGAAGCCAAGTCTGTGGCAGATGGAACAAACTGTACACATAAAGGAAGCATTCCTGCATGACAACAGACTGTATCTGCCCAGGAAGCCAGGGTCTGCCCCTCGCCTGCTTGTGCAGGTGTCACATTCCCAGGGGTTACAACAGCAGAGTCCAATAAGCCAGTCCTATGTCAGGAATTCAGGGAACGCAGAGCCAATAACCAAATACCAAAGCCAACTCACACAACGTAAGGGTCAGAGTCCAAAGCCGAGGGTCCAGAGAACAAGGTTCAAGGTTGTCAGGAGTGTGGATGCAAGCCAGAGGTTTGACTTGTTGCTTCCACAGACTTTCAGCCGTCTGAGAGCTGCTTATATAGTAAAAACAGCCTTTGAACTGCAGGAAGCCTCTTCATCCTGTCAGAACTCAGGGCTAGTTGATCGGATGTTTCTGCGGGCAGCCTTCAAACGATCCTCTGACCTTTTTGTCATAAGTCTTCCCCGAAGCCTGGCCCTCAGCCTATCTAGTGGGGGAGGAGAATCTGGGAGCGATTCAGGTGTTTGTATTTCTAATTGCTCAGCATTCTCCTCACCTACAGTTAACCCTTCAGGTTCCAGATCTTCGGCTGCACTCATGACAGCAGGCCAGGTTTAGCCCATTAGCACAGCCCAAAAGGAAAAGACCTATAAGAAGGATAACCCAGGAAAAGACAGCTGGGCTTCGACAGCGCTGCAACTATTGTTCCAATCCCCCTCTCTGAGGACTGATCCCCCATCAGAGGAGGGCCTTCTGGACGAGTGAGTTTCTTGTGTGAATGGGAAGTATGAAAGAGAGGCCTCTTGGTATTCAGAAGGTATTCTGTCGTAAGTCTTATGTCTCATCAATAAATGTTACATGAATAGTGCTTAACCTAAACTTATTGGTGTGTGGTCTTCTTCTCAGTAGTCTCTCTCTCTCTCTCTCTCATCTCATGGTCCCTCTCCCCAGAATACTGATGCTTTTGAACTGTGGTGCTGGAGGAGACTCTTGAGAGTCCCCTGGACTTCAAAGAGAAAAAAACCTAACCATTTTGAAGGAAATCAACCCTGAGTGCTCACTGGAAGGACAGATCCTGAAGCTGAGGCTCCAATACTTTGGCCATCTGTTGAGAAGAGAAGGCTCTCTGGAAAAGACCCTGATGTTGGGAAAGTGTGAAGGCAAGAGGGGATGGGGATGTCAGAGGACGAGATGATTGGACAGTATCACCGAAGCTACCAACATGAATTTGACCCAACTCCGGGAGGCAGTGGAAGACAGGAGGGCCTGGTGTGCTCTGGTCCATGAGGCCACAAAGAGTCGGACACGACTTAACAACTAAACAACACCCAACACCCAGAGGCAAGCTGTATAGACTGTGTGATCTTCCTAAATTACAAAGACAATGTTGTATCCTTTTGGATACTGAGTTCACGTAACACCATGCATAGTGTTCTTTCTTGCCTCTCCTACGCTGCTGGTTGTTGAGGGCATAGTTCTTTCCAGCTGTTTAGGGATGTTGTTCATTCTGAATGTCATAAAGTTGGCTGAATGAAACTGTTAAAATCACAAGGATAATAAGATCCTCTACCAAGAAGATTAGCCGTATCATGTTGTTATAACTTACAGAATCTTCTGGAGGTCTCTGGATCTTCCCCCAATCCACAGAAGGTCCTTTTTCTTGTAAGAATCTATGAAAGAGCTTTTTAAACCCTTCCAGGTCTTTCTTAGTGTGCTGAAAAGGAAAAGAGAATGAAGGTAGACATCTTTTCTTAAAAACAGCAGAGCCCAACCACTCAAACTGCCATTATCTGTGCAGACTGCTCTGAAAGGCAGTCTTTTTACAATTGTCATTAATTTTAATATATCTTTTACTGGAAAACCTACTGATAAGCTTCCCCGAACCATTAGGGGAAAGCTATCACAGCCAATCAAACATTTTCAGCATACATATGAACTCACTCATTCAAAAACCCATAGCATTGCACTTACAATGGTCTTTCCTGCCCTCTGTTACTCAATCCAGATCTCCAGAGGAAATGCAGGGACATTATAATATGCCTGCTGAAGTATTATATCAAAGCATGAACATTTGTGTTGTTGGAGCCAGGACATAAGTACAGAGTGGCTGGGAGAAAATATTTTTTATAATTGATTGACTGACTGACTGACTGACTGACCTACATGTTTTTGCTCCACCATTACATGGTTATAGTATAATAATATTTCCTATCTATGTCTAAAACCTGTAATTACACTGATCAAAGTGGAAAACATCTTCTAAGCCATTTTACTACTGCATACAGTTCTATGTCCTTAACCTCATGCTTAAGGACAACACAGGTCCAAAGACAATCCAACTTTTAAATTCTATTGCCACTCATTCATTTGATTAACAAATCCAAAGATAAAAGTTTACCAATCCCAGTCAAACTGACTGAACTGACCGAAACAACTTAATAGATTTAGCTTCCAAGCACAACTTTTAATAAAACAGTACTGTGTGCAGTAATATACAGTCAATGTGATACACTGAGTGTATATTACCATATGCATTGTAGGTAGTATGCCGTTTGTATCCTGAAGATGACAGGCCATGTTTTCCTGTCAAAAGCTTTATATTTTATTGTTTTATTAAAGTTTTTATTTGGAAGCTAAACCCATTAAGTTGTCTCAGTCAGTAGGTTTGACTGGGATTGGTTAACTTCTATTATGCTCCAAGAAAGTAGAAAGTTTTTCAAATCGAAAGATGCTTTTCTAGATTTTTAACACAAAAATATTCATAATCTCATACTTCCAATTTGTTTTTTAAAATCTTAGTAACACAAAAAGCACTCTGCTCATAAATGTATTTCTAATTTTAATACATACCTCTAGCTCATTCTGTGGTGCTGTTGCTAGTATTTTGTCCAGTTCCACTTTCATGGAATATTCCAGTTCTTGTCTAATTGCTTCCTGGAACGGGGAAGTACCGGCCTGAGACATCGCTTTGCTATAGTCTATTTTAAACACAAAGATAACTTTAATAAACAAATATGAAAGATATGGGAACCAAATACTTCCACTGTGAAAACAGAGGTACGGTTTTATTTCTTCCATGCATTTTTAGCAGCTAAAATATACCAGACTTCTGTATGCCATTCAACCAAAGGACCAGATGAAAAGGGTGGACTTCATTTCTGTTGCTGAAATACTAGCCAAACAAGATTTCAGAGGCAGAAATCTAAGACACAGTGTTGAAGGACAAACATCACAAATGGCTCATGTACAGTTCAACAGCCACGCGTTACTGATTTGCCTGGCCATACAATTTTCCTCTGAACAGACTGTTTAATAAAAGATAGAAACCTGCCCATGAACTGTCACACTCTCCTCCCGTAATCTGTATGTACCATCATCTCCTTCCCTTAGTGTTTTTTTCAGCTATTACCGGGCAATATAAAAAGTCCATTGCTCTATTCATCTCATCTCTATTTACTCTAGTTTTTTTAAATCACTTATTACAGACAAAGATAGCATGATACTTATATTATAGGTCTTTGGGACCTTATAATAAGAGAGGATACTGCTTTGCTTAGTACACTATCTTAAAATCTTAGTAAACTGGTAGTTAATAAAGATCTGCCAACAAATGGGGTAAAATGCAAGCTGACACTGGGGGGAGGGGGTGGGGGCACTATTAAAAACTTGGTGCCAAGTTTCCACAACTCTTGTGTTCCACACAGTCCTCTGTCATAATGAGATGTGAATCGCAATGTGTATTTCAACCTCTCCCCCTACTGGTGCAAACCTAAAGGGGAAATAGTGTTTTGATGTGTATAGCTTTGGACGTAAATTCTACTCCTTGCTGTAGTGACTGAGAAATCTGACAAGCCCCATGTGCAACTTGGCCAGGTTAAACTGACCTCTCAATATACTGTTTAAATCTTCAGTTTACATCTCAATGCTTAGCACAAACATTCTTCTTTCCATTTCTTGTGAGAGTGGCAGGTGGAGTCTGAATATACAGTGTTTTGCTTATTTTCATAACAAACAAAAGAAAATGAACATCCTCCTGAATCAGACAAAAAGCCTATCCATTCCATCATTGTACCTGCAGAGTCGCCAGCTAGATACCCTCAAACAGCCCAAAAGCAGGACACCAACACCTTTCCACTTGGGTTCTCCGTCAACTGCTATACAGAGACAAATTGTGTCCAGCACAAGACATAATAGACAAGCATCCTGACCGGCAACTAGATACTCACAGCCAAAACATTCCATACATTAATCGAAGGATGTTCCAAGTCAGCAGCCGTTCCTACACCTTATGATTGTGAATTCCACATTTTCATGCATTTTCACTAGCATCACTACAAATGCTCTTTGTTGTATCCAACAAGTTTACAAAATTTATTTACATGCCCAAATAATTTTTCTCCAGTCATTTTTGGAGCAAAAATTAATATAAGACCCTGTCTTATTTTCGGCAAAACAGGATACTTACTGGTGTATAAGGACACAACATGCTGCTTCTCTATTGACTCAGACCCATAGTCCAGCTAGCCTATTATTTCAACTCTGAATGGCAGCAGCTCCCCAGAATTTCTGGCAGGATTCTGACCTGCCTTACCTGGAGGAGGCCACTTCCACCTGTATCTCAGGCAAAAAGAAAAGAAAAAAATTGCCTGAGATGCTAGCATAGACTAACAGGGATACCTATTCAAATACCACTTGGAAATCTCCCATCCAAACAATAACCAGGTCCAGCCCAACACAGCTTCCAAAATGAGCCTGGCTTATGTTCAGGGTGGTAGCTGACTGTTATGGTCAAAGCAACCCCAATTACATTGACTCAACAGCAACTCTCAGTCAAGTACTTTCAGATTACCACTGTTCTTTCTGAAAAATAGCATTTTCAAAAAAAAAAGTTTGTAAGCGTTACCCCCAATCATCTTCAATCTAGTCCAGACTATAATATATACAAAACAAGAAACCTACAAATTTCTGGGTGAAATATGACAACATAAAACTTTTTCATCCATGTAAATCTAAGCTAATTGGAAAAACAAACAAACAAGAAATTGCCTCAAAGTTACGTGTCTGGAAACATTTTTGATGGACTAACCTTTGTGCCAATATACAATAATGCAGCAGCCTTAGATCACAATTTCAAACTTCAAACCATTCTTTTTTATACTTATAAAGGAGATTGAAGAAAATGTGGCATATATTTCCAAACATAATCAAATGGTAGCCAACAGTGGCTTTTTAAGAAGTAGTTGTCATAATGTATACAGCTGAACAACCCATGATAGAAAGACCACATATATTTTGTAATAAAATGAGCAGAATCTAAGGAAACAGCCAACTTGCCAGGGACACGGAGAGACGCAGCCACAGATCTATCAGACCTACTGTGACTGATGCCAGGAAAGGGTCACAACACACGGAGTCCAGTGTATTTCACCCACAACAAGGGACAGGTTTTTAATCTACAGATAGGACTTGGATATTCTTTGTTGCTTCCCACCACTCCATCCCCAAGCTTTATACTATCTAAGCCTGGAAAAGAGTTTTGGAGAACTCAAAACTTTGCCTTGGTTGTAACCCTGTTGATCTGATAAACACTTTAGTCAACCCAGAATTTTATCTTGATGGTTTCTGAGGAAATGTGTCTCATCGAAATACTTATCAACTCAAGTAGTTGTTAAATGTAGTTATTGTACAAGGAATGATCAAGTAATGCACTGCAAGGTTCATGAGGGTTTTTTTTTAATTGCAGTTCTTACAGGACATTCACAGTAAGTACACTGTTCATGAAATCTTAAAATTACCGTATTTTTCGCACCATAAGACGCACTTTTCCCCCCACAAAACAGGGGGGTGGAAAGTCTGTGCGTCTTATGGAGCAAAGGAAACAGATTATATTTTCCTGGTTTCTTCTCCTAAAAAATTGGTGCGTCTTATGGAAAGGTGCGTCTTATGGAGTGAAAAATACGGTATGTTACAGACTAGTAGACAATGTTCACTTTTTCTTAAAACTATTAAGATCCACTACATTCCACATCTCATTCTTGTAGGCTTATGTACTTTATAATGTTAAAACTGACAGTTAGTATGCAACATTATATAGCTGTCTCGGGTTTAACAACTCCCTTGTGAATCATCCCATATGTAATACTTTCCATGTGGTACTTTGTATGAAAGGCTTTGTGGGGATCTATTAAGACGCACATACACCTACCAGATTGATGCAGTCGATTTTAATATCAATGCAAAATTAAACACATGCACGTCTTGAGTTATGTTGGAAGTCCTGGAAAATGCAGTTTGGATGACAACTTCAGAAAAACTAAAATGCCAGATGTAAGTGAGATTTTGAAACCTTTGGGGTTATTTTGTAATAGAAAGCAAGCTGAGTTAAGCACACAATTATGCATAGAGGAAGCTGATTGTTTCAACAGGCAACATTTGTTTTTCATTTTGCAATACTCCATAAAAGGACATTTCTGTGTTTTGCAATAATTGCCAAGAGCAGTTTCATTTTATGTGCATGTAGTTTTAACTTGCTTAACAACTTTCACTGTATCAGGGAGCACGAGGTACTCTCTAATTTTAATTCAGCTTGCAGCTGCCATTTTCCTACTCTAGTCTGCAGGAACCATTTCTGAATTGCAAAGGGCTGCAAGGCAAAGCAACACACTGGATTGACTATAGAAGGGCAAGGAATGGGAGAGATACTGGGATAGTTATGCATTTGAAGGAAGCAACATATCATCAGAAAACTTCTTTACGTTATCTCTTTCTGGGTATGAGATCATGTGCAGATAAGTCTTTTTAAAAGTGCCATTCTAACTAAAGAGGTTGCTCTTTCCACCAAATATTTCTCAAGCTATCTGAACAGATCAAAAGCTGCTCTTAATCTAACAATTACCTACTTATACCTCAAGCCCAGAACTTCATAAATTTCAAAGCACCAGTGGAGAACTTTCAGCCTTCAAGGCGCCTATAATTTCAACCAGTATCATCTGGCATGGCAATGGGCTGTAGAAGCTATATCCCAAAATATCAGGATAGGCAACATCTGTCTACCACTATAGTATAGCCTGCATGAACAGCTAAGATAAAGGTTGTTTTCTAAGCTACTTTCTACGCCAAGAAGAGGAAAAAGGAGCATCTGAAGAAGTTCCTGAAAGAGTATGTGAAAGAGCTGCTATTTTAAAAGAAATGTAAAAGGCTCTACACTCAAGAGACAGAGTTCACTGGGTAAGAACTATGAATTTTCATTAGTACAGATGAGCAATTCTGTTGTTTCGTAGCCATATACCATATGGTGGAATACCACACTAGAAGAACTAGATGTTCTATTCAGCATTTATTCAATGTACACAATGTACCTACAGGACACATTTTAAATCTGCTTTAACAATCTATACCTTCTCCTAACTTAATAAGGGTGCTGAAAAATAAGATCCAGAAATACTGAGGTCTTTCACACAAAACTCTACATTGGCTGAAATCCTATTGTGCAGTTCCATATGCATAGCAGATGTGACAACACCAGCAGCAGCAAATTGTGCCTTTAAAGGGAAATAGTTGCTAATTAATGGCAATTTTGGGGTGCAGATGACTTATACAGAATGCTACAAAGTAGCATGCATCCTGAAATTGTTAAAGGAAGCCTTTAATTAGCAGCCATTTAATCCTGTTGCTGAGATCTCCTTTATGCATGCAGAGGTCTACAACAGGATTTCAAGCATTTATTTTTAATATCACTTGATTAGTATTTATCAAAGTGAAAAAGGTGAGAGATACTGGATGAAACGTAATACAGGCACGTCTTTGTAATTTAAATTAACTTACCAACAGTATGTGGTCTGAAACAATTCAAAAGAGAGAGAGAGAGTCAAGCAAGGAAGAGAATCTGTTTATCTGCAGAGGGAACCTTCCTTTCCCCTGCTTATGCTCTCCATCTCATTCCCTTAAAAGTTAAAAACAGGGGATGTTGGGGAATGAAGAACAGTAACACTTCTCATGCCTGTGGCTAGCAGCCATGGAACCAGCGAATGTAGTTGTGTGTCAACACCTGGCTGCCAATTCCTGACCACAAAATAAAAGGAAGACAGAAACAACTTCTCTTTCAGAACTGTTTTTTTACACTCCCTCGATCCTTACACCAGCTTCAAAAAAAAAACCAAAAAAACCTGAAGAGCAGCCCAATGGTTATGGGGTACTACTACTCAGGTTGTGGAGGAACACAGAAATTTAGAAACTTTATCCTTATGCCACTAATAAAGAATGTGCTAGCATTATCTCCCAAGATGGCATGTATGAACCTGATGAGTCAGAATGCTAAATGCCAGTGAAGAAACCTGTGTGTTTTGCCTAAGGTTCCATTTAGGTATCTGAGTTGCTGCTATTTTATCTCTATGTAAGAGGAACCACCATACTATCTTCTTCCTAAGGGACTTTGCTAGAGATCATATGATACCTACACAATTGGTACTTGTCCCATTAAGACTGCAGTCTCTTTCCTTGCAGATCTCAGTGGTTTAAAACACCTAGCCAAAATTTGGTGGGCTTCCACAATATTACATCCACTCTCCTGCTTTTTTTAAAAAACCTATATCTCCTGAGCAATACTTCTAGAGCAGCATTTATCTTTTTTTTTCAATTTGCAACCCCCTTTTATAATAGCCAAGTGACCCGCAACTCCCACCACATTTCTGCAAACTCCTCGCCCCAGTCTTTTCATAGTTTAGGTTTTATTGAACTCAGTAGGACTGACATCTGAGAAAATCTGAACAGAATCAGGTACTAATTGGCAAAGCTAGGAGGCCACACTTACTTGGGTGTCATTAATTCCCCCTTCAGCTCTTATGGGACTTGTTTTGGAGGAAATGAGTTGGAGTAGGGTTTGTAATTCTGCCCCACAGTAGAAAAGGGGTGTTGTGTGTGTGTGTGTGTGTGCCTTGTCTGAGCGCCAACTTTGACTACCCATTGTTGCATAATTCAAGATGTGTGGCTTCCCCTCCTCCTTCACTAATAAGGAGTGGGAAAGAAAGACACGCACATTCTCAGTTGTGCAAATTACTTTTCTTTACACTCCAGATTTTAAGCAATCCAGGGCTAAGGAGGTTGTTAGAATACCAGAATTGAGCAGGATCAGGGGTTGTGGGGTGGGGAGCTTACTCCAAAAACAGCACCTCAACAGAATCAAGGCAATATTCCCCTGGCAGATGCTGGCTAGCACCACAGCACTCCAGTCACCAAGGCCAAAACCGGCCAGCGGCCCACGAAGCGTGGGAAAAGTTTCCACCATTCACAAAAACAAAAAGCAGTAGAGGGGAAGTTTATGGCAGCAGCTGATACACAGATGCCATCCTTACATAAATGGCATTGAACTCAATGGGCTATTATTCTAAGTGGACACATAGTTTAAAATAATCACAACTAAAAATAACCTCAGTGACATGAAAACACTTTGTGATCCCCTTGGGGGTTGTGACCCACAGATTGGCAACCAGTGTTCTAGAGAATTTGAAAGCATGTATATTTTGTGAATCTATAGTTCACTTAATAAATACTAATGAAATAAAAATATTTCCCATGTGTCAGCTTTAGATTATGTTTTACAACTACAGAACAACAAAGCTCTTTTCTTCTTTGGAGCTGCTTTCAGTCATTTTAATTTCCCTATCCAGCTAACTGATGTCCACTGTGGTGTAGTAGTGGACAGAGTGACGGACTAGGACTTGAGACCAGGGTTCAAATTCCCACTTGGCCATGGAAACTCACTGGGGGAGTGGAAATGATAAAACCATTGAAGAATCTCACTTATCTTGAAAGCCCTATTAGAGTTGCTATAAGTCAGTTCCAACTTGACAGCACACAACTAGCTTTCTAGCTAAAGGCAAATTACGCCTTAGTAACTGGTGTATCACAGCCTTCTGCCTACTTTGGTATGTTCTCCTGAACCCTTTTTAACTGAAGAGCAAATGAGACCAGCATAGCACTTGACACATAATACCAAAGGATGATGCATAGGATAACCTTCATCCAACTTCACATTTCTAAATCTAAACAAAGCCCTGGTTCAGCCAAATACTTGCTAGGTGTGTGAGCCACATTTACAATCTTAACTGACCAGGCAAAAACACAGCAGAGTCTACTGATTCAGATGCAATGGCAGAACCAAAATTTACAGCAAGCAGAAAGGAAGACCAGGTGGAGTGGTGCAGGGGAATATCAGAAGATAGTATGATGAACCTAATCTCATTGCAGGCCTGTTTTGTAGGCTCAAATCTTGAGTTACCATCTTGACTCAAAAATAGTTCAGAAATACTGTAACTAAAACAGTTCTAAAATAAAATAATGAGCCTGAAGAAATAATTTCAAAGTGCTCTGAAATGCATGGAATTCATCTGCAATTGAAAGATAACCAGAGAAGGGAAAGTAAAAACTACACAATTTGCAAGGACACAAAGCAAAACAAGAATAAAAGTGTACATCAAATCGATATTTTAAACAGTTTTGGGTAAATGTTAGCAGTCTTTGAATGCAATGTCTCCCTAAAGTAGTTGAAGCAAGCAAGCAAGCAAAATAAGTTTATTGTGTGGCACACAGGCCATTGCAACATACATCAGATGAAACAATATAAACAATATAATATAGTCCAATACAATAAAATGCAATACAATATTAAAAGGCATTCAGAATCGAATCAAGTTGATTTCTATTCCGGCACAAAGTTTTAACATCTAAGGAGAGGGCAAAGGCAGATGGAAGACATTAACCAATTCCAGCAGCATGCACTTATCGCGAGGGGAATAACCCCAAAGATACAATTGCTTAAATATTGACTTAATTGATAGAGGCGGGGGATACAGATTTAATTTTTAACAATGTAGAGATAAACTGTGCCATTCGGAAAGTGACAAACTTGCCTCTGTCAGAAAATAGGATCTTAAGCTGTTCGTGTTCAGAATTACTAGAATATTTTCCTAAAATAGGGTTGAGAAAACGTTCGCGATAGGACTCTAATAGTGCACAATAGGGTACTACATGTGCCAAATTCTCCACTGATTTTTGGTCACAAGAGCAAACTCTCTCGTGGTACAGAATTTGTGTATAGTGTCCTAATAAACTGGCTGGTGGTAACATATCAAAATGTGCCCAAACAAAAGCTTTTCTATAATCAAATGTCATTAGTAGAAGAGATATAATCAAATCCTTCCCCAGAATAAAAGATAATGCAGGTATCAGAATGAAGCCTCCAACAGTGATTTTAGACGTGACAAAAGGCCCAGCATTATACCTCCTCTTCTTTTACTTTAAATAGTAGCTCCTATGTACTACTTAACATACACTTTTCACATCCCCCCTGAGTTTCAATAGAAGCCTGCTATGCAGCATGTGGGGCTGCTGTTCAAGAAACAGAACTCCAGAGTTCCCCTGTACATACAGAACCTGTGCTATATCTCCCCTTTCTTTTTACTCTATTTAGATTGTGTAGCTATCTGGATTTCAACCAAGATATTTCCTAGAAAATGATATTGCATGCAGAGACTCTTTTGACTGTGCGATTTCTCAAAAGCATCACCCATTATGCATGTAACAACTGAACATAATATTTCAGGTTACCTGCTTATTAACTCTAGGCATGTGTTTACCTCACCAGTCCATTTCTGCCACCTTCCATATTTTTCCACCTCTGCCTGGTTTGTACCATGTATGTGTACAACTGGGGTAGAGCAAATTCATCTTCTGTGTTTTTTAACATGTTTGCACTTTAATGTACTTTACCTTTACCTATACAATTGCTAAAGCATATAGGCACACTTTTTAAAATAGACCTTTTTTTAAGCATACTTGTCAAATATCCACATTTATCAATCAAAGCCATGGAATATGCAGGTTTCCAAACACATAGTCTGGCATCCATTTTTCCAGGTAATGCCAACTGGTAAAATCCACCTCAAAAATCCAGTGCAGCAGATTCCTTTTACAGACTTAATTCCTGCCACAAGGCTAGCAACATATCTAAAAGAGGAGGTTCAAATCATAATGATATGAACCACTATATACTAAGCCTATTTGTGTAAGCTGGCTAGATAGCTCAGTGGTTTAGGTACATGGCTGTGAACCCAGAGGCTGGTAGTTCAATATCCCACTGTGTCTCCCGGGAGAAGAGTCAGCCTGTGTAAGTCTTAGCCAAACTGCACAGTTCCTGAGTGCACCCAGAAGCTAGCAATGGTAAACTACTACTGAGTATACTCTTCCTGGAAAAGCCTGCAAAAGGTCACCATAAGTAAGAATTGATTTGACAGCGCACGATTACAGTATTTTTATCTGTGTTAGGAAGCACTCCTTGTATATATAAGCAATGTAGTCTGGTAATGAAGGAAATCAACCCTGAGTGCTCACTGGAAGGACAGATCCTGAAGCTGCGGTTCCAATACTTTGGCCATCTCATGAGAAGACTCGACTCCCTGGAAAAGACCCTGATGTTGGGAAAGTGTGAGGGCAAGAGGAGGATGGACAGTGTCATCGAAGCTACCAACATGAATTTGACCAAACTCCGGGAGGCAGTGGGAGACAGGAGGGCCTGGCGTGCTCTGGTCCATGGGGTCATGAAGAGTCAGACATCACTTAACGACTAAACAACAACGGAACTGTGAAGCTCAGTTTCTCAGCACTGAACTCAACCATCTGAATTGGGCCCTACAGGCAAATAGCTACTCCAAAAAATGGAATCACAAGAGCCATCAAACCAAGAAAAAAAAACACCAAACTGAAGAAGAAAAACAGCCACCCACAAATAAAGTATTTCTGCCAGACATTAAAGGGGTCATGGACCGCATGGGGAAACTTTTGAAAAAACACAATCTACAAACAGTATTCAGGCCCACCACAAAAATACAAGAAATGTTACGGTCAGCAAAGGACAGAAGGAACCACTTCACCACTGCAGGAGTATACCGGATACCTTGCAGTTGTGGTCAGGTATATATTGGAACCACAAAATGAAGCATCACACCAGAATCAAAGAACATGAGAGACACTGCGGACTAAAAAAACCAGAAAAATCGGCAGTAGCTGAACATGCCCTAAAACAAGCTGGACATGAAATTCTATTTCAAAATACTGAAATACTGGACAACACCAGCAATCATTACGTTAGACTGCACAGAGAAGCCACTGAAATCCACAAGCACCAGCAGAACTTCAACAAAAAAGAGGAAAGTTTGAAACTCAACAAAACTTGACTCCCAGCTCTCAAAAATACAGTGTGCAAAAGGTCAACTACATTAAACAACAACAGTCTGAAATGGGTATAAAGAAAACATTAGGTATTGCTTACCCAAATTCAGGTACTTTTAAGACCAACTGATTTTAAGGAAAGAGTTAAGCATTCTGCCAATTCACTACAAGATATTTCAATTCCTGTTCATGTCTATTCCCAAGCAAAACCCACTAACTGCAATAGGATTAAAGACATTATCAGTGCCTTTTCAGCCACGTAGTTCTCCCTTAATGTTACCAGCATCACAAGGTTTAATATAAAGGCCAAATTCAATTATTTTTCCCTTTTTACATTAGTACAAATTTTCTGATTGAATTATTACCAAATTGATGCAATCTCCTTAGATGCAGGAAGTCTGACTATTAACTGTCCATCAATTGTTTTTGGCTAGAATATCTGGAATAAGTTATTAAGTATGACACTAGATATAATTACATTCCTGGTGGGGAGATCAACCAACAAGAATCAAAACACTATATCCTCATAAACAGAGAGGCAATGTTCTAAATATATTTCACCTGATGTTAGGTATAAGCCTGATTTGCTTTAAAGAGAGCACAATTCATAAAAATATTACATATAACTTGTCATCACAAGAAAGAGCAATACCATTGTTGTTGTTAAGTGCCATCAAGTCAAAACTAACTTACAGCAACCCTAATAGGCTTTTCAAGGTAGATGAGGTATTTAAGAATGGTTTTACCAGTTCCACACATGCCAGTGAGTTTCCATGGCAGTGCTGGGGAATCAAACCCAAGTCTCCGAGTCCCAGTTCATTACTCTACCCACTACACTACACTGGTACCTTGTAACGCTATCAAGGATTTATTTTAAAAAACCCACCAAATTATAAAGCTTACCCATATTAGCACAAAACTAAGTTGCCCAGAGTGTTCTTTTTTTCCTCTTAGCACACAAAGTGGTCCCAAAAATGTACAGATTGCAACCCTGCTTTATGACTCAAGAACCAAGGCCCAAAACATACATATGTGTTGGACATGAGCTGTTACTAGTTAGTAGGCCAACAGTGACTTCTTCCAGCGCAAATCTATACATACGTTCTCAAATAAGTCCCACTGAGTTCAATGAAGCGTACTTCCAGGCAAGCAGACTACATGCTTGAAAACCATTTGCAAATCAACTGGGAAGAATTTACTGCAGCTATTGTACTTCAAACTGCAATTTTTAAAACTGCAAATATACTGGGAGAAAAGCACAGAGCATCCGTAAAGATGATGCCTGTTTTCATGTCAATACTGTTCAGTAAATAAAGCCATATAATTGACATATTCTATATTTTAACTTTCTTACAATGTTCAAAGTATGCTGTATATTCTACAATGTATTTCTACAAGCTCTGTTAAAATGTGTTTACAAGAGTAAAATCTGACATGACAAGGCCTAAAGCAATCTGGTCCAAGCTAATAGTTTCAAGTAATTTCACCAGTGGCAAAAAAAAGTAGAACTGAAAACACCTCACTTCTATTGACTAGAGCTAAGATTTGTCAGCAGGCAGGAAATACTATGCTGAGTTGCCTTCACAACAGGGAAATAATGTGTGTGTGTCCACAATTATGGAAATTTACAACCACTATATGTTAATGTCTAATCACTTTGCTAGTAATCCTATACAAATGGCAAATCTGGGAAACATAAACAAAACCATTCTTACACAAAATGGCCTCTTCTAATATTACAGTAAAAAAATCCAACATACATTTTTTTTCTAAAGTTAGTCTCTTTGCAGAGCAGAATTTATTGGTTAGGGGTGGGTCACTTTCAGTTTGCTGATTTCAAGGTTCAATCATCTCTGCTTTCAGCTGTTTACTCAAGTCTGCTTAGAGGCTACACAGCAGGTCTACAAACAGCATATGTGGCATACAAGCAGTACCACACAGAAAATCAAAATTTGTCTTTTTATATATAATTTCACATCAAATTATCCTGCACTGTTTTATATACAGGTAATGAATAATTCATCTATTTGACCAATTAATGAAGTAGTTCTACTAACAAGCCATTGGGGCACACCAGAGGGCACAAAGATCCATTCATTTAAAATAATGAACACATTGTAACAAGAATAATTTCCTTGAAAGTAGGAAAAATGCTATATGGGAATCATCCGCCTTCCTGTCCTCTTAGGGACTATTACCAATTTTGCAACAGGGAATTTTAAGACTCAAACCACATACACAGAGTCATAGTCTTCCAGAGATGTTTTGCACTAAAAGTCACCTGAAACCATTGGTCTTGGTGCTTAAATTATTAAGGGAGCATTACTGAACCAAGACGTTAACAGAAAGGCCTAGTGACAAATCTGGACTGACAGCCCACTCAATACAGACCCACTTCTACAATATACCACATTCTCGCAGCTAGGAACTGCAACTGCCTCTGCCTGATTTTGCAGATCCTATGCCTTCAGAGATAAGAAAAAGGAGCCCAACATACTCACACATATAAGCTTAAGAGGCAGCAGCTAGAAAGACCGGTGGCTGCTGTCACCTGAGCAACCAACCCCCTCAGGAGTGGGATCCAATACCTTTAATTAGCCCAAGTGCTTGCTACTCTCTTTCAAGCTCCCTCCTTCTACCACCGACTATCATCAGGGCACTCCTGCAGCCACTGCCTGGGAAGCCTAGAGAGCTCTATTCAAATCACACACAACCACACACACACACACACACACAGAGAGAGAGAGAGAGAGAGAGAGAGAGCTTTAAGCACATCAGAAATAAAACAATACTTGGCACTTACCTTTTACAAACGACGACATTTTGAATCTTTATGAAAATACAGTTCTATTATAAAATATAAAAAATGTAAGATCCCCTTCCCTCGCGATCAGGAACAAAAAAAGAAATAGCTCAGGAAAATGGGGTGGGGAGGGAGTTGTTCTTGTCGCTTTGTTGCTATTAACAACAGCTATCTCTCAGCTGTTACTTAAACAATTTATAAAGAATCAGTTAAGTGAAAATGCTATTTTAGTAAAAAAAACCAACCAAACCCAAAGGTAAAAAATCGCCCGCGGCTTCCCCCTCCCGCCCCAGCCTCCAAAGGAATTCTACGAGGCTCCGGCGCCTGCCCGATTCCTCCCTGATCCTTCGTGCATCTGTCCTCGGAAATAAAGGTCTGGGACAAACTGGTTAAGAGGCAGAAACCACAAGAATTTAAATTTCATCAATGAAAGAGGCGGAACTAAATTTTGGCCTCGCCGCCGCCGCCGCTGCCGCTTTTCCCCTCCCCTTTCTCCGCCACTAAAGTGCTGGGTTGCAGCACGGATCGCGAAGCACCTCATCCCGCCCTCCCCATCCCTCGCCTTCAGGGAAAATTCACTACAGTCTCCCTCCTTTAGCGGCAGGTTCCGCAGGAAAAGCCCTCCTTCCTGTTCTCTAGCGCCGCGGCTCGAGTCTGAAAGGGGGGCTCTCTCTCTGCCTCCCCCGCCTCCCAAAGCAAGGACGTCGCTTCGCTTCCTCCCCACCGAAGAAGGCTCCCCGGATTTCACGAGCTCCCCTCTCTCTTCCCATGCACCACCAGCAGGAAGGGCTTTTACAGGCGCCGATCCCGGCGACTCCTTCCCTTCCCCTAGTTTCATTAAAAATAATAATAATAAATACGGGAACAGCAAAGCCCCAGAGGGGGGAGCGATTCCCTTCACCCCTCTCCATAAAACCCGCTTTGGTCCCATTACGTCTTACAATTCACTCTCAGACATGTTTACCTAGGGGTAGACTTCACTGGATTAAAGGGGGCTTGGACCCAAGTATGGAAGGGTTGCAATAGAATGCATACAACCGAGACCTTCTCTCTCTCTCTCTCTCTCTCTCTCTCTCTCTCTCTCTCTCTCTCTCTCTCTCACACACACACACACACACACACACACACACACACACACACACACACACACACACACACACACACACACACACACACACACACACACACACACACACACACACACAGAGAGAGAGAGAGAGAGAGAGAGAGAGAGAGAGACAGAGACAGAGAAACCCTTCGAGTTTCCAGAGGTTTTTCAGCTGTAGCTTTTGGTCTTGCAATTCTAGGCTTTCTCCACTCGGAATCAAAGGGGCTCATTTCAGAGTGTACAGTCATTAATGTCTGACTGTAGGCAACATACGCCTCACAACCACCACACACACACACCTCGTCCCCGAGGTCCAAATCCTATATTCGCAAGAAAGAGTGGGGAAGACAACACGGGACTGCGTGACGGAATGTGTGAAGCTATACATTCTTTCCAAGGATAAACCATTAAGGCTCTCTCTCTCTCTCTCTCTGTGTGTGTGTGTGTGTGTGTGAGAGAGAGAGAGAGAGAGAGAGAGAGAAACTTTTACAACAAAGGTCGACCATATGGATGGATCTGACTGAGATCCAGCTTCTACAACATAGCAGTCCTGTCCTTTCCAGTTTTCATACCACATCATCCTCACAGAAGCCCAAAGCACGCCGTAAATCTTCTACCAAGGGACAAAGGGAGCAGGCAGAGGGAGGGGGGGAAGGAGACACGAGGGCCCGAAAGGGAACGGATGTAGGAGACCCACTTCTTTCGACCACGTCTCGAAGCTGTGCCAGAGGACACAAAGTTTAGGTTTCCCACTAAATAGCACCATCCCTTCCTAACGTGGCCGATTCCTCTCACTCCCCTCCTCTTTCTCCACACCTACAAGCATGCGCCACTTGGGGGGTGAGACATACAAAAGGAGAGGGCAGCATCCTTCCTGCCCTCCTCCTCCTGCTGCTGCTCGATAAGCAAGTCAGGAGGGGACTCTCCCTCCAGCTGGAATTACTTAGCAGAAAGCGTGTGGGAAGTGAGGGGTGGGGGAAAGAGAGAAATGTTTACTCTTTGGCACCTCTGCAGGTTCTCTCGGGCCTCCGCCAGCCTTACTCCCCGGACCCGGAGCTCCTCCTCGCCTTTCTCCCAGGACTCCACCTCTTCCAGGCAGACATTGCCTCAGCCAGGGCTCGGCCGGAGGGAGGGAGGGAAGGAGGGGAGCAGAGAGGAAGGACGGAGGAGAAGGTCGGCGGCGGCAAGAGGTCGCCCAGGACAAGGCGCACAGCAGCAGCAGCAGCAGCAGCCGGGACCCTAAATAGACATGCATGCCGGCAGCAGTCAGCCCCCCCACTCCACCCACTAGGAAGCACTTTCTCCCCGAACCAAATAAACATGAGCAACTGCAGCGATGAAGGTGGAAAGGCGAGGGGGAAGGGTATCCTGCCCTACGTTGTTTCCTCCGTCAGGCTGCTCCTTCCCCTGCCACGACACTTTCTCCCCCTCCCCGTGCGGGGCACTACCTCAACACGGGCTTGCTTCCCCCCCCCCCAAGGATAAGGCGAACCAACCCACCCGCCCCCAAAAACATTTAATGCACGGGGAGGGGAGGGAAAACGACCCCCCTGAAAGGGGCCACCCGCGCCCTCCTCCTTGCCAAGCCAGCAGAGCTTTTACCCACCTATTTCCTCTGGCAGTGGTGGGGCTGGGCCGGGGTGGGGGCGGGCGGGGAGAGGAAGGAAAGCGGGATCGTCGTGCTGCTGGCGACGGTGGTGGGCTGGTTTTTTTGTTTGCTTGTTTGTTCTGCTTTTGGTACGGTGTGTATCACAAGAGGCTCGTTCTCTCCGGTCCTGTCTCTTACTCCCGCCGCCCGTCCCCCGGGGCCAGGGCTCCAGCAGTGGCAAGAGGCAAGGAAACCCTCTTTTCTCGACTCCTGGCCGTGAGGCGGAGGCCAGCTAAAAGCGGAAGTGCTGCCTCGAAGCCTAGACAGACAGGCCAGCCAGCGCCGCTCCTTAGAGCGCCGCGCAGCCGCCTCGCGCCCAGAGAGAAAGAACCCGGGGAAGCGCGCGCGCCCTGTGAGAGGCGGGCAGGCGGGCGGGCGCCGCAGGCGGGCAGGCAGCCCGGTTCCTTAGCTGGGGCGGGGCCTGCGCTGGAGCGAAAGCTGGGTGACCTTTGCCTCGCCGCGGGGAAAAAGCGACACGGCGAAAGAGAGAGAGAGAGAGAGAGAGTCTCTGATCCCCGAAGGCGGGCTTGGGTGGATGCGGTGGCTCTCAAAGGAGAGACTGAAACACGGGGCCTCAGCAGCCGGAGCACATATTGTGCCCTGGGCGGCAAAAGGCAGCCCATCCGAGTAGGTAATGCAGCAAGGAGAAAAGAAATGTTCCATTGACGTTACTTACCGAGGAGTAACTGAATGGTAATTTGGAATTCTAAAGGCGTTTCATTATTTCAGGCAGTATTTTGCATCTGGTTCTCCAGTGTATATATGTAGACACACAAATCAAAACGCTGGCGCGCGCACGCACACACACACACATGCCATAACCTGAATGACCAAACCAGTCGACTTCCTGTTCAGTTTTAATTTGATTTGTGTGTGTGCCAACACTCAAGAACCAGGAGATGCAAAATGTAGATAAACAGAAAGAAATATAGTTATTGAACCACTGGGGAAGAAAACAAGGTAGCTTCCCACCCTATACAATGGTGCCTCGCATTACGACGTTAATCCGTTCCAGCGAAATTGCTGTAGAACGAAAACATCGTAATGCGAAAAGAAAAAAACCATTGAAATGCATTAAAACCCGTTTAATGCGTTCCAAAGGGCTTGAAACTCACTGTCCAGCAAAGATCCTCCATAGGGTGGCCATTTTCGGTGCCTGCAATGCGAGGAATCTGTCCCAGAAAACAGTGGGGGCATTTTGTTTACCCAGCGTCCATTTTGAAACTGCCGATCAGCTGTTGGAAAATCATTGTTTTGCGAAGAATCGGTTCCCGAAGCAGGGAACCGATCATCACAAAGCGAAATTGCCCCATAGGAAACATTGTTTTGCGATCGCAAAAACTTCATCATAATGAGAATTTGCCGTTAAACAGGGCAATCATACAGCGAGGCACCACTGTATAGCTTTTCATCAGGCTGGACACAACAGAGCTACGGGAAGTGCAAAAAAATCTTTGCCTTTAGATGTTATGCATGGACTTGTTATGGACTGAAAAGTCGCCTCCAATTTGTGGTGACCCTATGAATGGCTGGTCTCTAAAGGGTCCTGTCCTCAACAGCTCTGCTCAGTTCTTGTAAACTCAAGATTGTGTCTTCTTTTAGGAAGTCAGTCCGTCTCATATTTGGCCTTCTGCCTTTCCTACCATTATTATCTTTTCCAGAGAACCTTGCCTTCTCGTACGACAGCCTCAGTTTTATAATTTTTGCCTCCAGAGGTAGTTTGTGATCTTCCTGGCAGTCCAGAATATTTGCAAAGCCCTCCTCCTGCACTGATTGAAAAAGAACTGAAAAGCCAGGGGAAAGATCTACCAGTAGAGGAGGTTGTTTTGGCGAGAAAGGAAGAAAGTATAAAGGGGGAAATGTTAAGGCAAAGAAGGCAGTTAAAACCTGAGGTAGACGAAGAAAGTTGCTGTGGTGTAGAAGTATAGAATAGGAACGAAGAAGGCTGGCTCGAGATATTAAAAGAAGACCCATACACAGGCAAGGGGTTAACTCTCAAGGTCCCAAGAAAGGAAGCAGAGAGAGAATGGAGGAGAGAAATGTATAGGATTCCTCCCTATTGGGGACAGACATAGGATTGAGAGAGAGAGAGAGAGAGAGAAAAGAAAGAGAGGGAGAGGTTTGAGAGGGAGCCCCAGAATAGAGAAAATTGGCCATGTCTTGAGCCCTGTGGGAGCTCTCCTGGGAAGAGTCCCTTCTGGCCCAGTATCAGATGACCTCCAGGCAAGAAGGTATAGAAGCCCTTTTCAGGATGGGTATACTACCCATACGAATCTTGAGGGGTAAGGATGAAGAAAGTAGATTTAACCCATCGAGATGGGAAGCAGTTATAGTTCTACACCTCAACCGTTGATGGAGGACCTGTTAGCTTTAGAGGAGACACGTTTTAAAAGAAAACTTCTGACAAAGAGTAGAGATGAATGTTAAATTGGAAGTACTGGATTTTTTGACAAAAAAGAAGTAGAAGTAATTTGGGTTAAAGAAGTAGCGGCGTCATCTGTAACTGGAGGTCTGAAAGAAGAGGTGGGTGACCAGGCCCAGAGTCACAATAGGCCTTCTGTATCCTGTTCCCACCTTCTCTTAATTTTCTCCTGGTCAGGTAGTGTGCTGCCCTCTGGATGCCTTGTTTTGATGTATGATCAGTTTTCTCTGGGATGTTTGCATAAAGGCATTCAGTTTCATTTATTCAGCATTAGTAGTTGGAGCATAGTTGGATGATAGTTATGTTGATAGGTTTTTCGTGGAATCTTGCACTATAGCCTCTAACTGTCTGTGCTACATCTTGTCTTAGTAGTAGAGCCACTCCATTTCTTTTGAGTTTGTCATTTCCAGAGTAGAACACTTGTAGTTTGCTGACTGAAAATATTCCCTTCCAGCCCATTTTAGTTCAGTGACACCTAGCACTGCTATATTTACATGCTCCATATCTTGCTTTACTCTTCCCAGCTTACCTTGATTCATACTTCTAACATTTCATGTTCCAATTGTATATGTAATGTGTAGCACCAGATTTACCTTTCACTTCTGTGCATGTCAGCCACTAGATGTCCTTTTGTTTTTAATCAAATTATGTCATTAGCAACATCACTATTCACACTTGTCCTTTGCTCTTCTCCAGTAGCTGACTGAGTGCTTCATGACCTGGGAATCTCATCTTCCAGCACTATCTCGTTTCATTTTGGATTTTCTCATCATAGGGTTTCATAGTAAAGAAAGTTCAAGAGTAGTTTACCATTGCTACCTTATGCACAGTACTAACCAAAATTAGCTTGAGTTGCCTCCTCCACTAGTGTCATCCTCAGCTATCACTGCTGCTCTGTAGCTGCTGCCTCCATTAACCTAAGAATTGCCTGTTCTCTTCTGCTGATGTGACCCATTATTCCTGAAGTAGATGGATGCATCTTAGTCTGATCTCTCAGCTGTGACCATTCTACTTTGGTGACCCTGCTAGAAGTCCAGGCTCATAATGGAATCTGGCCTGGTGAAGGCTTTGCTCTCAGCTTCACTGAGACACTCAAGTGCCTTTGTCACATTAAGGTGTGCATCCAAGAAGGGGATGTATGGATTGCATAGCTCTTCTCGCCTCCTTCCCCCCCCCCTTCTGTAGTAGAACAGAAAATGTATTAAAGTAGCTGCCAGGAAATCAAGTCAGGAAGAGTTAAAATATTTAAAAGCCTAGGAGAAATAAAAAGGCCTTCCCCAGCACTTGAAGGAGGTCAGCATGGGCAGCAGGCAAGCAAGATTCTCTGTAGAGAGTAGTGGAGAACCAAGGTCTGACAAGGAAAAAACCAAGACAATAGCTTTAAGCTGTGATGGGGAATCTGAAAGTAGAAATAGGCAGAAAAAAACAGAGCTCGTTTTTTCAATTCAAAAGCAAAGGAAGGTGATACCTTTAGTAGAGAGTAATAAAGTTTGAAAAAGTCCTTCAGACATCCTGGCTCTGAAATGTTTTATTAGGCAAGATTAGCACTTTGTATTGAGCCCAGGAACAAGGCCAGCAAGAAAACTCACTTTCCCAGAGAAAACAGAAGGAAACCCAACTTATGCTTCTGTTGTCACTGGCTATAAATGGGAAGAGCAATAAGTGCCGATTCTGTTAAAGTTTTATGTTCTTAGGAGCTGTGAAGTCAAGAAGAAAAGTGTGCCGTCCTCCGAGTCACAGAACACGGTGACTGAGAGTGGACGTGCCGAGGGCATATTGGTAGACATAGAGACGGAGGAAGTGATACCAGGACGACCTGCGGAACTGTGCTTGGTAGACGAGGGAGAGGAGGAGTTGGATTTGATTATGTGGGAAGATATAAAAGGGGAGGGAGAAGCGCGCGTTTTCGGTTGGACTGGAGATGGAGCGTTAGCAGGAACTGTGAATCGAGGGGTGCAGACAGAGCCCATGCCCGAACACGGAGAGGCGACAGGGATCTCACAGACCTTCCCTAATTTGCAGTGGGGAGACGGACTATTGCCAGACCCTTCTCTCCCTGGTGTCAAAGGTAGAGGATTCGATCCTTTAGAATGGACGGTGGTCGTCTACCCCCGCAACCACCCTGGGGTGGGGGGAGAGTGATACGACCTGGTCCTTCTTTCCAACAGAAACCTCTGGAGGTGGATTGGGCCCGCCACCCATGTTGTGGAACTGTTTGCACGGTGCGGAGTGTCCCCCTGAGGCCTCTGACAGATCGTGAGCGTTTTGGCCCAGCTCCCTTCTGAAAGAAGACAGATTGTTGCCCAATGTTAAAGTAAAAAAATACAAAGTGTTACCGGAAATAAGTTTATTAGATCCTTTTGACTCTGTTGAACTGAATGCTGTTAAGAATAAAGGAGTTATTGTTGAAAGTACAGATCAGCCTCCGACCCTTTTTCCCGCCTTTACCACCAGCGTGCCCCCGGCCAGAGAAGAATCCCGTGACAGGAGCTTAGTTCCTTCCTTTGTAACTCACTTCCTTTGGCTCAGAAGGGAAGTGTCTCCTTCACTTCAAGTAAATCTCCAGTTCAAGATCCAAAGCCTTTCAAAGCTTACAACATCATGGAGTGCCTAAGATACATATCCCACAACTCCTAATCCTTTCTACTGGATGCTGTAGTATAAACCATGGGTGGGGAACTTTTGGCTCTCCATATGATTCGGTTTTCTGCTGTGAGAAGCTCCAGCCAATGCTGTGGTCAGTGGTGAGGTATTGTGGGAACAGTAGTCCAAGACATCTGAAGAACTGAAAGTTCCTGATAAGCTCTTTGGGTGGGGATGGGCAACTGGGGTATCTAGTTTCATTATGTTTTGTTGGCTGGCAACACAGCCCTTGGCAGCATAGTGAATAGACACAGCTTCTGGGTGCTGCGCATAAATACCTTGAGGGTCACAGCTGCTCACCCTTATCTTTGGAACTTGAACTCTCTTCTGGCAGCTGTATTTTTTTTTTCAAGCTTCATTGATGCTCAGTTTTTCCACAGCGTCCTGCATGTCTCAGAAGGCACTAAGCAGCCCCAATCCTCATTAGGCTATGTTGGCAGTATTACTTAATCTACAACATTTCAACAGGGCAGGCAGTTGTGATCAAAATTATTTAACCCCACTGCAAACCGGGTTCATTGTCAAAATGTACAGACTTTTATTTGTTTGCAGTGAACAAATCAAACAAAAGCCATTGAAACGGGTCACCACAATCAGTGCTTCAAGTGTTTTCCCCATACAATATTCAACTGAAAATGCAACTTTTCATGAATGCTGCAGTCTGGAAATGATTCAATCCCTTCATGGCACTTTAAAAAAAAGAAAGCAAAGCGTGCTGCTTATATACCGCCCCATAGCGCTTCAAGCACTCTCTGGGCGGTTTACAAGTTAATTATGCAGTAATTAACTTGTATTAGTACTTGGTAAAGCACCCTTTTGTTGCTACCACCTGCTGCAAGCCAGACACCAGCTTCTGGCAGCATTCCTGAAGAATCTCAGCCCATTCCTCATGACGAATGGCCTCCAGTTCAGTAATATTCTTGGGTTTGCATGCTGCAACCGCTTTCTTCAAATACCACCAGAGATTTTCTATGGGGTTCAGGTTAGGTAACTATGATGGCCACTGTAGAATCTTCCAGGATCTCTTCTGCAGCCAAGCCCTGGTGGCATTTGAGGAATGCTTGGGATCATTGTCCTGTTGGAAGGTCCAATGACACCCAAGCTTCAGCTTCCTCACAGACAGCATGACGTTTTCTCCTAGGATTTCCTCATACTTCAGTGAATCTTTCTTGCCTTCCATACACTTCAAGTTTCCAGTGCCAGAGGATGCAAAGCAGCCCTAGAACATCACTGAGCCACCACCATGCTTAACTGTAGGCAGAATGTTCTTTTCAGCACATGCTTCATTCTTCATTGTCCAGGCATACGGCTGATCTGTCAGGCCGAGAAGTTCCACTTTTGTTTCACCACTCCACAGAACAGAATCCTCAAAAATTCTGTGGCTTATTTATATGATTTTGAGCATATTGGAGCTGACTTTTCATATGCTCTTGGGACAATAGTAATGTACATCTTGGAGTTCTGGCATGGTGACCTTCTGCATGTGCCTTCCTGTTGCCACCAAGTCTTGCTGTTGGGCTTTTGCAATCACTCGTTTTTTCAACCTTCCTTGTTAGAAATCTGATTGCAGCTGTTCATAGCTTCCCTTTTCTGCCCTGTCCACCCAGTGTAACTACAGTTCCTTTAACTTTGAACTTGCAAACTGTGTTTCAAAGGGTGTCCCTAGGAACATTCAATGCTTTCACCATCTTTTTCTATCCTGTTCCTTGCTTGTGAAGGGTGATGATCTATTCTCTTAACTTTCTGGACCAGTCTTTTGACTTAGCCATATTTCTTACATGCAGTCAAACGTGACACTCGCCAAATCCCTACCCAGTTGGGGATATTTCATGAAGACTTTGATTAGTTGCATCAGGTATATTTGAGACATCTTTTTTGCATATTTGTGCTGTTGTGAGGGATTCTATTCAGGGGGTTGAATAATTTCCAGACAGCAGAATTCATTAAAGTTGCATTTTCAGTTGAATTTGGAAAAACCACTGGAAGCATTCATTGTGTAGAACTATTTCAATTGCTTTTGTTTAATTTATTTATTGCAAACAGCCGAAAGTCTGTGAATTTTGACCTGATTTGCAATGGGGTTCAATAATTTTGATTACAGTTGTGTATGTCCAAGCAGTTTGTTTTCTTTCTTTCTTTCTTTCTTTCTTTCTTTCTTTCTTTCTTTCTTTCTTTCTTTCTTTCTTTCTTTCTTTCTTTCTTTCTTTCTTTCTTTCTTTCTTTCTTTCTTTCTTTCTTTCTCTCTCTCTCTCTCTCTCTCTCTCTCTCTCTCTCTCTCTCTCTCTCCCTCCCTCCCTCCCTCCCTCCCTCCCTCCCTCCCTTACTTACTTACTTACTTACTTACTTACTTACTTACTTACTTACTTACTTTTTCCTTACTTTTTCCTTACTTTTTCCTTTTGCTCTATGGCTTATGAAAATGGGGCTTTAGCAGTTTTTGTCAGCATAGTCCAAGATTGCAAGTTGTTGCACTATACAGCAGTGCAAAAGCTCTTAACTGCCACACACAAATACCTCCGAATTCACACAGACTGGAGGACCTGACCCTTCCATTATAGGTATTGCTCTGCCTCACTATATAAGAGCCCTGGGAATATGTCCTTAATTTCTCAATGAGAAAATACTGCAGCTGCTCAGAGAGTGAGTGTAAGAGAAAATAATGTTGTTACTGTTCTTGAGCCCTGTTTACTAGACAGCATCATTTTTGGACTCTCTCTGATGAGAGAATAAGTTCCATTCATGGAGGCTTTCAAGGGAGTGGCAAAGCACTATGATGTTTACTTAGCAATTATATCTGCCTGTAATGTCTCTCAGAGACTTACATCTTTTACATGTGCATCAGTTTTGCCTTTCAGTAGTAATCTCAGGAGGCATACTGTATGTCTGTTGATGAAAAAAATATAATAATAAATTAAATTTGTGACAAATATATGTTGAAATCTAGGCGGGGTACTTGTTATTCCCATTACAGTCTTATAATTAGGTCCAGAAAGTACTGTATTTTTTGCACCATAAGACTCACTTTTTTCCCACAAAACAGGGGGGTGGAAAGTCTGTGCATCTTATGGAGCGAAGAAAACAGATTATATTTTCCTGTTTTCTTCTCCTAAAAAATCGGTGCGTCTTATGGAAAGGTGCGTCTTATAGAGCGAAAAATACGGTACATGGGTGGAGATCGGCTTTCTCTGGAAGACACAGATAGTCCTTTTCCACCAGACATATTACGTGGGGTGGAAGTACACCACCCCATTATGAATGGACTACAGATTTCTACACACTAAAAAAGTGGAGAAATTCTCATGGGTGCCACCCTGGAATTTGTCTGACACTTGTTTCTGTATCATGCCTGACCCATACATAGTTATTGTCCTGGCCCAAGAAATAAGAGCCTCATATGCAGGGTTATGGAAACCATAGGCCCCCAAAGACCTATTACAGAGTTGTTTCGGGAGCTAAAGTCCAATCTGTTTGTAGGACCAACAGTTCCCCTCCCCCTGGGGAACATTTTTAGCCTGAGGCGGGTGTCAGACATTCCAGGTAAGCATATGGGGAGGGTACATGGCAGTAGTGGAAGGTATCCCACAGTGAGCATTTTGCCTCAATTGTACAGTGGTGCCCCACATAACGAGCGATTCATTTAACGACGAATCCGCATAGCGATGTGTTTTTTGTGATCACAAAAGCGATCGCATTGTGATGTTTCTAATAGTAAAATATCGCTTTGCGATGATCGGTAAGCGTTTCGCTTACCAATTTTTGCATAGCAATGTTTTTTTTAACAGCTGATCGGTGGTTCCAAAATGGCCACCAGATAAAGAAAATGGCCGCCCGCTGTGTTTTCGTGCCCTTTGCTCACTTACCGGGCAGCGAAAATGGCAGCCGCATGGAGGATTTCCACAGAACTGTTTTTTCCCCATAGGAACGCATTAAACATGTTTTAATGTGTTCCTATGGGCTTTTTTCCCCGCATAGTGACGAATCCACATAGCGACGATTTTTTCAGAATGGATTATCATCGCTATGCGGGGCACCACTGTATTGCCCAGAATCCAATCACATTTACATGTACACACAATCCTGCCCCCCACCCCATTCTACAACAAAAGGCCTCCATTGGCCAAGTAGAGACTTTTAAAATGTTTTTTTCCCCTTGCAGTGTGGAGGATTTTTCATAGGGGGGAGTGTTAGATTTTCACTCCCTCCAAATGCAACACAGGCTTAAAAACCAGAAACAAAACCTTCTTTTAGTACCAAATGCAACACACAGATCTCTTGCCATCAGCTGATGAAACCATAAGGCTGTGTGAGACCCAAAGGCTCGAAGTTCCCTGTGCTTGGGATACACTGTAGAAAAGATGGAGAGATAGCATTCTATGTGTGATGGATTACTTTTAATATGACCATGTAACTACTTATTTATTCTTCTCCTATCAGAGGTTGGACGTCATCAGCCATTCTGACTCTGGATGCAGTTATATTGTGATGTAGCCAAACCAGAGTCTAAAGTCAATGAAAGGAAAGACCCAGCTGGTGAAAGGAATAACGGCAATTACCCAAGATGAACATGGTGGCCTGTCCTGTATTACAGAGACCTGGTTGGATGAATTTGGGGGAGTTAAATCTCTCTCGGCTCTCCCCACCCAGATTTTCTGTGCAGCAGAAATTTACACATGCCCACCTGCACAGCATCTTCATGCATGTGTGCAAGTGTGCACGTGCACCCCACAAGCGCACCCTGGCTCTTCATGCACACGCATGGGTACACCACACGAGCGCCCTTTGCACATGTGTATGAGTATGCGAGCTCCCCTGCCCCTGTGCGCATGTATGCGAGTGCCTGCGTGAGCGCACGCTGTCCATTCACACATGCACGTGAGCGCAGGGGGTGCCCCACCATCACCACCACCCGTGCACAGACCCCATCCCCCCCACAGCCAGTCTGTGGTGTCAAAAAGGTTGGGGACTACTGCTATACAGTATATCACAGAAGTGAGTACACCCCCTCACATTTCATAAATATTTTAGTACAGTATATCTTTTCATGTGACAACACTGAAGAAATGACACTTCGGTACAATGTAAAGCAGTGAGCATACAACTTGTATAACAGTGTAAATGTGTTGTCCCCTCAAAATAACACAACGCACAACCATTAATGTCTAAACCGTTGGCAACAAAAGTGAGTACACCCCTAAGTGACAATGTCCAAATTGGGCCAAGTAGCCAACACACCTCCAGAACGACCACTGTCTTGCTAAAGAAGCTGGGGTCAAAAGTGTTGGACTGGCCAAGCAAGTCTCCAGACCTAAACTCTATTGAGCATCTGTGGGGCATCCTGAAATGGAAGGTGGAGGTGCGCAAGGTCTCTAACATCCACCAGCTCTGTGATATCGTCATGGAGGAGTGGAAGAGGACTCCAGTGGCAACCTGTGAAGCTTTGGTGAACTCTATGCCCAAGAGGGTTAAGGCAGTGCTGGAAAATAATGGTGGCTACACAAAATATTGACACTTGGTGCCCAAGTTATGTACTGTACAAATCATTAAACAGAGCAGTGGCATATCCTGGAAGAGGCAAGTCCATAGGAAGCTGACTGGAACCCTGAGCAGCAACACTCAACACCGATATTTTGTGGTATTTTCCATTTCTAGCCCTACACATATTACTACAATTGTTATCTGGAAATTTAAGACTAAGACAGCTGTAAAACAATAGTTGTACAAGTTTATATTTGTAGCTTTTGGTCTGTTGAGCAGATGGTGTAATTTCTAAAAGATAAAAACTATGCTCCTGGTGTCAAAAGGAGTTAACATTAAAAAAAAACACACATTGTAGTTGTTGTGAAGAAATAACTGATTCCTCTCTGAACTTGTACATTTCAATAGCACTTAGTCCTGCCTTTAAATATTAATCATTATGCTTTATACTAAGGATAATGGACTCTGGATCGTTACCGCAACCTGGATGCAAATGGTTACCTGTTTGCTTCTGAGTGTTCCTAGATGCTATTTTCAGTCTCCAAGGAGAATCTTCTCATAGATTCATTAGTTCCTATCTCAGGAATATAAAATAGAAATCAAGTACTTAGGAATCAATGGTTGCATAAGACTATTTACTTAAATAATTTTCCTGTTGCAAATAGGTCTTGCAGTCCTCAAAGTTTCTCTTGCCCTCTTCAAGCCTTCTGCTCAAGTTTGTGTTGACTATCCTTAGAGGGTGGATCCACCTATCTTCCCACTGGCTCAGCTTAGCACACAAAATTATGAGGTTCTTTACTAGTGTTGATTGATAGTGCCTAGAGCCAATGTTCTGGCAGAGTTTCCAGATTCCTGGCAGTTGTTCTTTGAGGTTCTTAACCTATGTCAGGGCCTCCTGTGGACCTCTGAAAAATAATGGTTCCTGTACATTGTTAAGCTTCTTGAAAAGTATTTATGATACAACTGTCGACTTTTCAAATAGGACTGCACACCTCAGACATGACATGTGCATTATTCATTGTCCAGACTACAGTTCAGCTTCTCTTAGGGAAAATGTTACAGAATGTGTTGCCATAGTACAGTATGTGGTGAATCACAAACTGAAAACCAGTAGAAATCTGCTAGAGGGGGGGGGGGGAAAGTCCCAGTTGTGTCATCTAGAACATGCTAAAATACTATAAAGGAGAAGTAGTTTCACAGATGACAAAAAGAGAACCTTCATCACAAAGTCCAACATGGCAAGCTGATTGTGTTGTTGGTAAATCAAAGTCTGATTCAAGAGATATTTGTATAAATTGGAAAACTGTCTTGGCAATAGAAAACTTCTGTGAAACTTGAAGATAAGATGGCAAAAGACATAAAGAGGATTTCAACATACACTTATGCCACTGCTTTTCAGTCTGTACTCTGAGACCAAACCTGCTTGGTGCTACCTGGGAATCTTCCCAGGAGGTAGTCTCATTGCTTATTAGACTGTTAGAAAGCATCTCCCAAAGAAATGTACCTCCCAGGAAAACCTAAGATTCTAAGACTTACATAACACTGCTTCTCTCTCTCTCTCTCTCTCTCTCTCTCTCTCTCTCTCTCTCTCTCTCTCTCTAATCTATCTATCTATCTATCTATCTATCTATCTATCTATCTATCTATCTATCTATCTATCTATCTATCTATCTATCTATCTATCTATCTATCTATCTATCTATCTATCTATTTTTCATATACCTGTATAACCAATACACATTTAGAAATCATTACTATAATAGAAAATGTGATATAAATAAAAATGCAATACATAATATAAATAAAAATGCAATACATCTCTTGCTATAGTAGAGAAGATGATGAGTAGGTGTTTTGTGTGACTTCTCAATCTGCTGTCCAGGTGCTGTTCATGGGCAGCTCGAAAGCCCTGCTCTCCCATCCTACACTTCTTCAGAGAGGACTATCCATAAAAAAGAGGACATTTTCAAATAAAAGATTGTCCTCTTGACAATGACTGGTTACCAGTCTTACATCTCAAGATGTTGTTAGATTATAACTATGAATTCCTGGATGAAGTGGCAATAAGGGGAACTATGGGGTAAAGTGCTCATGTTCTACAGTACTTAAGTTCTGAGGAATTGATCTCTATTGGTTAGAATCAAGTCTAGGATAGCTAATCCTCTAGCTTTTATCACCACTTTTTGTAGGAAAATATATATAAGCGAGGAATTTCTTGGAATTGCCATGTTTGGCAGTTGCTTTGCCTCCCAACAGATAGCAGGATAGTTAAAATTTTCCATTACTACTGTATCATGTCTCTTTGAAATTCCTGTGATTTATCTTTCAAAGGTTTCATCTGGATCTTCTCCTTAATTGGGCGGTTGGTAGAATTGCAGAGTTTTGAATTTCTGGTAAAATTCTGTTTTTCTATACACTAGTACAGAGGCCCACAGAGGAAAATAGATACAAATTCCCATTTCTCATTAACTGGCACTTAAAGGCTCAATAACTTACTCTGCGATACTTGTAAGAGAAAGAATAAAAAACATTTCTCAATGTACAGTTGCTTGAAATTATAGACTTGTGCATGTTGCTTTCTTTACTGCATATGTACGTAGCAACCAACTGAGCAGATTGACAGCAAACAAATAGTTGCTACCAAACAAGGAAGGAGAGGGGAAACAAACACTCAGTAGAGAGGTGGGGCTCTCTTTGAAATCAAAGGCTAGAAGGGATTATTGGTTCATGATGGATAGATAGACAATTTCCTTAGCTCAGGAAAGGCCATCCCAGTCACACAAACCACAAACCAGTGTAATGTCTCAAATAAACCTCCAACACACAGTAGACTCCAACTGTAGGCATCCTTCAGTCTCAAGAGGCTATGGTAATGTGCTCTGAATAGAGGTCTTAGAACAGCATCTAGTATGGACGAGAAAGCCAATTTGAGAGTGACAATCCCTTCCACACTGAAGACAAATATAATCTGTCCCCTGTCCAGCTCCCTGATTTTGCTGCTTCTGGGACTGCCTCTTTGCCTCAGCCTGCTGAACAAGTGTCTCTTCAAATTGGGAGAGGTCATGATGCACCGCCTGCCTCTAGGCTGAATGCTCAGATGTCAAGGTTTCCCATCTGTTGAGGTCCTTCCCTAAGGCCTTCAGATCCCGCTTGCATCGCAGCTGTGGTCTTCCTCTGGGGCGATTTCCCTGCACGAATTCTCCATATAGGATATCTTTTAGAGTCCGACCATCAGCTATTCTCACGACATGCCCAAGCCAACGTAGCCGTTGCTGTTTCAGTAATGTATACATGCTTAAAAATTCAGCTCGTTCGAGAACTACTCTATTTGGAACTTTGTCCTGCCAGGTGATACCAAAAATGCGTCAGAGACAATGCATATGGAAGTTGTTCAGCTTCCTCTCCTGCCGCACACAAGGGTCCAGGACTCACTGCAGTACAGGAGTGTGCTCAGGACACGGGCTCTATAGACCTGGATCTTGGTATATGTTGTTAGCTTCTTATTGAGCCATACTCTGTGAGTCTAGAGAACATGGTAGCTGCTTTGCCAATGTGTTTATCCAGCTCGACGTCTAGGGAGAGAGTGTCAGAGATCGTTGAGCCAAGGTATACAAAATCATTAACAACCTCCAATTCTTGCGTAGAGATGGTAATAGAGGGAGGTGAGTCCACATCCCATGACTTGTGTTTTCTTCAGGCTGATTGTTAGTCCAAAGTCTTGGCAGGCCTTGCTAAAACGATTCATGTGTTTTTGGAGCTCTTCAGCAGAGCGGGCAATAACAGCTGCATTATTGGCAAAGAGGAAATCCCACATGCATTTCAGCTGGACTTTAGTCTTCATTCTCTAGAGAGATTAAAGAGCTTTCCATCTGATCTAGTCTGGAGATAGACACCTTCTGTTGCAGTTCCAAAGGCCTGCTTCAGCATGACAGCAAAAAAGATCCCAAACCTCAAGCATAATTGAAAAGAATTTGCCCAGTTTCCTGAAGGCTTTGGCTTCCTATGGGAGCAATTAATTTGCTTAGTTAAATAGATCCTGCAATCTGATTAAAGGGATCAAAATAAGCAGAGTGACTTTCCAGAGACAGTGAGCACAGTTGTCTTCTGTAGCAAGAAACCTAAAATATAAATGTATGAAGGAAAGCAGGCCACAGGTCACACAATCTCCAGTGCCTATAATAACAGCTGCATGCCTCTTAACCTCTACCCCCTGCTCTGCAAACTTAACAGGCTGTCTTATCTTCATGCTTAACCAAACTTTATACCTGGCTTTAAGGGCCATCTGAAAATAATCAGATTGTATTCACAGAAGGGAGAGTGGACTCACCTAGGGAGAATTGTTAATTTCATTTCTTTCCTTAGGTTTTACTGTTACTTCCAACACTGTTGCCACGTTTGCAGAAACTGTACTACACTTAATAAAAATAAAAATTGCAAAATTCACAAGCAGAGCAAAAGGGGCTCATGAAAAAGAGTAAGCAATATTAGGCTACTGATGGCTGAATGGTGGTTCAGTTTACAACAAACAAAAGTGTCACAGGAAACTAAGTCCACATATGAATTTACTTCTGATTGAACACGTTTAACATCAAGCTGTTGCTCCTGGATGTTGTGTTCTGTGTCAGGGCTCAGCATTTGAGTCACTTGTGTACATGCTACTGATGAAGTGGGCTGCACTCCATGAAAGCTTAGCCTTTCACATGCCTCAAGACTCTTTGTTGTTTTTGCTGAAAAAGACTAATCGCATGGCTATATTCTCACCCATATGGGAATATATATAGGCAGAGTACTGGGCCTTCATTTCCAGTAAACACAAATAGCTTACAAATAAGATTTTTTTTAAAAGTGCAGTGCATGTGACTCCCAAGACAGAACCCTAGTGTTCCTCTTTTTAAAAAACTCAAAACAGCATTCTCTTACATGGGAGAAAAGCTCCCATTTAACAAAGTGGAGTAAAATGCTTTAGGGCTTGATCATATGAAAGAAAGAAACCCCCCACCCGCTGCTTGCATATAAAGATATAAAGAAGGAAAGGGGAAAGAGGACTTTCTCTAAAAGAGATGTTTCCTGCTTTGAATTGTTTGAGGGGAGAAAGAAAGGGGCACTGCATTAATGTCTCCTCTCTCTTTTTTTTGTAACCCCGCTGCTCCTCACAATACTTTGCAAGTCTTTTAAAACCCGCTTCCTCCTACCACTGTTGTTTGAGAGAGAAAAGAATAATGAAATTCAAGAACTGAAAAGGAGAAATATGCAGAGAAATAAGGAAAAGAAGATGAGTGAGTGAAGGGGAGAAGGGAAAAGAAGAGAAGGAGAGAAGGAAAGGGGGAAAAGAAAAATGGAAAGTGGAAAAAGAATTGGAAAGTAAACATTAAAAAAGGAAGGAAGGAGGGGAAGGATAGAATGAGGGACGGCTGCAGGTGACATATAGCACATGCTTATAGTGCACATCAACCAACAGTTGGAAGTGACAGGAAAATAGCAATAGCTCACTTACAAACTATTATTTTTAAAGAAAATTTTAGGAAAGCAGGGATCCCCAGAAACAGGATGGCAAATGAATTGATTTATACGAGGTGGCACATATAGCCTACAAATAGCAAGAAATTTACCAGTTTAACTGACAGCCATGTGAACAGGCCCCACAGTATATATACCACATTGCTACATGTAAATATGTGTCGATTTAAGAGAGAGATGTGAAAAATTGGTATCACTAGGTTTCGTCTGGGATGTGTAATCAAGCCCTGAGTTACAGAAAGGAGAGATGAATACTGTACTTGTAGCTATTGTTTGGTGATGGCCTTCTAACTATTGATTTAGGTCTGGGAACTATTTGCTATGAGGGACAGCTATGGATTGATAAGCCTGTTCAAGAGGAAGTCAGGGGGGTGTTTTTATCACCATAAAACAGAAACTGCCTTTTCCTCCATAATTTTAACACTAGCACAATTGTAAGTTACCTTAGGAAGGCTGTTGACAGGCAGCTAAAAATGGATTAAACAACAGATACATACCCAGCGTGGTGTAGCGGATAGAGTGACAGACTAAGATTCAGGAGGTCTGGGCTTTAATCCTAGCTCAGCCATGGAAGCACACTGAGGGAGAGGAGATGGTAAAACTGCTCCTGAAATATCTCATTTACCTTGAAAGCCCATTAGGGTTACGAAAAGTCCGTTCCAACTTGGCAGCACATAATATAACATAACATATCTATGCATATTGTATTAAGCTACCAATTCGCCTGAAGTTTTCAAATTAATGATAATGAGAGAGGGTGTAGAGCCTCTGGCACCCAGGATCAAATTGCTCTTGTGCACTTAGCTTTATGCTTTTCTTTAAAGGTTAGCCTCCAAATTGTTCCAAAGTGCAGATTTTGAGAATGGGATGGAGGTAATTCAAGCACTCAGAATCTGAAATGAATGAAGCAATACTTTTGGTTGTTGCACTGAATCAAAACCGGCAGTAAATTACATCATTTTAAAAAGAGTGAAGTTTGATTTTGTTTTATCTCTGTGAACTACACACAGTACCAAAAATATTACAGTGATCACAAGGCCTATAATCCTCTGGTCATTTGGTGGAAGGATACTATTGCAGTGACCTTTTACTACAGTTTCGTAAGTCAGATCTCTGAATTTTAATGTAGATGGTATTATGTTTCACTGTACATTCTGACCAAGGAAATGTTTACTTATTTTGCAGATTTGGTTGCTCTTCAATGTTATTCTACATATGACCTCAGTGCTATTCAGAAATACCAGTCAAGGTGTTATTCAATCAAGGAAATATTTTCTGGGAAACATGACAGAGGTTCTTGAGAAAACTTCGGGGATGATCAAGTTTTATTTTGATACAGACATTCTTGGACTGCAACTCATACATCTGAATAAGCTAGCTTCATCAACACACAAACAAAGTATGCCTCCCAAAATATTAGATTTTCAGGTACCACAAAACTTTTTGTTTTTACTACAACAAACTAATATGGCTACCCCTTGCTCATAGTAGTTGAAAACCTCAAGGATTCAATAGAAGCACTAATGGTGGAATTAAAAGAATTTGGTGAAATGGCAGGGTTAAAAATAAACCACAAGAAAACAAAAATTATGACTAAAACATCCAGAAACAGGAGTACAAACTTCCAGGAAAGAAGGAAAGTAAAATATTTGGGCATATTTTTTCACAAAGAAAACAAATACTCTCCTGAAAGATAATTATTTGAAACAGATAGAGGAAATTAAGACCTTTCTAGCTGGACAAATCCACAAGAAGAACATTTCAACAATTGTAGCTTATTGTGCATTTTTTTCAAAACCAAAATACATTACAAAAACAGCAGTCATCTTATGTCCAGGTCTCAAAAAGAGCAGAATATATTTTCTCTGCTCTTTGGCAATGTAGGGGAAATGAGTGAGTATTTTCTGCTTGCTCACTCTGGAGACTTAGCAAACATTCCATGAACAGTTAATTCTCTGGTGTTTTGCAAGTCTGTGGCCAAACATTCACATACTGGTTTGATTCACATTTGTGTGCACAGAGCAGTATCCCCATTTACAGTGGTAATTTTCTGGAGAAAGTCAACATGGATTTTATAAACCAAACAGAAGCCTTTTCTTGTCAACTTAAACATGTTTTTCTATTGACCTGTTGAATGTCTGGGCACTTGATTCTCCTCAGTACAGGAGAAGAGAATGTCTGTTACTTTCACTATACAGACTGTGTAAATGCTTTGTCAGGGCTAAACATGGGTATTTGTTTGTACTGAGTTATAACAGGTACCGGTAAATTAATTTGCAGGAAAAGTAGTTATTGCCATTCGTATCGCTATGCATATTTCCAAGGGTCTGGATGTAAACCATGGTGACTCTGAATACTTACCTCCATTTAGAAGCAAAATTTTATAATCCCATGGTTCTCCTCCAGCTAGAATAGTAATCGATGCCAGATAAGGATTCCTAACCCCAGTGAATTCTTCCCATTCTCCTTTATCTGACTCTGGTGGCACAGGTGGGTCCCTCACCCCATCCATCTGATTGCATTCTTCCCTTCTGATGGCAATATCTGCTCCAGCAGCAAAATAAGGATGTTTGGGTGGGCTTTGGGAGGCATAGTATTTACAAAGAGGGGAACTCACAGCGTTGCATATTTCAGTAGGAGAAATGTCAGCCTCCGAAGAAGTCTCAAAACTGAGCTTAGAAACAACCAAACTGCTTTCTGATCTTTGAAACAGGAAAGTCGTTTATTTAGCCAATCCCAATTATAGATAAATGTGGTGGGGTGGGGGAACAGTACTCATTACTCATTTCAATATATTGGCCAACTTTCTCCAGCATGTTTCTGTCCCAAATTATGACTTCTCAGTGAAGAAATAATTCTTAAATGCTTTTCAATCAGTGAAATCCAATAGTAATTCTGATATAATGACTTGAAGCTGGTATACTTTTGCATGGATAGACACTAAAACCAACTTGATCCTTATACGCAACTTATACTTAACACTTACTTAAGCTTATATGAAACTTTATGCCAACAGCAGAGTTAAATGCTCCCATCACAATCAAAGGAAAATTACTGGAATTCTTCCTTGGCATACAATGAAATTGTAAACAGACTAAGGTAAAGGTGAAGGTTTCCCTTGACATTTAGTCCAGTCATGTCGGACTTTAGGGCACATCCCTGTCTCTAAGCTATAGAGCCACTGTTTGTCCATAGACAGCTTCTGTGATCACGTGGCCAGCACAACTAGACGTGGAACGTTGTTACATTCCCACCGTGGTGGTACCCATTTATCTACTTGCATTTGCATGCTTTTGAACTGCTAGGTTGGCAGGAGCTGAGACAAGTGACGGGAGCTCACTCCGTCACATGGATTCGATCTTACAACTGCTGGTCTTCTGACCTTGGAGCACAGAGGCTTCTGCAGTTTAACCCGCAGCACCACCACATCCCTTGTAAACTGACGAAGCAACCTATTAATCAACATACTGTGGCCCATCGGCTGCATGGAGCAAAAAGGCAGCTTCTAATGGCCAAATAACAACACCAAATGTGGAACATTGCTACCTTTGTTGATGGGACACCAAGCACTCCTCTCTACTTGTTGTCCCTAGCAGTCCCTAGCAATAATGATGACCTCTTTTTCTCTGCAGACTCTCAGCCAGCATACATGGAGACCAACAAACTAATAAGAGATGTGGTCTGAATGTAAATGAACAAAATGAGGAAGTAAATATTGTTGCAGTGACTTGGTGTCAGATCACATGCTAAGGAAAATACATACAGTATTTCCTGCTATTGTGACATTTTCCCTCTAGATGTGCAATTCCTTCAAAGCATAACCATACTTGAAGTTATGATTCCCTGGTGAATAGTCATCAGGAAAAAAAAAGGTAGCCTAATTTGCAAAATGCAAAGTGAGGCAACCTCATGCTAAGGGGCATCATTTATCACATCCAGGAGCTGTGCTAACTGTTTTGTCTGCTTTTGGTTTAGAGCCTGTGGCCTCCTCTGTTCTGTAGCCCTGATGGTTCTGCTGGAACTTGCACTTGCACTCTCAGAAGCAAAGCTCTGCTTTAAAATAAAATCTCCACATTTTATTTTATAGAAAAATCCTGCTTTTCTGTTTTCTTCTTTATTGCCATCTAAACCTCTTCCATGGGATTACAGTTTTAAACAAAAAGATGAAGCATCAGGAATTGGGTATATGTGCCCCCAGATCTTCTATGGGGAGGAGGGTCTAAAAGGGCCCTCTGGATCAAACATCAGGGTCAGAGTCCAGATTTCCTTTGCAACCCAACTCGACCAAACTAGATAATCAAGTAACTAGAAGCTGCCAAAATTATGCAAACTGTTTGTTTGTTTGTTTGACTTGACTTGACTTGACTTGACTTGACTTTTATACCATCCATCTCACTGCCAAGGCCACTTTGGGCAGTTTAGATGTTAAGCAATAAACAAAATAATTAAAAAAACACAAAATTAAACACAAACACTCCAACAGAATTTAACTGAAAATAATTAAAATGATATGGAAGCAAGACGGGGCGGGGGGGACTGATAATATAAATGTTAAAACACTCACTGTATTAGGATGTATAAGGTGCAGAAAAGCCTGTCTAAACAAACATGTTTTTAACGATCATTTAAAACTTCTCAGTGAAAGGGCCAGGCAGATTTCAGGTGGTAGGTTGTTTGATAGTTGGGGAGCAACCACCAAGAAGACTCGGTTTTTAGTCTTCTCTTTCCTGGCCTTTCTCAGGGTCCATACTCTCAACTGCCCAGCCTGGGAAGATCACATAAGACGGGGAGATCTCATGGGAGGAGACATTCTGCTAGGTATCAAGGTCCCAAACCGTTTAGGGCTCTGTATATTAGCACCATCACCTTGAAGCTGACATGGAAGCCAAGTAGGGGAAATATGATGGTATAGACTCAATAGACTGGCCACCATATTCTGGACCTGCTTAGTTTCTGTTGCAGCCTCACAGGCAGCCCCACATAGAGATCATTGCAGTCGTCTAATCTCATGGACCAGCATGGGGAGGAACTTGGAGTCAAGGCAGGAATGCAGCTGAACAATCCGCCTTAGATGGAAATAGGTGGAACAGACCACAGACATTATCTGAGACTCCATTGATAGCGCTGGGTCCAGAAGTACACTCATGCTACGAACCTCATCCTTAGCTGAGAGAGTGGCCCATTGAAAGGACAAGGAAGTTCCCAATCTGCAAATACAAGGGGCGCCCATCTGCAGGACTTCCATCTTGTTTAGCCTCAGTCTGTAATCTCTCATCCACCCCAGCATGGCATCCAGGCAGCGCTCAAGGGACAGATCGGTATCTTCTGCGGAGTAATGGAAGGAGAGATTGAGCTGATTGTCATCCGCATATTGGTGATACAAAGCTCCAAAACTGCTGATGACCTCCCACAGCAGCCTTATATAGATATTGAACAGCATTAGGGAAATGGCCAACCCACTACTGAGAATTCGAGGGGTAGACATAATCTCCCTGAGCTGTTCTCTCTGAGGATGGTACTCTAGGAAGGACCAATAAGGACATTTGGCCAGTCTCCCTCAAAAGATCATCTTGCAAGTTGACCAATACCATCTCTGCGCCATGGCACCTCCTGAACTGGAATGGGCTGGGGGGCATTGGTCTCGTCCAGGAGTGTTTGTATCTGATCGGTGACCACTCTGTCCTCTCTCTCCACCACTCCATGGTGATCCAACCATGACAAGGGTACTGACACAAGGTCAGTCACTCTCTCCCTGCCCTGTTGAAAACACCAGGTCTAACATACATTCCGTCATGTGAGTGGGACCGCTGACATACTGGGACATGCCCAAGGAAGCCATAGTTTCCAAGAACTCAGGAGCTGGACCAGTGACCCCAATCTTGGCATGGATATTGAGCCAGTTTCCTTGAATCTGGCAGCTGGTAGCAGAACCTTCAAACATCTGTCCCTTGTTCTTCTGCAGTTGGCAGCTACAGTGCCAACACCATGCCTCCCTCTGTTCAGAATCACTTGAATATTATTCCTATCCCCTTCACTGTGTGACAGGCCTTCAAGTCTCCAAAGGACAGCCCTTCAAGTCTCCTTAGTATAAAGTGCAATAAAATGTAAAGTGGGAAGTGACAATTAAATGACATTATTTAATTAGGCAGTGAACAGAGACAAAAAATTTACAATTAAAAATCAGAATAAATCTAAATAGATGGGATTCAATTAATTCTGTATTAAATTTTATAAGGTTGAATGAAATAGTTATGTATAGTCGAATCTGATAACTAATAAGAGGGCAATTGATTCAAATAAAAGTTAAGTAAATTAAAAAGAAAAAAAGAATAAACAAACAAACAAACAAACAAACAAACACACACACACACACACACATACATACATACATACATACATACATACATACATACATACATACATACATACATACATACATACATACATACATACATAGTTTAAACTCCCCTCCCCAATAAAATGGAATTCATTAAGCAGAGGAATTATTTATTGGGATTAAGATATTAGTTATGATGTTAATTCATTAGTTAAGATGGTCTAAACATTCATCAATGACAGGATTAACTTATGAAGTTCTTGATCTATACATCAAGATCTACCATACACTCACCTTTCCATCACTTTCAGAAACCAACCTTTCTTAAGATTGTTACATATCTCTACCAGATGTTATTTATTCCAAACATCCTTGCCAACCAAGTTTCCATCAAACTATGTGGAGGTTAAATTTCATCATGCTAGGGCTATATACCTCAAATTAGATAGTTTCATCGATCTTCTTCCATTTCTTTCATTCTGTCAATAACATCTGATGTTACAGTTAAATACTCCACCCTCATCATTCCGATTTTAGGCACTCCTTCAGTCCAAAGGAGGGGAGGGGTTACTTCACCCTCCCCCTCAAAACTTCCCTGGTCTCAGAACTGTGCCCACATCTGTCCTCTGCCTTGAAAAAAAAGGAGGCCATACAGCAGATCTCTGCTTCTAACCGCCAGAGACAGTTAAATTGTCTCTGGCTCCTCCTGCTTCAGCTGTTGATAAGTGGAGGTTGCTTCTGGCTCCCCAGGTGGCTACTTGTGTCTTCTCCAGGCAATGGTATCCCTGGGCCAGCGAAAACGAAACACCTCTAACACTCCACTGATTGCCAGCATAAAAGCCATGGGTCTTTGAGCCACTTCCATCTATTACACTGTACAATGTCAGCCGTGCTAGTTATGTATCTTTTGAACCTTTTCTCCGGAAGTGCCAGGGGAAGCACTTGTCACATCTTTGATAATAGCATCATCATCTTGTGGCCTCAAATAGGATTGCTGAATTGCTGTGTTGCTTATTGTTCCTGTAGTTATCTATGTGCTTCTGCTGAATCAGAGCATCTGGGAATGCGTAGGATTGTGGCTGCTAGGAGTGTATAGGATCACAACTATACGATGCCATACTGGGATAATAAGATTAATTTATCTGTTACTAAAATGTTTTTCTGAAAAATACAAACTGAAACAGGCAGGAGTTTAGCAAGATGTTGTCATCCACCAAAAGCCCTCAGTGGATTCAGATTGACAGCTCTTAATCAGTAATATCAATGGCTTGTCAATTGATGGGCACATACTGACATTAATTAATTATGAGCAGCATCAGTGTGGAACTAGATCAACTGAAACTCCTAATCTAACACAGTTACTTACCGTATTTCTGGTGTGTATCATCACGATGCATCTATAAATACACAGTAAAGTGGAATTGTACAAAGCACTCGCTGTTGCTAGGTGATGTTAAGAACCCCATGTTAATGTTAATAATAAACTTGCTTAGGAAAGAGGCCATTCCTGTTAGATGGGGAGAGGGGCATGTGTGCTATGGTGATAATGCTGACCACCCCTCCCCCCAAGATGGACAAAACCAGTGTACTGGGAGTCCAAAAGAGTATTGTGTCATAAACTGTATAGAGTTCAAGGATATGTGGTGCAAAAATTGTACACTTTTGTCCTTCAAAGGGGAGATCATGCATTGTATTCTAAAAGCTACTTGTTACAGCTACTGCACATACCTACACACACGTACATTTATATATATATAAAATCAAACTTTTATATAATCAAACTTTTATACAAGTGCTTCATGTTTATATGATTACCGTATCATTTCTCTTTTTTTCTTGCAATGCTACAATCAGCCACCATGTTGAGTTGGATTTTTGCCTTTTGTCCACGACTTCGTTCAAAGGCCAGTCTGAACTGAATTCTGTCTGGGATGTTCTTGCTGCCAGCTGATACAGTGGGACATCAGTCCAGGCTAACTGAAGAATCATATGGGAGCCAGTTTGAGAGAATCATAGGAACAAGTTCCAAATCTGCTCTTAAGGCCCAACATTGCCCCTATAATATGGCTGGCCACCAAAGACAAAACAAAAGCCAACAACAACCCTACCCTGTGGCAAGTATTTGGTTGATGAACATATACAAACAACAGTCACACCAAACTATGTGATTACCCTCAATGCCAGTACTTGTTGCTACTGGTGAAGTGTAGGACTGAGACAAGAAAGAACTCTATCCTCCAGCCGGAGCTGGAAAAAGTTATTGTTTGTGGACTACAACTCCCAGAATCTTCTTAAATAAGTAACTTTTTCAATCATTGTATTTAGGCTACCCACACAATTGGTGCTTTTTCGTGCAAACATCTGATGTAGGAATCTTGCCATGGGGCTACTATTTCAAAACAAAACAACAACAACAAAAAACCAGGTTCTTTTAGTGAGAACAGAAGTCAAAATCTATATGCATCTTGTATTGCAAATTCATTTATGTTTCCTTCAGCCATATCACAAATTCCATAGATGTAGAAGACATTGAAATACCTGGTACTTCCATCTTGGATATAAGCCAACAAGAAAAATTGGTCTTTTATTACATGAATCCAATCTCCTAATCAAGTTTACTTCTCACTTCATTATAAAATTAAAGAAACATTGATAGAAAGGGTTGTCACTAGGCTTGAGCCATAAAAGGGTATTCCTTCTTTAGTTGTTGTAGGTTTTTTGGGGGCTGTTTGGCTGTGTTCTAGAGGTTTTTCTTCCTAACATTTCACCAGTCTCTCTGGCCGGCATCTTCAGAGGACAGGAGTTATAACTCTGTCTGTTTTCTTGTATACTGTGTGGGATAGTTGAGTATTTGTAGCTGTGGGATCAGCTTTTTGTCCTTTTCAGGAGATTGGGTGATTATGGTGTATTCTAAAAGCTGATCCCACAGCTACAAATACTCAACTATCACACACACTACACCAGAACACAGACAGAGTTCTAAATCCTGTCCTCTGAAGATGCCAGCTGCAGAGACTGAAAAATGTTAGGAAGAACACAGTCAAACAGCCCGAAAAACCTACAACAACCATCAGATCCCAGCCGTGAAAGCCTTTGAGAATATATTCCTTCCTTCCTTTCCTTCCATTCATCCATCCATCCATTGCAAAGTTACCCCATATTTGTTGAGACCCTCCTCTCTCTTCTAAGGCATGTGAGGAGCCTCCATAGATCACTGTCTCACCACTGTCTCACCTCTAGATGCAGAGAACAATGAAGACAGATACCGAGTGTGGTGAAGCTAGCTCATGGACTCTTTCTCTTCCTCGTATACAGAGTCTACACACTTTGGAACCCTTGGACAGGGCTTTAATTAAAGAATAATATGAGCCTTTCCTCTTGAGTGGCCCCACACTTTACAAGGTAATAATGTGCATGTGTTGCAGGGGGAGGGAAAAGTACCAATACAGTAGGAAGTAAGATTACCATAACCCAGAAGAGGTGGTCAGCTCTCCAGGTGTTGCTGGATTGTAACTCCTGTCTTGGTCTTGCCTTTTTATCTAATAGTGAGGGATAATAGAAATTGCTGTCTAACATCACATGGATGGCTGCATGGTCCCCATCCCAGACATAAAGGGCCTGAGTTTTAACCCTACTCCTGCCATTTCTGAGAACAACAGGGATATGATTAAAGAGTAGGACATATTAGTTCTACTACAGACTCAGACTAGTCCGCACATAGCTCTGGAACAGGCTAATTGCTGGTCTCTTGCTTGGTGCACTTGCCAATTTTTAGCTATGTGTACTCTCTATGTGGCAAGAATACACAGAGGAATTATACCAGAAAGATCTGGATATCCAGGACAACCCAGATAGTGTGGTTGCTGACCTTGAGCCAGACATCCTGGAGAGTGAAGTCAAGTGGGCCTTAGAAAGTATGGCTAAAAACAAGGCCAGGGAAGGTGATGGCATTCCAGTGGAACTATTTAAAATCTTAAAAGATGATGTTGTTAAGGTGCTACACTCAATATGCCAGCAAGTTTGGAAAACTCAGCAGTGGCCAGAGGATTGGAAAAGATCAGTCTACATCCCAATCCCAAAGAAGGGCAGTGCCAAAGAATGCTCCAACTACCATATAATTGTACTCATTTCACATGCTAGCAAGGTTATGCTCAAAATCCTCCATGGCAGGCTTCAGCAGTACAGTATCTGAACCGAGAACTCCCAGAAGTACAAGCTGGATTTCGAAGGGGCAGAGGAACTAGAGACCAAATTGCTAACATGTGCTGGATTATGGAGAAAGCCAGAGAGTTCCAGAAAAACACCTACTTCTGCTTCATTGACTATGCAAAAGCCTTTGACTGTGTCGACCACAGCAGACTATGGCAAGTTCTTAAAGAAATGGGAGTGCCTAATCACCTTATCTATCTCCTGAGAAATCTATATGTGGGACAGGAAGCAACAGTTAGAATTGGGTATGAAACAACTGATTGGTTCAAAATTGGGAAAGGAGTACGACAAGGCTGTATATTGTCTCCCTGCTTATTTAACTTATATGCAGAATATATCATGCAAAAGGCAGGACTGGAAGAATCCCAAGCCATAATTAACCTTTCCGGAAAAATATCAACAGCCTCAGATACGCAGATGATACCACTCTGATGGCAGAAAGTGAGGAGGAATTAAAGAATCTTGTAATGAGGGTGAAAGAGGAGAGTGCAAAAATAGTCTGAAGCTCAACATCAAAAAAAAAAAAAAACTAAGATCATGGTCACTGGTCCCATCACCTCCTGGCAAATAGGAGGGGAAGATATGGAGGTAGTGACAGATGTTACTTTCCTGGGCTCCATGATCACTGCAGATGGAGACAGCAGCCACGAAATTACAAGATGCCTGCTTCTTGGGAGCAAAGTGATGATAAATTTAGACAACATCTTAAAAAGCAGAGACATAACCTTGCTGACAAATGTCCGCATAGTCAAAGCTATGGGTTTTCCAGTAGTGATGTATGGAAGTGAGAGCTGGACTATAAAGAAGGCTGACCGCTGAAGAATTGATGCTTTTGAATTGTGGTGCTGGAGGAGACTCTCGAGAGTCTCCTGGACTGCAAGGAACAGACTTATCCGTTCTGAAGGAAATCAAGCCTGAGTGCTCACTGGAAGGACAGATCCTGAAGCTGAGGCTCTAATACTTTGGCCATCTCATGAGAAGAGAAGACTCCCTGGAAAAGACCCTGATGTTGGGAAAGAGTAAAGGCGAGAGGAGAAGGGGATGACAGAGAACAAGATGGTTGGACAGTGTCATCGAAGCGACCAACATTAATTTGACCAAATTCTGGGAGGCAGTGGAAGACAGGAGGGCCTGGCGTGCTCTGGTCCATGGGGGTCATGAAGAGTCAGACACGACTTCACAACTAAACAACAACTCTCTACCAACTTGCAGTAAACTGTAAGATACAAGTTGTTGCCTTTGAAAGACTTTAACTGGATTGAGATCAGAATTCCTAAAGTGACCAGAATACCTCCTACCTTGTGTGGGCTTACATGACTACTTTTGAACAAAATCTGCAGAGGCTGTCTCCCTTTGTAAGATGTTCCTCAGCTGAAATGCAGGAGAGGGCTTTGCACACCCTGGGAAATTAGTCTTGTTTTCACATGTTGTTTGCACTTCTTACTTAAAATCTGTTTGTTTATCTTGACTAGATGCCTAGAATGAAAACTAACCTATCACTCTTTTTGCAGCTCTTGACTATGTTTTAATTGCTTTCAGTAGTTGCCATCATCATCTTGGTAGAGGAAAGATACAAATTATTATGAAATAATAAAGATCTTTCTGCTGTCACGATACATTGCTCCACCCTTGTTGACTTATCCATAATGTATGTACATGATTATCATGAAACATTTTGACTGGAAGGTGGTGGTGGAGGTGTCATGGATACTACGGAGAGTCCACAGATCTTGCTGTGCTGTGTCTTGGTTTTTCTTTCAAAATTATTTCTCTTGTTATTATTTTGTTCTCTATAGTTTTTCTGTAATCGTGGCGTAACTGGCCACCTGACATAACAGGACTGCAGCCTTCCCGTTATAATCCCAGTTTCAGTTAAAAATGAGGGCAATATAAGGAAAAACTGTACAACATTAGTTAAATCAGTTAGGGAAATCACTATCTTAAATTAAGTATTAATGAAATACTTTCTCTTGGCTCTTGCAATGGACGGATCTTTCAAAGCATGTACTACATTTGTCCTTTTTTGTATGACATTCTTATCTAATAAGACTCTAGACTTTTTAAAAAAGTAAAATACTACTAAAGGACAAGTCATTCATCTCCTGGAGGAAATGTAATGCTTGATAGGCAATCTTCTGCAGTAATTCATCTTTCATTGCTCAACCTAATTCAGTGCCTCCTCTTGTTCTCTATCTCTCTCCATTCCTATCCTGTCACTCAAATATCCTTTGAACTATTTCTTCAAGAAGACAGTCAGAGATTATCTTGTGTTTTTTTCCTGCCCTGCAGTGTTTTAACCTCTAAAGTAATAAAATGAAACTTTAAAGAAACAAACAATAAAAAACACCCCAGTGTGGTGTAATGGATAGAGTAATGGCAACCACTCTTCAAATCCCACTGGACTATGGAAAATCACTGGGGGTCTGGAAGTGGTAAAAACACTCCTTAAATATCTCTATTAGTCTCACTATTAGTCAGTTCTGATTTGGCAGCACATAACATACCATTGCAGTGACTGGTTTTGAAGATGTCTGGAGCTCAGTAAAACACATTTTGGCACTACAAATCACAGAATCCCCAGATAGCATGGGAAGTGGGGGATTATTGGAGTTGTAGTACAACACATTTTTCCCCACACAGTCTTTGAATCATGCATCCCTCCCTGCCTCCAGTTTGGGGGAATTATCTTGTATTATGCTTTTCAAATCCCTTTCTAATGTGTAGGAAAAAAGGGTTAGAAGCATACGAAATGGGACCATCCCCCCACAGAAGTTTCAGTTACAGCTGTGTTTTAAAAATCTGTCTTTCCTAGTTGTAATAAGTTAACATTCGAATTTCTATTTATATAGTTTTGAGGGGGAAATTAAATATTTGTAGTCTTCTGAGTTTTAATCTTTTTAAATCAAGAATAAATTTCAATATAATATAATATAATATAATATAATATAATATAATATAATATAATATAATATAATATAATATAATATAATATAATATAATATAATATAATATAATATAATATAATATACAAACTTTCTACACAATATATTTTTAGAGGTAAGAAAATTATTTTTAGGAGGGAGTATATTGGATAGAGATGGAAAGGAACTGGAAGCAGAGGTCTAATGGTTGAGCCTTATTTAAGAAATTTCATATTTAAACCCCTAATTTAATTATAACAATCTAGTTATGTAATTATGGTCTAATTATAACAATGATTCATGGTGCCTTTTGAAATTGTGAGATCTTGAGCAAACATATCTGGTGGAGACCTTGTAAGTATTACTTTTTTGGACAAATGATAGCTTTGCGGTTCAAACAAAGTAAAATAGAAATGCAAAAATACTGTAGGTGATACCTTTATAGACCACTAAAAACATAATGTGTGTGCATGACTTGAACTTCTTCGTTTAAAGAACTGGGTTGTTACATTCAATCTACAACTGCCTTGGCTGTAACCATAAAACAGCAACCATATACTTCTTCACTTACATCTAAGGGAGACGTGCCTGATGAATTTCATCTTGCCATGAACTTTTGGCTTTTAAGTTCTTCACTCTAGTACAAACCTGAGGAAGTCGTGTTTTGATCTGCGAAAGCTTGTGAATTATATGATTTTTTTTTAGTGGTCTATTTTTGCATTTGTAATTTTTTTGGACAAGAACTGCCAGAGCACTCCAGGACAGCTGTGCTGTGGATTTCTGGGAGCTTGGTTCAAAAAAAGGAATACTGTACTGCTGTCTGCAGATGCAGCTGGCCTGATCAGATACACTTTGGAGACTGGAGGCTCTTGGTCCAACCTCCACGGAGCTGCCTCTTGAAGTCCTGTCTGTCCTTCCTTTGTCCTTCTGGTGGCTGATACTCACTTTTCCTCCTGCAGCCAGACTTGTGGCAAAATCAGGATCTTGATTGCACTATGAAAATGAATCAGTAGTTGGATTGCTGTTTTTGAAATCAAGCTAAAGTTACATGGTAGTCACATGTTATTTAGGTCAGTGTGTACATCATCTTGGGAAAACTTTTAATCCTTTTTAAAGCTGCGTTATATATTGGTGCAGGAGGCGACACAGGCTTTTAAAATCCTTGCAATTGAAGCGTTGTCCTGCCCCTTTAAGAATGCTCCAGCTGTTCCCTAGGAGGCAAAGAGAAGCAGCATTTAGAAAAAAGGACACAGAGAGGGGGGGGGATTGGAAGGAGAAAGAAGCCAGTGCATGACTCCTGAAAATATTCTGGCCCTTCTGATGCAGGGTTTTTTCAAGCAGACTTTTAATAGCTATAACTGAGTCCTTGGATGCTGGGATTTTATATTTCTAAGAGTGTGTTTTAATGTTTTTAAATCTTTTTAATTATTATTGCATAATTAATTGATTTTGATTATTATTGTATGTTTGATTCTTTTTAACCTTGACATTTATTTTGTGTTCTTAATGTGATTTGTTTTAATGTTGTGCAGTTTCCTATCTGCAGCCCTCTTCATATGTGCCAGGGGGGCCCTTGGGAGGGGCATATGACCCCAATGAGAATGGCTGAGTGGCTGATGTGTCCATCCCTCATGAATCTTGATGCAGGGGTGTAAAATTAGTTCTTATGAAGACCAACCCAGTATTTTCAGGTCTGATTTCCTGTCAGTTTCAATAGGTTTGCCAGGGATTGTATTTCAGTGATCCAGTTCATTTACAGATAATATTTTAAGTTCATTCAATACCACATACATTCACAAGTACTCTCTTATCTTTATTATTATTTTTTTTAAAATCTGTGTTTCTTCTGCAGCAAGAGAGGCATATTATTTTCATTATGCTGGGGGGTTTGGGGTTTTAAAAAAGGGGTTTAAGACACAAGTGTAATGGGTGCTGTTGAAAAGTCAGTTGCGTACAGAAAAAGACTGAGAGACTTTTCAGGAAATGAGGGTAGTCCGGTACAATGCCTGCATTGATAAAGCTCTTGAACAAAGTAAACTTTTCATCAGCCACCACTGGAGTAACTGAGCAGTCGTGTTGATTTTTCTCTCTTAACTTGAATTTGCATATGAGGCGTCAGATGGATTGACTCCATACAAGAAAGAAGTGACTCAGGCACAATTCTTTTTCTTTTAAAAGTATCTTTCCAAAAGTAATGGCCAAGTAATGGCAATATCAGCTAGAATCCTGCTCATCATGGAATAACAAACTACACTATTGTCAATATGCTGGGCAACAAAAGACTGTGCACATCAATTTTGCAATCATCCTCACAGTTCCCATTTTAACTTATAATGTAGATGTACCAGTAGAAGTGCTTCGTGGATTGTACTTCCACTTTGGTGCAATGATAGGCACTGAGGACATGACGTCGAGTTCTGTCCACATTAGTTAAACAACAGGATTTGAGCCATTAGTACATAGTAACTTACTTCAGTTTTACATTGTATATATGACACATTTTGAATATTGCACTTCTTGTGTTGTGTGTATACATTCATATTTCTATATACTGTAAAGAAGCTGTCATAAAGTGGTTGTAGGTGTACGTTTTTATAATGACGGAGACACAACTAACCTTCAGTATGTTGAATTTAGTTGTGGGGCTAGGATCTTCAGGTGACTCACATGGGTGTAATCCGCAACCGCTATGGTTGGGCTGGCCCATTTCCCAAGGAGGGACAGCTCAGCTCAATTTGGGGGCAACATCCACTGTCTGGCCCAAAAGGCACACAAATGACTTTATGCATGAACATGGTAGGTAGGGAGTTAACTAGGAAGGAAAAGTGCATATGCATAAAACATGGATTTGCAACCATTTGCTTCTGCAGCAAAGCTGATGGAGGATTAGGTACCAAGGGCTACTAGTAACAGAAGCTCTATGTTATCTCTGGAACACAAGGGTGCTGTTGCATTCATGTCCTGGTCGAGGGTTTCCTAGAGGTATCTGGCTAGCCCTGGGAAAAGTACCCTGGACCACATCAGCTTTTGGTCTGATGCCACATAAATGTTCCTCTGTCTCTAAAATCCAACTGATGTGCAGTAATGTAAATAGATGACATTTCCCCTTTCATGCCATTTCCCAACCAGAGAAAGTTACTACTTTTCTGCATCTTGTTTGGGGACTAAAAGGCGCACAAGCTTTGCCCGGGGAAAAAACAACAGTCAGCAGCACTAGATGCATACAAGATTCAAAATGATGCACCAACTTGCCAATAATCTGACACACTTCATGAACACAAACCTAAGCTCAGGGACTCTCCATGAGGGAAACCCAAGACTAAAACCAACAACATAAAATGCAAACTGCAAGACCATATTTTGATAGAGTACCTACATTAGAATGTGAGAACAGGCTTCAAGCAATATACATGTTATAGTGGGACATTTTGCTGTCTGCGACAAAAACAAGATGACACCCCCCCCCCCCCTTTTACTAGCTCGGTACCAGGCAGGTACCAAAGTGGACAGGCAGTTTCAGAAGCGGGCGGAGGACAAAACAGATGGAAGGCAGCTGGAGAAGAAGAAGAAGAGGGGGGGGAGGCACAGTCTAACAGCTGGAGGCCATAAAGGATGCAACCGAGTTGGTATTGCACATATAACTGTTTTCCAAGATTACAGTTCTCTTCTTCAGGAACGATATTTTAAAAGGAAAAGGGGAAAGAAGGAACATGAACAAGGTGTTGGCTTTTGGTTACAATAGACAATATATAACCTATAACTTTGCAGAGTATGCACAACGGCAGCTCAAAGCTTATAGATAATAACCAGTAAATAGTAAAAATTTGTTGTTCTCCCTTTTCTGTCTTTGTGCCAGCAACTACTATTAAAATATTCACTTTTGCATTTGGTTAAAAATTAAATAACTGCTACTGCTTCTAAACATATGTAAAATATTGCATAACTCATAGTGCCTAGGCATTTGGTAATTATCATACATGTTATGGACTTATTGACAGACATATTTTCTCTAGTAAACAACTAAATCTCTCATTGTTACACTATTACATCACACTATCATAAGCCCTAACTGGCTCTATCCATCCTGATAGTTACTATATACAGTATCTTTATTTCTGCCACTAAGACCTATCACATGTTTGTAGACGTCCCCTATCTTAGTTACATATTGGCACAAGCTGAGCTGCGTATTGTCACCAGTTTCTATCTATTACATATTTAGCACTGTCTGAGGTCATGTATTTGGTTCTGTCCCTGTTACATATTGGACCCTGTGTGACAGACTTCTGACTGACACCTGCCTTATGTAGGAGCCTGGCTGACTCCAGACACATTCTGGTTGGTCAGAATCCTATGCTCTGCAAATACAACATTCTGGTCTATCATAGCAAATACATTTAAACACACAGATAAACATATACATTTTGTGTTGCATAAACCCTAGATCTTAAGGCCAGGTGTTCTGCGTTGTCTGGAAGGTGACTCTGCAGCCATTCAAATTGGGGTTTTCAGATGATTTGCAAACAAGGAGACTGCAGAGCAGCTTGAAATGAAAAGTACATTTGTGATAGCTAAATGCTTTTCTTATTTTTGTTTTTTTTACTCATGGTCTTCTTCCGTATCTTAATTAGAAACAACAGGCAAATCCAGTGTTATGTGAGAGGAAGAACGGCTGGCATAACAGACTGTTCTCATCACTTCCTCCTGCTGCATCCCCTCTACTAAGGTGGCTGAATATTTATTTATTTATTTATTTATTTGCTTGCTTGCTTGCTTGCTTGCTTGCTTGCTTAGTTCCATTTCTATACTGCTCCATTAGTGTTGCCACTCTCTGGGTAGAAATTATAGCTTGTAAATGTCCCTTTCCATATAATTAGGAGAGGTACTAGAACCCTGTAAACCATTTTACATAGCCACTCCAAACTTTACCCTCCCCACATTCAAAATTCCTTCACCTATTCCAGCAGATGACTCCTTCCACACAGCCCATAGGGAGAATTTGACAGGATTTTACGACCTGTCGCTTCCAATGTTGGATTTTACCCAATGCATTTTTAAAGCAATTTGTCATAAAATTTAAGCAAAAGCTCTATGGTCAGAATCCTGTTTACTTTCCCATAAAGAAAAGGTATACCTGTGTAATATTGACAGGTGTTATGCCCAAGCAACTAGGATCACACAATCAGTCACGCATTCCCGTTGCGACCAACTATGCAATGCACCTGCAGAAGGGCTTTGTGAATAGCACTTTCACCTTGGAGCCATGAAACCTACTGCGATTCAGTAGGATTTCAGCCTATGGTGGTTCCATCTATAAAAACTGAACACGGGTAATTTGATTCACCTTAATTTGGTGGTCTCCTGCAATATTTATACAGCAGAAAGCTGCAAGCTTTTATCAATAATTTATCCATTTTTATTCTGCTACCTGTACTGCATCTATGCTGCTCTGTCCTTTAATGTGAAAAAAGAGATGAGGCTTATATTAAACAAATACAAGATTCATCATAACCCAAGAGAAAGTCATCTTCAATTCAGACACCAACATTTATTTTGTTTCCTGTTGTGCACATCTCTTATCACAAGAATGTTTTCTCAGTCACAGGTTTTTCCTTTTCTTCTGTTGATTTAACCATTGTCTGTTAAACATGGCCTGGCCTTGTTTACACAAATTACATCCATTGTTTCCATTTCCTTTCTGGCTCTGGAGGGTTGCACATCCTTTTCAATAACTCTCAAAATTGCTGTCCATTTCATAAACGTGGCACTCTGTTCATCAAGGTGCCTTACTCAATTCGCATTTGTCTTTGAAGGTGAAAACTGATGAGGCCTCATTTAACACCAACTCAAAATATGAGCCAAGCTCTGGGAGCTTAATGCTGGAATCTTAAAACTCTTGACTTCATCATGTGATCTCAGATGATCTTCATCTCCCCAGATGGCCTCAGAAGAACTTGTCCGTCAATCATCTGGTAGCACTTAACATTTAAAGAGCCAGGAAAGCAATAACCGTAAACACTGAAAGCTTTCCAAAGGGCGTGAGTTGAGACGGATAGTGCTGTTTTAACCAACTGTAATAAACTTTTAATAAATTGTTTTCTACCCTGTTTCCCCGAAAATAAGACCTAACCTGAAAATAAGGCCTATTATGATTTTTCAGGATGCTCGTAATATAAGCCCTACCCCAAAAATAAGCCTCAGTTAAGTGAAACCCTGCCCTCCGCCATTGTGCAGCAACCAGAAGAAGATGACATGACTGTAAAATAAAACATCCCCTGAAAATAAGCCCTAATGCATTTTTGGAGCAAAAATTAATAAAAGACCCTGTCTTATTTTTGGGGAAACACGGTAGAACTAACATTTGTTTTATATTTGCTAGATAGGTATGTATATAATATGATCCAAAATCCTGCCACTAAAGAGTTAAACAAAACATTCTTTTGTTAATCTGATAGCTGGATCTGTGTGTGCTTCCTCCAAGGTTGGCTTCTGAATGTCGTTAGCAGCTGGTTCTACAAAGAGCAGAATACATGAACCTTCAGGAATTGATTAGAAGTGGAAAGAGTAGCATGTGAGTGAACTTCAAAAAGAGTACATGGGACAGAATAAGTTTCTTACTTTACATTCAGCACATTCCCTTTATGGCTATACCTTTTAGCATGCACTTTAACCTTAAGAGAGCATGGGCATATGCCATTTTTGAATTACAGGATGAGACAAGGAGGAAACTGTACTGAGTATTATTGCAAGTAACTCAGTAAGACTTAGAAATTTGTGACATACATACTGTAACTGGAAAATCTACCCTACATTGTTTCTGATTGGAGGTATTTGGTTTACAGCTTCAGTTTCTTTTAAGCACAATAATAAGGAGCCAGCAAAACTTTTGAAAGTAAAGGACTTATCTGGGAACAAGTTGGATTGCAAATATCAGCAAAGAAGTAGACAGGAAGGTTTGATTCCAATCCTTCTTCATCTGTGCCATTTGTCTTAAGCAAATTGTTTTAGCTCCTGCACCCAGCTCCCCAGTGGAGAGCATGGAAAGACAATGACCTCAGTTTCCAGATGAGAGACAGATTGACATATCTTATATTTGCATTTTTGTTTAGTCTTCCTCCAATATCCTTAGGGTGTCATAGCCTCTTCTCCATATATTTTATCCTCACACCAGCTCCTATGAAATAGAGGTTCCTTAACTAACCTTACTATGTAAGAATTAAGGATAAATTACCCCACTTGCCACCATGTGCCTGTCCGTTCCCTTAAGGCCATAATTTGACAGTTGGCCTTTCCAGTTTCTAAACCAAGTGAAATATACCTTCAGAAACTTGTGAGAGATTCAAGATATATTTCCAGCTCAGCAGCACAGTTTTCCATAGCCAGAAAAAGAACGAAAGGCTATCAATTGAGTTTGGAGGTGAAGGACATGGATTTGTAAACATCCACTACAGAATCACATTAGTGGAGCTGCACTGCTGTGTTTGGATGATTTTTCTTTCTCTTGAATGAAAGAACTTTGATACCGTCATTGGGGAGTTGGCTCACAAATCAGCACGGACCATGAGCTGGTGGTGTGTGTGCTGCATAATTTTTTTTAACATGTTCAGAATGCTGCCAGAGTCCTCTGATGCAAGAATAACTGAGTCATCCAAAGATGAGGGGGAAAATAACTTTCATTGCAGGAAGATAATCAGTGCCAAGAAAGGCTGAATGCCAATGGTAAACAAGATACTGTGCATTGGTGCTCAGGACTAAACCACATATGTGAGCCCCATTTCCTAACCTTTTAAAAGGGCAAGGCACTGGGGCCAAGCTGAAAATTCAGCTCAGCAGTCTAACTCTGTTTCCCTTGCGAGCGACTACTGCAGTCAAATCCCAACATCATTTCTCTTCCAAAAGGTGAAAACCGTACAGGGGACCTTTACATTTTCCCTAATGGATTGGAAAACAATCAAGGGTGGAAATATTCATTCATTCATTCATTCATTCATTCATTCATTCATTCATTCATTCATTCATTCATTCATTCATTCTATTTATACTCCGCCTATCTGGTCATGGCGACCACTCTTAATGGGGAAAAGACCTGCAGAAAAAGGAATCTCCTTTATCTGCCACTGTTGTGATCAGATTTATAACCTCTTTCCCCAGGCTTGACTTGTATGGGCAACATGTATCGCAATGAGCCTTTGGGCTCTGACAGCACACAGCCAAAAGAAGAGAATGCTTCTTGCACCTCTGCTCTCTGGTTAAAGTAATGGTGCAGCCCCTGAATGCTGGAGCTGTTGGGAACAAAGCAATGACCCACCCTGTCCAAATATTACATGCTCACTTAATGGGATGCCAGTCTCTGAGTACTTAAATAATATCTGAGTAAGCTACACTGACATTGATGAGTTAGGCTGCAGTCCTGTGCCACTTATGTAGGAGTAAACCTCACTGAACTCAGGGGAACTTTCCACTGCTGTAGAGAAGCACAGGAGTGGACTGTCAGAGACAATATGATGAACATACTTCTTGCACCCCATCAGACAACTGACCTCACCACTACCAAACCTAGTGCCCAATGCAGCAATGGACAGAGTAATGGTACACAATGCCACCCCAGTGAATAAAAGACTCTAATTAACAGAAGATTGTGAAAGCAATCTTAGGAATGGACAGAATAATAAGTTAGCTAAGCCTCATCTGGCATTCTGACGAAGTGCAAATTAATGGAGAAAAGGACTGATAATTATTTATTCCCTATTTTCCAAAGGAAATAATGCAGCACATGCTGGATGTTGCTCAGGACAGTTGCTGATTATAAGATGTGATAAAGAACTGTGGGAGTTTTTAAAAGTATAGAGGATAAATATGGAATCACAACAGTTTCCTAAATATGCACGGAGGCATTGGAAGAAAGAAAGAAAATATAACTGTAGATATTTTAGGATTGAACGGCTAACAGCATAATCCTGTGACTGGATACTCAGAAGAAAGTTCCAGATAAGTGTGTTTAACAGACTGAGTGACTAGAAGCCCCAAAGATGTAAATAAGCCATCACAAACATGGCACATAACATTAGAGAAAACTTACAAGTCACCAAATGTTCCTTAAATGCAGTACTTTTCACTGAAGCTGATCCGCACATTCACTTACTAGTCATCAAGTATCTGACAGAGAAATTCCTCTGTTTGTGCATAGGATGTGGGTGCAAAGTTCTTAAAACAATAGTGGATTGGCTTCACAACCTGTCCATGATGTAAATCAAGCCATACAGCTGGAAAGTTTCATAAAAGTCCAATTTGCCCTAAATCAAAATGCCCCATCTGAAGCGCTCTTGTAAAATGACTATTCAGATTTAACTACCTACTAATTCAATGCAAGGAAAGATGTTCCATAATTTCAGTTTCTTTTAAAAAAACCTTTGTCATATATTTAATCTTAGTAGTTGAACCAAATTCTATATTCATGGTCATTTAGAATAGATTCTCGCATAAATTCTTGAAACGTGGCTTACTTCTGAGTAAAGATGTCTCAATTAGGCTACCAAGAAAATCATTACACTTTCATTAAACTAGAATAAGAACTGTCAACGGTTAAATATTTCTCTCACGGCCACTTCTATGTTCAGCAGAGAGAGAGAGAGACCTGTGAGGCACTGGGTTGAATGAGAAAACAAAAGGCTTCCCACAGACCCAGGCTCTTCCTGCTCATAAGCTGTCCTTGCTTCCTCTTCTCAACATCTGAGTTTGAACTTCATCCATTTAATTTGAAACAGAACAAGTTAAAATATTGACTCATTGTTAATGTTTCAGCAATGGCTGCTTACCTTCCCATTTTGATCCTCAGGCTGTATGACTTTTGCTCTTTGGGACACCCTCCTATTTGCCATCTGTGCCCTATGTTTGCAATTCGTCCTGTTACCATTTATGCATCAGTGACTGACATTTTAGTTTATTTAATGTTGCAATGTTGGCTCTTTTTGCCAGAAGCTTTTCCTTTCTTTTTCTAGGTCACCACAGACACATCCTCTATGAAATTTTCCCATATGATTTCAAATATAGCGAAGTCATGCTCAGCTTTGAAAAGAAACAAACAAACAAAAAAGAATATGAGTGATCTTGATATTCTGAAGTTAAGGACATGCTTAAACCTTCAAGTCTGAGGCTGGCGACTGATGAAGCTCAGGCAGCCCAGAAAACATGAGACAACTCCTATTGGGCTTTATGTATAGCTCAGGAGTTAAGGTACAGTATTTATCTGCATCAGAGGTTGGAAGTTTGATCCCCCAGCTTGCCTGGGTGGCTTATGGACACTTCCAGAAGGGAATGGCAAACCTCCTACCTAGAACACTCCAAAAAGGGTCACCATAAGTCAGAATTGATTTGATGACACATGATCATTACTATTATATTTATGTATTCTTCTTTGCTCTAAGAGTGCCAAAGTCTTCTGTGTGTTTGTGGAATCAGATATGACCATATTACATCCATGCCTCAAAGTTATAATTGGCTCAAACTCTTTTTTAAAAAGAACACCTAGTTTTTTATGCTTAGATCTTCGTTTGAAAGCAGTAAAGCATCAATAAATCAAACAATCATTTCTTCCAGACTGACATTTTCTTTCCTGAAACAATCCTCTATGTCAGAAGTCCTCAACCCCTGGTCTGCGGCCTGGTGCTGGTCTGTTGCCTGAGCCGGACTGGGCGGCGGGGACAGACCTCCTACCCACCCCCGCACGCACTCACCCCCGCACAGGTGATTTGCACACATGCTCCATTGCACCCGTGTGAGTGCCATGCCACCGTTTGCGGATGTGCATGAGTGCACATGTGCCCATGTGAGCACACCACCGCCATTTGTGCATGCACACACATGCGTGGCTGCACAAGCGCTGCACCACTGTGTGCACATGTGTTCATTCACGCATGTGCACGAGTGTGGGGGTGCCTCCTTCCCCAGCCGGTCCAAAGGGTGAAAAAGGTTGGGAACCCCTGCTCTATGTGGAGGAGCAAATCACCTTTCAACCAAACAATCTTCCACCTTATCGTGTGAGGATAGAAATCCAAATCAATCCCATCAGTCAATAGACAGAAGAGTGAATTGCTCTCAGTAAAAATAACAAATGTTGGTTGCCAGATGTTGACTTTTGATTTGTAGAAAAACATTTGGAATGCATGCATGGATTTATATGTAAAGAAAAGAGAACTTTCCCCAGGGCTACCACTGGCGTCTCCAGGATCAGTCGCAATTGTTTAAAATCTGCAATTTTAAACAATTGTGACAACTTTTAGCCAATACAATAAACCTGAACTTGGATTTATATGCAAAAGTGGCTGTTAACTCTATTCTCATAAGGCATGGCTGTGGGTAACAGTAGCAGAACTCGAACACGTCTCTCGTCTTTCCTTTTCTCCATCTCCATCTCCCCTTCTTTTTACATGTTTTTAACACATGATCTTTTATTTATGTTTGAGGGAATTGAACTGAATTGCTTGAATCACAATTGTTGAATCTCAAAGCTGCTTTGTTGTTCATAACAATGTTATCTATAACTTATAAATATTATCAAAACCTGCTTGAACTTTAACACTATGTAATTTGATTACATACTGTATTTGAGTAAATAATCAGCCACTTGACATGTGTATGTAAAAATGGAAACGGGAAACTAACACAACAGAGCACCATCCTAACTAATCAATACAACCGAGGATAAGCTGGACGAGCAGAATCTGTGTTGAATGCAAGCCCCTTCGGATAACCCTCGCCTAGTATTCCTAGGTGAGCTTGATAACAATACCAATAACAGGTCTAGAACTCAGTCTGTGAGCACTTAGAAAAGAATTATGTGGTTACAAAGTCCCACCAGAGGTTTCTGAAAACAAATAATGACAGACTAATGGCCTCTGTCTTTTAAAGAGCCAGACACTTGGTAGATATGGGGAAATGGTGGATGTAGTGTACTGTATCTTGGTTTCAAGAAGGCTTAGCACAAGGCATCAAGATGCTAAAATCTGGGATAGAAAATGTTGCTTTAGATGGATGCTTAGATTATTGACAATTCTTCATTATCATGGAAAGAAATGACATATGGGGTGTCACAAGTTTCTGTCCTAGTTCAACGTCTCAGTACATAACATAGGGTGTATCTATTCAGTGGGAAAAATACGTGTCGATTTACACTTGTGGAAATAAGATTTCCCTGGAAGAATTCACTGTAGACATCCGGATTTGAAGGAGTCAGCAGGGACAGAGGCAGAAAGCTTGGTTTCTGAGCAGAAGTTGCCTTAACAAGGTGCTAACAAGTGCTGAGTGGCAATTTCCACCTCTCTCACTCTCTCTTTCACTTTTGGTCTCCTAAGTGCTCTAGCAAATGGCTAGGCTATTCCAGTGCTGAGGTGAAATCTTAAGAAGAAGAAGAAGAAGAAGAAGAAGAAGAAGAAGAAGAAGAAGAAGAAGAAGAAGAAGAAGAAGAAGAAGAAGAAGAAGAAGAAGAAGAAGAAGAAGAAGAAGAAACAGATCAGAGACACAAGGTGCACTTGGCTGAGAGGAACTGACACATTTCTTTGCTTTGGATCAGGTGATCTTTCTGGCAAAAAATGGGAAAAAAGGGATGTCAAACTTATCACAACAAATTTAAACCACCTGTGACAGCTGAACAAAAAAGATGATTCCCAGCTCAAAAAAAGATGATTCCAAAATGGGTTTCCCTGCTGTCACCAGTGGATTACTTCAGTCCATGATATAAATGACGTCTATCAGAACACTTGTATTGTAAACAGAAACAGAACTTATTTATTGAAGTGAGGCAGACTGAATAATCACATAAGTTTTCCAGATACACATTATACATAAGCAATTCATCAACAGTTCTCTCAGTACATACTTCTTTTCTCTTGAAATATCATTACCACCTTCTCTACCTTTTTTTCCTAATTAGCTCTTTCTCTCTGATCAACCCAATCTATCTCAATATATGTTCCCTCTCTCTCTGACTAACTAGCCCTATATCTGCATCTCATCCCAATCTCTATCTGACTCTATCTTCCCCTATTTGCCTTCAGCCAAGCCTCATATATATTCATTGACTCCGCCCCTCCAACACTCTCATAGATTCATGAAAATCAGCTCATTAATATGAATAGCATGAGTGACGTGGGCGATTGCCACAATGATATGTAGCCACTGGACTCTAATTCAAATTCATCATTGCCCAGTCCAACGTAAATTGCAGGGTAAATAGTCAATGTTGTTGCCCTTTCAGATGAAGGTTGTGACAGGTATGCTTATTAAATCCACAGATTGCACCAGACTTGGAGGGTGGTGGTGTTAATTCATACTTTGGAAGACAAAAATGGGAATTCCAAATGGCATTAACAGATTAAATAACTGAGCCCAAATAAGCAAAATGTGTTTCTCTAGGGAAAATATAAAAAAATCTACATTTAGGCAAGTTAAAATCAGATCCACAAATGTAAGATGGGTGAGATCTGATGCAAGAAAGGAGATGTCAACTAAACATTCAGAGAAACTTCATGGCTGTAAGAACTGTTTCATAATTGGAAGCACTACCTTGGAAAGTTTTGAAGGAGGTTTTCATTGGAGGTTTTCAAACAGAGATCGGATAGTCATCTGTCAAGAATGTTTTAGCTTTGAATTTCCTACTTCAACATGGGGTTGAGACTCAATGCCTCTTGAGGTCCCATCAGATCTAATATTCTAAGCTTCCCTACACATTGCTTGCTTGTCCCTTATTGCATTCCAAATAAATCTCTGTTCCAGCTTAGGTAAAGGTAAAGGTAAAGGTAAAGGTTCCCCTTGACATTTAGTCCAGTCGTGTCCGACTCTAGGGTGCGGTGCTCATCTCCGTTTCCAAGCCTTTCTTTGAGATATTTTTTTACAACAGAAATTTATCTAATTGGGCTGTGAGATGGCAATTCTTCGTGAGCCCAGATTGCTGATGAGCTTGTGAGGAGGCATTTACTTATACATGGTTACACAACAAGCATTCCAAGTTTTGATCGAAAAGCCACATCTGTTATCTCGTGCTATTTTAAAGGATTTGTACTAAAACTGTCAGGATTATCTTGCATAAGAATGAAAGGAGATAACCATTTGTACCACATGTCAAGGCCCAGATAGGTTACAAACTGAGGTGACAAGCAACAGAATCATAAAAATCACTAGCATAGAAAGCCAGTAAAAATTGTTTAAACTGTGAATGAATTCATTTGCACTTTTCCCAAGTTCTGCAAAGCAGTGCTAGTGCTCAAAGAGTTTATTGGCTTCTTTTTGTACTTTTAGTTGGCTTTTTTCCAAAAGCAACATATTTCTATAGAGTGACATTAATGTATCCAATCAATTAAGTTGCCGGTGAAGTAGGACTTTTACTAAAGTAATTGGGCAATTTAATTAGTGTTGACTTAACATGTTGGTTTGTTGTTGTTGGGGTTTTTTTCATCATTATTTCTCCAGCAACATGTTAATCATATAGGGGAGAGACCAAGGAAAGAAAGTCGTTGCCAGGTGACAGAATCATCAATGAAAAACATAAGAAATGCCTTGTTTTTCCTCTACCCCAAGTCTAGCATTATCCCATTAATGAGGAATAACGGGTAAAGAGATGAGATTATAAGGGAAGGAGAAAGAGAAGATAAGGTGAATTGATGAGAAAAGGGATTTTCAAACATCTTTTCAGCTATTTCCTTTTCTTGAGAGCACAAAACAGGTGCAGAGGACTAAAATAACATGTGGGTTTTTCATCTCCATGCTGGCAAGGCTGTTAGTATAGTAATGTAATATAAATTTAAACAACAGTTTCAGCACCTTTTTTCAATGTAAGTATAATTGAATTAGGTTTTTAAGCTTATAAACAGCTAACAACATGTGTCCATTTTTCACTAACTTTTAAACTACTTCACATTTCTAGTGTTAGTTTTTCTGTAGCATGCTATATCATTAAAAGATCTTAGGATATAGAATGAAAAAATGAATATGACCTAATTGTTTTGCCTTTCAAAAATGTATTTTTAAAAGACATTGCTGATGCTTTATGCTCATAACGGAGCCAGATTCCGAGCGTTCACATGCTGGTGCATTTAAAAATAACCCAAACTATTAATAGTGTCATGAGGAAAATCTGAGAAAAAGAGCTGTATGATAAAATGGAGATAAATGATGGGGAACAAGAGCCCTGTCTTTCTAAAGAGGGCCATGATTTGCATGTCAGGAATCTTACTAAACTCTGGACATAATCTCCTTTCCCCAATATTATTTGCACTAGTAACAGAAATATTAGCAAATACTAAGGTAAAATAATCTAATAAAGTCTATAGGTACTAAAAATAAGATTAGTTTATTTGCGGATGGTACATTATTAACAATAGAGGATCCAATGAAGTTAAGCTACAGTTGAAAGGATTTGAGGTCTACAGTTAAATTGGCAGAAGTATAAAGATGATATTGTTTGATCACATTAAAGAAGAAGAGGAAAAAAATAGGGAAAGATATAAGATAAAATATGTAAAAGTATTAAGTAGTTAGGTATAAAGATTACAAAAAATGTACTGTGTTTAAAAAAAGGAAAATTTGATAAATTGAAGCAAGAAGCTAAAGACAAAGAAAAGGAGTTAAGAAGGATAGGATTATCATGGTTTGGAAGAATAGCAGCATGTTAATGAAGATATTACCTAATTTTTTTTATTTATTTATGATGTTACTAATACAGTGGTCAGAGGAGGATTTGAAAGACTGTCAAAATATAATTAATAAATTTTGTAATGGTGATAAAAAAGCAAACATCAATAAAAATATTGGTATACAAATCAAAAATTAGGAGGTTTGGGCCTTATTTAATCTAAAATTATATTATATAGCTAATCAAATTAGATATATGCTGGATATTTTTATGATTTTGATGACTTAATGAATTAATATGGTCAAAATTGGAATTTCAAGAAGTTGGTAGTGACCTGGAACATAATCTCTTTAAACAAAAAAAATTAACATTGTAAAGAAGATTGAAAACCTCTTTCTTAAGAATATGATACAAATATGGAATAGATATAGGAAAAGTATTTATTTCATCAGTCTCCCCATTACATCTGGTAACAGAACAAGAGAATTTTCCAGGGAATTTGAAAGCAGGTTTAAAGAAGATGTTAAGAAGGAAACAAGTAATTAAAATAAAAGATTGGATAGAGAAGATGGGTAGTTAAAAAAATAACAAAAGTTCTGGAAATGGAAAAGATATCATGGTTAATTGTCAAACAGCTGAAATGTTAGATTAGAGAATGGGTGAAAAGAAAGGGTGAATGCCAAGCACTTACAAAATTTGGAGAAATTGTATTATTAAAAAAATGGGAGTAAAAGTACTAATAGAAGTACAGGATCAACAAGAGGTATTTAAAATGTTATGGGAATCTGATTTGGCAGAGGAAATAAGTATTGAGAATAAGAGACAAAATAATTTTAAAATATATTATCTGTAAAAAAATTTAAAAATTACAAATTACTCAACACAAATGAAGTTGAATTGTATGGACAAAAATATTCCATATATTGGAGAAGTGAGCTGGAAATCGGAACCTATTCCATACGTGGTGGGATATGAATACATAACAAAGTTTTGGAAGCTGTTTTTTAAAAGAAATAAGTGAAATATTAAAAGTAAATATAGCAGTATATCCTGAAATAGCACTTCTGGACATATCTGAGAGCGAACAATGGAACTGGACAATAAAATAATTGATTACAAATTTAGTAACAGCAGCTAAATTAATAATAGCAAAGAACTGGAAAGTTAAGTGCGGTCCCCAATTAAATGATTGGTATAAAGAAATATGGAATAGAGCTGTTAATGATAAACTGATATGTAATACCAAAGTAGGAAAAGGGCTGTCAAGTAAGAATATATTTAGAGATAAATGCGGAGAATTTATTGATTTTGTACTAACAAAGGGGAAGGGTTGTGTATCCATAAAAGGAAAGAAATACCTTGTTTCCCTGAAAACAAGACAGGGTCTTATATTAATTTTTGCTCCAAAAAACACATTAGGACTTATTTTCAGGGGATGTTTTTTTTTCATGTACAACAATCTACATTGATTTAGATACAGTCCTGTCATCTTCTTCTTATTGCTGCACAACGGTGGAGGGTGGGCTTTCACTTAACTGGGGCTTATTTGGGGGGAAGGGTTTATATTACGAGCATCCTGAAAAATCATACCAGGGCTTATTTTCAGGTTAGGTCTTATTTTCAGGGAAACAGGGTAGAATAATAATAATAAATGTTTATTGTGGTCATTGACCAGCAAAAGTAAGATACATAAGAACATAAGAACAATATAAAAGCATTAAAAACACTAAAAACACCAAAGCACTAAAAGCATCTATATACATATATACATCTTACTAGATATCTCCTACCTCCCTATCATAGGCCTTATCTATGGGCTATTACAGCTTGCATAGAATGTCAAATTTGTTATTTTAAAGCTCATATAGCCCGTGTGATCATTAATTGGTGTACACCAATTTACAGATTCTATAACTGCGCTTTAGGTGGAACCTTTCCTTCACGGATTTTTATTGTAGCAGCACAGAATTTAGCAACTTTTGTCAGCATATCTGAATTAAGCCCAACATATCTGCCAGGGCATCGCCCTGTCAGCAAAAGCTGTGTGTAGTGTGCCTCTGATTGTCCAGGAAATGCCCTTATGTAAGGGTCAACATGGACTTCTCGAATGTCAGAGTAAAAAGCACAGTGAAGTAACACATGGGAGATAGATTCAATCTCACCAGAGTTACAGGGACATAGACGCTGAGTGTAAGGGGTGTTGTTATACTTCCCATCCTGGACTGCTGACGGAAGTGCATTGAAGCGGGCCAAAGTAAGAGCTTTGCGTTGTTTAGGTGTTAAGGGTAAGTAGAGATATTTTGCCGGTTTCAGTGGGAGCAATGCGTTGTCAACTGTAAACCTATTTCTAATAATACCAAGATCCTGCTGCCTTTCTGTCTCAATAATACACTGCCTAAGATTACTCTTGGCCTTATCGTATCCCATTTGTTGGATACTTTCTACTGAATAGCCGTATCTGTTGATTTTATGGTATATTGCTCTCTTCCAAGGGGACTGATGGTTATCCTGTAATACCAGTGAAGTCAGTCCAATTGGTTGAAAGGTTAGTTTTAGCCAAAAGTTAAAAATAGCCAGCCAAGCTCTGGCTTCAACCTTCAGGTAGCCCACTTCAAACCTGAGGGCTGCATTGGATACCCCTCTTGGAACTTGTAATATAGCCCTCACAAATTTGGACTGAACTACTTCTAACTGGATAAATGAAGAAGAAGAATAGGGGCCCAATTGTGCCCCATACAAGAGCTGACTAAGGGATTTGGCCTGAAACAATCTTAGTGCAGCTGGAATGTACTGGCCTCCCTTAGAAGAATTTTAGTATAGTAAGGCTAGATTTTTGTGCTGCTTGTACCACGTTGTTAACATGGGCCTTGTGGTTTCCTTTATACTGGAAAACAACGCCCAAATATTTATAGGCCTTGATTTGTTCAATCTCATGCTCATCTATTAACCACTTATAGATCCTGGGCCTCTGAGCAAACACTAAAACTTTGGTCTTCGAGTAATTTATCTGGAGCATTTCTTCTTTACAGTATTGTGCGAGAGCGTATAAAGCTCTCTTAAGTCCTATTGGTGTCTGTGAAATTAGGACTGCATCATCTGCGTATAACAGAAGTGATATATGTCTATTGGCTAGTTTGGGGGGATGAAACTCTGGATGGCTGAGTGCCGTTACCATTGAGTTGATATAAAAATTAAATAACAACGGAGCTAATATACACCCTTGCTTCACACCATTATAGGTTGGAACTTTATCAGACAATTGTCCTTCCTTGTTACATCTAATTCTGAGCGTTGTATTTTCATGCAGCTTATACATAAGCAGCAGAAGGCGTCGATCTATTGAGGAAGACTCTAACTTACTCCAGAGCCTATCTCGTGAAATTAGATCAAAAGCCGATCTAAGATCAATAAAAGCGGCAAATAGGGACCCTCGGGGTTTTTTGGTGTACTTATCTACTAGGTGCCTTAGAATAAGGGCATGGTCCTGTGTAGATCTACCAGATCTAAATCCAGAATAGAATAAATCTATTGGTCCCAGTGGGGAGAACACATTGAGTGTATGTACTCGTATGTATGTTTTGTTTTGTATGTAATTATGAAATTTATTTTAAAAATAAATAAACTCTGGACATAGTGGCCAAAATGATGTTGCTTAGCACAGTAAATTGCACTAGAACAGGCCCATTTGAATCAATAGAATTTATAGAGGAGTTAACTCACCAAATCCCCAATGATTCAATGGGCCTACTCTAGTGCAATTTACTACACTAAGCAATAGGATTTTTTCCACTGTGTTTTACATGAGATTTGGATTTTAGCAATTTGGTACAAATACTCAAGTTTTAACTCCTGAACATCTGAAGAACCCATGTATTGTTGGAACAACGTGTGTGACAATAAACATATACAAAAATACATTTTCTGGTTTGTGTAAAGCAGTGATGGTGAACCTTTTTGAGCCTGAGTGCCCAAACTGCAACACAAAATCAGCTTATTTATTTCAAAGTCCCAATACTGTAATTAAAACCCGAATGCTGCAAGGGTTAAATGCTTGTTTCCCCCCCCGCCGCCATGGGCGGTATTAACAAATAAATACTTACTGGTGGGACAAATCTGCCTTCCAGTGGGAGGGAGTTCGAAAGGCTGAGAGACTCTTTAAAACACAACTGCATCTTTGATAGTGCAGGGATGGTGTTAAAATACTCGTATGTGTTTCAAATACTTAAGTTGTTTTCTTAACAGGCTCCTTATAATATCTTCTTCATGGCAAGGGCAAGAAAAAATGTCCAAGAAGAGGCCAAAAAAAAAAAAAAAAGGATCAAAGCCTTCATTGTGTGACTGTGCCCATCCTTATTCATTTATTACTTTCATTTTTTCCCCTAGCTAAGGGCTTAGGAAAGATCCTTTTGGTGCAAATGCTGGAAGATAACTTTTTGGAGCACCAGCCTAGAATCCTGTCAGAAGGCCAACATGGGGAGATTTAACAATCAGAGCGATTGGTGACAGGGGGTACATTAATAGGTCTCCAAAAAATCATGCAAAATGCAAGCTTTTGTGAGTGAATTACATGATCAGAGGGACTGTTGACATCATCTTCAGGACTCAGCCAATCCTGAGGGAGCTGCTACTGCTGCCTTGGGAACGCAAACCCCTTTTCTCCTGGGTCTTTGTGACCTCACAGGGCTCGACCTCTCTGCTAGCAGATAAAAGGGGCTTGCTGGGCAGGGCAGGAGACCAGAAGGGAGGCCAGTGGCCAGAGGGCAGTCCGGCAGAGAGAGCGGCAGCGGCTGCAGGGGACCCAGCCCTTCTGCTCAAGGCAAGATTTCTCGCGAAAGCATGTGAACTTGCCTAGTGGGCTTCCGAGTTAACAGCTCGAGGCTGGCAGAGATCTGTGGCTTGAAGCTGGCTGATGGACTGCAGGGGAAGTCAGTGGAAGTTGCCAGACAGAAATGGTGGAATCTCCCTGTGGAAGCTGGCTGAGGCCGCAAGGCAGAGGTTGGCAGAGGTTGGCAGATGAAGCCGGGGGATGTTAGCCTCCTGAAACCAACTGGTGGAAGATTGGTGGCTATCAGTGGATGGAAGCCCAGGCGTGTGTGTGAATGGCTGCTGGAGTGAAGGTGTGTGTGTGTGTGTGTGTCGGGGTGGTGGTGGCTGGTGTGTGTGTGTGTGTGTGTGTGTGTGTGTGTGTGTGAATGTGTGTCTGAATGGGCTGGCTGGCATTCCATGGGGAAGTCACCGGGGCGTATGTGTGACCCAAGTATTCAGGAGCTGGTGGAGGCTGGCTTCAGAAGCGGAGTAGAAGAGATGAACGGGTGGATATTCCTGGTGGAAGCCAGTGGATGTTGGCAGGCGGAACTTCGGGATGAAGTTGCCAGAACATTGGTTGGTGAATACGCCTGGGTTGAAGCCGGTTGACGGCAGTGGATGAACTCACCCCTTAGTTGTTTTTCTCTCTCCTCTTGCAGGGCCCGAAGCTTCCTCTTCCCCAGGGGGATGCAAGGGACCAGAAGGCGGGCGCCCTGCTAGAGCTGAACCAGGCCGTTGTCTCCGCTGAGGATAGCCATTTACCCTCTTTTCCAAAACCAATAAAAGAATTTTTCCACAATGGTTTTGAAGTGTTGTCTTCTTTGTCAGGGGTTGTCATGGGATAATCTTCCCCATCCCCTCATTATATCTGGGGCCCAATGCCTGGGGTGGGTCTTTGTGAAGTCATGGTGTGGGGCCTTGTGATGTCACAGGAATTGGGAACATAATATTTCTCCATGCATGTGTGAGGGAGTGAGCTAGGCATTGTGGGTTCCCTGTCTGAGCTCCTAAGCAAGTATATTATGTGTCGTGTTGGAAAGACACAGGAAGCCAGTGAGCCCTGGTGCCATTCGGAGAGGGTTGGAGTTGGGTACCCAAACACTATGGCCACCCCGTAACAATAAATGAGACTCGTTCCTTCCCTTCCACCACTGGTCCGCACATCTGTTTGCTTGGCCTGGAGATTCAGGGGATCCCAGCCATTTCCTGGCACAGCAGCTCATTCTCTGAGACCTGGAAAGCCTCATCTTCATCATCAATACCATAAGCACTCCATGGACAGCTCCCTGCAGGGTACAAGTGGGGAGGAAATATGCACTTCAAAGAAGCTTCCAGTCCAACCTTCTCACTCCAGTGCCACAACCGAGGAAATGGAGATGGGCAATGATTTGGAGATGAGTGTACATTAAAATTCATGTGGATCTTTGCCATGGATAGATGGCAAAAATACACTGGTACTGCAAAATCTGCTGCTTGAGGGCAGTGGCTGCCTCTGAGCGCCTAGTGCAGTGATGGTGAACCTTTTTGAGCACGAGAGCCCAAACTGCAACACAAAATCAATGTATTTATTTCAAAGTGCCAATACTGCAATTAAAACCTGAATGCTGAAGTTTTAGTTTAGAAAAAACAACTGCTCCTGTACTGCAAGGGTTAAATGCTTGGTTTCCCCCCCCCCTATGGGCAGTATTAACAAATACTTACTGGTCCTCCAATCCCCCATTGGGCTGGAACAGTGGCATAGGCATCCTTCAGTCTCGAGAGACTATGGTAACGTGCTCCGTATGGAGGACTTCGACGCTGTATGCGAAGCTGGAGTGTCCTCTCCAGAGCACGAAGCCTGGGTAAAATAATATGGAGGATAGGCTGTTACCCAAGCACCATATCCACCCTCTCCACATCGCTGAAATAGTCCAATGGAAAGGCAAGAGCCAATACTTGATTCTCTCTTCTCATTTCTCCTTTATTTATCTTTATTCTATTTTCTTGGTTTTCACATTTTCATTTGAAAATTTATGTAACTACTGTATGTGTTTTGATCAATTGTTTATATTATATTGGAAGCCGCTCCGAGTGGTCGGATAGACCAGATGGGTGGGATACATATCAAATAAATAAATAAATAAATAAATAAATAAATAAATAAATAAATAAATAAATAAATACATACATACATACATACATACATACATACATACATACATACATACATACATACATACATACATACATACATACATACAACTGGTTCAAGCGATGTCGCAGCAGTTGCAACAAACTGCCTCTGGGACTCTGGCTCTGGATTTTGCCTCGAGGTTAACTCCTGAAGCCTTTTATAGCCACAAGGCAGTGGAGATTTGGAATGAGAGTTTTGCTTCTCCTTGATGGGCTGCCTTCCCAGGCTAATGAGCCCCACCTACCCGGCTAGACCGGTAATGGTTGCCATTGCACCCCTCCGCTGGACCACTGCACCAGCAGAGGGGAGTGCCGAAATCCGGGATCAGAAGACAGGTAAGTATTTCTCTATGGGGAATTGTGGCTCGTGTGCCAACAAAGAGGGCTCTGTGTGTCAAACGTGTGTCATAGGTTCACCATCACTAGTGTAAAGTATAGAATTTAAGACCGGCATTTCAAAAGTGTTGTCAATTGTCCCAAATAGTAGAGAAGAGAAAGTTAATCTCTTGCAATTAAAATAATGCATTTATTTTTACAGGTGAAAACAGTTTACAAATAGTTCATTTCAAGTTTAGTCTTTGACTTCACAGCTGTTGGAAACCTTATTCTCAACCTTTAGCCTTCCCCAATATGGACTCTTTCAGTCTTTTGAACCAAACATCCCTCCTCACTTCTCCTGCTGATGGGGGCTAATGGGAGTTCTAGTCCATACTATCTGGATGGTATCAGATTAGTGAAAGCAAATCTAATGTGTGATATTTCTAAACAAGTGAGAATAAGAGACAAAATGTTTTCATTCATTCTTGTTTTGCTTGACTATTAAGCTGTGTCAAGTAGAAGTGAATGATGAAGGAGTCTATATTTCACTAGTAGACACATGCCCACTGTTTTCATTTCCACCCCATTTATAAGAACTCTGCTGTGTAAACAGAAGACTTCTGAAAAGCTATTTTATGTGATACTGTTGCAGTATTCTAAAATAACTGTTTTTTAGCTGTCGCCAAAAATCAAGCATTAACGGATTCATTATTAGGACAGTGACATGATTGTCCTGCATTTACTTACTCTTACACACTGATGTGTTCATGAATATATATCCTCAAAGGTTCCGTGTGGTGAAAGAGAGCCATTGAATGACAGGTCAAGATCCACTGAGTCGAGTTCTCAATGGGTGGATTGGGGTCTCTGCCCCTCCTCCAAAAGAGAATACAATTCATGTTTGTATACAATTGGTTTACAATTCATATTTGTTAATATAAAATACTAATGCTCATGCAGATTCCCTTCCTTTGGTAAGTACAGAGCAGGAATGGGAAAAGAATTCTCATTTTTACTTTTTAAAAATGAAAGTCCATTGACTCACATTAAAAAAAAAACCAAACAGCAGTGATACAGAAGAAATAAAACTCAGAAATACAGAATGATGAACTGGTGGAGCCTGCCTTGTAACTGGCCATCCAAAACTAGCTATCCAAAATGAAACTTGATTCATTTCTGCTTGTCACCCAATAGTTAAAGGCACAAGATCACTGCCACCCTCCTTAAAAAGGCAAATAACTTAAGAAGTTGTGATCCTGTATATCTTTTAGCCATGGTTCCTCAACTGGCAATACTGTACTATGTAATGTGCAAGGTGAGGCATGGAATTTGAACAGGGAAGGGTCTGTGCTTGGGCTATTTAAAGATTTAAACATATTTTAAATTGAGCTGTGATGCAGAAGAAATAAAACACAGCAACACTACAGCACTGTTACCTGCCCACCATTTCGTTTTCTTTTGGAGCGAAAGGGATTTGAGCCTTTGGTGTGCTAATATTACCACTTTACATTGTTATACCACCAATACAGTAGCTACCACTCCCAATATTCCTTCTGTCTCTCCTTGATTCGCAAAGAAATTAATCACCCATGTCCACGCCATACCATTGCCACCAGTATTGCTGCTATAATCAGCATATTTTTGTTTACACGTGACAGTTTGGTAGGATATAAGTCCCATCTACAACCAAAACGGTATAAAGCAGCACACTTTGTACGCTGATAAAAGGAGGATAAACCTTGAAGCATGAGACCAAATGTATCTTAGACAGAATATAGATATATCTCTGTTGTTCCTGTTTCATGCCTCTGTGTTCAACAGTCCCTTTCCTACCAGGGAAAACTAAAAATGGTGTCAGAATAAACTTGGAATGGGTTCTTTTGGGGCTGTAGATTTTCTCTAGTGGGTGGTGTTGCTGAAAATCATGATCACTATGGATTAAAACTTTTGAAATTCAGAAAATTCTCCTTTGGATTCTAAACCTTAGAGTGTTCTTTCACAAGCTGTTTTGTACCTCTCTTTCTGTAAATTCTCTCTGTGTGCGTGTGTGCACATTCACACACACACACATGCACAGACACACACGCAAGAATGTTTGGTGCTGGCTCCAGACCCAGTAGCACAATGTTTCTTCTGTACTCCCACCTTGGTATGTGTACTAATCCGTCATCTGGTCAGTAAGCAATCTTTACATTACCAATGTTATCGCCATCATCAATCTCATTTCATTTTTACATATATTGAGTACAGCAAATTCCTGTTGGTGCAGATGGAAAATGGGACTGCCATAAAATAAAATAATCTTAACTACTTTTTTCCTCTGTGGAATTTTTTTAAAGCTGGCGTCTTGACAGAATATTATTATTATACTTCTTATTCCTAAGCATTGCTGGTGCATGTGGGTGGACTGAAGGGTCAAGCCTAAACATTAGAAACCAAGTCCTAAAAAAAATTGTGGGTGAGATGATGTTTGCAAAACCACAGATTTTTTTTTAATTCCAGGAAGCAAATTAGCAGCTACTGGATTTGTTTTTAAATTGATAATCATAAATTTTGGAACAACTTGACCTGTTGAAATTAGTATGGGGAGGAATATAACTAGATCTTGTCTCCATATTACTTAAATGTCTTGCCAATGTTTGATACCTTGCAATTTTTGTACTTTCTGTACTTTTGTAGTTGCTTGTTGATGTAACGATTCCACCGTATGAACTGCTGGATAGCTCAGTGGTTGAGGTCTCTGGCTGTGGAGCCAGAGGCTGGGAGTTGGATTCCTGTCATGCCTCCTTGACTCAATGATCCATTGGGTCATTTTGGGTCAGCTTTGCAGTCTCCTCCTCCCCCCCTTCCTTCTCTCTCTCCCCCCTCCTGTTTCTTATTATTACGCTTTGATTTTAGGACCCTTCTGTGATATTCCTTATTATTCCTATTTTTAGCGTCCTCCTGCTTGATCTTTTCTGTTTGCAAGATGTCCAAGTATTTAAAACTTTCTTCTGTTGCTAAACTCTTTTTGTCATTGCTATCTGTCACTTTAATGCCATTACTATTTGCCAGCTCAGCCCCCCCTTTTTATTGCCAGTATTGCACATTTCTCCAGTCCAAAATCCATTTCTGAGATGCTGCTATATATTCTTAGTGTGTTCAATAATGACTCAGTTTCTGATTATCATATATCATCATCATCATGCTGTGATTGCAGAAGCTGGTGTGTTGCCATTACAGCTGATTGGCTGCACTGTTTCTCAGTCAAACCGAAGACTGGCGTCTCTAGGCTCTCTGGAGCTTCCTCAGAGCTTGTTTTATTGTGAAGCAGGTACTATGGGCTCACAGGCTTCCACACTGCTGAGGGATGAGGAGACTGAAGAGATTAAGGAGGAGACAGGCTAGCACAACAGACTGAGACAGACCTCCCCCCCCCCCCCCAGGGAGCGAGCCACCAGAGCAAGGAAACTGAGCACTGAGCGACAGAAACAGGAATTTGATGGGAGAGTTTGGTGGACGGAAGCTCCTAACCAAATTTCCAGCTTCTGGATATAGTAATGTATTAGTGGACTTTCCCAGCCTCCTTTAAGGCAAACAAGATAAAGGAAAAGGTACTCATACACAAACAGGAGAAAGTAAAAAGGTAACAGGGATTATGGGCGAAAGAGACAGTTCTGTGGTGATGACCTGCATAGTGGGTGCAATGTTTGTCTTCAGGCTTGAGAAAACATGGCACAAACATGTAGCAAGTGCAAACGGGTTGCAGCGTTGGTAGAGCAAGTGAGAGAATTGGAGCAGTGAGTGTCCACATTTAAGAGAAAATGAAGACTGCATAGACACAGAACTCTCAAGCAGCAGCAGCAACAGCCAAGAGGGGCACTAGAGGTGAAAGAACAGCAATACAAAGCAGAGGAGGGAAATGCTGAGGAGAAAACAAATATCATAGGGTAGCGATGGCGAACCTATGGAACGCGTGCTATAGCTGGCACGTGGAGCCCTTTCTGCTGGCACACGAGCCATAAGTTGCCGGATCGCTACTCCCTCTCTGTCCCCCCCCCCCGCAGCCAAACCTGAGCAGGCGGCTGCAACCCTGCAGAGGGGGGCAGTTAAAGAGAGTGAGGAGTGTCAGATTCCACTGAGGAATATCTGAGTGCCTTCACAGGGCTCCTGTTTTACAGACTCCCTATAAGGCACTTATAGATTTGTGTTTTATACACATCTGACAAGGAACTGAATTGTGGTCACAGAAGATTTTGTACCTTGCTTTATATTCATTCACTTCTTCCTTCCTGAATACTTTTCAGAATGTTGACTTTAAAGTTAAAAAATGAACCCTTTTCTTTTTAAAAATATTTATTTAGCAAGCAAGTAATCATGTAAATAAAAACTAAAAAATGTAGAATATATTGGAGTATATAAAACTAAATGAGTATATATTGCAAAAATTTACAGTCCTCTAATATCAAAACGTTCTAGTTCGTATACGTAGATAGCATTTTTAATTTATAAAAAATGTAGAATTTACTAAAATTACCATCTTCTGTTCAAATGTCATAGAACTTAAGTTTAGTGCTTCAAAGGATACAATATTAAGACTATTTTCTTAATTAAATCACTGTTTTCTTAGTAAAAATGATACATAAACTCTCATACAAGTCACTTAAAAATCTTGATTCCAATACATATTATTTGTAAAAACAAAGCTGAGCATGACATGAACTATAGTAAATCAGTCACATCACATTTCATAATTCTCACCCATTCCAGTCAGAGATTCTCCCCTTTTTGTGAAAACAAGGTTTTCAGATGTTCCATACATATGGTAGAAATCTCTGTTTATATATCTTTAGATTTTATGCATGGTCAAAACAATCTGTTATGGGACTCTAGCTTTCCCATGGGTCTGGAATGTCAACATACCCTAATCTTTATCTAAGCAATGTCCTGAACCAGGGATCTCCTAGGCCAGGAGGGCCATGTAATTAGCCTACATCTTTTGGAGTACATCTGGCTACATGATGATATTGATATTATATTCAGACAGCACAATACATTTTGAATTCTATTACATGCTTTATATATTTTCCATGTTATGTTCCCCATTTAAATTTCTTATTTTTCCTGACATAAAATTGTTATTAAAATCCATATTTGACAGGGAGTGGTGTGTGTGTGTGCATGTGAGGGGAAGAAGGGAGGAGGGGGAGGCAAGAGCACAGGCCTGCACACACACAGAAGCAGCACCAGTACTCATCTCTCTCTGCAAAGCCTCTGCTTCCCTTAAGCTGCCACTTTAAAAATATCTCTGCCCTAGTCCTGTTTATTAATTCTTTTATCTTTTAATAGCTTCAGGATACTGCTGGCAAAATAAGATAGGGAAGAAAAAGGGAAGAAGGAAAGCCTTCTTAAAGCAGTTTCTTTGAACTGCACTACCTACTACCTTCAAGCGGAACTGGAAGTCCTCTTTTGGTTCAGTGGCTGCTTATATCCAAGAGAACCAAATGCCCCAATGCAACTTCACAGTGAGAGAAGGCAAGTTAATTTGCATTTCTCTTGCTGTGTAGTCACAGCCACAGTTAGGAGCAAAAGAAGGAGAAGGCACTCCTCACCAGTGGAACTGCAAAACCACTCTCATTCTTAAAGAGGAGTCTGGCAGACTGCATGCAGAAGACATACAGAAGACCCCAGAAGAGGACATGAGAGAAGCTCAACTCAGCTAAGCAGAGTCATTGAACCAAAATACTACAAAAAGAAGAAGAGTAGTTGTAGCAGGAGACTCCCTGCTGTGTCAGATTGAAGGTGAAATATACCAGGAATATCCATGGACTTCATAGGTACGCTGTCTCCCTGGAGGATGGATTAGGGATGTGACAGAAGGATTGTCATTGCTCATAAAAGCCATGGATACATATTTAGTATCTAAATTTTGTGAAGTACTAGTTCCCCTTTATTCGTCACTGGTTAGGCCTCATCTTGAGTATTGTATCCACTTTTGGACACCACACTTTAAGAAGGATGCAGACAAACTGGAGCAAGTTAGGAGGGCAATGTGTTCCCTAGAGTCCACCTCTTTCTCATTAACCCGAGCTTAAAGTCTCAATAACTCACTTCGAGATACTTATAAGGGAAAGAATAAAAACATTTATTTACTTACAATTGTTTATGTGTACCTTAGATAATTAAATTACAAACTGCCCAGAAAGTGTTTTAAATGCTATGGGGCAGTATATAAACTGCACACTCTGCTTTGCTTGAAATTACAGGCTTAGATATACTGTTTTATTTACTGCACACATACTAGCAACCAAAGAAACAGATCAGCAGCAACAAGCAACTGCCACAAATTGACAAAAGAGAGGGATAGAACACTCTGTAGATAAGAGGGGCTCTCTTTGAATTACAAAAGCTGGAAAGAACAATTAGTTAATGCTGGATAGCTAGACAATCAAGAGAAGAGCCTTCCCAGTCCCTCAAACTAGAGACAGCATATGAAGCTGCAAATAAAACTACAATAGGGTCCATAGCATAGAGGCAGAACATATGTTTTGTATGCAGAAGGGCCCAGATTTAATTTCATAGCAATTTCTATTAGGGCTGGAAGAAACCCTGCCTAATGTGCTGGGCAGTGTCTGCTGATCTGTATGACCATTACTGAGCTATGGGAGTCAATAGTTTCACTTGGTTTAAAACAGCTTCTTATGTTCCTGAGTGTTCTTCCCGGAGAAGGTCAAAGCTTGCTGTGTAGATCTCTGAGCAGCAGCCTTCCTGTTGCAGTTTAAGATTATATTGCAGTATCTTTTGGCACTTTGCATTTGTATCAATTCAATTTTAAAATACTGTATTGCTGGCATATAAGACTACTTTTTTACCCTGAAAAACATGCCTCCAAGTGGGGGGGGGTCGTCTTATACACCGGGTGCACTTCAGTTGGGATAGACATAGCTGCCCATAGTGGCCTCCCGATGCCTGCCCACCTCATTCTACATACCGTCCAGTATCGCGCAGTATCCAGCGTGGCCACGGCGAGCACCAGCAGCGAGACAGGGGTGACAGCCTTTTCGACGTGACCGGCCCATTCTGCTCAGTGGGAAACAGCGGCACTCCGGCCTGCCCCTTGTCTACGCAGAACTCACACATGCGCACTTGCACACTAGTGCTGGTCACAGGGAGATGCAGGGGCGGGGCAGAGGCACTGCGGTCATGCTTTGGCCGTACAATGGTGACAATGAATAGCACCTTTTATTTGGTGAGTGGAAGGTGTGTGGAAGAGAGGGTAGTCTTATATGGCGAGTGTATAACAAACTCTATATTCTGAGTGGAAATGTTGGGGGTCGTCTTATACGCCCAGTCGTCTTATACGCTGGCAAATACGGTAGTATACTGTACCTTCCTGACAGAGTGGCAGTAGAACACTAAAATAGTCCGAGTACATACAGTGGGGTCTCTACTTAAGAACATCCCTACTTAAGAACAATCCAACTTAAGAACAGCTCCATTTGCTAAATTTTGCTTCTACTTGAGAACAGAAATCCAAGATAAGAACAGGGGGAAAAAAACTTTCCTGCTCTTTTTTTAACCTTAGGTCATCTTAGGTTAAAAAAAAAATTCTCCCCCTAGTGGTAGAGTACGTATTAACCAGCTTTGCATTAGTTCCTATGGGAACTAATGCTTCAATGTACGAACGCACCTCTACATGACAAAAAAACAGCCAGAACGGATTAATTGGTTTTCAGTCCATTCCTATGGGAAATTTTGCTTCAACTTAAGAACGTTTCAACTTAAGAACACCATTCCAAAACGGATTAAGTTCTTAAGTAGAGGTTCCACTGTAGTTTCTATGGACGGAAAAGAGCAGATACGGATTAAATGGTTTTCAATGCATTCCTATGGGAAATGCAGATTCAACATAAGAACTTTTCAACTTGAGAACCACCTTCCAATACGGATTAAGTTCTTAAGTAGAGACCCCACTGTACAAGCATTACAGCTAGGAGACGAAGGAACAGTAGAATAAACCTGTCAGAAAGCTGAGAGGCTCAAGACAAGAAAGGGCTCTGTCAGAAGTGTGAAAAATTGAAAATAATCAAGAGCTGGTTTAGGACAGTGTTCGAAGGCCATGACTGTAGAAGTAAAGACTACCCTGCCTAAAGTGTTCTGGCAGGGATTAATTGAATGATTGTGAAGGGCAAAAAGTGAGGCATTAATAATTTCATTGCTCTTGCTAATCTTTAATACTTGGTGTGTGTGGCGAAGGGGGGAACAAAACCTACAGGGTTTTGAACATAAAGAACAAAGTGTAGAAATAACGAGGAAGAAGTGTGAGAATGACTCACCAGCATACTGTATATTATTTTCCATCCCTCCAGAGAAGGAAAATGGATTTTGGCACTGCTCCAGTGCCATTGTTTACATAATGCTGCAATAAGAGGGTTCTATGCAATCAAGGAGCATGAAGTGCAGAATTAACCTTTTGGTGAGAGGACACACTTTTCACATAGAAAAGAGCAGCTCCGGCTAATATCCTGTTGCCCAAACATGGGGCAGAAGGGCAGTTGTGTAAGCATTCCCTACCACTTCAGCAAACTCCCAGGCGCATGAACAACCTAGCAGCTGGCTGAGAACAGGCACACAATGGGGAGCCTACCAGAGCTGCCAGGGGGATGGTTTACCTGATTTCCTATCCACCTCATGTTTAAATACTCACCTGTGTATCCAATTTGTGGAAGCCAGAGAGGTAGGGAGAGAGTCCTCATCAAGCCACTGAGGGTGGTCTCTGACAGCAAGCCAGTACAGCCATGTTACTAATGTGAAAGTCAGCCAATATATTTTTATTCAGGCAGGATTTGGGCATATAAAATTGAGGCCCAACTAGATCATGTGCTTACAAGAGGTCCTCCCTCAAGTAGTGAAATATGTCTTTGCCATATCACATGCCTTTTCTCCCTTCAGTATTTTGCACTTAGTTGCGCTTTGTTTTGTGATTGATCACTGGATGTTAAACATGCTTACTTTGCAAGGCTGATTGCTGAGGCAATCATATTTGAAGAAATCATATAACAAGAGGGAGAACATGATAGTTACAGGGAATTTATTTTCCCCTTAACATCTAGTTTGATCTCTGGTCTGTTACAAAGAGTGTTATTTTTAATTGGTTGGAAGCTGCCTGTTCCTGCCATTGCGGATTTCTAATCGCATTTTATGTAATTAGTTCTTATGTTTTGCTTTAATTAGGATCAAGTTTTTAAACTATATTTTGTTGTTATTAGCTGCCTTTAATACCATTTTGGCAGAAAGATGGGGAGTTAAACAGGTAGGTAGGTAGGTAGGTAGGTAGGCAGGCAGGCAGGCAGGCAGGCAGGCAGGCAGGTAGGTAGGTAGGTGGGTGGGTGGGTGGGTAGGTAGGTAGATTTCGCTGACTTGGGCAGGTAGAAAGGCCATCCTTGCCTGCACACAGCACCAGGTTGTCACTATTAACCTCTGGGTTGGAGGCCTCAAATAAATAAAATAATTTTAGAATTCAGCAGAAGGAAAAGTTCCAACAAGTGTGAAACCCTGGAATTGAAGATCAGTTCCACAGAGTGCTTGCCTATGATCACATCAAGCAATATTCAGGTTTTAAGGTATAGTACAAGAGGTGGGATACTATATTGATGAGCTGTGAGTCATCTGGAATTGTGTATTATGTAAAAATAGCCTGTTCAAGGAGTGAACCTCAATTGCCCTTTGGTTTGGCCATGCTTGTTCATACATAACCACAGACTTGGCCCATCTAACCAGTGAAGCGTGTGACCCTCTAGATATTTTTAGAACTCACTTTGCATAAACTAAAGAGTTCAGGGCACAATCTACAGGCCTGCTGAAACTGTGTATTTAAAAAAAGGGGTTAATTTAATTGGAATCCTTGGTCCTGCTTTCACAGTGCAACCCATTCATATCTGTATAAATTCTAGCCAAAAAGGAAAAGTCTCTTTCCTGGTTTGTACAATTAATCTGACTGGATAAAGCAAGTTAATTCTTATTCTATTAATAATTGTTACTTTTATTTATTTATTGCAAAAAGTGGCAAATAACAAGGGCGAACATTAAACATGCAAGGACAATATGTCTATCTATCCTTTTCTTTGGAAAAAGTTACCATTAAGTCAGGTTTAAGCAACCCAGTTTCCTCCAGCTGTTTTGGATTATAAACTCCATAAAGCCTAGCTAGGATAGCCATTGGTCAGGAATCATGGGAATGGTTATCCAGAGGACAAACCAGTTGTGTTTTGTTTTTGCCTGCTTTATGGGATAATTTTATTTCATAACAATAAACTTGAAAGGTATGTTGACAACTCTTCTAAACAATACACAGTTATACTGTATGTGTATCATGACTGCGGACAGGACTGAATTGTCAGATGAGCTGCTTAGATACCATACATTGGGGCAGAATACTGAGGTAAGAACACAATGATACTCTTTACTATTTGGCCAGAAATGTTTGCAGCTAATCTACAGGTAAAGTGTATGGTTATATTATTAAATTGTGGCTCTGTACCTCAGTGAGTTTGGTATCTACCTGTGGTGTCAAGAGGCTGGAAGTTTGAATCTTCACTGTTTCTTCCAGGAAAAGAGCCAGTATGCGTAGCCTTAAGCACCCCCAGAACAAGGGGATGGTAAAGCACTTCTGAGTATTAAGAAAACAGTGGAAATGATTGTTGTCAGTTGGAATTGACTTGGAGGCACATCATTATTGGTAAGCTAAAATATCACCTTGTAAAACATAAAACTAAATATCACACTTCAGGTTGTGGGGCTTTCTTGATCAAGCACTTCTCCATACAAACATAGGTAAAGGTTCCCCTTGACATTTACCGTAGTCCAGTTGTGTCCAACTCTAGGGTGCAGTGCTCATCCCTGTTTCCAAGCCATAGAGCTAGCGTTTGTCTGAAAACAGTTTCTGTGGCCACATGGCCAGCATGAATAGACACGGAACGCCATTACCTTCCCTCCGAGGTGGTACCTATTTATCTAGGCTTTCTTGATCAAGCGCTTCTCCATACAAACATACCCTCACATATACAGTATTAGTAAAGCAAGGAGTAACCTTTCTCACCGACATCTGCTTTTCACTGTGTTGGTGTTATGATAAAGGTGACAGATTATGACCAGACATAGCTTTTACATGCTTATTCGCCATTTCTGAGTTCTTGACAGGGCCCTTTAATGTACTGACTGGTCTTGTAACATAAAGAAGCTATATTTCATCATTATAGAGTGGAAGGTTTCAAACTATATTCTGGATAATTTTGACGTTCCTCCTTGAGAATATGACATATGGAAAAACATTTGAGGCTTAGTTCTTCTCTTTTACCAAGTAGTTCTGCTTTTCTTCGGCTTCCTTTTTCCTAGCTCCCTCTGGAGGTTCAGCTGAGAATTCTCCCATTTGAGAAGCCCAGGGCTCTCATGAGCTGATTCCATGTCACTGAGGATTAAATAGTTTTGACGACACAATCCAAGTACAGTATTTGACTTTAGTTTCTCCCCTTTAAAGGGAAAAGTTACTGCCTTGATTAGAACTTGTTCAAAGTATTGTAACTTAACCAGTTACGACAGTTTTAGGGCTGCAATACATCCAACATCACTTTAAATAGCCTTAGATAGTACAATTGCTGGAGCCCAAATTTAATTGAGAAAGAAAAACAATCTTACAAGCAAGAGATACTTGCTTGCCTGTAAAAGTATATTTTTATTGGTGTGCTGTTGTGAGAGGTACTTCCATTTAATAATGAGCAATACCCTTAATTGATTGAACTGTTAAACAGTCAGATTTCCTTAAAAAAGGGGTGTGGGGTCTTGTGGACTGGACTGGATAAAGCAAGTCAATTCTTACTCCATGAATAATTCTTAAGGATGAACATGTTTAACGGACAGCAGTTGGCTTCTCCAATGTGTCCATTGGAGAAGGACACATTCCTTAAAAAGGAATCTTATGTTGCTTTTTAAGGGGTCATAAGATACTTTGCTCATTTTGCTGCAGCAGGCTAAAATGGTTGCTCCCTCATGCTTCCTTCAATATCTCAAAATGCAGTAAATTTGTTTTTAAAAAAGTTAAACTGGCTTATTTATTTGACAATTTCAATAACTGCATGCTGTCAGGTTGATTCTGACTTATGGTGACCTTTTCCAGGGACTTCAAAGCATATTCAGAAGCGGTTTACCATCCCTTTCTTTTTGGGGCACCCTGGGACTGTGCAGTTTGCTCAAGGCTACACAGGCCAGCTCTTCTCCGGGGAGGCGCAGGACGGAATAAAATTCCTGATCTCTGGCTTTGTAGTCTGGCACTCCAATTTGCGGAGTTATCCAGCCAGCATTGATAAACACCCCCAAATTCTACCTAGTAAATGTCCAGTCGTGTTCGACTCTAGGGGGTGGTGCTCATCCCTGTTTCCAATCCATAGACAATCTTCTTCGGTCACGTGGCCAGCGTGACTAGACACGGAACGACGTTACCTTCCCACCAAGGCGGTACCTATTTATCTACTCACATTTTTACATGCTTTTGAACTGCTAGGTTGGCAGAACAATTTCTAACTACCCACCCCCAATTTGTTTTTCTGTTATTACAAGCAATACAGAACAGAAGTATCAGAGATAGGTAGGGCTATTCCAGCACCTATGGCAAGAGACGAACTGTCTCTTCATTAGTTATTGTCACCAACCAGTCACCCTTCTATTAGGGTACAGCAAAAAGAAACCGGATGGCTCTGAGATCAACAGCCTTTTTGTTCATAGAATAGTGAAGGTGGAAGGGGCCTATAAGGCCATCAACCCTCTGCTCGATGCAGGAATACAAATCAAAGGATATCTGCCCGGTGGTTGTCTACGTTTCTCTTGAATGCCTCCAAACACAACCTCTCAAGATAATTCGTTCCACTGTCTTACTGCTCTAACAGGAAGTTTTTCCAGATATTCAGTCGAAAACTGGTTTTCTGTAACTTGAGCCCATTGTTGCATGTCCTGCACTCAGGGATGATTGAGAACAGATCCTGCCCCTCCTCTGTATGACAGCCTTTCAAGTATTTGAAAAGTGCTATCATATCTCCCCTCAGTCTTCTTTCCTCAAAGTTGAACATACCCAATTATTTCAGTCTTTCCTCATAGGGCTTGGTTTCCAGCGCTATGAGGAAAGACTCTGACTTAATACTATGTCTTCCAGGGTATTAACTATTCCACCCAATATTGTGTCATCCATAAATTTGACAAGCATTCCCTGCACTCTCTCATCCAAGTTATGTTATTTTCGCAAGTTATGCCATTCCATCAGTCCTCCTCCAAAATTTCTGTATTAGCTGATTGTTGGATGAATTCTAACTTTAACAGTTAATGTCTCAGCTCATTTTTTCCTCCCCCCAGCACCCCTTTCCCATCATGTCTTTTACATTGTAGACCTAAGGATAGGGACCACCTCACTACTAATCTTTGTAAGCTACAATGATGTAAAAAAAAAAAATCCTTACTTCTTTTTAAAAGTTTTTTTTTCTTCCCACAATCTTATAAGTGGATTTTGTGTGTTCTGGCATAGCAACCCACAACCTTTGGCCCTCCAGATAATTTGGACTTTGACTTTCAGAACCTCCAGCCAGCATGACTGGTGAGCAAGACTTCTAGCCACTGAAGTCCAAAACATCTGAAACCCAAACCCCGAAAATGACAGTTTCAGTACATTAAATTAGAAATGTTGCTCTTTTAACAATTATAGGTCAAAAAAGCAACAGAAAATTGGCTACAGTAGATGCTCTAAAAAGGGAGAGGCTGACTGGTGCTCTTCCTTCCCAGGCTCAAATTTTGCAGTGCTTTTCTTCAGTTTCACCAGTTCGAGGACTATTACACAAGCCTGTCAATAACTTCATTGGCTCAATGGAATCTTACTATTCAAAGGCACTGTAATTCCTTTTAATTTCAACTGAGGCTTTTCAAGGCTCATACAAATATAAACCAAACTGTACTACCCACTGGTGGTGATGTTACAGCATGGTATTAGAGGACACAGCTGTGGGTCAGGTGGCCTGTCCTATATCCTGAAACCCTACTTGCTGCCCTGAGGTGAAGGAGAGGTCTCTGTTCCCTAATTGTTGTGGATCAGAAGAACAAGGCTCTTGCCTTTCAACATAGCCAGCAAAATTTCTAAGCCAAGCCCTGTCACAGATAACACTCCTCGCCACATAAAGAATGTTGAATAACTTTGCTGGAGGGAGGATCAGATCAAAGCAATAGTCATAAATAGAGAATGAGCAAGAGATTGAGATATTGCTAGGGAAAGGAACAGTGAGATGCCATTCCCCAGCTTTGTAGTTTTGCCGTGCAGAGTCATAATTTCTTTTGTCAGTTTCTTTCCCTCTGGGAGCAGGCCTGAGGTACCACCACTCCTCAGAGTGAAATACCTTGCAAAATTCTGCTGCAGGGGCCAGTCATACCAGAAAGCCCAGGGGAGGCAAGTTTGAAAGCAAGGAAGAGCCTTGTTACATAGTTGGGAACACTGACTAATTGAGCTTCCCACTTACGAGGAATAGGGTGATTCTCACCTGTACCTTCTTTTGATGAAATCAGAGAATGATTGGCCATCATTTAGCTTGGTAGTGACCTAAACTGTATTAGTTCTGGAACATTTTGTTGTGGAATAAAACCTATTTATCTGTCCAGTTAACTTAAGTTTGGGAAGCTATATAGACTTCCCTCTTTGGAGGCATTTTGGATCCAGTGTCACTTCACTTTAAAACTCAAGTATGAATTTTATGATAAAGACTGTGTTTTACATTCTTTGATGAGAGTTGAACAGAACATCACCACAGAAAAACAGTGCTTACGCAATCTTTAATGTAATTTCTAGTAGGATTTCTTGAGTAAGTCAGTGATGGTCAATATACAGTACATTCATCATGTTCAACAATTGTGTTTCCTACTTAATTTTAGGAGTGCCAAGAAACACAGGTTTTGTCTTTTCATGGAAACTACTAGTGGATCTAACATAACTTGATTAAAGCAGGGCTAAAGAAGCCCTTTCCATAAAATCACCTTTTAGTACTGTAGAGCTGATTTTATTTGTAACTCAAGCTGAAAGGTTGCTCCTTTTCAGTCACAGAGGCAAAGTAGGCAGAGGTACTATGCAATACAGGAAGCAAAGAATACATCAGAAAAATTTGGTCAGCTCTGAAAACTACATTTGAAACTGGTTGTGCAATTGTCTTGTTACTAAGAGCACTCAATAACAGGCACAAGTGATCCAACAAAGCAGGTAATCAACAAACTGCCACAAGGAAAAAGAAAACATTTGATAACAGTGAAAGCATTGTGATGGTGACTTTAAAGTCGACTTTTAGAATCCTCAGTGATGAAGCCATCACCTGAATCTTTACAAGCACCTAGTCATGCAGTGGAAAGAAACTCAACAGCAGTCTCCTTCTCATCAGTTAACTCCTTTGCAGTCACATCCATCTTCTCACGGGAGAAGTCATTAATAGGAAGGCCTTCAACTATCTTCCATGTTTTATCCTGTGAAGAATATATTGGTAAGACTGAAGCTCAATAGTACATCAAATAACAGCTTACTAATAAGTGTGTGTGTATTGTTTAGTTTAAATGCTATATGTGAGAAGACTAAACTAAGAGATTACATATGGAGTACACCACCACAATGGAGTTTATTAAATTAGACTATCAGTCCATAATGTATTGTGGGGGGGGGGCAGACTTTCTAAATTCTTCACCCTTTAAATTAAATTTTCAAGAACCTATTGGGACAAAACTGAGAATACTGGACTGTTATAAAACCAAACCAAGAAAACTATCAGATGGTGAAAAAGCATCCTGTCTTATCATGCTAGAAAAAGTCACTTTGCTGGGAGCAATCTTCCGTCCATTCAGGAGCCACTCCAGTCTAATCCCAAAGTGACTCTTCCATCCATGAAATAATTACTCCAGCCTCCCCCCCTCCACTGCAATAGTAGCTCTGGCACTGGACCACAAAGGTCCAGCTTGGCCGTAAAGCAGAGTTGGCTGGTCTGCAATCTTTTGTGCATTGTGCGATTACCAGAAAATAGTTTGCATGAGATAGTGCCACAAGTGGTCCAAAATACAAGCTGTGTCCATATATAATTGCACCCCAAGTGCTGCATGCAAGTCTATGATTTGAATGGACATTTTATGCCTGCAGTTATTAAGAGTATACCAGTATACTATATGTCTGCTATAAAGAATTTGATCTGCTGTTCTCTTTTATATTATTTAATGTAAAGTCACCTTACTTTATAACAGATTAACAATGTGGCCTAGCCCTTAGAAGAACACTTAATACAGCTCTATAGGTATTGATGCTTTGCTGTAAAACTAAACCCTCATAAGATTACTTGGACCCTGCAGAAATGTGAAAGAAGACAGTATAAATTGTCTACAATAGAAATGTTAAAACTATATATTATTAAGTTCATATAACATCACATTCATCTAACAAGGCTGTTTCAAAATACCTTTATTACAACAGGAAATGAATAGATAATATCTTCAGGGACACCATAGGAATTTCCATCAGAAATAACACCCATAGAAACAAATTCACCCTTTAAAAGGAAACACAAATTATTATTGTAGTAATCTCCATCCAACAACTTAATTGTTCATATGAATTCTTTTGTGTGAAACATTTTTAGAAGGAAGATTTAGCATTTGCTATGTTTCACTGTATTCTAATATCTCAATGTGTTCTAGAATCTCATTACTGATTTTGTCTTTATACTTAGAAGCACTTACCACATTTGTATCCCACTCTTCCACCAAGGCATTCACAAAAGCAGGCACAGGATTGTCACTGGTGATCAGCTGGTTGCACAATGTTTACTAAGTGAACACTAAACAGCCTTTATCAAGGTTAATACCTTCATAAGTCATAGCAAGACATACCTCTGGAGTGCCAAACCAGATGTCTCTCACATGATCACAGATAGCTTTGGCTGCTGACATTGCACTTGACAGCTTCCTGGCCTTGATGACAGCTGCCCCCCGCTGTTGAACAGTCTGTAGTATTGACAGATGGAAATTACTAGATTATTTGTATTTACAGCTATAATTACTAAGTATTTTTTTAGAAAAGCACAGGAGCTAGTTCTTACCACCTAGTTCTCTTTGAACTACAGTACTTCATGTACTTTACTAAACTCAGGTTGAATATGGTCTGGCTGTGGTCAGACATGGTGGGTGTGAACCAGGGCATAGTGCTACTAAGTCACAGAGCAAGCATATTAACACCATGACACAATGCCACTTACTCATAAGCCTTTGTCTGGAGCCACTGGGCAAGGACACCTTGCAGCTGGTTCAGACACTGTAAATGTTCATGGGAGAGGTACAAATAGGATTCCAGCTATGTCATAAAGCTACTAGGTTTATTATGCAACTTATTTTGAATTCTTTACAAAAACACTAAGTCTCTGAAGCTGAAATGCCAATGTTTCACTAAAGAATTTTCATCCGAAACTGTATGAATAACTAATTTATCTGAAAGACAAGTATATGTCATTCAGTTTTACCCCGTGGTAGCCCCCTCTGCTTAGGTAACATGCAAAATGTGCATGATGTAGGAGTGTACCATGTTCATGCTATTCTTAAAATCATCAATCATGTATTGTAAGTCATTTTGTACTTTTCCTGGTAGAGTATACTCAGAAGTGATTCACCATGCCCTTCTTCTGGGGATGCCCTGGGACTATGTAGCTTGTCCATGACTACACCATCTGGCTCTTCTTCCAGGAGCCACAAGGGGGAATTGAACTCCCAACCTCTGGCTCTGCAGGCAGATACTTAAAAGCAATGAGCTATCCAACCAGGTATTATTCACAATAAGTCAGCATTAAAAGCTCTCACATGGAGACATTTCCTACCTCTGTTAGACAGCTGCAATATAAGGCAAGAATAGAAGGGACCGCCATCCCCACATATAACTTACTGTAATGAAGTCACCCTTCAGCCAGTTATCATTTTTCACAGCTTCATAAACTCCAACATCTTTCCCTTGCACTTTGACCTTGGCATGGTTAACATCTGGATATTGAGTAGAGGAGTGATTCCCCCAGATAATACAATTCTTTACATCTTTAGCAGTCACACCAACTTTCATTGCAATCTACGTTTTTTTAAGGGAGAAAGAAGAAAAAGTCCCTATCAGCTTGTTAATTTCAACTAATTTTTTAAAGAAATAATTTCAACAAAATAGTTTACATTAGAGTGCTGTGTAGATCTAGAAGTCCATTCCTACCTGTGACTTTGCTCTGTTGTGGTCTAGACGAGTTAAACAACTGAAATTCTCTTTGGGGATGGACGGAGCAGATTTTGAAGCAATCAGGCAATTGGTATTTGCTGGATTGCCCACCACAATAACCTGATGGAAAGAAAGGAACACATATTTATAGTAAAGCTGTTGAATCAACAACCTCCTCATGTTCTTTGATCATACATGTTAAATGAAACTAGATGAATGGGAAATTGCTTAAACTAGAATTGAGCAAACATTTTGAGGCACTGAAGCAGTTGCCACCGTTAATACACAAGGAGAAAGTATTATAGCTAAGCAAAGATGGAGAAAGACTACAATTTTTGATGTGTACAAACCATTCCTCTGTAACTTTTCAAACTTTTTTAAATGTTTGGGAAAGTAAATTTAAAAATAAGCTGCTGGCCAAAATCAACTTGCTATAACTATATACCGCACAAGGAAGATGGCATCATCAGTCAGCAACAGAAATCTTTAATTTAATTTAATACTTCTTATCTCTGCACTTCAGATTGATTCCAAAGCTCCCAAGAGATCCCAGGGGTGGGGCTTTCATATCAGAAAAATCAATGCTGCTGGCTTGCCAGTGGTAGGACTGGTGGCAGCGATTTTCCAATATGAAAGGCTTTGCCTTGCTCTCATCCTGGGGCCCTTAAAGACTTGCACAGGGCAAAAGGGATCCCTAGGGAGCCTTGGAATCTGGAGACAGTGGGATATGAAGTTTTTTCAGTAAGGATGGGGTATTTTCATTCTTCTACCTTGATACTAAGTACAAGAGCTCCCCAAGGTTGTGTGTTAAGCCCTTTTCTTTATTTCCTGTACACAAATGATTGTACCCCATTGTATAACACCAACACAATTATTAAATTTGCGGATGATACAACAGTGGTGGGACTTATAAATAAGAACAATGAGTCTGTTTATAGGAAAGAAGTACAAGGGCTGACACTATGGTGTAAAGAAAATAATCTTATACTTCACAAAAAGAGAAAGATAATGGACTTTAGGAGGAGGAGAGATGTATATTTGCCACTGTACATAAATGGTGAAGAGGTGGAGAGGGTTAGTAGTTTTAAATTTTTGGGTATCTATATTTCAGAGGACCTCTCATGGTCTATAAATGCTAATATGCTGGTGAAGAAGGCACAGAAGAGGCTGTACTTCCTGAGAGGACTCAGGAAGATAAATCTATCTCAGCATTTACTTCTGTCCTACTATCGTAGTACCACAGAGAGTGTCCTAACATACAGCATCTTTTCATGGTTTGGGAGCTGCTCTGAAATGGACAAAAAAGCTTTACAGAGAATGACTAAAACTGTCAAAAATATTATGGGACTTCAGCTCCCAACCTTGGACAATATTTTTGCATCTCACTGCTTGCAGAGGTCATTTAATAGTCTTAGAGATTCTTCTCCAACCTGCTTATAACTTCTTTGAACTGATGCCTTCTGGCAGATGATACAGAGCAACATGCTTGGACGACATGCATTTTAAGTAGTTTTTATCCTAGAGCTATAATTGAACAAGGAACGTAAGAATCACCAGCAGTGAGTTGCTGTACTGTATTACTATTACTTGGTCTGTTGTGTTGTATGTTGTGTGGATACTGTGTGCTCTAAGGTGGGGATCTGGGTTTTAGGTTTGTTATGAGGGTGTGTGTGTTTTGGTCTGGTCTCTGAGTATTCTTTGAGAATTTTGTTGTATTTGCATACAGTGTATATATGTTCAATGACAATTAATAATAATAATAATAATAATAATAATAATAATAATAATAATAATAATAATAATAATAAATTAAATTAAAGATTTCCATCACTAGCTGATGATCATAAGATCCATGGCATTCAACAGACTTCCATCTGAGCCAAAACAAGACGTGTTTCCTAAACTTGTTAGCATGCAAAGATACTTTAACAAAACATAGTACCAAGTCTGTATATCAGACAGAATATCTATTTCCGTAAATGTATCTCATATTCCTTTTTAAAAGGTGAAGTAGATAGAAATGTTATTTTAAAAGAAGTATTAACTTTGTTCCACAATTTTAATCCTTCAGTAGTCCTTACAGAAGCGCAACGTAAAAAAAAACAAAAACCCCTAAGATTATGGCCACTGGTCCCATTGCCTCCTGACAATTCAAAGGGGAAGATATGGAGGCAGTGACAGATTTTACTTTCTTGGGCTCCATGATCACTGCAGATGGCAACAGCAGCCCCGAAATTAAAAGACGCCTGCTTCTTGGGAGGAAAGTGACAAACTTAGACAGCATCTTAAAAAGCAGAGACCTCACCTTGCCGACAAAGGTCCACATAGTTAAAGCTATGGTTTTTCCTGTAGTGACGTATGGAAGTGAGAGCTGGACCATAAAGAAAGCTGACAGCCGGAGAATTGATGTTTTTGAATTGTGGTGCTGGAGGAGACTCTTGAGAGTCCCCTGGACTGCAAGGAGATCAAACCTATCCATTCTGAAAGAAATCAACCCTGAGTGCTCACTGGAAGGACAGATCCTGAAACTGAGGCTCCAGTACTTTGGCCATCTCATGAGAACAGAGGTCTCCCTGGAAAAGACCTTGATGTTGGGAAGGTGTGAAAGCAAGAGGAGAAGAGGATGACAGAGAACGAGATGGATGGACAGTGTCATCAAAGCAACCAACATGAATTTGACCTAACTCTGGGAGGCAGTGGAAAACAGGAGGGCCTGGTGTGCTCTGGTCCATGAGGTCACAAAGAGTCAGACACGACTTAATGACTAAATAACAAAAAGTCCTTACAAAAGCCTTGCATGATAGGATGATATTCATTTCTGTTATAGACTACACTTTTAAAACAGGCTTTTAACAGCTAATTGGGCAGTAAAGTTTTAATTTTGGGTCCTTGCTTATTATATATGCTTAATTGTTTTTAGCGTGTTTTTAACAGTTTTAATTAATTATGTTAGTACCAACATAATGTTTAATCGTTTTAATGTAATCATTTATTATGTTTTTGTCTTTTAAAAATATGAGAGCAGGCTTGAGTCCCATAATTGGACCAACATTCCTGCCTTCGGGGGAGTCATCATCTGCCGTCCCTCAGGCACTGGGTGAGAGACAGTGTGGCTGTGCTGCTGCGGGTTGCCAGCCTTCCTGGGGTAGTTTGGTTTGGACTCCCTCAGTTTTGTGGGACTGGGCCCTCGCTGCTTCTAGCTGCCCCACCCCCTCCTCAACATCAGCCACCTGGCTTGGGGGGGGGAGAAGGGGCTTTAGAAGGGTTTTTTATTGTGATTATCAATTGCCATCAGGTTACGTACTTAGAGACCCACAGTGGATCTGAGGGAACAGGAAGGGGGGTGTTGGAGGCCATTGAGGTGGTGCTGGGCAGGGGAAGGAATGGCAGTGGGTGTAGAATATGCCCACATAGGGGAAAAGAGATTAGATATCTTACATCTATCCCCTCTTCTAGTCCTACCCCCAACCAGATGGTATCAGGTGACCATATCAGCAAACCCTCAGGCCACACGGTGCTGTTGATGAACGCCAGGTCAGTACAAAATAAGACTGCCCTCATCCATGATGTAATTCTGGATGAGGGTGCTGACCTGGCAAGCATTACTGAGACCTGGGTGGGAGAGGAGGGTGGTGTTCCCCTCTCCCACCTGTGTCCACCTGGGTACTCGGTCCAGCACCAATGTCACTCGGAGGGTCAGGGAGGAGGAGTTGCTAGAATCTATAGGAGTTCTATCTCCTTGACCAGGCTTCCTATCCCTTTGAGAGGAGGTCTTGAGGGCCTGTATTGTGTGTTGGGCTTGCGAGACAGATTAGGGATTCTGTTGGTGTACCGTCCACCCTGCTGTGTACCAACAGTCTCCCTGCCTGAGCTGACGGAGCTAGTCTCGGACCTGGTGTTGAGGACTCCCAGACTATTGGGGCTGGGGGACCTCAACATCCGTGCCAAGACTGCCTTGACTGGGGTGGCTCAGGACTTCATGGCCACCATGACAACCATGGGGCTGTTTCAATGTGTCATTAGCCTGACACCTGAGAAGGGCCATACCTTGGACCTGGTTTTCTCAACAGGACTGGAAGATGGTGGCTTGGATGTCGAGGGGCTGGTTGTGACCCCATTGTCATGGTCAGACCACTTCCTGGTCAAGTTTAGTCTATTAGCTTCTTCTCCCCTCTGGAAGGGTGGGGGATCTATTAAGATGATCTGCCCTCGGAGACTAATGGATCCAGATGGATTCCTGAATGCTCTGGGAGATTATCCGTCTGATATGGTCGGCGCTCCTGTCGAAGCTCAGGTCACCCTATGGAATAGGGAGATGACCCAGGCGGTTGACACGATTGCGCCTAAGCGCCCTCTCCCTGGTCGCCGAGCCCAGACAGCTCCTTGGTATACTTCTGAACTGCAGGCGATGAAGCGAGAGGGGAGATGGCTGGAGCGCAGGTGGAGGAAATCCCGCTGGGAGTCCGATCGAACACGACTTAAGAGAGCCCATTATCGGGCCAATTTCATGGCAATGCGGCTGGCGAAACAGCAATATTTCTCCAGCTGTATTGCTTCTTCAGAATGTTGTCCAGCAGAGCTGTTTTCGGTGGTCCGGGATCTTCTTCAACCGGGAAATCTGGTGGAGGTCCCGGACTGCTCATCAGCTCACTGTGATGAGTTTGCCATTCATTTTGAGGGGGAAATTGCTCAGATTTGCAGTGGGTTGGACATATCCATTACTGCAGAATCAGAGGATGTATCCAGTGCACTGTGCTTAGGTCAAGTATTAATGGATGAGTTTCAATTTTTGAGATTTGAGGATGTGGACAGGGTGCTTGGATCTGTCCATTCTACCACCACTCCGCTCGACCCTTGCCCATCTTGGCTAATTGGAAGATCTGACAAGGGGGGTTGCACCTGGGTCCAGGAGGCCGTGAGACAGGGAGTGGTCCCTACCACCTTGAAAGAGGTGGTAATTTGGCCACTCCTAAAAAAGCCTAACCTGGATCAAAGGCTGGTGGTTAACTACCGACCAGTGGCGAATCTCCCTTATTTAGGTAAAGTGTTGCTTTATGGTGGTTCTGCTCCTTCCTGGCTGACTGTGTCCAGAGGGTGGTGCTGGAGGATGGCTGCTCTGTCCCATGTTGTTTACGTCATGGAGTTCCTCAGGGCTCGATACTGTCCCCCACACTGTTTAACATCTACATTTCATCTCTTGTGCCAGTCATTTACCATTCCATTCTCCCCTCCCGACAACTACCCTATAAAGAAACATAAGATTGCTTTTTCTCTGGAGACAGAGAAGGCACACACAAAGTGTATCAGAGAAGATGGGATAAAATTTAGTCTACACACTAGGTGAGCCAACTGCAGTAAAACCAACAGTATTATCCACTGACTGGAGGAAAATATTGTCTTGGCTCAAGTGATAACTTTATTAGACCACTAAAATATCACTAACAGGTAGTTGTAAACTACCTGTTAGTGATATTTTAGTGGTCTAATAAAGTTATCGCCCTTCTTTGCCTTCAGAGTCTACACAGGTGTGTCACCTTGTCAATGCCTTAAGAGTCACATTTCTATCCTATGGAATCCCGGGATCTGTAGTTTTAAGAGGTAGTTATAATTCTCTACAAGAGAGCTACAGTTTGGGACACTGGAACTCTCTAATAGTTAATTCCAAATACTTCACCAAACCATAAAACCCACAGCTCCAGAAGCTGAACCACTGCAATTAAATTAATAAACTAATAAAAATAAGTGGCATCAAACCACTTTAACTGTGTAGAGTACACTCTTAAGCCTAAATCCAACTGTTAGTCTCAACTAGAGTAGACCCATTGAATCAATCAGAAATGGGTAAGTCAACACTTGAATAAATGTCATTGATCCAATAGGTCTATGTTAGTTTAGACTTACACTGGATTTATGTCTCAGCCTTTACACTGCAACAGGTCTATTCACCTTAACAGTCTTCTTTGCAAATTTGTCCAGCGCTGTGCCTTGAGACTTAAAAATTTTCACATTGGCCTTGAGCAGATCTTTCCGCTCCATACCTTCTTTCCTTGGCATGGAGCCTACCAGTATGGCTACATCAAGATCTTTGAATGCGACATCTTCTTTGTCAGTTGCAATTACCTCTATATGCAAAGAGAAAGAGATCACCCATTATATTTTAAATAATAATTTATGGCAAAATTTGGAACGGAAGAATTACGTTTGGCTGAAATATGCAAATTAATAGGTCTGCTATTATTTATATTCAAGTGCAAATCTATCATTCCATAGGCAAATGCTTCATATATACTACACTATATACCACACATAAATTTGAAATTGCAGAAGTGATTTTTGCAATTTTCAGATTGTCTGCATGGAACTTGGTCATGTCCCTTTGATATATGGCCACAAAGATCAGTTCTGCAATTTCTGATTTATGCTACATAGCCTGAACAGGATTCTGGACATAGTATTATAACTACACTGAAAAAAGGTTGCTTCCTTGCTTTTATTTAAAATGGACTTTATTTAAACTTTTTGTATACTGTAACAAATCACAAATCACTTTCCTATCCAATTTTTCCCAAGGATACAGATATAGTTTAAAATATTTAGATATTATCTTTTATCTTATGGTACAAAGATAATTTACAATCTATAATTAAAACCTTCAAATGACAGTAAAATCTGCAAAAAAAAAAAAGGGGGGGGGAAGATACATGAAACAGATAGCTATACCACTAAACATCAGAAATCATTTTAATGAATCAGCGGCTGGCATAGCCAAGTAAGTATTCACCACTGAAATTAACTATGCTACATTGCAGTAAATACCGTTAGGTCTGCATGAAATAAGTTTTGACTCAATAAGCTTTCCTTTTCATTGGTACTAATACAGTGCTGCCTCGCTTAGCGACGTTAATCCGTTCCAGGAAAAACGTCGCTAAGGGATTTCGTCGCTAAGTGGTTTAAAAAAGCCCATAGAAACGCATTAAAACATGTTTAATGCGTTCCTATGGGCTTAAAAACTGACCTTATGCGAAGATCCTCAATTGCGGCAACCATTTTGGGTGCCTCTAAAGTGAGGCAAAACAGCGGGCAGCCATTTTGTTTACCTGGCGGCCATTTTGGAACTGCCGATCAGCTGGCTGAAAACGGGGGCTTTGCAATGATCGCTTCCGCGCGATCATTGCAAAGCGATTTTTCCCCATAGGAAACATCACAAAGCAATCGCTTTTGCAATCGCAAAAACAGCGTTGCAAAGCAATTTTGTCGCTCAACGGAGCGATTGGTAAGTGAGGCACTACTGTACCTTATACAGCAAAACTTGTGTGAAAACATCCACTTTTTTTCACTGCTGTGGATTAAACCTTTTAAAAATAACTTCTGCTATTTGACTTTTAAACTTCATACTTCATTCCTTAGGGAGATGTTTCATTTAATAAAAGCCTACTGGAATAGGCTATTACATGCCCTACAGAAGTACCAAATTCATCTGGCTGGACTGGCTAGTAAGCAATAAATAAATTGGAAATACATTAAAATCAGCCTACTATATATCTGCTTCTTTTTTACCCGTTAATAGGGGGAGGGCACAATCTTGCAATTCCATAAGGACACCATCCAGTACTGTCATCATGGGAGTGATATCCAGAAGCACAAGAACAAGAGGCTGCAAAACAATTAAGAACTGTATAAATTACTTAGGATAATATTTAGGTGGCAATATCAAGCAGGCCGCACTCAAGAACAGACCGAACAGATTCCTTTTGTCGTGTAGTTAGAACCATACCAATTACTACATCCATGAAGTACAATATACTTACAGTACTCAAGAGAAAATTAGACAGCCATCTGTCAGATACAATTTGATATGGATCCCTGCATTGAAACTCTATGATTCTGCCTTAGTTTTGTACTGGACATACATGCAGCAAAAAAAAAAGCACAGTAATGAGCACTTTAGTGCTACATAACAAAACCTTCTCCCTGCCAAAAAGGTTAATACTTTAAAGATGTGCAGTATGGTCAGTGTCTTATTCTTGCTGCTGAGGTCTGATACCAAGTGCAAAATGACCTTTAGGCCTATCACTAAAACTCTGGGGCATGTCCCAATTTCTTTTCTCCATTACCTGATCTGCACCGAAGACATCACCCTTAGCAATGCTGTACAGCAGAGAATATGCAATCTGTCCAGCAGCACCTGTTACTAGGACTCGGATGGGTTTAGACTGCAAGAAAAACAATTTTTGCAGATGTCAGTGAACAGCATCAGATAACAATTCTTCACTTATGAAACACACATAGTACAATTTCTGCAAAAGAAACACTGATAAAGGTTAGCATTTGGCATATACTTTTCTAGGACAGTTTTTACAATCCACCCCCTATTGTAGTCAACAGGATACATCCTGCTGGTTTCCAACAGGGAGCTGAACAGATTATCAGAAGTAATTACAGTCATTCTGTCCTGGTATAGCCAAGATTTGTTTTTCAAAAATTACAGATGGAATGAAAACCTTTAAAGTGGAAAGCTCCTACTTATCACCAGCAAGAGACTTCTCAAGAACTACAGTTGTAGAAGCAGACTAATTAACTGAAAGACTTTTTAAAATTCAACGTTATCATACAATAGAGCCCCAGGCAGTTGAATTAAGGATGGATGGGTTGTGTGACATGTTAATTTCAGGTAAACTGGTCTTCTGCTTGTCCTGACACTGATACCAGAGAGAATGAAAGTGCCTTAGAACCTCTCAACAGTTACTGATGTTACTAATGATAGTAATGTTCTGGACTATCTAGCTGGACTGGATATTAGGGGCATTGTGCTGCAGTGGCTCTGATCTTTCCTATCCGGTCATGCCCCAAAATTGATGCTAGGGGATCACTGTTCAACATCATAGCTGTTGGCACATGGTATCCCAGAGAGTTCTATTTAGCCCCCCCCCATCTTATATAACACTATATAGAACCACTTGGAAAGGTCAATTGAAGCTTTGGGATGAGTTGTCACCAATATGCAGATGGGTTCCAGCAATACTGCTTCCTGTTATTGAACACCAAGAAAGCAGTCTATAATCTTCAATGCTCCCTAAGCATAACAATGGGATGAACAAGCTTTTGAAATTAATTCCTGACAAGGTACAGGTTCTGCTGGTTCACAGAAAATCTGATTAGAGGATTGAGAGAATATATTGAATCCCAAAGTTGCACAGCTGACTAAACTATAACTTTTCCTGAGTAGCTGTGACACAGCAAGTCATCCATGCTTTAGTTACACGGTGCCTTGGTTACTGCAAAAAGTTCTATGTTTCTGTGTCCTTGAAGAGTGTCCAGGAATTTCACCTGGTTCTATATACAGCAGCTAGGCTGCTAACTGGTATGTGATACTGAAATCACATTACCCCAGTACTGAAAAACCTGAACTGGCTGGTAATTTACAATTCAATATGTTGATTTTAACCTTTAAAGCTCAAAATGGCTTGGGGCCTGGTAATCTAAGGAATTTCTAGTCTCATTATGAACTTGGCCAGATGTTTAGATCTTCAGGATAAGTCTTCTTCAGAATATCGACACCTTGTGGAGGCCTAACCAACAGACCATGAAATACAGTATTCAACATTTACGCGTTTTATTGTTCACCTTATCTTTAATTTTGTTACTATCCTGCTTTGACTACTATCCCTCAGTGGAAAAGCAGGAGAGAAATATAATGCATAAATAAAATTGATTCCAGACAAATGAGAGGAAATTACAGAAGGAGATACCTAGTGAAATGCCTAACTAAAGTGACAGTAAGACAGGCAAATTACACACTGCCCCAGAGAACATTCATGTATATATTTTTAAAAAGCTAACACAGTTAACTCTGTAACACAGATGAGTCAAGGCTGTTATCTGGAAAAATGCTATTCATGCTGATTTTAAGGCAGCATACAGGCATTTGATCAAAATGCAAACAATTTAGGTTTTCACTGCTCCTTTTCTATTTCAAAGGAGACATTTAATCTTAGTAACAGAGTTAGACTGAAAAGTTTAATCAAGAAAATTAAGAACGCTTATAGGCTACTTTCATTTACTAAGATCATAGTTCAGTTGACAACTTTGCAGGTTATATAATGTTGTATGACAAATGTTTGAAGCTAGTCCAACCTATAACTATCTTTATGATTCCCTTCTTTTATTAATTACTGGTCAAAATCTTGTTAATTAAATTATACCTGCATAAGATTGATGATGACACTGGCAGGGGAGATTGGTGGTAATTAAAGAGTTCCTGCTTTGATGGGGAGTGGGGTGGGAATTGCATACACTCAGTCTTATTATGGGTAAGTGTCAGGACTGGAGAGGGAACTTTAATTACCACCAATCTCTTCAAACCTCCATGAAGCTATCAGTAGTAGCAGATTATTGGTAATTAAAGATTTCCTGCTTCTGATCAAGGGCCTGCACAGCTCACAATGAAACTGATAGTGAAGCTAGTTTCTGGTGAGTCAGGCAATCTGCTAGATCAGAGGTCTCCAAACTATGGCCTGCCTTGCCTTTTTATCCGGCCCAGCGTGTGCGTGTGTGTGGCCGTGCGTGCAGATGTGTACACATACTGCACATGTGTCTTCCTTCGGCCCTCAAAAATGTGGAGCATATATGATGTGGCCCTCCCGCTGAAAAGTTTGGAGACCCCTGTTCTAGACTGAAGCAGAAACTCTCCAATTACTGTTAACCTCCCCCTGCTAGTGAAACCATTGCCTTTATGCTAACATTATTTACTCAACAGCAGGGATTCCCAAACTGTGCACCGTGGCTCCATGGGGCACCCAAAATCTGAACCAGGGGTGTTGGGAAAAAGGGAGAGAACATAGAGCTCCTGTCAAATGAGAACTGGAAGTAGAGGCTGTGTGCCTGCCTCTCCTTGCCCCATCTCTATGACCCCCAGTGGAGGTGCTTGCCAGGTGGCCTTGTGAGTGTTGAGATCTTGCCACTGGTGTCAGTAAAAGCTCTGATGGCCCCTCCAAGCAAGGGGAGTCACGGCCTGTGGTCAGTAAATCAAGGGAGATGAGAATCCAAAATGTTTGGGAACCACTGCTCAACAGGATGTCAATGACAAAAAGTTAAAGGAAATGGAGTAGTCCCAATAGTGCTTGCATAAATCAAAGAACTATAAATTACTCCATATGACTGGGAAGAACAATTGCAGAGAATCTAGAAAGGTTTATTATTGCCAATATTCCATTTATATATCCAAAAAGCTATTTTCAAACCAACATTAGAGAAACAGTGGATAAACATCTTCCATATTATAGAAGTACAATTATATTACATAATGATGGAAAAATGGGGAAACAGAAGCCACTCAGATACAGTGGTACCTTGACTTACGAACTTAATCCGTATTGGAATGGCATTCGTACGTCGAAAAGTTCGTAAATTGAGGCAAACTTTCCCACAGGAATGCATTGAAAACCATTTAATCTGTACCTGCTGTTTTTTGTTCGTATGTTGAGGCCCTGTTCGCAGGTAGAGGCATTAGTTCCCATAGGAACTAATGCAAAGCCGGTTAATCTGTACTCTACCACTGGGGGAGATTTTTTCTTCTTCTTTTGACCTAAGATGAACTTAGGTCAAAAAAAGGGCAGGAAAGGTTTTTTCGGGGGGTTTTCGTTTGTAAGTTGAGGCTCCATTCGTAAGTCGAAGCAACTTTTTCTGAATGGAGTCATTCATAACTCGAATCGTTCACAAGTGGAGACGTTTGTAAGTCAAGGTACCACTGTACATCACTGAATTACTGTATTATTTTATCATATATTTGAGAAGTGTTAAATTATACAAAGAGTAAGCTTGTACATTTGAAGAGTAAGCATATGATGATACAGAATAAACTGTGGATATTACTTTTGAACTGAATATATGTTGCATTTTAATAATATTTAATGGAGAAAAGATAAATATTCATGAAGTGAATAAATTTCATATCAAAGGCAGATATTTAGAGTGATACCATCTAAAGTTCCAATTATGAAATAAAGCTTATTGTTATACAGTATTTGCAGCAAGTAATAGTCATAAACTGAACTTCAGAACTTCTTTCATCAATGCTACTGTGTATTAACATGAACAAACTGGAAGGCTTTCCCTGCTTGTGGTGCTCTTTTCCCTGTGTTGAAAACACCATTATCCTATGTCAAAAGAAATGGAGAAAAGCCTCCCAGTCCAGACTTGCTGACTCTGTAATCAGGTTGTGCAGTATTTGGGATACCCTCTTATCCCTCTTCTAACAAGACATAAGGAAAGGAAAGGTCTGGAAGTTAGAAACTAATTTGCAAAAAGTACTGTATATACTCGAGTATAAGCCTAGTTTTTCAGCACAATTTTTTGCTGAAAAAACACCCCCCTCAGCTTATACTCTAGTTAGTGTCAAAATTACTTGTTCTCCCCTGCAGTGTGGGTGTTCTCTGGATTCATCTACGGGCGCCTGCAGCCTCTGTGGGTGGTCTGATGACCCAGGTTAAGTACACTGCATTTCCACTTCCAGGACACTCCCATCCTCCTCCTCCTGCATATTCTATGTACCCACCTTCGTCCTCCATCCTCTGTCTCCCTCTATCTTGTTACTCAGCAGTAGAGCAGTAGATAAGTGCAGCATCCGGTATGAGTCCACCCTCCGCAGGCAGTGAAGTGTGTCTCGCAGCTCAGAAGGGCAGTATCTTCAAAAACATTTAACCTACTGATGCCTCAATTAATGTAATTTTACTGGTATCTATTTTTGTTCCTGAAATTTACCAGTAGCTGCTGCATATTCCACCCTTGGCTTATACTCGAGTCAATAGGTTTTCCCAGTTTTTTGTGATAAAACTGGGTGCATCAGCTTATATTCGGGTCAGCTTATACTCAAGTATATACGGTATATTAATTTAGACAACAAATCTGTAAGATAACTTCTTAAAATTTTGCAGATTTTGTTCTTTAGTGTGTCAAACTTGGTATTTGTAGCTATGGACACAGCATGAATTAGGGTAAATGGACATTGTTTTTTCCATGACTGGCTGAAAGCAAGCTACCTATGAGGAGTTTCCCACCTTCAGCTCCACATCTCAGAAAAAAACTGGTAGCTTTAACATTTTGAAAGGCATAACTTTAGTAACTTTTTCATAGCCTGAGGGAAAAAAAATAGTTAATAGAAAGCGAAGCATACTTGAAGTCTATATAAGCACCCAGTCTTCTTACTTCACAACTATCTTATGAAGACTGGCAGTAGAAAGCGATAATTATTTAGGCACTGTCCCATTTCTTTTGAAGCAGACCACATCCTAATGCTGAAGTCTTTCAAACAAATCTATCACGAACTATAAATTTTCTATCCATGCACGTATATATAAATAGAATGTTTACTTTACATCAGTGGTTCTTAACGTGGGCGATAATGCCCCCCAGTGGGCGATTTCATTTTTCAGGGGGGCGGTAGAACGAAAAGGGGCGGCATGGGGGCGCTGGAGCAGAAGGGGGCGGTAGGGGGGGCGCTGGAGCAAGCCAAACCTGTGAAGATGGCTGCAGCCTTTTTACAGTGTGCATGAATATATATTTTCCTCCAATTTTAATTTAGTTTCAGACTTTTTGTCTTGAAATTTTTAGTTCCTGCATTTGTTTTTATGCCCTTTTTATATTTCTTTTTGCATCTTAAAATTCATTTGCAACTAAATCATTAAATGTTACTTTTGGGGGGGCATTTCATTTTCTTGGAATTTAATTTTGTTTTCAGGGGTCATTGGATTTAACTGTCTTAAATAAATAAATAAATAAATAAATAAACAAACAAACAAACAAACAAACAAACAAACAAATAAAGATATCGTCACCGCGGGGAGGGGGCGATGATAACTTCCTCAATGGCTCAAGGGGGCGTTTCTTTCAAAAAGGTTAAGAACCACTGCTTTACATCATCATCATCATCATCATCATCATCATCATCATCATCATCATTATCATTATTATTATTATTATTATTATTATTATTATTATTATTATTATTATTATTATTATTATTATTATTATTATTATTATTATTATTATGGTCAAAACCCAGCAAGAAATAGAATGTTTACAAGGAAACCCTAAGCACCTCAGCTAAGATAAGAAGATACATGAATAATTGTGAGCCAATATGGAAAAATGGCTAGACATGTGAACTGAGCCCAAAGTTTAAATCTATACTTGACCATGAAACTCACAGAGTCACCTTGCAATAGGCAGATCCTATCATCTTGAACTAACTAACAAGACTTTTGTGAGAACAAACTGGAGAAAAGAAAGTTATGTGTACTACTGCTTGAAGATTTCATTATGGAATAGAGATGATAAACTCTAATTCTGTACAGGTGGATCTTGACTTGAGAACTTAATCCATATTGGAAGGCGGTTCTCAAGTCAAAAAGTCTGTAGGTCAAGTCTCCATTGACCTACAGTGCATTGAAAACCGATTAATCCCGTAACAGGCCGTTTTTGTTCCATTTTGGTTTTTTTCTGGTCTGTAAGTCAATTCTCAGGCTGCAAGTCAAACCTAAATTTTGCGGCCAGAGAAGTAACTCAAAAAGTTTGTAAGTCAAGCCGTCTGTAAGTCAAGGGTCCACTGTATTATCAGACAACATAAGTTTTGTAAAGTGTCCAACGTGTGAAGACTAGGCCTCAGTTTTATAGGATTTAAAAGAGTTTTGTACAGAGTATTTATCTTAACCATTCAAGCTCCTCAAGAATTCAATATTCAGTGTACAAGATATCAGGAAATTCTACAGACTCACACTGGGTTTTTGTCTCCACAGATATATACTTATTAACAGCAATATATGGATATGAGAAATACCGGCTGCTCAGTTATGACTGAAGCAATTCTAATTTGCCAGCTTCCCTTCCTCCTCCATTATATAATACTGCACATTCTTGGAAGCTCTATTAAAATCCCCTGGACTAATTACAACAATTGTTTTAGTGATCCTTATACCTTTTGGAGTCCTATAGATAAACACAAGCTTGATTTAAAAATATCTAGAAAGTCTTAGGTAAAGTACAAACTGAAGAGTGGACTGTGGTGTGTTATTACTGTCTAATTAAGCAAGCAGTTTTCATTTGAACAAAAAAACTGTTTAAAATTAAAATCTGATTTCTGAGCCCAAATTAAAATGAAAATTCTTGCACAAAGGTCTAGAAGGCACTATGAACACATTGTGGCAGACCCAGTGGCTTGAGATTAAAGTACAGTAATCTAATATACATAAGATTAGCTTTATGGATCCATTTTAACTGGAACAGAATAAGAGTCCTGACAATGCTTGGACTCCACTTTGAGCTGCTGTATTAGTACTGTATAGAATATCAGGCTGCTAAGACTATACAAGCTAGGGATACAAGCAGCTGATCACAAAAAATATAAACTGCATAATAATGGCATCTGTTCTATCATGTTACAACCTCCAGAAACATCTGGATGTAGATCTGGAACAGGTAAAATTTCAGCACAATTGTGACACTATTATGGAAAATAATTGTTTGTGAAAAACAAAACAAAAAAGGGCATAATGAACAAACTGCAACTGAAAACAGTGTTCCATGTTATTCTTTACTGCAGCTCTTTCTCCATAATCTCCCACAAATCATTTAATCCTGATGATGTCAAAACATAGGATTTATTTCCAAGTAAAACCAACTAGTTTAGCAAATTTAACCATTTGTAGTATTTTAGAGTATTCAAATCACCAATAATTTTTTCTGAGGAGGAAAAACCGAACATGCAGGCAGTGTTTTATATTGGGTACTTGCTCCTCCCTGAGTGAGGAAAAAACATCTGTATGGTCATATAATATTAAGCCAAAAACAAACAACTCCCATGATTTACACATTTGCAAATACTTGATCAATATGTAGTGGCAAGTGTGCCATGCCTTTCATTTTAAAATGTTGTGTTCCAGCTTCTTGAAACTATACTCATGACACAAATTTGGAAATGAAATCTGCAGCTGCTTGAAGAGCACCTTGAAAAATCCTATGAGGAACATTCTAGTGATACCGCTGGATCACACACTGCAACAGCTGCAGAAGCTAAGACAATAAGTGGAGTGTTGTGATCGGGCAAGCCTGCAACTCCTTTTGCAGTTGTCCCCTGAAGAATCATACCAAAATATCCTGGTTATTAAAGATCTTCTGTTCCATCCACCTTGAGTCAATGTGACCCATGTGCCTGCGCACGCGTACACACACACACACACACATTCACTGGGGATCTATCAGTACCCTTGAAGTCACAGAAAAGAGGACGTTCTAGTTTTCAAATATCTTGCCCTGAAGCTCAGCAAAGAAGAGTGAGCTATGTCACCCCCTCCTCCCACCTGAGCTGTAAAGGCACAGAAGCTCAAGATGGCACTTGTACCACAACCTAGATAACTTTACCTTGAACCTGTCAATGGCCTGCAGGAATAAGCACTCACTGCAATACAAGGGAACCAGAAACACCTTTCTTTTTTGCTTATTCTGACTTCCGTACATGAAAGACTTCATCTCTGTTCCTCCAAAGACTCTTGATCTCTAACGGTGGTGAGGTTCGGAACCTAACACCATCCACTGGCCTTTTTCAGCCAAGAAACGTTTGCCCACACCCAAGCCCTCCTGAAGAGCCTTTCCCCCTTAGCGCATCTCCTACCTTCCCTTTCTTCAAGGGCTGCCATGGCCTGTCACTGTCACTTTCGCCTGACAAAGCCAATACAGTACCGGTATTATTTGTGTGTGTGTGTGTGTGTGTGTGAGAGAGAGAGAGAGAGAGAGAGATACTGCAATGCCTGAACTAGACCTGTCTGGGGCCTGGCTCTGCAATCAGATCCACGCCAGTTCTGTGTGGATTCTGGGTGTCCGTTTCATCTTCTGAAAAGAAGCGCTGAAAAACGATGCCACCAAAGGGAAAGAGCCCGGGCCCCTCGGGACCCCCCCCCTCGCTCCCCATTCAAGCGCTTGAGTCCCCCACCTCTCTTTTTAGCAGCTGGAGAATACACACACACACACACACACACACACACACACACACACACACACACACACACACACACACACACACACACACACACACACACACACACACACACACACACACACACACGGAGGGACATCCACACCCCCTCACCCCACAGAAAAAAGGGAAACGACAAGCAGGAACAGCGCTGCTTGCTTACGGCCCTTTCCCTCCTTCCCTGGGGGTCGGTCTTCTTCTTTGCCCGGGGGGGAGGTCGGAGAAGGAGGGGATAGATGTGCAACTAACTCCTCTCTCCCGCCAGGTAGAAAAACGAGCGCCTCAGTTTTTTTTTTCCTGCCCTTCCCCTTTGACTGAGGCTTGGTCCGAGGTCTCGCCAAAACGCTTTATTCCTCCCCCCCCATTCCCGAAAGGAAGAAGGGGACCCACAACGCCCGAGGGTGTAACACGACCGCTCCGAGTTCAGCTTCACTAACCATGGCGATAACAGGAGACAAAAACCGGCTCGGCTCCTCGAGGTCACCTCTAACTAAGCCCAGCCACAGCGACCGCGGAGAGAAGGAGAACGCGCCCCCGAAGGCTATCAAAAGGGGGCGGAGACAAAACCACCGCCCCCTCGCGGCCGCCCTCTCCTTCTGCCATCTGGGAGTCGGAGTCCATCGCTGTGACAGCAGTGCAAGAGAGGAAGCGAAAGCTAGGAGGGAAGAAACTACCGCTCCCAGAATGCTTTGGAGGCAACTGCGCATGCGGATTGCTGCGTGTCCGTCCCTAGGGAAGGGGAAAGACCCCCCCCCCGACTCTACCGAAGATAAAGATTTGCTGCTAAATTTGACGTAGAAATCACGCGGTTCTTCAAGGGTGGTAGTTAATACGCTTGCGTAGAAAAGGATTAGGGCACTTTTTTTAAAAATTAACGATTTTATTAGAAAGTAACTACTTTTCGTACAGTTTTGCGCTAATCCGTTAATGGTGGGGTTATCAATCTCAGGGCTTCTTTCACTTGCTGTAATAGAGCTGAGATTAAGTTGAGGGTGCAACTACACAGCAGGAAGAGTGCAGATAGATCCGTTGTGAATTCACACCTTGGAATTCAGTTTTCCCTGGGTAAATTCACTTTAGTCGACCAGACAGTCAGCAGAGCTAGAGGGAAAGGAAGAAATTGCCAACCAGCCCTTGTTCCCAGCTGGTTAAGGCAGCTTCTGCTGTAGCCATCCAGCTTTGTGGGAAGCACAACTATAGCAGAAGCTGCTTTAAATTGCAAACAAGAGCTGATTACTGATGGAGGACACAGAATGATTAATATATGCAAAGATCCATTTATTACTCAATTACTGTAATTATTGTATGCAGGATGCATCTCTGAGATTCCCTGACCAGTCAACACAGCATTCTGTAAGCTATTACTGTACTGATAGGACGGGGCAGCTAGCATAAGGACCATATTTCTTAGGGTGGTAGGTGGGCAGTATGGGCTTGCTCTATGTCAAAATTGAAGTGCAACCTCAAGTAATTAACAGCTCAATAGTCAAGTTCCTCTGTTAAGGAAACATTGTTACTTTGCTTATTATCTGTATCCTGCCCTGGTCATGACTCTCATCTAAATAGAGAAGGTATGTTTTTGCTCTCTTTGTGCTTGAAGACATGGATTTTGATCTACAAAAGTTCACGCTGAAATAAGCTAGTTTGCCTTTCTTTCTCTGCTTTCCCCCTTTAATATTCCCAGTGGATTATATTCTGATGTTTTGAATCATGGCCACAGAAGCAATATGGCACATTTATAAACTACATCCTTTTTATTTGTCTATTTTTGTATTTATAATTATTGGCTTATTTCAGATATGTTTATACCACCTGACTTAGTGACATGCACACCTTTGAGTGATAGTATAGGTTGCCCCAAACTACCACCACCCGAAACCAAATAAAAAGCCCCATAATAAACAACAGTCATAAACAAAATTAGAAATTAAACCCCAAACAAATAATCCAAAACTAGATGATGGTGGTGTAAGGTGAATCAGGATCCTGCAGCTACCTCAAGGGAAGAATATTTTAAATGCTTCTTTGAAGAGTTTCATCTTCAACATCTTCTTAAAGATAGTGGGGGAGGAAGTCTGATGAATCTCAAACAGGATCTATTCCACAAAGATGGGGTCACAACCACGAAGCCTTAACTCCTGGTGGAGACCTTCTTCGCCTCTCCTGGCTACTGTAAAAGTGAGGCCTGGAAAGAATGAACAGAAGTTCTTGAGGGGAGATGTTTCTGCAGGTAACAAAGAGCCAAGCTGCTAAGGGCTTTGTATGTTAGTACCAAAACCTTGAATCTGGCTTGGAAAGGAACAGGAAGCCAACACAGGCAAGCCAGGACTGGCAAAACATGATCAAACTTATTCATTCTAGAAATCAAGTTGGCCTCTGCATTCTGCACCTGCAGCAGTTTCTGAATCAGTTTTAAGGGGAGCCCCATCTAGAGAGTGTTACAGTAGTTGTTCTTTGAGATCACTGGCACATGAACCAGCATTGTCAAGGCCGCCTTTCTCCTGATGAGGGGACTCAAAATGTTAAAACAAGTAATGCTAAAACCACAATAAGTTACAGATTCAAAAGCAATTCAACTATGAGTGATTTGGATTAAAGTTACTATACTTCTTTATGTCCAGATAATGCAATTTCCTGGCATCATTTATTTATTTGACTTGTATGCTGTCTGCACTCTGCAAGAGTCTCTGGAAGGCTTATCTGAACACCACTCGTGTGCCTAATTATTAACGGACAATTTTAAAGCCCCTGATTTCCCTTCTTAGTTTTTTTACCTTTGAACTGGTTCTAGAACGGACTCAGATATTCAAAGAACACCTTCAACTAGAAAACTACTTTTTAAAAAGAAGAATGTATGGTCATAGTGTACCAACACCCAGAAGGTTGTCACAAAGGCAGATGAGTTTAATTTAGTTAATTTAATGAATTTTGATTGTTATTTTATGTAATTGTTTTTGCTTTGTGCACAGCCCTGAGTGACCATTGGTCAAATGGGCTGTATAAAAATCAAAACAAAAGATAAATAAGTATAAAATTGTCCATGTACATTTTCTTTTTCTAATCCAGCCCAGAATTGTATTCAGAAGCCTTGTTCTTAATCTTCATACCAAGCATGTTTTTCGAATATTGCTTAAAAGATGCAGTAAGGAATGTCCTTGTTTAATTCTACATTTTCTTTCTGAATTAAGATGCTGCTGCCCAGTCACAGCTAGTGTATTTCTAAAAGCTGGATTTCTGAACTGATTTCTTTGAAGAGCAACAAACGTCCAAAAGGGAACAAAAGTTTATTCCTATTTATTTAAGTTTCTGAATACTATCAAACGGAATGCAAAATTAATTCAGTGTCAGATCATCAGTGCAACCTCCGTTAACTTCCATAGCCTAGTTTTAGAAGAGGTAGCCCTGTTAAGTCTGTGCCAGCACATCAGGCAAAATCGAAAGAAACCAAACAAGACAAAACGACGTGGCACCTTAAAGACTTAACTGTTGTATAACTATTATATAGTAGTTATATGATAGTCAGTCTTTAAGGTGCCACGTGGTTTTGTCTTGTCTTTTTTCTCCCCCTTTAGATTCAATAGTTTAGAACTCCGCAAAGGTTCTATCATGTTTTATCTCTGTGCTCGCTTGCCTCGCTCTTCTTGCGCGCGCACGAATGAAGTCGAGACGAAATGGGGCGGGTCTTTCCCGCCTCCCCTGAACAACGAGCTTTTGCTCCGCTGGTTGCCAAGTGACGAGAGGAAAGCGCGCGCCCTGGGGAGAAAAAAATCCCGGGCTTGCGAGGAGGAGGTGCTGCTGTCGCCGCCTTCAGCCGGCCGACGCTGCTCTGCGTGGGGTCTTTTGCTTTTCTCGAAGGGTGAGCTTCAAGGAGGCGGGTCGCGGGTCGGGGCGGGGGGAGAAAGAGAGTTCCAAGTATCCGCGAGGGCAAGGAAGGACACGGAACGACCAGTGACAATTTCCTCACTTGGTCTTAATGTCCGGCAGCCGGCGGGTCTTCTTCTGTTGACGGTGTTGTGTTCTGTTGTCGTAACGTCCTGTCAGCTTCAACTTTGCTCTTTGGGGCTTCTTCGCGCCCCATCTTCCCCTGTTCTGCTGCCGAGCGTGGTTCATGCACGCGCGTTCCGCAGAACACTAAACATAACACGCGTGTTTAGTGTTACCAATGCGGATGTGCGCATTTGCCTTTTTTTGCTGGAAGCCTCCTTGGTAAGGCGGATGAGCTAAGGTGAGCTGTAGGAAACCTGTGCTCTCAACTCAAGGGAACGCTTCTGGCAAAAGCTCTTGTGCTACTTAATATAATTTGAGTAACTGGGTAAACATTAGTGTGTATATATTAAAATGTATAAGTGGAACAAAACAGAATAAAGTTTCAGTTTCTTTCCTTTAGTCCAGCCTGGTGAGTGGAAATTATCCCCACCAACCTCCGCTGGTTTTGTTGAATGTTTAGGAGGAGAATGCATTTGCAGTGCCTTGACTTTTAAAATACTGTCACTGTTATCTGAATGGTTCCAATGGTTTATATACCCAGCTGGAATAAGGAGTGGGTAAGATGTTAAGATCTGCCCATCCTTGTAAGATAATCTCACACAGGGTGGCTGAGAATTCTGACCCCAAGAGAGGCCCGGAAAACAATCAGCAGAAATCGGGCCTTCTCGCTGGTTGCTCCGCAATTAAGGAACAGCCTCACACTCAAAATCCGGCTGGCCCCTTCAATGGGCACCTTTAAAAAACCCACTAAAAACCTGGTTCTTTAGGCAAGCCTTTCCAGATTAAAAAAACAACACACACACATCTTGATGCTATAATGAATCAGGGAGTGGGAACTTAACATCTAACCTACCACTGTGCTTTTCATGTTAGTTTATTTTACTGTATTATGTTTTTTCGTTGTATTTTATGTTATTTTTATTTTGCACATTTATATTTTATGGATGTTGTTGAGTTCTTTGCTATTATGTTATTGTTACTGTTTAGTTGTTGAGTGGCCTTGGCTGCCAGATGGGCGATATAGAAATCAGTCAATCAATAAAATAAATAAATAAGATGTTTTGGTATTTTGAAGCATTGCTTAGTCATTTTGATAGTCTCTTTAATAAAGCTTTTATAGACTCCAGGTACATAGTTTAAAAGTGTGCTGCTTAGTGACCTTCTATCTCCACATCCCAGCTGTTTTAGAGTTAAAGTTATTTCAGTGGGACTTGCTTCTCTCCAAGCAGACATCCATTTTTTCTGAATAAGGGTACACCTGCACTTGCAGAATTGGGTCACTTTTGATGCTATTGGTTTGCGGTGTCCACACATGTTTTGACTTAGAGTGATCCACCCTATTCCTTTTTAGAGCTGCCTGGCTCCTTTTTGGCCCAGCAGTAAGATTGCAGGGTTTTTGGTGCAATTTGGAGTGCTCCTAATTAGCCTCCTCAGTAGCCCTTGCAGATGGTTAGTCCACACCAAAATAGAGCTGTGGGCAGTGTTATCTGAGGCACAACTGTGTGACTTATTTGGTAGTTTGTGGCATTGATAAAGATTATGGAGAACCCCTGTCCTCTATATTAATTTACTCTACCCTTTAACATTTTTAAATATATTTTCCTATTGATGCAGTACTCTTCCAGATAAACAAGATACATTAGAAGTATTATGCACACCATGCTAGGTAGATACATTGTTGTTTCACTATGTCACTTTATTTAACAACAACAAAAAAGGAAAGTTTTGAATGGTGACTGTGGGAAAAAGTGGGGAAGGGGGCGGGAAGGGGAGTGTAATTGATTTAAAGGAGGTCCAACTGGAGTGATCCAAAGACCTGCCTGGATCCTTCTCACAGTAGAGAAAAAACTGATCCATGTGAATGGAAGAATTGCTCAATTGAGGGATGAAATAGATTGCAATGGAGATAAGAATCTTTTAAGCGTGAACCAGACCACTCCAACTACCCCCACTATAATGGGGTGATTTATGATTGATTTGAAGTATATCTGGAAGTTTTTCTTGATGCAAAGCATAAGATTGCTACTGATAATGAGCCTCTGCTTCTGGCCTTTTTACATTGATGCTATGTAGTTGCATTGGCTCCAAATTGTCCGTTGTCCTTATCTTTAAAGCCAGACATTGTTTGGGATCTGGGGGTGGGAGATCTCCTCCTGCATAAACCTTTCCATCGCTAGTGTACATGAAAGCCAATATTCTGCATCGTTGCAGGCTACAAAATGCAAAGAACAGAGACCTCCTTGGTAACAGCATGTGGACTACAGAGTACAGTGCCGAGGGAGAACTGGCAATTTGCTTCACTTAACACATTTGGGGAAAAGGCTGAAGCAATTTTATTCCAGCATGCTTTTAATGGCATTGTTCCCAGGCTTCAGTGTTTGTTTCTTCATTAATTAAATATTCTTTCCGCCTGGGAATTCAGGGTACTGAAAATGGCTCTCTACCACCCTGCTTTATCCTCACCATTCCTCTTGAGAAGAGTAACAGTTGACTTTGAGAGAGGGAATGAGAAAGCAAGATGCCCAAGGCCAAGCATTTAAATTAATGGTGGAGTGGAGATTTGAACCTGCAACCCCAAAATTGCAGTTCAGTACTCTTATCCACCAGACCATCCTGATTCTTCTTGCTGACTTTTCTTGTTTGCTTTGATTCCATTCTTTTCTTTTTTTTGACTTATATAACGCTACAAGCACTCTCCGGGCGGTTTACAATTTAGTTATACAGGCTACACATTGCCCCCCCCCCCAGCAAGCTGGGTACTCATTTTACCAACCTCGGAAGGATAGAAGGCTGAGTCAACCTTGAGCCGGCTACCTGGGATTTGAACCCTGGGTCGTGAGCACAGTTTTAGCTGCAGTACAGCGTTTTAACCACTGCGCCACGAGGCTCTTTCTTCTGTTTTATACTATTGATATATGAATTAAACTTTACCCTAGGGTCCAGTGTGTAGCAGATGATGTGAGAAGTATATTTTATGCCATTATTAACATGTTTAGTATATGTGTATACTTTTAGTAATTTCTGTTTAATTAAGTTGGATTTTCCTCACTTTTACCTTTATCAAAGTTTAATGTTTCTGTAGTAAACAAACCACATCACTCAAGTAAAAAGTAATGCAAACAACAGAAGAACATTTTTCAGAATCAGAAATGTGTATACCATTATGCTGACTTTACCAGTTAAGCACATCAGGTAGCTATTAAATGATCTCTAGCTTATTAACTAAGATTCATTCTTTTGGCCCCTTTTACTGTATCTCAATAGATATAAAACAACATTTTTTGCGTCTTTATCATTTATTCTATTTATTTATTTATTTATTCAATTTTTACCCCGCCCCTCTAGACAACGTCTACATGGGGCGGCTTACAAAAATTAAAACACATTAAAACAATGTAGAAAATAACTAGCATAATGCAATTATTATAATTAATACTATCCAAGATGGCAACATTAAGAACCAGAAAAAAGGGGGGGAAAAGAACTTAGGTGACTGGGGGGAAGGCCTGTCTGAATAACCATGTTTTTAGTTGGTTTTTGAACACACCCAGTGAGGGTGCCAGCCGAATTTCAGTGGGAAGTGTGTTCCACAGCCGAGGGGCAACCGTCGAGAAGGCCCGGTTTCTTGTTTTCTCCTTCCGGGCCTCCCTCGGCGTCAGTCCCTTCAGCCGTCCCTGCTGGCTATGTCGGGTGACTCGGGTAGATCTGGGTGGGAGGAGCGCGTGGACTAGAGTAGTGAGGGCCCCCCGATCAAGATATGGCTGCAGCTGGGCAATCCGCCATAGATGAAAATAGGCAGAACGGACCACGGACGCCACCTGGGTTTCCATGGTTAGCGCCGGGTCCAGATGTATCCCCAAGCTGCGGACCTCACTCTTTGTGGCAAGGGTTGTCCCTCCAAAAGAAAGGGAGTCACCTATGCCGCTGACGGGAGGGCCACCCACCCTCAAGACCTCCGTCTTGTCTGGGTTCAGCCTCAATCCATTTGACTGCATCCATTCTAGTACGGTGTCCAGGCAGCGCTGGAGGGACTGGACGGCATCCACTGAAGTTGGAGTAAAAGAGATGTAGAGCTGTGTGTCATCAGCGTACTGGTGACACAATGCCCCACACCCTTTGATGACCCCGCCCAGCGGCCTCATGAAGATGTTAAACAGCATTGGGGAGATGATCGACCCCTGTGGAACCCCACAATTGAGACTCCATGTATAATTAATATGCTTCATAGATCAGATGCTATAGGTCTCTTTATTACGTGCTGTCAAGTTGGAACTGACTTAGAGTAACACTCACAGGGCTTTCAAGGTAAGTGAGATCTTTAAGGAGTGGTCTTATCAGTTCCACTTCCCCAGTAAGCTTGCATGGCTCAGATAGGATTTGAGCCCAGGGCTTCTGAGTTCTAGTCTGTCACTTTATACTGCTGCAGTGGGTAACCTTTTGAGCTAATTGCTCTATATTTAAAAATGTCCAAATCCAGTTCATCAGTAAACCTATTTTATACTAAAAGTTATTAGCCATCAGAAATCTTTTAACAATGGGATTGGGCAACAGAACTTTAGATTGGTTCTTTCCTGATGCTTGCACTGTAACAACATATGTATTTGGTATAACTTTCAACTTACAATCATAACCAATCTTACTAAGTCTCACTGCCTCATGTGTGGTTTTCTTCTGAGTAAGCAGAATGCGGCAGTTCCTCTTGTTCCCTTTTGCAGTAAATTTGCTTGATTTATTTTCTTTCATGTTGGCAGTGAGAAATTATTGCTACAAAAATAAAGTAGTGGTTCTTCTATACTTGATTTGTACTACTTAGATGTGGAGAAGTATATTAGCATCTTAATTTAAAAAATGAAAATTTAAAAACAAAATAAAATGTCCCAACAAAGATTCAGATCCACTTTAATAGTTTTAAGGGTGTAGCTGTGTTAGTCTGTGGTGGCAAAACCAATGAAAAGTCTTGTGGTACCTTAAACGTTATGTTGTTGTGGCATAAAGCCTATGCCATAGTATATCGGTCTTTAAAGCGCTTTCTTGGTTGTGTTCAGTGGATTCATTCAAGGATTTATGAGATGTTGAATAAAAAAGATGGGGTTAAAGTGGCCTACTTGAGCCCCTAATAACCTAAAACATCCTGTGCATGGAGTTAGGATTGTAAAAATAGGATGTGTTGTGTTAGTAAGCTTCAGAAGGGAAAAGTAAGGACAGGGGAAGAGAGTCAATGTAATGTCTAGAGGGGTTAGATGGCGACTTGGAGATAGAGATACAAGTTACCATTGAGCTGTGAAACTTTCTGTCAGCTTGATCTACCTCATCTGCTTGTTGAAAGAATAAGTGCGAAAGAAGAGAGTCATGCACCATTGAACCCACTGAGGGAAAAGTGGACTATGAAAATAAGTGCTACTGATATTGACAATTTTCTGAAAGCTTTTCCCTTGTTGTCCTGTAATAAGGTACTCAAAGCCGAAGCCAACATCTGACCTGAGCTCTTTAATGCAATTTAGAATTTTATGTAGGTTTTCCAGGCCTCTGGGTTCTCCTGGTAGCCCCCAGAATCATTCCCCACTTAGGCATTTTTGGCTACCAGCCTGACCAGAAGGACAAAACTGTCAGGTTGTAGAAAAGATGCTGTTCTACTGCTTTTGTGTTAGCTCTTTCCCAACCCAGTTTGCAGGATTTTCTTTTTCACCATCTTCTTCGGGTAAAACCTAGCAGAACTGATTGTGCTGATCTGTTGCTGCTTCTCCTTCCAGTGATATTAAATTGGTCTGTCTGGAAAGAAGCAGCAGAGTTGTATTTAGTCTCTAATATGAAAATTTAGGTCCCATTTCCAATTGTACTAAGATGGGACTATGATCTGCAAATGTGTTAGGCAAAATGTCTATTTCCAATACTTCTTTCATCCAGCCTAGAGATATCCAGCATGCATCAATTCTTGACCAGCTTTCATGTCTAGCCGAGTAAAATGTAAAGTCCCTTGCACTTGGGTATCTTGTTCTCCTGGCATCAGCCATATTAACCATATTAAGCTCTTCTGCTAACTGTAGGAAGGGTTTTGGTAACATATTTCTTCTTGTTGTTTTCTTTCTTTCTCCTAGGTTTATATCTAAATGTCTAGCAGATATGGCATTAATGGCTCCCAAAATGCAATAATCCTCATATTCTCTCCTTGCCATTTCTTTTTGAAGATAATCATAAAACAGTTCTTGGTTTTCATTGGGGACCTGTATATTCACAATCAACACCTTTTAAGCCTCATTTTGGATTTCCACCATTAGTATCTCGCGTCTTCAAACGCAAAAACTAATTTTGGGTCCAGTTCCTTTCATATATACGTTGCCACACCTCTCTTTTTCTTACTTAACTCTGCTGCTATAAGTAATTATTCTATTTTTTTATTTTCTAATAACTCGATCTGTTTTTTTTCACATGAGTTTCTTGGAGAAAAATAATACCTAATTTTAATTTTTACAGTGTTGGTAGATTCTTTTATGTTTTTGTGGTGAATTTAGGCCATTTGTATTAACTGATAGAATTGTAAGTCGTTTTTTTGCTCATTTGATCCATTTTTATTAAATTTTTCCTTCCTTCTCTTGGATCCTCTTGTTTCCATAGTAGGGATTCCTTTGGTAGTTCCTGTTTGGTTCTCTGCTCAAGATTTTGTGCTTTCTCCTGAACTTGATCCTGATGAACCACTTGATTGTTCCTCTTCCTGTTTCTTGTCTATCTTTCTCTCTCCTTTCTTTCTTAACCATTCCCTCCCCCTTTTCCCATAAAGTCTTCTGCCTTCATTGTTGAATTAATGTTGTATCTCTGTGATTCAAATTGGAAAAGAATGGCTTCAGGTATCAGCCATTTATAAGTAATTGAATTTGCTCTCAAAAGCTTTAACAGCTCTGCATATTGGCTTCTTTTCTGTCTTATTTGCCATGGAATATGTTTCAGAATCTTAATTCCTTTCCCTTTTATAGTAAAATATCATTCTCATGAATTCAACATGAATTTCTCTGGAGGGGGGTTATTATTCCTGGTATATGCTGTGTTGATTCTTCTTACTATATCTATGTTTTGCTGTATTTCTTCTGGTGGTACCTCCATAAGTGAGTTTTAAAAAGTAGTTATCAGTTGCACTGTATCTTCACCTTTTTCTTCTGGAAGATTCTGGAATCTAAGAATAAGGTTAGCTTAAATTAAAATTAATGTGGATTTTACAGAAGATATTCAAATACAGAAAGGTACAGAGACAGAAAGGTACAGGGCTGCCCATTATCCCATTATTATTTATACTTTCATTGGAAGTCTTTAATGAGCAATTTAGGGCTAACAAAAACATGAGAGGGCTAAAAATAAGGGGAAAAGAATATAAATTAGAGGCATTTGCTGATGATTTAGTCTTTCTTTTGGAAGAACCCAGTAAATCTATTGATGAACTGATGGAAACACTAATAAACTTTGGAGAAATGGCGGGAACGAAAGTGAATAGAAAGAAAACAAAAATTTTAGGCAAGAATATCTGAACAGAGGAGGTTCACAAATTGGCAAACACAATGGGCTTTGAGAGGAGAAAACAATCAAATATTTGGGAATAAAATAACAAACAAAAAAGTACACTGATAAAAGATAATTATATAAAACTTTTCAAGCAGATACAGAGAGACTTGGAAAAGTGGGATAAGATACAACTTTCATTGATGAGAAGAATAATGGTAATTAAAATGAATGTGTTACCTAAACTGATCTTTCTCTTTTAGACAATACCAATGTTGTTAAAGCAAACACCTCTAAAGGAGTTAAATAGAAAAATAATGAAATTTGTTTAGCAGGAAAAAAATGAGGATCAGAATGAAAGTGTTACAAGACTCTAAACAAAGGGCGGGCTTTGGTCTTCCTAATTGGAAAATTCATTATAGGGCTTGTGTACTGTTAGAGATTAAGGAATGGATTACTCTGTATAATGAGAGACTGCTTAAATTTGAGGGACATGATCTTAATCTAGGATGGCATGCTTTTATATGGTATCAAAAAGCTAAAGAGTATAAAGTCTTCAATAATCACATGATACTAATGGCTTTGTTACAGCTTGGAATAAGATACAAAAACAAATATATAGTAAAATTCTAGGCTTGGTATCGCCATTAGAAGCATTTACACAGCCTGCTTTAATGGACTCAATAAGACTGAGGTACAGAGACTTGCTTAAGAAAAAGAGAATTAAAGACTAGAGAGGAAGTAGAGGAGCTAAAGACTAGAGAGGAGTCAGAGGAGCAGAAAATTTTTTTAGATTAGTGGATGAGATTACAATTAGACTCTAGGTATGCAAAAGATAAAATAATGGTTTTTTTATGAAGAACAAACAATATTTGATAAACTGTTAGAGGCAAATGATAAATAAAAGAATGTATGAATATCTCTTAAATATGAAAATGGAAAATGAAGTGGTGAAAGACTGTGATAAAAGGGGTACAAAATGTTGGTCATAATATCAGTTTAGAACAGTGAGAACAAATTTGGCAGAATAATATTAAACTTACAAAATCAGTAAATGTTAAAGAAAATATACATAAGATGTTTTATAGATGGCATATGACTCCAATTAAATTGTCTAAAATGTATGGAAATACCTCCAACAAATGTTGGAAATGTAAAATGCAGGAGGGTACTTTTTACCATATCTGGTGGACATACAGGAAAGCAAAAAATTATTGGATACCAATGCATGAGATGTTACAAAAAATCTTATTTTATGTGATACTATTTAAACTGGAATCTGTTGAATATTGACTGAAATTGCAGATAAAGAAATGAGATATTTGATAATACATGTAATTACGGCAGCAAGGATATGATATGGAAAATATTGGAAGAAAGAAGAGATACTGTATTTTGAGGAACTGATAGAAAAAATACTGGAAGTGGATGAGATGGATGTACTAAGAAAAACATTAAATGAAAGATCATCTCTAAAAGGACTCAAAAACTAGATCTGAAATATGGATTGTAGATAAAAGAAGTATGAGAAAGTCCAAAGGAATGGAGAGAGTAGGAATGATAGATGTTCTGGAAAAATTGTTATATTGTTTACTTGAGTGATTTCCCTTTTTAGCATAACTAAGTGGAAAGGGGACGTCGTGGTGCAAGGGGACGTGGTGGCGCTGTGGTTTAAACCGCAGAAGCCTCTGTGCTGCGAGGTCAGAAGACCAGCAGTCATAAGATCGAATCCACAAGACGGAGTGAGCTCCCGTCGCTTGTCCCAGCTCCTGTCAACCTAGCAGTTCAAAAGCATGTTAAAATGCAAGTAGATAAATAGGTACTACCTTGGTAGGAAGGTAACACTGTTCCATGTCTAGTTGCACTGGCCACCTGACCACGGAAACTGTCTATGGACAAAATGCTGGCTCTACGGCTTGAAGACGGGGATGAGCATCGTGCCCTAGAGTCTGACACGACTGGACTAAATGTCAAGGGGAACCTTTACCTTTTTAAGTAAGTGGATGTAAGAATACATCTTTTGCTCTCTGAAATTTTACGTTTTCCCCATCCTTTTTCATCCTTTCCTTATTCCCCTCTATCCACACCCCAACCCCTACCCTTACTGAAAATGAATAAAAACTTGGAAAGAAAGCAAAAAGAAAGAAGTAGCAGGATGACAGGGCAAACCGACCACAGTGTGCACACATTCTACCCGCTCCACATTGATTTCTGAACCAATAGTTCTCAGCTGGGCTTGCCACCTATGGAAACCAACATAAAGAGTCAGATTAGGAGAGGGAAATTGCAGAATATGTGGTGTAATCCTGTCTATGCCTGTTAATGGGGGTGTGTGTGTCTCATTCCTTTTCAGTGACATTTATTCTCAGGTAATGGTGCCTATGATTGCACCCTGAAAAGAGTGAAAGGGATGGAAGTTGAGATAGGAGAAAAAGTAGCAGCCCAATTTTGTACATGTTTACTTGGAAATAAGTTACATAGTATTAATGCAGCTTTCTCCCAGGAAATTTAGGCTCTGGGAATAGTTAATGGGGGATTGTTAACTTAAGGCCGAGAGGATAGACTGATCTTGCTGTACATGGACCAAACAAGATGTCTTTAGTTTAGTTATTTAGAAATAGTGTAGACAGTACTGTAGTTGTATTGCAAGCAATGTTTCCATCTCGAAACTAGGCCAAGCTCAGCCTATCTTGGGCCTTCCAGACTAGCCACTTCCACAATTTAGGTGCCTGACTGTAGAGCTCTGGGATCTGGAATCTTTCCTACCACCACCAATGTTATTTAGCACCAGTCCAAAGGGGCTTTGCCCAGCTGTCATATTGATGTAAAAATTTTTTTGTGTGTGGATGCAAACCCTACTCAACCAGGGCTTTGTGACCCTGTAGCTAATGTTTTGAGAAGATTTCTATATGTATGTAGCCTTTCTTAAGAGTGATGCCACAGGGATGATAATATGTTTGGCATACCTATTGGTGTCAAAGGTCTGGCTGGCATTTTCTAGAAAGCCTATTTACATGATTTTGTTCTGACACACAGCAAATGGCCCCGGGGGGAGGGGAGAGAACTAAAAACAAAAAGACAGTACATTTGGGGAAGAAGTGAAATTAGGTGAAAATTGCTGGGTGTGAACACAAGTAGAGGAAATCTGGCTCCCAGGCAGAACTGATTTGTGCTGATTTCTTAAATATGTGGCTTGACTCCCTCCAGTGAACTGCTTGACCTGGGCTGTAACTTTCTGTTACAAATTTACTGTTTTCTTTTTCTTGCATCTGAAACCTTCTCAACCCTTTCCATAGACTATGAACATCAAGTCAAGGTTTTTCTTCCAAGCACTTTTGGCTCGAAACAGGAACATTATGAGATGCCAGGGATTCACCACATATTGTTTCAGATCCTACTTGAACTTTAGATAATATCCAGGTACAAATCTGCAGTTGAAACTAAATAATGGCTGTAATCTTAGTAAACTGAAATTGAATAGGCCCATTTGAATCACTGAAATTTATGAGGAGTGGGCCTACTGAAGTGTGACTTACTAAACTGAACAACAGGATTTCAGCCAATATATTTTAATAGATTGATTTAATGGTTGTTGTGGTTTTTTTGGGCTCTTTGGTGGTGTTTTGAAGGTTGTTCTTCGTAAAGTTTCGCCATTCTCTGTGGCCGGCATCTCCAGAGGACAGCACTCTGTGCTCTGGTGCAGTTTGTTTGGGAGTTGAGTATTTATGGCTCTGAGATCAGCTTTTGTCCTTTTCAGGAGATGGGTGATAAGTCTGTCTTGTTGTGGATGTATTGTTGTGATAAGGAGGAGAGATTATCTGTCACTGTAATTGATGGGTGTCATTAGTTGGTCTTTTGTGTGTAGTGGTCACGAGTCCTTGTGGCTGGGTAGAGTTTGTTGACCTTTTGCACACTGTATTTTTCAGTGCTGGTAGCCAAGTTTTGTTGAGTTTCAAACTTTCCTCTTTTTGTTGAAGTTTTATTGGTGTTTGTGGATTTCAATGGCTTCCCTGTGCAGTCTAACGTAATGATTGCTGGTGTTGTCCAGTATTTCAGTATTTTGAAATAGAATTTCATGTCTAACTTGCTTTAGGGCATGTTCAGCTACTGGCAATTTTTCCGGTTGTTTTAGTCTGCAGTGTCTCTCATGTTCTTTGATTTTGGTGTGGATGCTTTGTTTTGTGGTTCCAATATATACCTGGCCACAACTGCAAGGTATCCGGTATACTCCTGCAGTGGTGAGGGGGTCCCTTCTGTCCTTTGTTGACCGTAACATTTGTTATATTTTTGTGGTGGGCTTGAATACTCTTTGTATGTTGTATTTTTTCAAAAGTTTCCCCATGCGGTCCGTGACCCCTTTGATTTAAGGCAGAAATACTTTATTTGTGGGTGGCTGTTTTTCTTTTTCAGTTTGGTGTTATTTTCTTGGTTTGATGGCTCTTGTGATTTCATTTTTGCCTGTAGGGCCATTTGCCTGTAGGGCCTAATTCAGATGGTTGAGTTCAGTGCTGAGAAACTGAGCTGCACGGTCTGCCAGTGTTTTGATTATGCTTCTTTTTTGCTGTGGGTGGTGGTTGTAGTTTTTGTGTAGGTACCAGTCTGTGTGGGTGGGTTTTCTGTAGACCTTGTGTCCCAGTTGGATGTCAGTTTTGCATACGACCATGACATTTAAGAACTGGAGTTGGCCCTCTATTTCTTTTTCCATGGTGAATTGTATATTTGGGTGGATGCTGTTGAGATGGTTCAGAAATTCTTCCAATTTTTCTTCACCATGGCTCCAAATTGCAAAGGTGTCATCTACATATCGATACCAGACTGTGGGTGCAAAGGGTGCCAAAGCCAGGGCCAATTTTTCTAAATGCTCCATGTAGAAGTTTGCTATAACCGGGCTGAGGGGGCTCCCCATGGCCTCTCCATCTATCTGTTCATAGAATTCATTATCCCACTGAAAATAGCTGGTTGTCAGACAGTGTTGGAAAAGGGCCTTGATGTCTTCTGGAAAGATCTGCTGGATGAGTGTCAGGATGTCCTTTATTGGTACCTTAGTGAACAGGGATACTACGTCAAAGTTGATCGGTCTGTCCTCAGGGTTGAGTTTTAGGGTGCTGATCTTGCTTATGAAATGTCCTGAGTCTCTGATGTAGAATGAGGTTTGTCCAATGTGGATCTCTAGGAGGGTCACTAGGTATTTGGCTAATTCATATGTTGGGGAGCTGATAGCACTTACAGTGGGCCTGAGTGGGATTGAGTCCTTGTGGATTTTGGGGAGTCCATATAATCTTGGTGGGAGAGCTTCTGTCTTGCATATTTGTTGAAGGACGTGGGGTGCAGGGAGGAACTCCTGATCAGCATGTTGATTTGTTTTGTGATTTTGTTGGTTGGGTCCAGTTTCAGTTTTCTGTAGGTGGTGGAGTCTAGAAGTTCCCTGATTTTGTCCTTGTATTCTTCTGTTTCCATGATTACTGTGGCGTTGCCTTTGTCTTCTGGCAGGATGATGATGTCCAGGTCTGAGTTCATGGATCTGATGGCATTTCTCTCCTTTCTTGTTATTTTGCTTTCCGTAGGATCCTAGTCACTTCACTTCTTATTTCCTCTGCTTTTTCTTCTGGAAAATGATATAATGCTGATTCCACATTGGCAATGATGTCTTCCACAGGAATTTTATTGGATGTGACTGCAAAATTTCCTCCTTTGGCTAAGACTGAGGTTTCTTCTGGGGAGAGTAGGTGTTCCGATAGGTTGATGATGATGCGCGAGGGGTTTCTGTTGGCTTGTTTGGCATTTGTTGAATTTCTGTTTTTGTCTGGCTGTGTGGTTTATCATTTCTTTTTCCATCTTTTTGTAAGAGAGGGTATCGATCTTGTCCCAATCTTGACTTCTTATTTTTCGGCTGATAGTGATGTGTAGGCATAGTAGTTCTTTGACTGTGGAGTCCAGTTTTTTGCGGGTTATGTGGATTCTTTCCAGTAGGAGGGCATGTTCCAGGCGGTCATAGATGCATAGATTGATTTAACTTTTTAACTCACTTGGTAGATATTTTGGTTATATGTTTGTGTGTGGATATTGTATTAAAGAACATGCTACATTTGCTAATGTTGTGAAGTAAAAATTCACATGCCTGACAGTAAGCAGCAATGAAGTTACTGGTATTTACTTAGGACTGTACTATCTGTTAGGCAGAAATCTTTTCTAATTCTCAAGTATATGGGTAGCAGATTGTGATAGGGGTTTTTTTTTGCAGACTTGAAAAAAATGAATATTGTATATGAAAATGGAATGAAAAAATATTAAAAAATATTTGCATAACTTCTGTGAAAGATGTGAATTGTATAAGTCAAATAACAAATGTGGATGCTTATTTTTTACTTAACAGGCCTGGGATCTTTTCAGATTTATTAATGCTTAAATCTTTTGCCATTGTTTTCTTGCCTTGATAGTTGTCTGCTTTGCCCTTACTGTGTTTCTGATGGGAATTTGGGGGAAGTTTTTGTCCTTGGAATTGATCAGCTTTCTGTTTTGTTGTGGTTACTTTTTAAAAAGCCTACCTACTGAGTTTTGATAAATAAAATAATAGTGGAAATTGTGGATAATTCCTTGATGATTTAGTGCATATTAAATAACTTTATCCTGCATAATTGCCTAGGATTTGCATAGTGAATTTTCTTCAGCTGCATAGGACTTCACAATGACACAGGCTGAGCTAAACCGGGAGGCCCAATATATAATAAAGGGGGAATGGAGGGAAACCAGTGTGACAAATTGTTCTTGTAGGTAGCTTTCTCTGAAAACTCATGCTTTATCTGTAGAGTAATTAGATAAGACGTATATTAATTTGCCCCATAAAAAGTACAGGATGCATATGTGAGAATGAAATGTACCAGCAGCCCTCTTCTTCAGTGACACAATGGAAAGACAGTTATGAAGAATGCTGTATGTGCATAAAACTGGTAGAGATGTTATTAAATTGTTGTATAAATAGATATATTAATTTATGGTGTGGAGTGCAATCCTAAGTATGTTTAGATTTGGCGATCCTGAATACAAAAGGAGCTATTCCTAAAAAAATCTTAAGCATTTTGTAAATATATTTGTAACTAGAGACATAGAGGAATAGTATTTTTGTAGAATTCACTTGTGATAAAACAAGGAGATGACATTGATGGTGACTTCACCAATTATTGAAAACCCAGCCATTGTTATCTTGCTTCTTTCCAAAGTCTGCAGTGGCCGCTGTTCTAGAGAGCAGAGTTCCATTGTGTCAAGAGATTTTACTTTTGAAGGTTAATTCTCTTTATAATCCGAAGACAAGGGTGAATGATACCTTTATTGGACCATTCAGCTCACACATCTACCCTAGCTTTCAACTCCATATGTGTCTTTATCAAGCTGGGCATTACAGAGCTGGGGGTGGTGGAGAAAAAATGTGAGAAGTCCAAAATCCATAGCCAGAGGTACAAGCCAGAGTCTTTGTATAAAGCAAGTTCCAAAATGCTGCTGTAGAGATTGTAAATTTCAGTTTTCACTTCTGGTGATATGAAAATGTTTAATACTAGTGTGATAAGGAGGTACTAGCCACTAAATACTCCTGTACACAATGCCTTATAGAAACACATGTTTATTTTTTGTCTGGGGGATAGAGGCATGATAATATGACAAAGATCACACTGTCAGAAGTGAATATCCATCTGAAACCTCACCACTTTAATTGTGAGTTTGAATCTGTAAGCAGTGTTTTAAGCCATTGTTTCAAAATAAAAATTCTGTTGACTCAAGAAACGAGACACAAAAGTACTGTGTCAGTTTAAATGCTGTTCAGTTCTTTAGTTTTTTGCTGCTTAGTACTATTAAAGTAATCTTAATCTCAAATTGCAGGAAATATTTGAAATTCCATTCTAACAATCTCCAGCACAGATAATTAAATTACTATTAAGTTTCAAGGAGACTGAAGCAAGGTGCTCTGCCACAGTGTCGTTAAGTGCTCGCTTCTTCCAAGACCATATAGTTCAGTATTTCATCTTATGCTATCTAAAATGAAAGCTAAATTTAATTTTGTAAAAAAAAAATTAGTATACTGCATGGCAGAATAATTTGAACTCTATAGTATGTGTGGACTTTAATGTCTGCCGTGTAGCTGACTGGATAGCTCAGTGAGCTAGGTAACTGGCTGTGGAGCCAGAGACTGGGAGTTCATTTCCCAGTATGCCTCCCTCTGGCTCGTACAGCCAGTCTGGCAGCCAACATCTGACCTGAACTCTTTAATGCAATTTGGAATTGTATGTAGTATTTCCAGGCATCTGGACTCTGCATAGTCCAGGACACCCCAAGGAGAAGGGAATGGTAAACCACTTTTGCATATTCTCTACCTGGAAAACCCTGAAAAGGGTTACCATAAGCCAGAATTGGCTTGACAGTGCATGCTTATTATTTATTATAATACTTTAAAAATAAATTTCTGACTCCCAGTGAAGACCAGAGGGCAATCCTCTCCCACAGTTATGTGTACAGTGGGTCTCGACTTACGAACTTAATCCGTATTGGAAGGCAGTTCTCAGGTCGAAAAGTTCTTAAGTCGAATCTGCATTTCCCATAGGAATGCATTGAAAACCATTTAATCCATATCTGCTCTTTTCGTCCATAGAAACTAATGGGAAGCTGCTATTCCGCCTTCTGCCACTAGAGGGGGATATTTTTTCTTTTTTCCTTTTAACCTAAGATGACTTAGCTTTAAAAAAAAGGAAAAAAAAGAGTTCGTAACTCGAATCTAAGTTCGTAAGTCGAGTCCATATATTCCTATGAGAGCGGTTCGTAAGTCGAAACATTCGTATGTCGAGCCGTTCGTAAGTCGAGACCCCACTGTACTGGACAGTATAGATTCATTGTTAGCTCTTTTGCTGGGTGGACAAACCAGTGCTCTAGTTGGTGCACTATTATTCGTGAAGGCTTTACTCTGACAACAGAAAGGAAAAACGGGTCTGAGTTAATCTTCAAAGAATTCTATACATGATGTGGTGTTCCATTAGCATTTTGTTATACCAGCAAAATGGGTGGTAGAAGTTCAACAAATTCTTTAAAAAATAAGTATCTCAAAATTAGTTTTGACTTCCTTCTCATTTGCCTGATGGGATTGATATAAGTCTAAATGTAGTCAGTCAAGGCATGTAGATCAAGTGGCTTGTTTGGTCATTATGTCCTTGCTTTCACTATCCACCCAGCGCCATCATCTGGCTGTTTTCTTGGTTTTGATAAGTGGTTTAGATGACTCATAGAAGGGAGAGAAACAGGATTTTGTTTAAATTAATCCCCAAAGCCAAAAACAGACATACGAAGGACAGTTTTATAACCTTTTTATTCTCAGTCCCTGTGTAGATTTACTGCTGCAAAGTTCTAGACACAAACATCCATCTAGGGCAGCAAATCCCAACCTTGGGTCCCCTGACGTTCTTGGACTAAAACTCTCAGAAGCCTTCACCATGAGCTGTGTTGGCCTGATCTAGGACTTCAAAGACAAGGCATGTGCACACTGAGACACATATGCAGAAGTTTTAAGTGAGCTTATATCTTATCCATCTATAAAGAAATATGTGAATTCTATATGCATGAAGAGGCGCAGGTTAGCCCCACTTCTGGTATTGCACTGAATACATAAACATGAAGATGGAAAGGTTTTTATATCCACTAGGCTTTCCAAATGAGCCAGAAATCTAATTTTGGGAGGTTTCAGCTGATGTTGTGAAGATACACAACTACAGCAGCTTCATATTCTTCTGTTTAGTGTGACAACAGGCAGGGTAGGGCTAGCATCTTCTCCTTGATGCATGTGGGATTCCACATGTTTCCTTAATGATTGAACAAGGTTGATGACTCTTCAGTATCTCTCACTGTGCTGGGACAAAGGCTTATTTTCTTAAGCTCAGCCGATTCCAGTCCATAGCTTATTAAATTTTTTCTAAGTAATCCAGTTTTCCGTTTGACTGGAGGCTAGAATTTCCTGGAGTTCCTTCCATTTTAAGAGGTGGATAGTTCTTTCTTTTCCAGATTATACCCCTGGCATTCTTTGCTGTTTCTTCAGGATTTCTAAATGTTCTGAAAAAACGTTTCCTTGTTTTTAATTTGGGAGAGTTAGAGTGGTAGCAAAAGTGTGGGTGGGGATTTGCTGTACAATTCTTCCCAAGTCTTAAAGCCAGCCTATTGTGGCATGAGGAGCGGTCCCACTACCTCCCTTAGACAGCTAAGAATCATTTTTTCCAGGACTGTAAAAGTGACAGAGCAGTGAGATTGGATTGAAATTTTTGGGATCTATGTGTATTATATCTGGTTTCAAGATAAGAATCACTCACGATTTTCTCCAAATTTTCATGATCCTAAGAGAATCAAGACAGTTATTGAAGAAATTAAGGAGTCATTTTTCTGTGACAGGGCCAAATGTTTTATTTGTTCTATGTAGATGTCATCTAGGCTTGCTATCTTGTCATTTTTGCAACTATAGTTTTTTTTTTTTTGTATTCGTGAAGTTTTTTTCTAATTCACTTAAGCAGAATGGTCTTTTAAGGCTATTGCTCTCCAGGTGCTTGTTTATTTCAAATTTAAGTTTGCATTTCCCCTGGCTATGTTCTGATCTGCTATTAATGACAAGCTGATTTGCTGTATGGTTTGCTGAAATGTATGCATGAGTAGGGTCTTTAGTTTGGTCATTGCTAAGCCACTTTAGTAATCTCCATGCATTTTGACTATTTTTGACTGGTTTGTTTCTTCCATGTGTTTTATCTAATGATCTGTTTTTGTTTCTGAGACCAAATAAATTATTTGCTGCCCAGTGAAAATGTTTTTTTTTTCACTCAAGGGATTTAGTTCTAATAGTAAAAAATAATTGCTGGTTTGGGCAACTGTTTCAGATGTTAAGAGCTCAGATGTAGCTGATTCTGTATCCTTGAGTTGAGTTGGCACATTATGTGTCCATGCTGCATATTTGGGATTGGGGGTACAGACTGATTTCACACATTGTTGAGCCATAAGGTCACTAGTAAATGTCAAATACAGGTAATGACCTTGTAGTCATCTTCCACTATTGAAACATAGTAGAACCTTGTAATCAGGAATAAGGGCTAGTTAGAAACCCATTTAGTATCAATTCTTCATTGTTATCTTCAAGTGCATATCCCCAGACACTGTTGTGGCTATTGAAATCTCAGAGTATAACATTTATTTTTCGCTTATTAACATTGTCAGAGATTTTAAAGGAAAAGGTGGCAATAATTGATTTATAAACAGAGGATACAGTATTGTGCAATTGCTCAGCTCCACAGTTATGATCTCTGTGTCATCCTGTGACAGAAGTAGATAATATTTGTAGGTCAGGCTTGACTAATGCAGCTCTTCTGTACTCTCTCTGAGATCCTATAGCTGCAAGTTTCATGCCAGCTATTTTGGGACATTGTTGATGGGGGTGTCTATGCATTTGAATACGTACAAAGTATATTACAATCATATAACTGGCAAAACTGATACAGTTGATGTTGATAAGCCTTCTATCTTAATAAAAGTCACAGTTAGCATTGACCCAGACAAGGCCTTTTTGTTACTAATGATTGCCTGCAGGCCATTGTCAAAGTCATATGATTGCTCACTCAGTAGTGCTTCCCAAGAGGTAGAATGAGGTGACAGGGAGCCAGGGGACACTTGAATGTATTCACATTCACATTCTTCTTGAAAGTTTCTTCCTTGTCCCCCATGGGGTAAGTTGAAGTGCACTGGAAGTGACTACACAGGCATTTAGCCCACTGTTTGCTCTGCTACAGACAGACTTTTTGACTCCTAAAGCTGGTAATCAAATAATGTATTTGCTGGAGCAAACTAGCCCACCCACAGAGCATTCCTGTTCACACTTTTCTAGCTCTTGTTAGAGGCTTCCTCTTTTTTGGTTACTATACCATGGGGATACAAAGAGCATACCACATGGAACATGGGATCTCCATCTGATCAAGTGACCCTAATTAGCCCGTACCTGCCCACTCCAGCAAAGCCATGTAGTCAAGCCTCAGCTGTCACTTCAGAAGCCCTCTGAGTTCAGAGAATAGGATTCATATAGCACTCAAAACATATTTACTGCACCGAACTTAATTCTTGTCTTGTAGTCTCCATGTGGGGAAGGTGAGTGAAGAGTGGCAACTCCTATGTTTTCACATCTAGTCTTCTTTTCTGAGGGAAGAGATCAGTTGGTGATCCCAGTAGGAGATTCCCCATGCTTACTTGATCTATTACAGAGATATACCTGATCATCGATAGCTGAATCATATTTACACCTCTTTTCATTTGATATTAAAGTCAGAAAAATTGTCATTGAACTCAGTGGAACATATAAGCAGATATGTGTAAGGTTTAGCTATGAATACTACCAACACTGCTCAAGCATTTTTTTAAAAAAAGCATACATTGTCAGTGTTAAAAGGGTAATAATATGTGATGTAGTGCATTATCTGTGAGGTCTTTTATAGTACATTTGTTCTGAAGACAGCTCATAAAATGTAACATAATGTAGCATTAGTAGTCTAAAATTATAGTTTGTATATAAACAGGAGCTGGTAAATTGTGCACCTATTTCATATGTGTGTCACATTTGTAGATAGATCTTCAATGCTTATGATTTCTCTTTTCTAATGTTACCAGTCTGTTAAATTTAGAATAAATATGGTGGTCTATGCAAAAATATATTTTCAGAGAATGAGAAATTGTTAAAAAGTAAGGCATTTAGACTCTTATAGAGTCTGTGACAAATGATCTGTTCATGAATCTTTAATATGTTAATTTCAGGTTCATTACATGAGTAATGCAAAAAAGAAAAAGGGAAGCAGCACTAGCAACAGCAGGTTTGGTTAATGTTACATCCCAGAGACATTTAGTAAATATAGTATGTTTGAAATAACTTCGACTTATTAATACTTCAACTAGTTAATTTACCTTCTCAAGGTAAATCAATGCTGCACTTTTGGTTAACCAATAGGAAACTTTTCCCACATATGCCAGTTCTTAAAATTTCAGCATGATGCATGTGCTGTTGAAGAATGCAATCAAAGCAGAATGGAAATCTATCTCAAAATCCCTTATTCAATGTGGTGGAGGCCTTAGATACAATCTGTCTCCTATTTATCATGCTGCCGTTTCATCAATCCCCAGAAAGATCAGGACCCCACACACCAGAAAACCCACAGGTAACAACTGTTAACAACCCATGACAATGGGTGGAGAAGGACTGCAGAAGCAGTATTTTCACTCGCCGCCATCCTTTGTCCATCTAATGAACCTATTCACTCCAGGGGGAAGTGAAACCAAGGTGAAGGATGTATCAGGGGTCTCCCACCTCCTACTCTCCTCGGACTCGAGAAGCTACTTGAATGAGTAGTGAAATGTTTCAACCTAATAAGAAAAAAATTCAGTTGTCATGACTCAACTTCCGGATAACCTCACCTGGATGACTGATAATCTTCACAGATATAATGGAAATCTAAATGCAGTGTTTCCCTGAAAATAAGACTGGGTTTTATATTAATTTTTGCTCCAAAAACCACATTAGGGCTTCTTTTCAGGGGATATTTTATTTTTTTACAACAATCTACATTTATTCAAATACAGTCATGTCACATGTTCTGGTTGCTGCATAGTGGTGGAGGGCGGGGTTTCACTTAACTAGGGCTTATTTTGGGGGTAGGGTTTATATTACAAGCATCCTGAAAAATTGTAGTAGGGCTTGTTTTCAGGTTAGGTCTTATTTTCGGGGAAACAGGGTACATAAAGCAGTTTTAATATTTTTCCTATGTGTATTTATCAGACGTATGCTTTGCTGGTGCAGCAAGGCCAGTGGTGGTGGGGTTTCCAAAAAAGTAGAACTGAAAAATATCCCAGAAAATTTTGCAATTTTGCAAGCCTCAGCTGTCACTTCAGAAGCCCTCTGATTTATTATCTGGTTTGCCATGCTTGATTTAAATGTTATATTCAAACATATTTAAAGCTTTATGTTGAGACTGTTTTATTGGAATATTTGTAATAATGTTAAGAGAAGAACATATACTTCCCCTATACCTAAAAATGAAAGAACACTATATTTTTCGGAACTTATAACCTAACGAGAGTTGTACCGGATATATCTTATATTAACAGTTTAACATTCTTTTGCTGACGTATAACAGTAGTATCTTCAGCTTTCACTCAGTCTGTCCACTGACTTTCAGTTCCATTTCAAGTTGAGAAACATCTGATTTGGTAAAACTAGATGAACATTCAATGTCAGTAGAAGACGGAGGTGATTCTGTGGGTATGGGCAACATACCACATTTTGTTCTGACTGCTTGTACTTGTGTCTGAATGAGAAGCAAGAGATTTAGCAAAATAAGAAAAAGTTTAGCAGTGCGTGCATTTGTTAGTAAGTCTGGTCCAGACCCAGTCAGAAGCCAACTGCATTGTGCTCAGGCATGAAAACCTCTGGCAGAGGCAGAAAATGTATAAGCTATACACTGAAATTAAGACACAAGCTGTAGAAGATGCAGCTCTCTACTTCGTTTCCATGTTGTTAAGTTTTTCTCAGTGTATTCTCGAGTTATGAGCAATAATGACTGTGTACAAAAGGATTTTTACTGTTTTATTGTGAAAAATATATAATCTGTGGAAGAATTGGAAGCCCTTCCTTCAGGAAAGGTTTATGTTCTTCATTTCCAAGAAACTGCATGCCTTCCTTACATGTATATAGAAAAATGACCCATAACTTTTTAATAATATTTCCTCAGCGCTGTTTAAATAGACGGACGATTGCCATGCAATTTCTGAACTGTGCGAACATATGTTCAGATTTATCTACATTGTATAAATTAGACATTTTAGCAGTTAAATCAGAGGATTAATGTGCAGGCTTATGTATAAACGAGAAGCTTCTTTTTAACGGGTGATTTAGTGTACATTCATCTATGCCCAAATTCATCTTTCATTTGTTGAAGAAACCCATATTTTGTGTTCTACAAATTTAGCCACTGTTCCTTTATTTTCACCATTGCTTGGTAGAAATTTACCTGAGTTTGGAGTTTATTGACAACAGAGCCAATTTGATGCAATTGTACGTTGCAGGAATACACTGCTGCAAGTGGTTCATAAGAAAATTCTCAACAATAGGAATGCGACTTTAAGGTTTTTTTGAATTTAAACTGCTAGAATTCACCAGGAATCCCTTTGGCAGCATTCTGGTAGATGAAACTGCAAATAGAAGTCTACCGTCCAGCTTTCTTTGTCTTTGTGAATGCCTCCAGTGGCCTTTCAAAAACAAGGATTACTGCCTTGGTGCTCCCTGAGAATTACAAAGCTTCTTGAGAAAGACAGTTTTTCTTTGGGAGGAGCCATCTGTAGAACTGAGTGGACAGTGAGATTACCCATCCCACAAAGCCTTGCAGTTCCCAAATAGCACTGGGCAATTCCTTTTTTGACAGGAAGCTATGCTGGAGCTAGGCCATGGAGCCTCCAATCTAGGAACTTTTCCAGGTAAGTGAAATACAGCCTTTGAAATACATCTGAAATACAACCTATCTTCCGGAATTCTGATTGGGTAATTCTTGAGGAATTTTGAGAGTTTGAGTCCAAAAATTCCAAATGGCACACCCCTACCCAACAACACTGTTCAAGGCAAACTTAGTTTTTATTTATTCCAAGGAGGTGGTAAGGAAATGTGAGGAAGTATATTTGGTTAGGGTGATATGAATTCCCACTGTGCAGTGAGGTGCTTATTGAGGGCAGCTGAAGGATGTTCAAAGAACATGGGTTTGAGCCACAGTCTTCTTTCCCTGATAGTATTCATTTTCTCATTTATCTTTATAAGGGGTTTCTCCTTGCTTCCCCATTTGTAAGAGTAGGATTGAAATGGGAGTTCGGTGTGTAAAAATGTGGTGCAAAGTGTTGGTGGTTTGGAACCTTGCGTGCTGCCTCGTGGTTTTGGCTGGAGGGGACTTTTTGAGGCTGGAGTGACTGTCAATCTGTCCAACACTAACCAGTTATGCCCTTCTGTCTCTGATTTAAAAGAGAGCCCCATTTCTCTATTCTGAATCTCTTTCCTTCTCTTTTGTCTGTTGGAAGCAATGACTAAATCTGTTGAGGCCTATTGCTCAAAGTAGACTTTTAAAAATCAGTTTGCTGTTTGATCTGTTCGACGGTAAGTAAATGAAACCTTTTATTCCTTCTCCCACTAATGTATTTGAATGAGTTATTGATAATATCAGTGCCAATTGATGAGGAAAAAGGGTGAACTAAATTGGGGAACTTCGAAGATATTCTCCTCTGTAAATCCCTCCATTTCTGGAGGGATTTACAGAGAAATTTAGCCAGTAATTCAAAACTGCAACACAAAATGCATGTAAGGATCCTGAGAAGAGAGGTTTTGCCTATTTCAATTATTTTTGTTTGATTTTTTTGCATCTTAAGTTTTTTTTTCTGTGAAGTGTTCCCTTCATGCTAAAAATGGGCAGATTTCCTAGTTGGAATGGTTAGAATTTTTAAATTCAAGATTTTTGACTTTCATATTTTCAGTTATGTATTGGAAGCAGAGTGAAATAGGCTATGTATTTTGATATTTAATTTTTTTAGTCTTGCTGGTTATAAAGTTGTGGTGCCATTTGGTTGACTTCTGAGCTAGCCACTCTTGTTTTCTGTTGTGGCTGTAGAGAAGAGCATCCATCAAGGATAACTGGAATTTGCACCGAACTTCTGCTAGATAATAGGACCACCTTTCTATTGCTTTTACTCCTCTTCCTCATCTTGTGTTAACAGAGTCCTGCTAATACATTTCCATTTTTTCCTAGCCATTTTTGACATTTTGCTCTGGTGGACAATGCCTCTAGGATTCCTACAGAGACTAGGAGATTTCCTAGAGCATCAGTGAGGATAAATGCTGAGCACTGGTGTTTTGTTTAGTTTTCTTGCCAGTTTCCAGTGAAAAATGTTTGATAGTCCTGTTCAAATTGGACCTGGAATATTATTCTGCACAAGATTTTTGTAACTCCTTGTTATTGTTTATTTCAGGTTGTTACACTGGTCAGTTTCAAGTGGTTGAGTTAGTCAATTATCTTGAGATAGTATGCAACCATTTGAAACTGACCAGTACAGGAGCTTGAATTTGACAAGAACAACAATCACACAAGTAGTCCTTTGCCTGGCAGGGTGTCCCTTGTGTGGCAGATACCCCACCAAAGAGGAAAAAGCACTTGTATGATTACCCTTCCACATACACTGTCTCTCAACAGGATTCTAGCCAGAGAATTTCAAAGGAGATTTTTGCTAACTAACTAACAAACAAACACAAACAAACAAAAGAGCAAAGTAGGTACCTTCTGTGTTTGCCATCTATCTCACCAAATATGTGTTGTGTGAAGTACTTTTTTTGCCTGTCCTATCCTGAGTTAAATTGCTACTCAGTTGCATTGAGTGTTTCTAGTGTCATATGAGTCAAAGAAATACCATATTTTTTCCATTTATAAGACCCCCGTTTATAAGATCTCCCCCCTTTCCTAAGAAATTAAGAAAACTTAGAGTATTCAGCCTCTGGGCTCAGAATGCTTGGACATTAAGACTCCCAGTTACATCTGAGCCCAAAGGCTCCACCTCCAACGAGGTGTGTTCCAATTGGTTTGTTCAGCATCAGCTGACATCCATTCCATAAGGCTCGTGATTGGAGGAAGCCTGTTTACAGAGGCAAGGTACGGGCTGTTTTGTTCTCTCTTCAGCTTACTTCCGTGTATAAGATGCCCCTCAATTTTTAGTGCAATGATTTTAGGAAAAAGTAGCATTTTATACATGAAAAAGTATGCTAGTTCTCTCTGCTTTCTCCATAACATTCATGGTTTTGTAAGTATCTATCATCTCTGTTAGTTATATTTTTATAAATTAAACAGCCCAAATACTTGAGCCTTGTAAGACAGTTACCTATCCTTTTCATAATTTATGATTCTTTGAATCTTTCTCAGATCTGTAATATTATTTCTGAAGTGGGATTACCAAAGCAATCCATTGTGTATCAAATGCAGTCACACTATGGGTTTATATGAAGGTATTATGGAACAGTTTTATTTTTAATGCCTTTCTTAACAGCCCTTGAATGAACCTTTACACTGCCTTTGTACAATGAGGTGCTGTTTTCATTAAGTTATCCACCTCTGCCTCAAGAACTCTGTGGTTTGTATATATGTGAAGTTAGGATTTTCTTCTTCCAGTTGTGTAACTTGGCACTGGCACTATTTTGCATCTTTTGTCCTTTTGTTTCCTGGTTCAGAGAAATCCTTTTGGTGCTCTTTTCACACATGTCTGGTGGAACATCCTCTGTGATCTTGCTTGTTGACTTTCTCAAATAATTCCAGAAATTTGAGAAAGGATTTCTCATACCAGAAGTCTTTCTTTGACAAGGCCTGTTCTCCTATATACTTCATAACTCTTTACTTCTATTTGCAGGGGACCTAAATACAGTGGTGCCTCGCTTAACGAGCGCCTCGCTGAGCGATGAAATCGCTTAACGAGACGCTCTGGGCCATCGCTGGAGCATTCGCTCCAGCGATGGCCCCTATGGCGATTTTTCGCTTTGCGAATATCGCATAACGAAGCGGGGGAGAACAGCTGTTCGGCGGTTCCAAAATGGCCGCCGGAAGGTCCATGCCGCATTTTCGCGCCCTGCCCTCGCTTACCGAGGGCATGAAAATGGCGGCGCTATGGCAGAACCTCGCACAGCCGTGAGTTTTCAAGCCATAGGAACGCATTGAACGAAGTTCAATGCGTTTCTATGGCTTTTTTATTTCCGCACAGCGATGTTTCGCTATAGCAAAGGTTAATCCGGAACGGATTAACCTCGCTATGCGAGGCACCACTGTACTTCTGTAACTACATGACCAGTTACATGCTGAGTCACTAAACTTAATATACCACTGGTGATGTATGTGGCGATTTTTTAGCTTGAGTTAATTTACCTTCAAAAGTTATGCTGTTTGTGCTATGCCAGCGTAACAAGATAAAAGGATTTTGGCCTGGGTTTCTGAGTTTGCGCCGGATTAATACTTAAGAATTGTGCTTACTTTGGCTACTTTCCAGTCTTCCAGTAAAGAACCTGATTTTAGTGGCAAGTTGCACACATATCCTTTTCTGTATCTTTTCTAGAGCATGTTTGTGTTTTTTAAGAACCTGCAAATGAATGTCTTCTTGTTTAAATATTTTGCTGAAGAAAAGTAATCCTTTGTACAGTATCTGTTTTATTCAGTTGTTCCAGTTTCTCTTTGATATAATATGGCATGGATGTAGTTATCTCTCTAACGTTGTTGTATGGAGAAATATTTTGGTCATCCAGATGGATGGCTTTTGTTGTAACAGAGATGGGAATACAACTTTATTGTCTTCAACTCTCAGTAGTTTCTTACATCATCAACCAGTTTCCTGTTTAACCAGCTCTATCAGATGCAGTAAATGGTGATTTGGTGTATCCACTCATATCTGCAGGAATGGTTTCGGAAAATAGTATTGGGGATTTGTTTTTCAGCTGTATGGCATTTGTGGGTCTAAATAGGGAATATACTTGGTGTGTGTTTATAGGTTGTGCTCCCTGAAGTGGTGAAAATGTATGTCTGGCATAGCCTTGTCTTTTCTTGTCACTGTATTTTATGCTCTAGTATGCTTTGTACTGTGATTGGACACTGAAAGTAAACAAAGGCTCAGCTGGTAAGTCACATTGCCCAATCATTTATATTTGAGGGGAAAAATTGAGTGACCTGGTTGCATAAAATACTCATTGCTTTTAATACCTAGTTTGAATCTCAGTTGTGGAGTCTCACAAGGTTCTGTCTTATCCCTCTAGTACAGGGGTCTCAAACTCAATTTACCTGGGGGCCACTGGAGGCAGAGTCTGGGTGAGGCTGGGCCACATCAGATTTTCCGCCAAGCGGAGCAAGTGCCAGAGGAAGCTGCCCAGGAGTTTCCTTAGCCTGGCTGGGGCTCTGAGGAGGAAGAGGAGGAGGGGCGCACACGAGCCCTTGTCGCTGGCCACAACCCCCTCCGGCTCCTTCTTCACTACCACCACCACCACCACCAGCAGGACAAAGAAGCGGAGAAGGGAGGGAGTGCCAGCGACCACCTAGCCGGGGGGGGAAGGGAGGGCACAACATAATTTTTTTTAAACCCTCACAGAATCGCCTTGTCAAAGGAGAAATGCCCCCATCGGTACCCGTGAAATTAAGCAGAATGGGACGCCGCCGCCTCACACACGGAGGTTCGGCAACCTTCCTCTGAGAGTCTGGGTGAGGCTGGGCTGCATCAGATTTTCTGCCAAGTGGAGCAAAAGCCTGAGGAAGCCGCCCAGGAGTTTCCTTAGCCCGGCTGGGGCTCCGAGGAGGAGGGCCCTCGTGGACACACACACACACACACACACACACACACACACACACACACACACACACACACACACACACGGAGGTCCAACAAACTTCCTCTGAGGGCCCCCCTCAAAAAAAGGCACACTCAGCAACAGCAGCTACCCCCACCACGACAGAGGAGCAAACTTTGCAAGGCGAGCCAAGGCAGCTGAAGCAGGAGGAGGAGGAGGAGGAAGAGGAAGTACCGCCGGGTGCTGAGGCGGCTGCTGCAGGGCTGGTACCGAGAGAGAAAGAGAGCCAGAGAGCCACTTGCCTGGAAGAGGCAGTGGCAGCTGCTGTTGGCGGCGCTTTTCGAGGACGGGCTGAGAGCAAGCTCAGCTCTCAGACATCGCTCAGCGGTGGCTCGGGCGCTCGGGGAAAAGGGCCAGCAGCGCGCCTCGCTGGCTGGCTCTCTCCCAAGACAGTGCCTCTTGCACCCTTCATCCAGAACTGCAGCCGGCAGGCAGGCTGGCTGGCAGGCTGCAGTTCCGGATGGAGGGTGCAAGAGGCGCTGTCTTGGGAGAGAGCTGGTGAGCGAGGCTAGGCCTTTTATTTTTTTTTTACTCTTGACAGCAGAGGATGCGTGGGCACTTCAGGGGGGGGGGCAAGCAAGGCAGGGGCCACAAACTATCATCCAGCAGACCGCAAATGGCCACCGGGCTGTGTGTTTGAGACCCCTGCTTTAGTAACTATCTGAAACTATAGTGTGGAATCATCTGGAGATTTGGAGTAAAGTGTCATATGTTTATGACGCCTAGTTTTGTTTCTCTTTGTCATCAAATGCATGTTGATTTTCTTAACGATCTTAACAAGGAACAGTAAAGTGAAACTGAACAGGATGGAGACACTGGGTTGAGAAGCTGGAATATAAAGTGCTCTGGATGCATCTACTCTTCCCCAGAAGTATTAGGTATTTGGCCTAAGTGGCTGCTGTGAATTGGAGCACCTTTTACCACTTTTGTGTGGCTTGTCAGTGACTTCCTTTCCTTGACAGGAAAAGTCTGACTATGTTGACCCATGTACTAATAACCTCCAGGTTGGATTAGTATATAGTAATGCATAACATGTAGATGTGCCTTTGAATATGGCTTAGAAACATCAGCTAGTACAGAAATGACCCTTCAGAGTTTAGAATCAAAACTTTAGATGGAGCCATGCTAAATCAGCTGTAAAAGAGTTACATTGGCTGCCAATCTGATACACAACCAAACTGAAATTCTTAATACTGTAATTACTTTTAAAAGCCTAAGGCCTTGGGATCCAAATATCTGAAGAAATATTCTAATTAAGATAATTAGAATAGGGCCTTCTCTATGTACCCTTTTATAGGAGAAGTGTACTCATTATCTACTTAAGTACAGAAATGTCCTTGTGGTAGCATCATGATTTTGGAATGCCATCCCATGAGAGTTTTGCCTAGTACCTTTTTTCTTATCTGTGCCGAGTCAAACCTTTTTATTTGAACAGTCCATTAAAATTTAAATGCAAAATCTACCAGAATTTTAAAAATACTAATTTAAACCTTGAAAACTCAAACTTTTAAAAAACTTTATTTAAAAAAATAATATTTTTTAAATTGCAGTTGCCATTGGGAAGTTTTGGGGGTTATTTTCTTTCAGAGATATTTGTCAGATTGGGTGTTTTTCTGTTTTTTTCTGTAAGCGGCCCAGAGTAGTGGCCTGTCACTAGATGGGTGGGATAAAAATCTAATAAATAAATGTTGTGCTATTTTGTGAGATGGAATCTTTGGAGAGAGCAGCTACCAACTTTGATATAATGCACAGCATCAGTCAATTGGGATTTACACTATAGTGTGATTCTGCTCCTATATATCACGTTGCTATCACTGAGTTCTGTAGGCATCAGACTGTATTCTTGATTTTAGGGAAAGTTATTTGATAGGAACCACAACTCTGTCACATTTTTAGAATTGTCATCCTGGATTCTTCTTTTAATACTTCAGTTTGTGCATGGAATTATATGGCAATCTATGTTCTTTTAAGAAGAAGTAACACTTGGAAATGAAAGATAGCTATTGGCAGTAGCTTTCTTACTTGAACTGAACATGTGCATACTTCTTACTATAATGTTAACATCTCTTAAGAGGCATAAAAATTCTTTATGCAGTTTTTCCATCTGGAGTGGAATGTTCAGACCATTATGTATCCAAAACACCTCATCAATTTCCTTGCTATTTTAATGTAAAAGGATATTCTAATTGCATATGCTATGCCTGTGGTACTTCTATCCCTATGGCCTCCAATTTCTTATAATATGTCTTGGGTTTTCCTGGAGAGCTAATTTTCTGTGCTGAGCCTCAGGTTCTCTATCATATTAAGAATTTAGAAATATTATATATATGAAAATCCAATCTACTTTTCTTGGGCAAGATAGATGTTACTTGGAATTAGGTAATTAGTTACTGATATATGCCTGAAAATTGAGCTGTTCATTTGCAATGTCAATGGCCAACAACCCTGGGTGGAATGGATTTCTTACCTATAGAATCACAAGACTTGGAGTGTGTGATCACATTTCTTTTCAATAAGCTGTTGCCAGTTGCCAGGTCTGTTCTCAGATAGAATGTGTCCATCCTACTATGTCTGAGGATTGTCAACACTCTACAAGGTCACATTTCTCCAGATTTGTGTTTCTGCTTGCCATGTTTAGCCAAATGATTGCACCGATTGCTTTTTAAACTTCAGGCAACTTTAAATGATTTTTAATGATACAGTGGTGCCTCGCTTTACGATTGCCCCACATTACGATGAATCCGCTTTACAACGATCTTTTTAAAACGATGGTCTAAATGGGGGAATTCCACTTTGTGATGATCGGTTTCCTGCTTCGGGAACTGATTCTTCGCAAAACGATGTTTTTCTAACAGCTGATCGGCCGTTTCAAAATGGCCACCAGGGTAATTAAAATGGCTCCCCGCTGTGTTTAGGGACAGATTCCTCACTATACAGGCAGCGAAAATGGCCGCCATATGGAGGATCTTTGCTGGATGGCAAGTTTTTACCCCATTGGAACGCATTGAACGGGTTTTAGTGCATTGCAGTGAGGTTTTTTATTTCGCTTTACGATGTTTTCACTTAACGGAGATTTTCCTGGAATGGATTATCATCATTAAGCGAGGCACCACTGTAGCTATAGAAGGGGCAGAACTTTTACGAAAATGCTAGGTATATCTTCCATATATATATATGGAAAAGTCAAACATATATAAGTTGCCTTGTTTGACTTTTCCTTCTAGGAGTAATAATGTGGATTAGTTAACCATTTATAGGCTTTACTTATACCTTTCCTCTACCTGGTATGACTGAAGCACTGTAGAATGAACTTCTATCTTCTCTGCCATTTGTATAGTTTAATCCTGTGGAGGATACAGTGGTGCCTCACTTAACGGGCGCCCCATTTAACGACGAATCCGCATAGCAATGAAGATTTTGCAATCGCAAAAGCGATCGCATTGTGATGTTCCCTATGGGAAAAAAATCGCTTTGCGATGACCGCGGGAAGCGATCATTGCAAACACCCCATTTTCGCACAGCTGATCGGGGGGGCTTCGGGATGATTGCGGGGAAGCGCTTCCCCCCGATCATCCCGAAGCCCCGCCGAACAGCTGGGCGAAAATGCCAGCTGGGGCTTTGGGAGGACCCCGGGGGAGGGCTCCGCCGGGGTCCTCCAAAAGGCCCCATTCCCCCCCAGCTGATCGGCGGGGGTTTTGGGAGGACCGATCTGCTGGGCGAAAATGCCGGCGGGGGCTTTGGGAGGACGGGGGAGTGCTCCCCCGCAGTCGTCCCAAAGGCCCCATTTTCGCACAGCTGATCGGCGGTTCCAAAATGGCCGCCTGCTGTGTTGCCTTGCTTTAGAGGCACCGAAAACGGCCACCCCTATGGAGGATTTTCGCATAAGGTGAGTTTTTAAGCCCATAGGGACGCATTAAACGCGTTTTAATGTATTCCTGTGGGCTTTTTTATTTTGCATAGCAACGAATCCGGATAGCGACGATTATCGTCGCTATGTGGGGCACCACTGTATATGAATGTGTTTCTATATTCCAGGTTTCTACCAATACAATGTGCCTCTTGTGCCCTAAACCAAGAATACCATTTCAGAAAGTAAAGGGAAAAGAACAAAAGTATTGGCAGCATGACCATATCTTGTTGTTGTTTAGTTGTGTCTGACTCTTTGTGACCTCATGGACCAGAGCACGCCAGGCCCTCCTGTCTTCCACTGCCTCCCGGAGTTTGGTCTGATTCATGTTTGTAGCTTTGATGACACTGTCCAACCATCTCATCCTCTGTCGTCCCCTTCTCCTCTTGACTTCACATTTTTCCAACATCAGGGGCTTTTCCAGGGAGTCTTCTCTTCTCATGAGATGCCTCAGCTTCAGGATCTGTCCTTCCAGTGAGCACTCAGGGTTGATTTCCTTCAAAATGGATAGGTTTGTTCTTTCTGCAGTCCAGGGGACTCTCAAGAGTCTCCTCCAGCACCACAATTCAAAAGCACCAATTCTTCTGTCAGCCTTCTTTATGGTCCAGCTCTCACTTCCATACATTGCTACTGGAAGAACCATAGCTTTGACTATGTGGACCTTTGTCGGCAAGGTGATGTCTCTGCTTTTTAAGATGCTGTCTAGGTTTGTCATCTCTTTCCTTCCAAGAAGCAGGTGTCTTTTAATTTCTTGACTGCTGTCACCATCTGCAGTGATCATGGAGCCCAAGAAAGTAGAATCTATCACCGCCTCCATATCTTCCCCTTCTATTTGCAAGGAGGTGATGGGACCAGTGGCTATGATCTTAGTTTGTTTGTTTGTTTGTTTGTTTTTGATGTTGAACTTCATACCAATTTTCGCGGTCTCCTCTTTCACCCTCGTTTAGAGGTTCTTTAATTCCTCTTCACTTTCTGCTATCAGCGTGGTATCATCTGCATATCAGAGGTTGTTGATATTTCTTCCAGCGGTCTTAATTCTGGCTTGGGATTCATCTATTCCTGCCTTTCACATGATGTATTCTGCATGTAAATTAAAGAAGCAGGGAGACATATCTTGTAACCAGTCTCAAATGTTTCATTGACATGGCTAGCCTGAAAAAGGAAACTATAAAAGCATTGGCCGTAAACAAAAAAAACAACTTTAGGAAGAGTTCATAGCTCAGGGATAGAGCACCAGTTTCACATGCAGAAGATAACCTCAGTGCTTGAGGTCTCTGGCTGCAGAGCTAGAGGTTGGGAGTTCAGTTCCCCACTATGCCTCTTTGACAGGGTCTGAACTCAATGATCCATAGCGTCCTTTTCAGCTCTGTAGCTTTAAGACAATGATAGTGATGAAGATGATGGTGTCCAAGCCCTGATATGAAGGGGAGGACCCAGTTGGGTGATGTGCAAGTTGGGAAAGAATGGCCTTCATGCCTCTTTTAGTGGCAGCCTTGGTGCCATTTCTCCTCTCTGCCTTGTCTCTCTGCACTTGAGACACCTCCTCTGGAGAAACCAGGAACACCTCCCACAATCTGCTATCAGGATCTTGGCGGTGGATCCTTGGGACGCAGACTCCTCCAGTGCTGCAAATGCCTCCCAGTCCTGTGCATCTGCCCAAGTGTCCCCCTCGCTCTCTCTGCTCTCCTCCTTAAATCCACAATCCTCTAGGCCCACTCAGGTAGCCTCTAGGGCATTGCCTGTGGCTCTACCCCAGTGTACAGGTGTGCTACAAGATTGAAAGCAAGCCCTTACTGCCGAGGAGGTGGAATGCCCACTCTCCCCGGCATGGGGGCCAGACTCACAGGCATGTAAAGAGTGCATCTTTTGTTGTCAATAGAATAGTAGTCCCAATGGGTGATTCTGCAGGAAAACAAGGTGTGTGCTTCCTGTGTGTCATGTTTCCTACTGGGACTAGGTTTTTTTGGGGGGGGCGGGTTTGTATCAGCAGAAACATTGGTGAGACGTTTTGGGCCCCGGTGGTCTTCTGGAGGGGTACTTCATTTGCTTCTTTGCCAGAGATTGACAATTCATGACAAGGTTGCTGTCCAAGATGCTGAATTAGAAAACATGATGTGCGATTAGGCATCCTTCAGTCTCAAGAGTCTGTGGTAAGCATGATGTATACACACACTGCAATAAGAAACTTGAGTGATTGTTAGCTTTCCCTTGGATTACCTTTTCATATAGTTACAGGCCCTGTAATTTTCATTGATCTCTAATGGACTGAGTCTAGATTTAGTATTAAACTCCTGCAAGTAGAAAGAGGGTGGGAGCTTTTTGTTTGTTACCTCCTTTTCCTGCAGCCCCTTACATGCTTTGAAAATCTGTTCTGGTTGGAAGACCCTCCAAAACAGTGAGGGTGATGCAGGAAAGCACGCAATGGATGGAAAAATAATCTCCCTGTTCTTGTGCTGCCCAGAACTGTTTCAATAGTACTCTGGCAAAAGGAAATGCTGAATACAGCCCTGTGTCTCTTACAAGCTCAGGGTGACATAGGGGTTTCATAGGGGAATTTTGCCTAATACAGTAATAAGCTAAAGTTAGAGGCAATTGTCACCTCCTATATCCACAAACAGTAGAAGCTGAAAATATAGCTTGGATATAAAATTCAATGTTTGTTTGTTGAAACCAGTGTGTCAAGATCCTAGTTATTCTTCATGCTTTGACTTCAGAGGTAACGTTTACATATTAGTACTTTGTGAGAAAGTCCAACTTTTGACTTCAGAATGAGTAGGGATATACTGTTTTTATTTGGGCTTGCCAAGGCTTTGGGCAGTAAGCAGTAGCGGTTGGAGCAGAGGAGAGACAGAAACAAAAATTTAATGTCCTGTTTCCCAAGGATCTCCCTTAGCTACCTTGCCACTGAGAGAGAGGTTAACTGCTCTGTCTTTGGATTGTTGCAAAAGCTGTTGTAAGATGAAGTTACTAGATCAAAAGGTGGGATAAATCTTTAAAATGCATTCAGAAAAGCCTATTCTGGATTGGACCTTGTAAATGGGTGTCCTTTTGCCATCATATATAGTGTAGTGTATTTTTGCATTATGATAAGCACAGTGGCAGTACTGTGGCAGGTGACCAGTATTCCATAGTGATCCTAATAATTTCATCATGCTAGGAATGACTGCAAGGAGGCACAGGTGCATCTCCTAAACACCTCCTCCTATCCCATTTCAGTCACAATGTGATCTTTACATAGAGCATTTATTGAGTCTTTGTGCATTTAATAATTATTGTTTCCGCCTTTTTGTTCAAGCTACTTTTTTTGAGTCACCTTGACTCATAGGAAGAACTCTGCGGATTTGCGGATAGGACTACCCTTGTCTTTTGGGTACCTACAGTCCAGTTTGTAGTAGAGTTCTTTGGCTGGAGGCTGGTTAGTACATGTCATCCCACAGCAGTGGTATGAACAAATGGGTATTAAGCAGGGATGTAGTGTGGCATTGCTATTTCAAAGCAGTTAATAATTAATTTCAAAGTAGAGTTATATACAAAATTATATTTGTAAAGTCAGAAGTATTTTGGCTTCATTTTATACAATATTCCTTTTGTGAGTAAGATGAATATCTTTATGTGACAACTGTAAAGGTGAGCTTAGAGGTTTACACTAAAAGTAAATAAGATCACATTTGCCATTTTCTTTGTCTGTAATGGGGATTGCAGAGTAGGTGTCTCCGTTCCCTTTGATGTTTATATAAAACAGATAAAAATGCATAAATTGCTTATAATCAGAGATGAATTCAAGCCAAATAGCCTCCCAGAGGACAAAGCACCCCAGGCACCCATCAGCAGCCTAACCAAATGACAGACCTAAAGGAAACTTCAAAGCTACAAATGTAACTGCCAGTGATACCCACAAAGAATCTAGATGCTAATAGAAACCCAATTTTCACAGTTTGGAAATATCCAGTTTTTGGGGGTGGGACAGGAAAGGAAAAGAAAAAAGTCCTAATACTCATATGCACCTACTTTGTGACATGTTTTGTTCTGCCATTCTTTCATGAAGCCATAATACCTCTTGTTTAGGAACGTAGAAAAAGCAAGACAGTGGAAACAGTGGATATGGAAAATATTATTTGAAATATGATTGTGTTATTTCACTGTCAGAATTTTCTAAAAAATTTGCTGTAATTTCCTCATTTGTTATACTTGATGTAAAATTATGTCCTGTTTCTAAGATTACACACATTGATTGAAGAGTTGCAATGAATTACATACTGAGATTAAAGTGAGGGTTTTTGTTGCTGAGGGGAGAATTGTTGACTGCGGTGATTTTTTGTAAATTTACTGTTGCAGCAGTGTGGAACAAACTAACAGTCTATTTCATGCTTTTGATTACTCTATACTGTTTAAATAAGCAATACAAATTAGAAATTTGCTTTGCATTTCTTTTTGGACAAGAGATTTTAGTGTAACTCAGTAACAATAGCATCTGTATAATAAAAGCATTATAACAGGTGGTTGTTACAGTACTTGTATTTGAAAAACATAAGAGATGTTAATCTTTTAAAATATCTAGAACCAATCATTGTATTTCTCATATGTAAGCCAAGATAGCCAATATGACTTGATATCCTATATATCCATACTGAAAGCTAAAAAACAATGTGAAGGTTATAATTCAAGTGGAAACTGGTTAAGCAAAAATGGCAGTATGTGTTGTCCCAGTTTAGAATTATAGGTAGAACTAAACATTGTGTATGTGTATCTGAGATGTAGCTGTTATGTCCAAATAAGATGTGTAGCCTGTAACTAGCCTTTGTATAATTAGAGACAACACCTTCCTTCCTGTCAAGAAGCTATTGGCAAGATACCAAGTTGCAATCTGGTCTGCTTAAAAAATACACAATTTTTATCCATTAACATTCTTATGGAGCATACCTCACTTGACAAAGGTATGTTTGTTACTACTCTTTGAATAAATCTTTTTGGCTTCCTTTCCCTTTCCTTCCCTCTTAAGAATTCTTGGAGTTCTGGTGGGGCTGGAAGTCTCAGTTTTGATTTAACAAATTGAAGCAAAAGAGAAAGAGAGAGCTTTCTTGTTGTCGTTCAGTGTGTGAATAATTGATCAACACAGACAATAGCTTTTATATGATAAAAACATTGTAACAAGTGGTTCATAGAATCACAGAATAATTGAGTTGGGCCTATAAGGCCATTGAGTCCAACCCGCTGCTCTATTTTGTTGTTTAGTCATTAAGTTGTGTCCGACTCTTTGTGACCCCATGGACCAGAGCACACCAGGTCCTCCTGTCTTCCACTGCCTCCTGGAGTTTGGTCCGATTCATGTTGGTAGCTTCGATGACACTGTCCATTCATCTCGTCCTCTGTTGTCCCCTTCTCCTCTTGCCTTCACACTTTCCCAACATCAGGGTCTTTTCCAAGGAGTCTTCTCATCAGATGGCCAAAATATTGGAGCCTGAGCTTCAGGATCTGTCCTTCCAGTGAGCACTCAAGGTTGATTTCCTTCAGAATGGATAGGTTTGTTCTTTTTGCAGTCCAGGGGACTCTCAGGGGACTCCTTCAGCACCACAATTCAAAAGCATCAGTTCTTTGGCGGTCAGCCTTCTTTATACTCCAGCTCTCACTTCCATACATTGCTACTGGAAAAACCATATTTGACTATGCAAACCTTTGTTGGCAAGGTGATGTTTCTGCTTTTTAAGATGCTATCTAAGTTTGTCATCGCTTTCCTCCCAAGAACAGGCATCTTTTAATATCTTGACTGCTGTCACCATCTGCCGTGATCATAGAGCCCAAGAAGGTAAAATCTGTCACTACCTCCATATCTTCCCCTTCTGTTTGCCAGGAGGTGATGGGGCCAGTTGAGCTTCAAACCATTTTTGGCGCTCTCCTCTTTCACCCTCATTAAGAGGTTCTTTAGTTCCTCCTTACTTTCTGCCATCAGAGTGGTATCATCTGCATATCGGAGGTAGTTGATATTTCTTCTGGCAATCTTAATTCTGGCTTGGGATTCATCCAGTCCTGCCTTTAGCATGATGTATTCTGCTCTATACAGGAATCCAAATTAAAGCTCACCACCTCCTGAGGTAATTGGTTCCTTTGTTGTACTGCTCTAACAGTTAAGTTTTTTCCTGATACCCAACCTATATCTGGCTTCCTGTAGTTTGAGCCCATTCTGTTATTATGTGTCCTGTATTCTGAGATGACCAAGAACATATCCTGCCTCTTCTCTCTATGACTACCTTTAAAGTATTTGAAAAGTACTATTATATCTCCCCTCAGTATTCTTTTCTGAAGGCTGAACATGCCCAGTTTGTTCAGTCTTTTCTCATAGCTTGGTTTCCTGCCACCTGATCATACTTGGTGCCCTCCTCTGAATATGTTCCAGTTTGTTGGCATCCTTCTTAAAGTGTAGTATCTCACAGAATTTGGAAATATACTTCTGTTATTGCATCCTAAAATGACATTTGCCCTTTTTGTCGGCACATCACACGGTTGGCTCATATTCTGCTTGTTATCTACAACCATTCCAAGATCCTTCTCACTCATAGTGTTACTGAGCCAAGTATTCCCTATTTGTAACCATGGATTTGCTTTTTTTTCTCCATACGTGTAGCGCTTTGCACTTATCTCTGTTACATTTCTTTCTGTTGTTTTCAGCCCAATGCTAAAGCCTATCAAGAGCGTTTTTGGATTTTGTTTCTGTCTTCCAAGGTATTAGCTATTTCACCCAATGTTGTGTCATCCACAAATTTGATAAGTATTCCCTGCATTCCTCATCCAAGGCATTAATAAAAATGTTACAGAACACTGGGCCCAGGACTGAACATTGTGATACCCCACTTATTACTTTCTCCCAGTATGAGAAGGAGCCATTGATAAGCACTCTCTGATTCTGTAACCAACTGTGTATCCACCTGACATGTTTTATTCAGCCCACACTTAGCTAACTTGCTATAGTGGGGCACTTTGTCAAATATCGTGGGTCACTTTGTCAGAGGCTTTGCTGAAGTCAAGATATATTATGTCTCAATTATTTCCACTGTCTACCAGGTTATCTGCTCAAAAAATAAAATAAGATTAACCTGGCCAGATTTGTTCTTGACAAATCCATGTTGGCTTCTAATTATTACTGCAATTATTTATTTAAAATGTTTTTACCCTGCCTTTCTCCTTGAAAAGGACCCAAGGCAGTTTACAACAATGAAGACAATATTTAAAGTAGAGAACAATGAGTATGCATTGTTTCAAAGGTTCTTGCAAAGTGACTGCTTTGTGATCTACATCAGAATTTTTTGTGGGATTGATGGACTGACTGGTTTGTAGCTCCCAGGTTCTCCCCCCCCCTTTTTTTAACCCTTTTTAATGATACAGTAGGGGCAACATTAGCCTTCCTTCACTCATCCAGTACTTCACCCATCCTCCATGATTTCAAAAAAATAATAATGTTTCTGTGATCTCTTCAGCCAGTTCCTTCAATATCCTTGGATGCAGTTCATCCAGCCCCGGGGATTTGAACTCATTCAAAGTAGTAAAATATTCCTTGACTATTTGTTTATCAATCTCCAGCTGCAAGCCTATCCCCGCCCTTTGTATTTCCCATTTGCCTGTAGGGTCATAGACTCTCTTTTGGGGAAAAACTGAGCTAAAGTAAGAATTGAGCACTTTGGCCTTTTCTTCGTCGTCTGTTATGATTTTTCCATCTGTATTGCCTACCTAAGCTACTGTTTCTTTTCTCTTGTAGAGAAAAGAAAGAACTTTCAGTCATAGTTTGTTATGCACATACCTGAAGAAAGCTTTTTTTGTTGCTTTTAGAGTCTGCAGCTAACCTCAGCTCATTCTCAGCATTTGACTTCCTAACACTATCCCTGCAATTCTTTGCTACTTGTGTGTACTCTTCCTTTGTAATCTGGACTTCTTTCTACTTTCTGCATGTGTTTTTATTTGTTTGTTTTTAAGTTCTCTCTGAGCTTTTTAATGACGACTTTTTTCTGTCTTCCACCCTTTTTTTCTTCTTGGAATTGTTTGTAGTTGTGCCTTTAGAACTTCCTTTTTTAGAAACTGCCACCCAGCATGGACACCTTTTCCTGTTATCCGGTTGTTACAATACTTGTAGTTGGGAAACATAAAGGGCATGCATCTTTTAAAATATCTTTCTATTGCTAAGGCTGGATTTGAAGAAAAGAATTTGAGAGAATATGTTCATAGGATTTTGTATAGCTCATGTATTTTCTTCCCTAGTCTCCCCTTTTAAAAACTATTTTTAAGGTGTAGGAGCCTTAGATGCAGCAATCAGAGATGTAATGTGAACTGAACAGATGTCTAGATGTCATGTATGCTGCCTTCTGGCTACACACACCAGGAAGGGAATCAAAGCTCAGTGGCAGCACACACAACTTCCAGTAGGTGTTTACATAGAAGTGTTAATGCCAGGGTGTTTGTGAATATAGTTAAGAATTTGCTGCTATGATGTTATTATTGCTATGCAAGAGTGCGGCAATAGATATAGTGCAACAGAACAAAACAGCATTCCATAAGGCAACTCAAAAAATGGGGGCACCGCAAACAAAAAATTATAACTTTGAAGCAGGATCAGCATCAAATTTGGCACAGACATAGCAGGCATTCTCCTCTTGTTCTGTGCCAAATTTAGGGAAGTCAGGGCAAATGGTTTCCAGGTTCTTGTTTTTTAAATGTAAAAGTGTCCATCCCCCAGTACAGATACCAGCAGTCTTTACCGTCTGCAGATTTAAAACAGATCAAATACATTGAAAAGACCAAACTTGCTTATCTTTAAAGAGAATGGTCAGTGCCAGCTCCCTGCCTTTTTTTAATTTGGAGGGAATCCAAATCCCCTCATGGGGGAGGGTAATACAGTCGTTCCTTGACTTAAGACCATAATCCATTTCCAGAAGATGGACATAACTTGAAAGGGTCATAAGTCGAAGCACAATTTCCCATTAAAATGCATTGGAATGCGATTAATCCATTCCAGCATGTAAAAAAAATACCAAAAATAAAAAATAAAAGACGCTGGGGCTTTAAAAAAACAAAAACAAAAATAAACAGAGCAAGCCCCGAAGGTGCTGGGGCTCGAAAAAACAAAAACAAACCCAAAAATAAACATTGGAGCAAGTCCCATGCTGGGACTGCAAAAAAAAAAAAAAAATCATTAAAAAACAAAACAACACAGCACAGAAACATAACCCCCCCCGCCCCCCCCCCGCAAAAGCCACCCAGAACAGTTTTTAAAAAGCAAAAAGCAGCACCTTACCTTACCAGGCAGGCCCAAGCCTCCTCCGATCCAGCTGCAGCTGAAGCGGTGGCAGTATGGCCGGCGATGGCGGAGGGCAAGGCCAGGGCTGGAGTGGGAGGGGCACCAAAGGAAAGCCATGTGTCCAGACGAGTGCCGCTGCTGCCTGACGGGCTCCTCTGGAATACCTGCAGCCATTCTCCTCCACCCTCATCAGCCCCATCGAGGTGAGTACGGCGAGCCCTCAGAAACCCCCACTGCCCGCACCCTGGGGAGCACTTGGGTGCCCCAGCATTTCCCCGGGCTGGCGTTCCCTCTCAGCTGCTTCACCGAACAGCTCCGTCCTGAGCTTCACCTGCCTTCCGTGGCACGCTCAGGAGAGCCGGCCCCACCCGGAGTCTTCCCCACATGCAGGAATTGGTTCTGGTTCCCTTGTCGCCCTGAGATGCGGTGCTGGCGTCCCAGCACCGGGAGCCTGAGCCTGACCGGGGCACTCCGGCTGCTCGCCCCAGCCTCGCCCTTCATGCAACTGTCCCTTATGCCCCCAGCCTGCAGGGGTCTGGACTGGCTAGGGGACCCCTGCTCTAACCATTGGGGCAAAAGAGCTACTGTACAAAGAAGCAGCCTCTTCACTGCCAACGGTTAGCAATTTGAATTTCCTGCCCTTTCCTCTGCCTTTTTTTTTATCGTAGCTGGAAGCTCCAGCCGCAAGTCGAAGCAAAATTTTGCAGCCGGAGCTGGTCATATGTCGAAATGGTCATAAGTAGGGACGTACGTAAGTCAAGGCACCACTGTACCGATTTTGAAAAAAGCCATTTAAGAGGGGGGGGGGGGAACCTCTGGGTTTCTTGTGAACTGATTATCAGCACAAACATTCTAAATGTAAACATTGAGAACAGGAAGGGAGATCTGAATGTTTGTCTCTGCCAGTCAGAACCAAATGAAATGACTCTTAAGGTGAGAACTTTTTAACTCCTGCTTGGTCAAACAGACAATAAGAGTTTCTAATTCTGGTGTACAAAATATTGTAAAGATATTTTAACAAATACAGAATTTAATATTCAGAAGCTTGCTCAAAAATTACGTTTTTTTCTTTGTGGCTGGGGATAATCTTCAGGGTGGCTTTGATTTAAATCAAGTCAATTTAAATCACTAGTCAGTAAGACTATTTAAATCATGATTTTTAAATGTAAAGACTCATTCTTGCTGGTAGTTATAATCTTTAATATTTGCAACCAGATGAAGATTTCATATTTAGAATAACCTGTCATATTAGTAAAACAGGCTTAGATAGCTGGCTCAAGGATGACTTGATTTTCCATCCTTATTTGTTTGTTTGTTTGTTTGTTTGTTTGTTTGTTTGTTTAACTTACATCCCACCCACACTACCCAAGGGTCTCTGGATGGCTTACAACAATTTGAATAAGTTAAAAAGATAAAACAATTAAAATACAATTAAAAATACAGTGCTCTAAAAATTGCCATAAGAACCCACAGTTGATATTATTTGAATTAAAAACCTTCTTGAACAGGAAGGTTTTGACCTAGCGCTGAAACATCATCAGCGTCGGTGCCAGACAAATCTCCCTCAGGTGGCATTCCACAGTCTGGGGGCAGCTGCCGAAAAGGCCGTTTCTCTACAAGCCCTCCCTCTTACCTCCTTGGGGCACGGCTCTTTCAAAAGGGTCCCCTGGCTAGATCTTAACTGCTGGGTAGGTTCATATGGAGGGAGGCGGTCCTTCAAGTATCCAGGGCCCAAGCCATTTAGGGCTTTATCCATCAAAACAAGCACTTTGAGTTAGGCCCGGGCAGTGACTGGTAGCCAATGTAACTTAAACAAAATTGACCCCACCACTCACCAACCATGCAGCTCGTTTCTGAACCAGTTGCAGTCGCCAGACCATCTTCAAACGCAGCCCCATTGTAGAGCACATTGCAGTAATCTTTACAGGATGTTACCAGTGCATGCGTAACTGTCATGAGACTCTGCTCATCCAGGTATGGCTGTAGCTGGTATAATTTCCACAGCTGAGGGAAGGTGCTCCTGGCCACCAGGTCCACCTGGGCTTCCAGATTTAGACCAAGGTTGATAAACTGAGTACCCAGTTTCCTATGGGGGACAGTGTGTTTCCTGCATAATTAAATTGTGAATATCCAGAGAGAGCTTTAAGCACTATGGGGCAGTATATAAGCAGCACACTTTTTGCTTTGCTTTGCTCTAATTAGAGTTCAGGCTTGATTTGATTGACCACCCAGTTTTCTACTTTTTTGGCTATACTCTCCCTCCAACATCACATTTCCAAGGAGCTGATTTTATCTCTGTTTTTCTTCACTGACTTTCTTTTACATGTTGTTGTTGTTTAGTCATTTAGTCATGTCTGACTCTTCTTTTACATAGCATTGATTATTTTGGCCTTGGTTTCTAGTGACACTCTTTGCTAACTCCAACCTCTTCCCCTCTCGCTGTAATATTTCAAAATGCAAACGGACGTCTTTTGAAAACATGCACAAAACATGTCCATAAGGCTTTTGGTCCAACTTAGCTTTTCTTCATCAGGTTTTATATAAGCAGCACACTTTGCTTTTGCTTTTTATGCTAATTCACGGAAAGGGTTTGTAAATTGGAACATAGCTTTCTAATCTGCCTTCTGCACAGCAAGCATGCCAACATTTGTTTACTTGAGAGGTTAAAGGGCGTGTATGTTTCTCCGTTGTACACTTTTGCTTCAATATTTCATCAAGTCCAAAACAGCCCTTCAAAATACTTTGGCACAGAGGGACCACAACCACATCCAAGCTGTTCTTGTTTCTATCTTCTCCCAGTAGTCATAATAGAGATCATGTGCTCATCTTCTGGAATCCTCTAGCACTGAGTGATTCTACAAATTCTACAAGTTTCTGACAAGTTGAAGAATGTGGGATACAGTAGGACCCCTCATATCCACAAGAAATTGTTTCCAAGCCCTGCTGTGGATATTACAAACTGTGGATAGTGGTGAATGCTTGTGGGTGGGGTGGGCTGACTCCTGGGCTGCTGGCTGCCTCTATTGGCTGCCCCTGAAGCTGCCTGTCCCTGACCCCGGCAGCTTCACCCAGCCGTGACTCCATGGGCTATCAATCAGCAGGCCATGGAAAGTGGGGCTGGTGAGAGGAAGGTGGGGGACACTGCTGTTGTCACTGCCCTTGTGAAAGGTGACCCAGATCACACCCCTCAACCTACCTTCCACAGTGGGCAAAGGGGCTGAGTTGCCCTTTCTGGCTCTGCTTCATCACAAGGTGCTGCAGCCTGGAGGAGGAAGGTTCCTGCCTGCCCAAGACTGAAGGGCCAGATGAGTGGGCCCGGAGCTGAACCTGGGCAGGAGGAACATCTGCGTGTGAGGGAAGGGTGCCCCACACCTAGGATCGAGGAGGAAAGAGAGCTGTGAATGGAAAAAGTTTGGGAACCACTGGGGGAAAAAATCTAATTCATAGCAACGTCTCTAGCTCCCTGTAGTGGCCAGTTCTTATAATATATGTGGATTTTTTTTATTGTTTACTTAACTATTTTTAATATTTTTAGACCATGGATAAGTTAATCAGTGAATATCGATCCATTGGATATGGAGGTCCTACTATATTGTGCCTTTGTACTCATGATTTAAAAAAAACAGGAAATGGCCTGATATTGCTACACAATATCATGGCCGCATTGGCAGTAAGAAAAAATGCCAAGTTTAAAAGGCAGCCTGAACGTTGACAACACCAATGGCCAGAGTTAAGATGGTCTACAGCAGGGGTCTCAAACCCAATTTACCTGGGGGCCACTGGAGGCAGAGTCTGGGTGAGGCTAGGCCGCATCAGTTTTTCCACCAAGTGGAGCAAGAGCCCGAGGAAGCCGCCCAGGAGTTTCCTTAGCCCGGGTGGGGCTCCGAGGAGGAGGAGGGGCACGCAAGCCCTCGTTGCTGGCCACGACCCCCTCCTGCTCCTTCTTCAATACCACCACCACCAGCAAGACGAAGAAGCGGAGAAGGGAGGGAGCGCCGGCAACTGCCTAGCGGGGGGGGAGGGGAGGACATAAATTTTTTAAAAACTCTCACAGAATTCGCCTTGCCAAAGGAGAAAAGCCCCCACCGGTATCGTGTGGCGGCAGCTCGGGCACTCGGGGAAAAGGGCCGGCAGTGCGCCTCACTCGCTGGCTCTCTCCCAAGACAGCGCCTCTTGCACCCTCCATCTGGAACTGCAGCCTGCCAGCCGGCAGACAGGCATGCTGGCTGTAGTTCTGGATGGAGGGTGCAAGAGGCGCTGTCTTGGGGGAAAGCCGGTGAGTGAGGTGAGGCTTTTTTTGACTTGACAGCAGAGGGCACGTGGACACTTCAGGGGGGGCGGGCAAGGCGGGGGCCGCAAACTATCATCCGGCGGGCCGCAAATGGCCCCCAGGCCGAATGTTTTAGACCCCTGGTCTACAGGATACCCTCTTGTGCTCACTACCATTCACACTTGTTGAAAAACAGCCCTCACAATTGCTTTGTGTCTGGGTGAGAAGTGGTTAACTGATGAAAACAGGAGTCAGCTTCTGGGATTTCCCCTTGCATTGTGTCACTTTGAGAATAATGATAAATGCTAATGATGATACTGAATGAATACTGACTGGACAGTTTTTCGTCACTTTAGTGTTACAAATGTACAGCTTAGAAAGTAAAAGTAATCAAATCTGTGTGCTGTTTGGAAGTTTGTAATCACTATCTGAAGCATATTATTATGACCAGTTAGCCATTCCTCATTTGCAGCTGGCTCATTTGACCCGTGTATCAATATACACTAGTGCAGACCTGTTGCTTTGTTGGCTTTTAATGAAGCATTCCCAAGACTGCAAGAGAAGATGAGGAATGTCAGGAAGAGAGTATTTAAAGCATGAAGAAAACCCAATTTGAAAAAAAAATTACAGAGAAAGGAAAAGCTGGTTGTGTAAGAGAATCCAGAGCACAAGAATGAATTGGATCCAGCTGAAAGACAGCAGATGCAACATTTTTGCTAAAGTAAAGCGTGTCTCTTGATTCAGTCAATAATAAGATAGGCATCCTACGATGAAGCATATTTGTGTCATTTTGATTTCTGTTTGTTAGAAAGATAAATAAAAATGAAATCAAGGCCATGGATAAATCTGCACTTGAAATGATAACAATAAGCAGCTTTAAGGGCTCTCCTGGATTCTTTACAAATGTTTCCCTTTATGTACCTGATGTATTTCTTACACAGGTATTAATTTAAAACACACTGTATGGATGAAGTCCTGTTCATGTAGCAACACCCCTGGAAGGCTGAGGAGGTCCTCCGGAAGGGACAAACACTTCCTACTCCTTTCCTGTGGCTCCTGAGGAATCACTTGCAACTTTTGGTAAATGGTATTTGGAAACCATGAAGTGGTTTGCAAGTGATGGAAGGAATTATGTGGGAAGTACAATATCGTGTAGTGGATAAAGTGACAGACTTTGGTCTCTAGAGAATAGGGTTTGAATCCCCACTTGGCCATGAAGACTCACTGGGGGAGTGGAATTGGTAAAACCCGTCACTATAAGTCGGTTCCAATTTGCCAGCAGAGAACACACACATGGGAACACACATACCCTGCTGATGATATTATCAACTTTCTATGAGTGCAGTTGTGTGAGCAGGATTTTAGCTATTGTTTATTATTATGTACATTATTTGAATAGGACTATTTTGTTCTCCATATTGACATACTTTTGCAGAAACGAAGGAACAGAATATATGTTGTACTGTAGCCACCAGGAAAGGATAAATAAGTCCTGGAAACATGTGCAGAATCAGTTTTGAGATATAAGGAAGATATGCAGACAAAGACACAAACACGAAGCAAAGCTGTTAAATTCTACAGGTTTTCTAACATGGAAGTGTAAAGAGACAATAGGTCCTTTAGTAAAAATGTTTTACCAGTAGATGGCACTATTGTGTAAAGTTGTGTTTTGATAACTTTAGAGAGTCAAACTTTTGTTGTTGTTTACTCATTAAGTCCTGTCGGACTCTTTGTGACCCTCAAACTTTAACTTCCTTTAAATTGTGGGAGTTTATTTTGAAAGTCATTGAGACTGCCATCTTCCTCCAAAGCTTCTCAGGATGACATATTATAGTTAACTTTTATTTAATTAAGCATACCACTGCATTCATTTAATTCAATATTACGCCATTTGTTTTAAAATAATTTATTGTGTGCATAGGAGAAAATGTTACATAAGTAATTCCCTGCAACTTAGAGATTCAGATTCATTGTGAAAATAAAACAGACTTTTCTTGTATTATTTCGGATACACCTTACACTGATAATAGGATTAGACAAATTATGTGTAATATGATATTGTCTAGATTTGAGCCTTGTTGAAGATAGGGTGAAAACACAAATGCAGCTTTTTCTGTGCTTGGAATAATCAGTGTGGCTCTCCCCTGCCCCTCCCCGTTTATTAAAATAGTGTGTTGTTCATTTTAATCTCTAGATATTAAAACAATTAAATTGCATATTTATGGTTTTAGTAATGAACTGTAATTACTGTTAGTAACACTTTGATATTAAAATTAAAAAGAGAAGAAAACCATTTTGCTGAGAGTGTGCAATGTTTTTTTGCCCATTTTGGATACTTGATTTAATGTGTATCATGGTAAAGTCTGAAGTGCTGAGAGAGTCAGATTTAATTGCCAAGTTTATTTAAGTCCATTTACCTACATAATTAATGATATTAACATTCCTGGAAGAAACATTTGGCATTGCTTCTAGGATGCTTTCTTTTCGCTCTTTACTCAAGATAGCATTGAGTTAAAGTGAGCTCGTGCCATCAAAGCTCTTGATGGATCACACTTTTCTGCCTAAATAAATTTGCACACAAGGCTGCTTATTATGTACATTGCGTGTGTTATAAATGCTGTGCAAAGGGCACCTCTCCCATCTAATTACACAAGTGCATTTCAAGTAATATGAGTCACATTGCCGTCATCAAACAGAGGAACCTGTGTTCAAGATATATTTTGCAATCTTGAGAGAGCTGACAAGTTAGAAGAATGGTGTTACCAAACAGAACATCTTCAGTAGAAAACCAGTTGGGAGGAAGTCAGGGTAAATCTTGCAAAGGTTATAATGTGAACCTGCCTTTGTGCGTGTGACAAAACAGAGAATGGAATGTGTCCTCAGTGAAATGTGCACCAGAATTTAAGAACATGGCAAGTCAGTGACATAAAAAAAGAGTCTTCTTTCTCTTACACGTCCTTTAACTTGAATGCAGACATAGCATGTACTTATAAATTTCCTCAGCCTGTATCTTTGAAGTGACTGATGGAAAATTGAAGTGATTTGTGCTGCTTCCATCTATGCCCTTCCTAAAACAGATGTGGAGTTAAAACTAGATTTGGCCAATAGACCGTGAAAGGGAGAAAACTTATCATCCTGACTTTTTTTCCCTTTCTCACTCACTCTGCTAACCCATTTTGTCCTTCAAAAGAGTGTTTTTATGGTGCTGAGTAAATTGTTCTTTCACTTCGACCTTTAACTTTATACTCCCTCCTCAGAAAAGAAACTGTGCACGCTTTTTGCATGCCATTCTCTTGTGCCAGCCAATGTTCCTACTAAGGTCACAGAACTGCTGCCTAGAGAAAAAAATGCTGAGGGATACCTTTAGCTTAAGAGAAGCTTTGTGTCATTCTTTCTCCCCCCCCCCTTTCAAAAGCCAGCCTTCAGACTGGTCTCAAATTTTTAAGCAAAACGTTCACTCTTTCAGACATATGTATCTGGTTTTTGGCACTGAGCCTTGGGACCGTCTTGTAGCGCTGTGTCAGTGTATCTGTGGAACACAAAACTGTGTTTCTTCTTTATTGGCTGCATTAGATTTCCATACAGCAGAACATCTGAGTACTAATTGAAATCATGGTGAAGCCCCTGAGCTTCCAGAGTGTACCATTGGGATGCTCAAGCACAAAACAGTGTATTTGATAGCTGGGGAGAGTATATTGCTTTGGGGGAAGCATTGATTAGAATTATCCAGCTATTAGGGCAATTTAAAACTATTGTTTAATAGGACTTTGGTCAGTTGCTGTAGAAAATGAGAGCAAAGTCTGGAATTCAAACTTGCTCTAGCTCAGTCAGGATGCAGGATGGGGTTTTGTCTCACATCACACATGCGTACACTTGAGGGGCTACCAAGAGATTGAAGTCAGCTTGCTTGCCGTAGCAGTCTTACCACATTGTTCATTTCTTGTGGTTTAATGGACTCCTGGGTTAGGGAAAAGCCAGTCCCGAGATGCTAGCAAAGAAGTGCTGCTGCTGGTCCCTGCCTAAGATGTTTTCTTTTTGTTGTGTTTCTCTCGTTCTTTGGGGAAAGTCTGCCTTAGTTTTTTTTTCCTGGCTTCTTTAAAACTGGGAGAAAGACATTAAGAAGAGCCTTACTGGGTCCAGCCAAAGGGCTATCTAGACAAGCGACACAAGGGCAAACACATTTTTGTCCTTTCCCTTCTATTCTGTAAAGAGATAAAGTTCATTAATTATTTCCCCCTCGCCTTCCCTCCCATCTCTTAAAGCTGTATAGTGCTGGAAGGCGCATCTGTGGCTACATAGTGGTTGGAGTCTGGGTTAGTTTTTTTTATTTTTGCACTTTCCATGTGATCATAGCAAAACCTTTTCTTCTATGCTCATGATATTGCTTCCAAAGAAATTGTGTATGTAAAACGGGGCAGGGGGTGGCCGCACGGGTGGGAACATTAAAACTGTTAGATACCAAAGCAGAGCACTGCTCCACTACGTTTAGCGTGGGGAACGGTTGTCCTTCAGATCTTGTTGAACCACAGTTTCAGTGATTCTTCATTATTGCTTATGTTAGTGAAGGCTAATGGCAGCTTCAGCCTGAGAACATCTGGAGCACCACAATTGCCCACTCCCGATTAGCCCAATATTTGACAGCACTTTTCATGAACTTCTGTCCAGATTTTTCTACCTGGTGTGACCAGAGATGGAACATGAAATATTTCCTATGTTTTCAGTGGGTTCTACAACTGACCTGCTTTATAGCCCTTGTGCATAGCCTGAATGTATGGCTGCAATTGATAAAAAGTTACAGTCTTTGTAGATCTCCTACAAGGTCGACAAATACAGGATTCTTGTGTCTTTAATTGTGGCATAAGAAAGATAAATTTATTTTGCTGAACTTTCTCCATCATGGAGATGAGGAGAATTGTTTGTCCTCTGTTTTGCTTAAAAGAGCATGTAATAGAAACAAGTATTGAGCTGTGTACAGTATGCAGTAGCTCTATATTTTTATACTGAACAACCCAGGAGTGTATTGGTTGTACACATGTGGGTATAAGTTGACCGATCAATTCTCCACTCCACTGCATGCCTTTTCAGCACGCTTCCCGTTGAGAATATTGTGCTCCAGCATGTAGGCAACTCAGCAGCCGTTAGAGGGGGCTTCTGCATCAAGGACCCGTCTTGCTTTCTCTGTCTCTAGCATAACTCTTCATCATAGCAATGTGTAAAAAAAGAAGCAGATTTAGATATTTTCCTATGAATGGAAATAACAGTGACATAAATCATGTGTGTGCACGCGTTTGTGCATGCACACATACAAAAACACATGTAAAAATAATGGGAAGGAAAGCACCACTGAGTCACACATGCAAGACACACAAATGCATTTTGAAAGATAAAAACATTTCAATCACTATCCGTTGTGCTTTCACTCTTTCTGAGAACAAGTTTTGTTGTAAGTTCATGTTTATTCTGAAGTTCTACTGCAAAATGCTGCTTCCTTTAATTACAAGCACCACATGGAAGGACATTTCTCTAATGTTGCACACCCTTGGTAGGGAAAATGGTGTCTATTTGAAAATGCACAAAGAAAAAGTCAGTTTGCTGTTGTTTATTCGGCTCCAAACTCTAAAGCAGGGTATGTATTCTGTCACCTTCTCAATATTTTTTTTTACAGCGGATGACATTGGGTTACTTGTTCTGTGTGTCAGTTGAAGTTGTGCAGGTGCTGTTTGATTCCTTGGGTTTGTTGAGGACCAGCAAGTTTAGGCTGAATTCTAAGATCGAGGATCATGTGTTTAAGACATAAGACATAAGACATTTATTTGTCATTGCGCTCACAAGTGGGTGCAACGAAATGAGGTGCTCTTCCCCAAGCGAAAACTGGACAACACTACAAAAAAAAGTTAAAATATATGTGTGTGTTTCTCAAGTTCACTCTTTAAAACGTTTTATTTAGAAATTTTAAAAACTACAACAAATAATAAACATTAAAAATATAATAAATGAAACTGAAAAGAAGTAAAAAAAACAGGTTACAGACACAGTGCGCCTCACCCCATGACTGTTACAGAGTAACCATTTAAACCATTTACCCTCCTGGGAGCCCTTTCCCCTTCCAAAATGGTATTGATTCATATGTGACACTTTAATCTCTTCCCCTTTAAGAATATAAAGTCAGTAGATTTCCCCCATATATCTGCAAGCCATCTTTACTACTTATGCCCTTCTCAACTTTTATATTCCATGTAAATTTATCATTAGTTGATGTAGCGAACAGCCCTGCCCTCACCTGTCCATCACAGCTGAACAGTGTAGTAGGAGCCAATGAGGGGATGGAAGGTGGAGCCAAGGGGGAAGGGGGCTGGATATAAAGGCTGGTGTATGGAGCCTGTGAGGGAGATTCTGTGAGTGAGAGACAGTGTGAAACTTAAAAGTGAACTTGGAGTAAGTTAGAGGTCTGTAAGAACGCTGAATGAAACAGAGAATTAATAGAGTTTTAAAGTTAAAGTAGAATTGATCTAAATATAAGTGATTAGCATCCTGTGATTTACCTATTGAATATTAATCAGATGTTAACTTCCCTGATCTAATAAATGACTTAAGTTTCAAAATTACACGTCTCCTTGATCAAATGGTATTAGAGCAGTAATACCTGGTGGCAGTGAAGAAAGAAGAAGAGTGAGAACCTCGTGAAGGCCTGGGGGAATAGGAGCTTCAGGGGGGGTCGCCACAGTTGCTATCTCCCAAAATTTTCTATACCAGCAATTTAGCAATATGTGAGCTGATGTGCTAGCAATCAGTCTTGCCACTGTTAACAAATTAGAAATTAGTCCTCTCCTTGTACACTTATCTATCTCCCGTTCAAATATTAATAGAAGTGCCATTTCAGGACATACAGCTAAATTTTAGTTGCTTATTTTATTTATTTTAAAAACAATTGCCAAATTTTACACACACACACACACACACACACACACACAGAGAGAGAGAGAGAGAGAGAGAGAGAGAGAGAGAGAGAGATTCCCACCACATGTGAAAACAAGTGCCTATTTTCTGGCTCACTCCAGCACATTTTAGAACAATTGTCATACATTTGATTCAGGGCCTGTCCACAGTGGGAAATTGGGTATTGTGCAGTCTGGTCTGCACTTAAAAGGTTCTTAAGTGCAATTTGTTTTAACCCTCACTTGAGGAAGCCTTCTGTCCACACTGGAGATTGTGCCACAGGTCCACATACAGCAAGGTTTATCTGGTTTACCTGGTTTACTCATGAGTAAGGAAGCTTGTTTATTACAGAATCCAAATGAGTAAACGTTTGTTCATATTCAATAGTCACCCAGGCAAAAAGAACCCTACTCAGGTCTGTAGTGGCAGGTGACAGACGCATCCACCTGTCACCAAGGCACTGTTATCCCAGACTGCTTTTCTCCTTAGCTGGGGTTCTACTGGAGCCCAGCTCCAGTAGAAGTTATATCTTTCGACAATAATTTACAGTTTTACTGACAACATAATTCATACATATTAGAATTTAGCTGCATCAGTTAGGGATGTACTGGAAAAAAAAGAAGACAAAAATTGAGGGTGGAGGTATCTCTGCCCTCCCTCCCTTTTAATGTCACAACCCACTTAATACGTGACAGGGATGTCTCCTCAGTTAATGCTGCCCACAGTTCCATTTGGGTGTTAGCTAACCATCCCCACAGGCTACACAATACTCTCCTTACCAAGTTAAGATCACACTGAATGATACGAAAAAGAATACATGGCCCACTACTGTGCCAGAAAGGTGTGTGAAAGCTCATAAAGGGGTATGATAGACTGATCTAAGTGGAAACACCTGTGGATGCAATCATTTGGTTCAGCATACCAGCAAACCTTTGTCTGAGGGGTCTGTGTGCCCCAGTTATGACCTTCTTTCTTTCTTTCCTCTTTTCCCCATTGTTCCTCCCTCCTTTCCTGCCCTTTTTTTAACCTAAATTCATCTTAGATTAAAAAAAATTATCCCCCTAGTGGTAGAGGACGGATTAACCAGCTTTGCATTTGTTCCTATGGGAACAAATGCTTCAACTTAAGAACGGCACCTCGACATAAGAACAAAAAACAGCCAGAATGGATTAATAGGGTTTCAATGTATTCCTATGGGAACAATTTTCTATTTTTAACTATATTTTTGTTATATTGTAAGAAGAGGATATTTGCTAAGTTCAGTCATGGTTCTTGCCTTTCCATGTTGAATGAGATTAATTTATTGGGCTGAGATATAACATGTGAAATATATCTTAGTTGACTTGCAATAAAGTACAGTATAGCCTTACGTTAGGCGATACTAAATCTTCATTTTTTAAAAAAATTATACCATCTCTTCTTAATCTTTAGTTTCTTATCTCCATTACAAAAGTTATTAATCACATGTTGCCAGTCCTTTAACTTTTCTTCCTTACTCTTTATTGTACCATCATAAATAAATATTAGGTAATATCTTCATTTAATATGTTGCTATTCTGCAACACCAATCCAATTTTCCTTATGTCAGCTAGCTCCTTCATAATTACCTGTTTCAACAAATTAAAATGTTCTTCTTTAAGTCTTTCCAAGTTACTTGGGATATTTATACCTAAATATTTAATAGTCTTTTAAATACTGATACTTAAAGAACAACCTTCAGAACACGGCCAAAGAGCCCGAAAAACCCACAACAACCAAAATTATTGATTGCTTCCATGATGGCAGTATCCTCTCTCCCTCTATTATTTTATTTTAAAGGGGTTTTTAATATAAGTACCAACATTGTCTTAAAGATTTTATTGTGCTCTAGTGCTAATCCAACAATACCTCTATCTCTTTTTCTTTTATAAGTGCTTATTTACCTTCCTATCTGTTTCTTGAATTTTACCCCACCTTTTTTATATATTCTCTAATTCTTTCTGATAAAAGTCTCCCTGCAATATATAATTTAAGGACTGATTCAGCTGCTGGCCATAATGAACCGGAAACAGAAATCCATGTTTCTCAGGTTCATGAATTAGGTAGTCAATTTCCTCTGTATGACATCACCTTCCACATGAAAGAGGAAGTGTGCTGTTTAGATGACTATTGGTGCAAAATATGTCTGCTAGGGTGATGCAAACATAAGTACCAGGGAATATAAGCACCCATGAAAGAGCACCATTGACTCATCTCCAGACCAGATTCAAGGAAGTAGTGCAAAGTTGTAAATGACTTGATACCCAAATCCCAATTTTGAACTAATAACTTTCCTCTCATACCAGCCTGTCCCTACTTTTAAATTTGACATGGATGGGTGATCCTGTCTCAATATTTCTACTATAAGAGGAAGTACGTAAGAGATAATATGAGCTGATACATTCTCCCTGGTGGCACCCCGGATTCTCCCATGCTCTCTTTCAAATAGTATGTTTGGTGCATTTTATTAATGTTTTGGCATCAATACCTTTCTGTTTAGCCAGACATTTATGAGTGGTTATTGCTGAGTGTTTATTGGTTTTACTGGCCAAAATCATATTGAGAAAATTGTACCAACATAGGGGAAATGACATAAACAGTAGTAGCAATTCGCCTCTAATTAAAGAGTATTCACTTTGATTTCTCATTACTTAAATGTAATATAATTGGGTGACTTTCTACATGACCCAGAATCAAAGCAGGGATTCTTTAATTAGTGGCAGTCTACACTACAAGTTAAATTCCCTTAGGGCAAGCATAATTTACATAGGAAAAATTTGAACATGGTATTTTTTTAATAGTATTTTACTGTTTGTTCTCCTAACATTATTGTATCCTGCCTCTGATGTTTTTTCTGAGTGGCAGGATAGCCAGTAGTCAGTTATTTTGTTTCGGTTTTGAGTGGCTAGCATAGCCAGTAGTCAGAATTTAGGCACTTGTCATCCCAGATATCTGGAGGGCTCCAAACTGCCTGCTGTTAGTGGTCAAAATACCCCTACTTTTTCATGTTATTGCACATAGTCAATAAATTTTATTATTTTAATAAAACATCACATTGCAAGTGAATGCAATTGGACCAAAGTGCAATAAAAGTGAAATTGTGGGGTAATTTGGACATATATACAGAAGATAAAATATCTACTGAGTATGTTTAAAATTATTTGAGGAAGTAGGAAACGTGTACATTGAAATTAATATTTGCATCTTTCTTTAATGAGCCCCAAGATAGTTCCTGGTTCCATATTACTTTTTCTCTGGAAGACCAAATCAGGTGCAGTTGTCCTAGTTCAGACCTTCCATGCCCATAAGAAACTGTTGAGTGAAGATGCAAGAGGTTCCTCTGTTGAAAAGAAAATATACTGTTAAAATACATTCTGTTAAAATTGTTCTAATGCATACAGTAGAAAATTTCTCAGTTATAAGCATCTAAAAATGATACTATAACTTAGAATAAACATCACAAAGTTTTCTCTGTACACAGAGAACCAGTGAAGGGAGTATGTTCTTCTTGGGCTGAAAATTCACAATATGCAGATAGCAGGAAGAAAGGTTAGGAAGCTATTCTTGACTCCTGCTTAATTCAAAAAGTGTTGATTGGAAAATAAGCATTCTAAATGAATTCCTCATAGATATTCATTTTAAAATGTTTGAATTCATTGAATAGGTCTCTCCTTATAAAGTGGCAGAAAGCCAGACTTCCTAAGAATGATGGCTATAAATCCATCAAGACACATAATGATGGAAGTGGGACTAATTAGCTCAGCCATACAAACAAAGGATGAAGGTATAATGAAATAAATGTGCTAATTGATGCCTGGGGTAGTTAGGTTACAAGTATTTTGTTATGTGAAACCTCCGCTGTCTGATCAAGATTTCTGTGTTAGATCAATGAACTGCTGTAACTACAATATCAATCTGGAGGACAGGACAAAGAAAAAGTGGAACATTCTGTCTTTTGCAAAAGGGTAAAAAGGTGAAGAAGTAAGACCAGAAGACCTAATTGGATATTTTATTTGTTACATTTATTTAAAATACATTAAGCTACCTTTCTCTTTAAAAAGGACCCAAGGTGGCTTACATCATAAAAGGACAATATTTAAAAGCTAAAAACAGTGTGTATACAAATATTTTAAAACAATTTTTAAAACCACACTAAAAATGGTAAACAAAATCACCATCAAAAACAGATTTCAAAGTAAGAAGGCACAACACTCAGTTAAAAAACCCCTCTCAGACAGGCATTTGCTAAGGGGAAGCCTGCTTGAAGAGAAAGGGCTTCATCTTGTAGAAGGTGATGGGGTCAGCCTGACGTCCTGTGAGAGGGAGTTCCAGAGTCTGAGTGCAGCAACAAAGGAGGCCCTCTCCCATATCCCCGCCAAACACTCCTCTGATAGTGGTGGGACTAAGAGAAACTGGTGGGACCCTAATAATCTTAACACCCAGGCAGGCTCACAAAGGGAAATAGCTTTGTTCCAAGCCATTTAAGGCTTTATAGATAAAAAACAGCACTTTGAATTGTGCCCAGAAATGGATCAGCAGCCTGTGGAACTGCTGTAACAGGAGTTATGTGATCCCTTTAACTAGCCCCAGTTAACAATCTGGCTGCAAAGTTTTGGGACCTGCTGAAGTTTCCAAAAACTTTCCAAAGGCAGCCACACTGAGACAGAGCACATTACGGTAATCCAGCCGAGATGTAACTCATAGGCATCCTTCAGTCTCGAGAGACTATGGTAACGTGCTCTGTATGGAGGACTTGGAACAGCGTCTAGTGTTTTGACGCTGTATGCAAAGCTGGAGTGTCCTCTCCAGGGCACGAAGCCTGGGTGAAATAATACGGAGGATAGGCTGTTACCCAAGCAGAAAATCCCCCCTCTCCATGTCACTGAAATAGTCCAATGGAAAGGCAAGAGCCAATACATCTGGTTTCAGTGACGTCGCAGGAGTTGACAGAATGACGTGAACTGCTCTGGCTCTGGATTTTGCCTCTAGGTTAATTCCTGAAGTCTTTTCCATCGGTGGATATAGCCACAAGGCAGTGGAGGTTTGAAGTCAGAGTTTTCCTTCTCCTAGATGGGCTCCCTTCCCAGGCTAACGAGTCCCACCTACCCAGCCTGCTCGCTCATGGCATGGAAGCTGATGGCGGCGCCTCAGTGGGGGTTTGAAATCAGAGTTTCTTCAACGTGGTTCTCCATGAATCCACACTAGTGGGTTTAGACAGCGCCTGCGCTGGCCTCTCGGAATTTTCTAGAGCTGCAAGAGAAAAGTAACAATGTTTTAGGCTACCCCTTACCGCGCATGACCAGCCCGCCAACGGCTCAGTTCCTTTTTTCCGCCAGTGAGTTGGGACCTCTCGTTAGAGCTTTGCTTCTTGGTTCGTTTCTGGCGAACTACTTTGCTTCTATTTTCTGGCTACCCTGACTTCGGACCGTTTCTTTGACAACGCTTCTGCCTCTGGTGATTTTGGTTCGGTGAACTGTGCCTTCATCCGGCTTTAATTACCTCAAAAGGCTTCCCGCTGAGGCCTAATAGGCCTTTACGGGCCCCCTGCGGAGGCGCCACGCGCCTACAGGAATCTTTCAATTTTCCCTCATTGGACTTCCTTTCGTGCTCCGGTCGACGCGGCTCTACTCTCAGTTAATCGGACCCTCCGCTACGGTTGGTTTTTTCCCCTTTCCTCTTGGTCTATGCCTCCTAAAGAAAAGCCATCCCCCAGGAGAGGACCCTTTCGCCTCTGCACCGCGTGCTCCAGAAAACTTCCCTTCCAGGACGGACATTCCCTCTGTTTGTACTGCCTGGGGGAATCGCACGCGGTGTCCCATTGCAGGCATTGCAAGCAGTTCACAAAAGTCACACTCAAGGCGCGCCAGCAACGCCTGAAGTATTTTTTGTGGAAACAGACTTTGTCCGCTTCCCAACCTTCTCAAATGGAGGCTATACCTTCTACCTCCTCCGTGCGCTCCGAAGTGAAAGTAGTCTCGGCGCCGGAACCATCTAAGGGAAAGGGACCTAAGCAGTCTTCGAAAGACAAGCCTAAGAAAAGGAAGACCCCGTCAGCACTTACCTCCGCATCGGTCTCCCTCTTTTCATCGACCGAGTCCTCGGTTCCACCGGTGTCGGAACATCTGAAAAAGAAAAAGATGTCGACAAAGTCATCAGCGAGGGCTAAGGAGCTTACCCTCGTTGTCCCATCTATCTCGACTTCAGTGCCCTCTCCTTTACTCGAGGATTCGTCTAGAGACCGGGAATCGGTGTCGGACTTGGCTCCTTCTTTACCTCCTCATCAAGAGCCACCGTCCGTTGTCGAGAAGTCGCCGACGACGAGCCACTTAGAGAAGATAGTGGCTGATTTGCCGGGCGTCCCTCGCAGCCCCATTTTAACCGGGCTAGGGACGGGATCGCGATCCTCGACACCGGGATCCCCAGGCTCCAAGTCTCCATCTACACCAGTGAGACCTGCTAAGCCTGTTCCGGCCCCCTCTCCTCGGCTTCCAGCATCCGAGTTAGAGGAGGAGCCTATACCTAAGAAGCCCCGGCGCCACCGCAAACATAAACGCGGTTCTGGCGCCGATAGGCATAGGAGACATCGACGCCGAGACTACTCTTCCTCTGACTCTGAGGATAGCAGGGATAGGAAACGGTCCCGGCGTCGTCGTCGTCGGCGCGACGATTCCACTGAGTCCTCGTCCTCGACTTCTCGCGACCGACGTCGACGTCGAAAGAGATCCCGATACACCTCTTCCTCCTCGTCGTCGATCTCACCCCCTAGGAAGGGTCGACATGGCAAGCGTCCGATCGTGGACAAACCTGCTCCCTCGGCACCGGTTAAGCCGACTGACCCTCCAGGTCGACCAACACCACCTCCTCCTCCGGTGCGACCGGTGCCCGAACCTGTACCTCAGGCACCCCGGCCTCGTAAGACTTCTAAGGCTAAGGATACGGACTCTCGTCCTAGCATCCTCCAGTCTTCTGATGAGGAAAGCCAGGACCCTCACTCCTCTTCTGAGCAAGAGGAGGGAAATACTTCTGAGGCTTCTCTGGAGCTACCACCTCCAGGAGAACCCCTAGGCTCAGACGCAGCTGACATCCACCCCTCCTCCCCGTCTGAGGACTTCTCCTCTTACCCGCAGATGGTTTCTAGGATGGCTGCAGCGCTTAAACTGGACATAGAAAAATCCCCCTCGCGCGCAGACGACCTGATTTTTGGGGATATCCACCTTGCAAGGTCTCGCCCTGTCAGTCTCTCTTACGTGCCTGAACTTATGGACCTTCTCAAGGAATATTGGCAGCACCCTGCTGACCCTCCCAATATGTCCAGGCGTACTGAGAACATGTATCGTGTACATGGAGATGATACCTCGTTCTTGTTGAAGCATCCAGCTCCCAATTCCTTGGTAGTGGAGTCTAGTGTTTCAAGGTTACCAGCTAAGGGTCATCCAACTCCAACCACTAAGGAGGGCAAGGACTTGGAAGTTTTGGGCAGACGGCTTTATTCTATGACTACTTTTGCACTCAGAGCTCTCAATTACTTGGTAGCTATGGGTGCATACCAGAAACAACTATGGGAACGAGTCTTGCCAGCCCTGCAAGTAGCTCCGGAGGACATCAGGCAGACTTGTCTCAATGCCCATGCGGAGGCCTTGACCGTTTCCAAGCACCAACGCTTAGCCTCCCGTCACGTCGCTGATGCCAACGCGAGGAATTTGGCATCCATCATTACCTTAAGAAGGCACGCCTGGCTTCGTTCTGCCAACATTATGGAAGACATCAAGGCTAGGATTAAAAATCTGCCTTTTGATGCTACAGGCCTGTTTAATGGCTCCACGGATGAGAATCTTGAGAACTTACACAAGAGCAAAAAGACGGCAAAATCCTATGCAGTGCAGCAGCAGCCTAGACCCTCCAAATCTCAGTGGAGGCCTAGACCCCAGCAACAACCCTATCAACAGCAGACCTATCAACAATCCGGTCCTTCCCCTTACCATTCGTTCCGATCTCAAGCTGCTCCACGTTCTTCACAGGCTTCTTCATCGGCTTCCAGCTTCAAGCCTCAGGCGTACAAAAGGCAGTCCTTCAAACCTGGGGGGAAAAGGTCAAAACAATATCTTTGACTCTCATCATCCCATCCGGTCCATCAGGTCACGCACAAGACTTTCTCCTTACCTTCTGAACTGGAACAAGATTACCCAAGACACCTGGGTCTTGAACATTATAAGCTCCGGCTACCGCCTGGAGTTTATAGAGTTACCTCCTCTAGGCTGGATCAAGCCTACCTCGTTCGATCCCATCCTAGAGGACGAGATTCTCACCCTTCTGGAGAAACAGGCCATCCAGGTAGTATCTCAGCGGGACATCCTGAACGGGTTTTACTCCCGGTACTTCACGGTTCCGAAGAAGGACGGCGGTCTGCGTCCCATACTAGATCTGCGGGACCTCAATTCTTACCTCAGGCCTCGTCGCTTCAGGATGGTCACTTTGGAAGGGATCCTTCACCTGTTGAAGAAAGGAGACTGGTTTGTGGTGGTGGACCTCAAGGATGCCTACTTTCACGTGACGATACACCAAAGATTCAGAAAATATCTCCGGCTCATGTTCAAGGACACGGTATACCAGTTCGTGGCTCTTCCCTTCGGTCTAGCCTCAGCACCGAGGACCTTTACCAAATGTATGGCCCCGGTAGCGGCTTACCTGCGATTGCAGGGCATCCAAATTTACCCATATATCGACGATTGGCTCATCGTCTCCAAATCCAAACCAAGGGCATATCGAGACACTCAATTTGTCCTCAGCACTCTTCAAGCCCTGGGACTATCCATCAATCTCGAGAAGTCTCATCTAGAGCCCTCTCAAACGATGGACTACATAGGGGCACATCTCGATGCAGTGCAAGGCCGCATGTTCCTTCCTCTAGAACGCGTTCACAAGATCAGAAGAGCGGTTCGCAAGTTCAAACCACGACGCACGGTGTCGGCCAGGCTGGCTCAACATCTGCTTGGCCTCATGGCATCGACAACAGCCACCTTGTCTCATGCACGGTTAAAGATGCGCTCCCTACAGATTTGGCTCCTCACCCTGTTCGATCCAGAGACAGACAGCCAAAGAAAGCGCCTCAGGGTCACACCAGAGCTGGCAAGTCAACTACAGTGGTGGACGTTCCTTCCCCATCTCTTGGTCGGCAAGCCGTTCAGACCCATTCTACTTACCAGACAGGTCACCACAGATGCCAGTCCGACGGGTTGGGGAGCCCACTGCGAGGGTCATCAGATCAATGCCCTCTGGACCCCGGAGGAATCGACGCTGCACATCAACCAATTGGAGATGTTAGCGGTCATAAAAGCCCTCAGGGCCTTTCTTCCCCTAGTAAGGGGCAGGGCCATACAACTAGTCACGGACAACACCACCACGATGTTCTACGTAAACAAACAGGGAGGCACAAGATCAAAGTCCCTTCTGTTCCTCACTATCCAGTTGTGGGAGTGGTGCTACCAGCAACACATCTTTCCGGTAGCCATCCACATTGCTACAACGGACAACCAGCTCGCGGACGACTTGAGTCGCCGCTCTGCTCAGACCCACGAGTGGGAATTAGATCAGCAGGTGTTCCTCAAACTTTGTCGGATGTGGGGTCAACCTCAAGTAGATGTGTTTGCAACTCCCAGCAACAAGAAGTGTCTGCATTACGCTTCTCGAGCCGGGAAAGGAAAGGACTCCCTCGGGGATGCTTTTATGATCCCTTGGGACGTGGGACTGATCTACCTGTTCCCTCCGCTACCTCTTCTGCAGAGAACTATCATCAGAGCCTTGCGAATGAAAGCGGAGGCAATCCTGATCGCCCCTTGGTGGCCACGTCGACCGTGGTTCTCCACACTATTTCAGGGTGCAGTGGACTACATGACATTACCATTGCATCCACATCTTCTCACTCTGGACGACGGGAAGATTCTACATCCCGACCTGGAAACCCTCCATTTGACAGCGTGGAGGATTTCCCATCACTAATTGAAGTCATTGATAAGGCTCGTAAACCAGCAACAAAGTTGCTTTATCAATATAAATGGAGGAATTTCCTGAAGTTTGCCAAGGAACGTAACTTACAGTCATCCCCAGTATCCTTGTCTACCCTCCTGCTCTACCTCAGACATCTTTTTGACTTTGGACTGTCCAAATCTACCCTGAAGGTTTACACAGCGGCTATTGTGGCCTTTCAACCTCAGGGTTCTGAGTCATCTCGCTGGTTTTCACACCCAACGCTTAAGGCCTTCCTCAAGGGTCTAAGCAACATGAGGCCACCGTTGAAGAAACCAGTGCCACAATGGTCTTTGCAGACTGTTTTACATAGCCTCACCAGACCTCCATTTGAGCCTATGGCCTCTTGTGACCTTAAGTTCCTGTCTTTCAAGACTTTGTTCCTAGTAGCTATCACTTCGGCTAGGAGAGCTAGTGAACTTGCAGCCTTGCGTGCGGATTCTCCCTATCTTCAGTTTTACAAGGATAAAGTTGTTTTGCATCCTGATGTTTCCTTTCTCCCTAAGGTGGTTTCTGAGTTCCACGTTAACCAACCTTTGGTTTTACCAATGTTGTTTCCTGAAGCAGTGACAGATGTTGAGCGCATGCTTCATTCTTTGGACGTTCGAAGGGCACTTGCCTATTATGTCTCAAGGACTAAAGACTTTAGGAAGTCTCCTAGGCTGTTTCTTTGCTTCTATGGTCAGCAAAAGGGTTCAGCTGCTTCGTCGTCCTCTCTTTCTAGATGGTTGGTCTCCACTATTTCGTTGGCCTATGAACTGCAACACAGACCTATTCCTGAGGGTCTTAAAGCCCATTCAACTAGGGCTGTGGCCACGTCTACAGCTTTGCTGCGAGGAGTCGATATTCAAGAGATTTGCAGATCGGCTACCTGGTCCAATGTGTCCACATTTGTCACCCATTATAAGTTGGACCTTCGGGCCAAGAATGAGACCAAGTTTGGAAGGGCTGTCCTTACGTCATTGCTACAATGACGGCCCACCATCCAGTAAGTTTGCTTGCTAGTCACCCACTAGTGTGGATTCATGGAGAACCACGTTGAAGAAGGACAGGTTACTTACCTGTAAACATGGTTCTTCAAGTGGATTCTCCATGAATACACACGTCCCGCCCGGCCTCCCCACATGTCCGTCATTGGAATCGAGTCCCAACTCTTCTTTGTGGCGGGCATATGGAACTGAGCCGTTGGCGGGCTGGTCATGCGCGGTAAGGGGTAGCCTAAAACATTGTTACTTTTCTCTTGCAGCTCTAGAAAATTCCGAGAGGCCAGCGCAGGCGCTGTCTAAACCCACTAGTGTGTATTCATGGAGAATCCACTTGAAGAACCATGTTTACAGGTAAGTAACCTGTCCTTTCCTTCTCTTCGATGGGTTGCCTTCCAGGACTCAATGAGTCCCACCTACCCAGCCTGTTCCCTCACAGCATTGAGGACGATGACAGCGCTTCAGTGGGGGTTTGAAGTCGGAGTTTTCCTTTCCTAAGCACAAGCCGCTGACAAAGTGCTGAATGAAGCTGCCTTTCATCTTCCATTTCTGATTATGGTGTCATGGTTCCAATTTCATATCTTCTTCAGAGTCGTTGTAATTTGTGGTCACTGGTGATCCTTCCTCGCCACCAAACTGTTAGAATACTTCACCTGATGTTTTGTTGGAGGAAAGCTCTTCTGCTTTTTGCGCTTTTTGGTTTTCAGAACTTACCACTTCATTGCAGAAGTTTTTGGTACTTCTGCAATGAAATCAGGCTGTTAAAGCAGCCCTTTAGGATCCAAAAAACAAAGGTACATTTTAGGATGCCCAATAGGATGTTTCAGGAAACCTACAAGCAGATTTTTAAAAGGAGTACCTGGAAGAAAACTTTCCTCAACGACCTCTATGTCTGAAGCATTCTGCTCAGGCCAGTGAAATAGGCCAGTTGTCTTGTTGGAGGAAAGGTCTTTTGTCTTTTCCACTTTTTGGTTTTCAGGAGTTGTTGCCAAGCTGCTTTCCTCTGTTGAGGACATGATGACTCTACCTAAAGTCTCTGTTGGAGACTTTATAAAGTTGACAAAAAGTGACATCACAAAGTGTGGTCAAGGTATTGTTACCCGGTGTGGGGGTGCCATTCCCAAGGTTGCTAAGCCACATGGGTGTAGTAGAGTACCTGCATACACATCAGTCCCATTCATGGGAGGCAAGAGGGCTGCAGCTTTAACGAGGAAATGGGGAACAAACCTTTTCAAGGGACCCATTGGCGTAACTGGGCATCTGATCTTCCATATGCTGCCTAGTGCTGGTAATACTGCATAAGGCTCTATGGCACAGATAAGAAACCTGATGCCTCTTTCATGTTTGAGGCTACAGTTAGAACAGGCCTGAGGCAGTTTGGGGGAACTATGGGAGTCTTAATGCAACCCTCTGTAGAGCACTAGGCCAGCGGGAATTTTGGAAGCTTTAGTCAAAAAATCTAAACAGAGTTTAGTACATCTGCTCCTCAATAAGCTGACAAGGTCTGCAGCAATAGACATTAATAGTTAGGTAACCCCCATGATTGGAGCTTTTTAAGCTCCATCTGAACCTGTAAAGCATCATGAGATAGTAGCTTGCCTCAGGCTAAACAGCCTAACTCTTCCACAAGGCATAGTAGGACTCCTGGCTCCTCAGGGAATTGTCACTAATTTCTTTGGTTCGTGCTATTAAAGGGCAGTGTTCTCTTTATAGAGAACTTGTAATTGAATTATAATAGAAATAGAAAAGAGTGACTAAGGCATATATTAATGTGGTAAGATCAGACCTCGTAAGGAATGGGCGCAGCTGGTGCATTAGTTTTAACTGTGCAAAAACACCTCCAGGCTCAGAGACAGATCCAGGAGCACCCCCAAGCTGTGCACCTGTGTTTTCAGAGGGAGTGTAACTCCATCCAGCATAGGCTGCATGCTTGCTCTGCCTTTGAACTGACTAGAAGCACCTCTGTCTTGTCCAGATTAAGTTTCAGTTTATTCCTTTCCTTCAGTCCATTACTGACACCAGACACTGATCTAGAGCTGAAACAACTTCTTCCGATTTAGATGAGAAGGGGAGATAGAGTTGAGCACCATCTATATACAGTGGTGCCTCGCTTAGCGAGCGCTATGTTTAGCGATGAAATTGCTTTGCAATGCATTTTTTGCGATTGCTTTGCAATGTTCCCTAGGGGGGAATTTCTCTTTGCAATAATTGGTTCTCTGCTTCAGGAACCGAGCATCGCAAAGCGATGATTTTAAAACAGCTGATCGGCAGTTTCAAAATGGCCGCCGGGTAAACAAAATGGCCGCCCACTGTTTTCTGGGACGGATTCCTCGTTAAGAGGCACCAGAAATGGCCGGTGAGTTTTAAGCCCATAGGAACGCATTAATCGCATTTTAATGCGTTTCTATGGGCTTTTTTATTTCGCATTGCGACGTTTTCATTCTGCAGCGATTTTTGCGGAACGAATTAATGTCGCAATGCGAGGCACCACTGTACTGGTGACATTGAACCTCAAAATTCCAGACCTCCTCTCCCAGTACCACTGTACTGGTGACATTGAACCTCAAAATTCCAGACCTTTCCCAGTGGTTTCATGTAGATGTTAAATAGCAAATGGGACAAAACAAAATTCTGAGGGACCCCATAGGCCAATGGTTAGACTGTTGAGCAGGAGTCTCCCAGCACCACCTTCTGAGTTTTTCCCTCTAGGAAGGAACAGATCAACTGTAAAAGAATACCTTCAAGTTCTATCCCAGCAAGATAGTCCAGAAGGATGCCGTGGTTGGTGGAATAAAAAAAAAATGATGAGAGGTCCAGCAGAACCAAAAGGGAATACCCTCACTGTCCAATTCCCAGTGTAGGTCATCCATCATGCCAACCAAAGTGGTCTCCATCCCATAACCAGGCCTGACACCTGACATGGGAAGGAAATGGTCTTGCACACATCCCTTCTCTTTATATTTGATTTCATTGGGTAGATATGGAGGGAATGCTGATCTTTGGTTATCTAAATATATGAGTTATTCAAATGTACTTCTGTGTTGTTGTTTTTTGCCATATTCTTTTTCCCCCTTCAAATCCAACTAACCTCCATCACTTTAAATGCTGTTAAATCAAGGCTGATGTCAATTAAAGCAGTATTTTTATGTTTCAGGCAGAAGTAGGTTGACATGATACGCTAGGCAAAATAATATATTTAAATGGATGCATCAAAAGTGCAAACAGAAGAAGATGCAAATACTTATTTGTTTTTGGTGCTTTATTACAGTGGTGCCTCGCAAGACGGGCGCGCCATTTAACGACGAATCCGCATTACGACGAGGTTTTCGCGATCGCTTTTGCAATCGCAAAAGACGTTTTGAATGGGGGAATTTCACTGCACGATGATCAGTTCCCTGTTTCGGGAACCGATTTTCGCTTCTCAACGATCAAAACAGCTGATTGTCGGGTTTTCAAAATGGCCGCCGGGTGCTCAAAATGGCTCCCCGCTGTGTTTAGGAGCCATTTTTTGCTGCACAGGCACCCGAAAATGGCCGCCCCTATGGAGGATCTTCGCTCGACGGTGAGTTCTTAGCTGATTGGACCACATTAACCAGGTTTTAATACGTTTCAATGGCTTTTTAATTTTCGCTTTACGACATTTTCGTTCTACAGCGATATCGCTGGAACGAATTAATGTCGTAATGCGAGGCACCACTGTATTTAAATATAATTACTGAAATGGTTAAACAAGTGCATGCGTTTCCTGGTCTTTTTGTCCTTCCTATCTATCTGTGGACACATAATAAATCTTTACATATAGCACTGCAATCATTATTATAGTGTAGACATTAATGGGTCTTTTCATTCTTCTAGTGAAGGTGGGAATATCTGAAATAAGATATTTTCCCCTCATGTAATTCTGTTTGAAGATCAGAAAGGAATACAATAGCAAAAAAAGGATTATTTCTTATTTGTGTTTCTTGCAAAAGGAAGACTGGGACATAGGCATTGTAATTATTTTTTCATTGAGTGAATGCAGCTTGGAGTAAAATATTCTAAGGAAACTTGCCTTTTTTGTACATCAGCAAAATGTATTACAACCATAAGCTGCTTAAACCAGGATACTTGACTTAGGTGGGACTGAAACAGCTCAAATGGCTGCGACATTTATATAAAAATATTTTGATCAGCAAGAAGTTTATAGTAGCATGATTATAAAAAATGACTGTGTAAAGGCTAATATTTACTTTGAACACTACAGGAATCTGAGTGATTGAACAAGTAGGCAGACAGGTTGACAATCTGTGTTTAGTTTTGGTGGCTCTTAAATTAGAAACGGTAATGGAAAAAAGTTTTTCTATAGCGATCACTCCTCTGAAAATGTACCACCTTTAAACTAGAGGTGTTGACAACTAACTATAATAAATAAAGATGTTCTTCAAAAGTGTCTGGATTTCACATTTCTGTAGTTATTGTGTGCCAGTGTTTGAAGCGAACAGCCCTGCCCTCACCTGTCCGTCACAGCTGAGCAGTGGAGAAGGAGCCAGTGAGTGGACGGAAGGCGGTGCCAAGGTGGAAGGGGGCTGGATATAAAGGCTGGTGTATGGAGCCTGTGAGGGAGATTCTGTGAGTGAGAGAGATTCTGTGAGTGAGAGAATGTGAAACTTAAGTGTACTAAGAGTGAGTGAGAGATCTGTAAGGATGCTGAATGGAACAGAGAGTTGATAGAGCTTTAAAGTAGAATTGATTCATATTCCAATGATTAGCAACCTGTGATTTGCCTACTGTATATTAACCAGATGTTAACCTCCCTGGTCAAATAAATGAGTTAAGTTTCAAAAGTACACGTCTCAATGAGTGAATGGTATTGAGACAGCAATACCTGGTGGCAGCAAAGAAGGAAGAAGAGCGAGAACCTCGTGAAGTCCTGAGGGAATAGGGGCTCCAGAGGAGATCGACACAGTGTTACTAAGATTCTTTAGTTGGACTCTCCTAATTGTTTTGTTTTTATCATTATTATTATTGTTTATGACTATGTGTCCTTTTTCTAGCCACCCACAGTAGTAGCCTAGCTAGTAGCTGGGCAGGACATAAATGTAAATAAATAAATAAATAAATAATCTATATAAGACTTCAAAACAGTCTCTAGCAAAATATGAATATTAATTTTTAATCCTGGCTTCAAACTCTATCAATTTTATATATGCATCTTCTGTGATCTCTTTAATTTTGCATACTTTCATAAACATTTTAAAAAGAGTGCAATTTCCCCCCAGTATCAATTAAGTAGTGATTGTTGGACTTCATTAATATTGTCTGAGATGAAACTGATCCATAAACCAAACATTGTCTGGACAAATAGTATTAATTGACGTTTCTCCTCTGTAGCTTTGCTTAATCCTATTACTACTTATGTTAGTTAAGGGATGACATTCAAAACAGTTTAACCATATTGGGGAAGAACCAGGAAACAATGCCCTGTTGAATGGTGGTTTGAATACCTTTTGCCATTCAGCAAGTAGGAAATTCAAGAAGATGAGTGAGATGTTTCACAGAGATCTCGAAGACAAGAGAAGCAGAAGCACACTTGTCCTGTCTATTCTTCTGTGTGTCAAATGACCAAAGTAATTTTTAAATTAGGATTAAGGCTGATTTTAAAAATATAGTCTTTAAAATCTAAGATATATTCATCACTGTAACAGGGCAGTAATGATGCCTCATTTTGTCAAGATTATTTGAAAACTATTTCTCCAGTTTATTGCTGGGGTTGTTAGCAGTCTGATGGGATTCTCTCTATTCCACAAAGACTATGGTGAACTCTCTAAAAAAAGTGGATTTCAGTGGAACATGCAATATTTCTCAAATATTGATTTGCAGTAGAATACAGTACATGCACAACAGTTTTCTTATCAGCAAGAAGGAATTTGATTTCTCGGTTTATATATATTTTTCACGATTTAAAATATTTTATTAAGTTTCTATTACTGTATTTCTGTTTATGTTTTATCTTCCAGCATTTAAAATAGGGTATATTATCAGTCAAACTATGTCTATTTCAACTGTTTGTTATATTAGATCAGAAAGTCTAGTGCTTGAACACCTCCCTAAGAGCCCTTTAAACCTTTATGGACGTTTAGGGAAAATCAAAGGCCCTGTTTGTCACAGCTGGCATTTATCCATAAACAGATTAATTCCAATACGAACCAGATAAATATTTAGTACCTCGTACAATTTACTATCTTCTGAAAATCCTTTAGATTTTTAACCTTATGCAAAATAGGTAAACTGAATGTCCAAGATATATGTGTGAAATACTGTTCTCTGACTATTAAATATCCAATTCCATGTAATATCCACAATATGTTTTAGAAATATAATTATGAAAACTTTATGAATTTTATTAGTAAGTGCTTTAACAAACTTAACATGCTGTTTCAAAGTACAATAATAAGAGCTTAATTAAAGTATTACAGATGCTTGTATTACAACAGTCTAATAACTAAGGGTGTGACTACATTGCAATATACTCCTCCAGTTACTCCTGGTTCAGCATGATGCGAATCAATTCGAAATTTCCCAACTATATTGTAAATGCAGGAGAGACTTACACTTTTCTTCAAGGAATCATTTCTTTTTGAACACCTATCGGGAGGTTATTTTAAATCACTCTACATTGCACTGCTTTTTTAAACCTCTTTTTTTGGTTGTGTGGCTGGCCATCTGATTGTATTGTGGATGGTGGGGCATTCTCTGTGCAGACATCTTGGTGATATGTTTGAGGTGGTGCAGGATGCTGTTCCATCAGGAAATCAGCAATTATGCATGCTATCCAAACTGTTACACTTTAAAAAGTGAAATAAACTGACTTTAACACTGCATCATATTGGCACTAAAGTCTTTCTCTCTGCAGTGTTGATGCAGTGCTATGTCACTTAGAACCTTTTTGCATCAATATGACAGCTGGGCAGAGACCCTTTGAACTAGTGTCAAATGACATTGGTGGTGGTGGGGAAGATTCCAGATCCCAGAACTCTACAGTCAGGCACCTAAATTGTGGAAGTGGCTGGTCTGGAAGGCCCAAGATAGACTGAGCTTGGCCTAGTTTCGAGATGGAAACGTTGCTTGCTATACAACTACTGTCTATTTCTAAATAACTAAATTAAAAACATCTTGTTTGGTTCATGTACAGCAAGATCAGTCTATCCTCTCAGTCTTAAGTTAACTATTAAGTAGTCCCAGAGCCTACGTTTCCTGGGAGAAAGCTGCATTAATACTATGTAACTTACTTTCAAGTAAACATGTACAAAATTGGGCTGCTACTTTTAGAACTGCAGAGCTGTCAAGGACCCTATGAATGATTAAGCCCAACACTGTCAGGAAGGTACTGTGGGGAATCAAACTCCCAAACTCTGGCTCTGCAGCAAGATACCTAAATGACTGAACTATCCATGGAAAAAAGAGGAAAAAATTAACTCTGAACAAGATAGTTATGGACAAGGAGAGAATGCAGGTGGAGTTAGGACAGATCCATGGGCGGATCTAAGTGCCAAACCTGGGTCAATTTAAGGTAATTTAAAGAGTGGTGTAGTCCCTTGAACCAAATTAACTCAATTCAGTTGAGGCTGCCCTATGAGGATATAAACACATGACATAAATTGACAGAATAATAAATACCCTGACACAACTCTTAGATTATTTGGGCAATGTAGTCGTACCCTAATTTTAAAAAACCCTCTATTAAGTCACATCTGTGTAAGTATCTTAATTAGCTAAAGCATAAGCAAATACAAGATCACAGCAGCATAATTCTATGGTTTTTTTTTAAAATTACCCCAGTGAGTGTCCTCCCCTCTACTGGTGCTTTCCTATCATCCTTGGCTCCTTGCACAGGCAATCTTTTCTGGCTACTGTTTATATCTTTTTAAAAGGCTTATCTTTTCCTTCTACTGTCAACAAATTTATTTTGTCAAGTTGATAAGTTACAGTCCTCTGTAAACCGTCACCATGTTTAAAATGGAAATCTCTATTGCTTGTTCTGGAATAACAAGGTATAGGTAAAGGTAAAGGTTCCCCTTGACAATTTGTCCATTCATGTCCGACTCTAGGGGGCGGTGCTCATCTCCGTTTCCAACCCATAGAGCTAGCCGCCTAGAGTGGTCGCAATGACTAGATAGGCAGGGTATAAATGGAATAAATAAATAAATAAATAGCGTTTTGTCCAAAGACAATCTTCCGTGGTCACGTGGCTAACGTGACTAGACACGGAATGCTGTTACTTTCCCACCATGGTGGTACCTATTTATCTACTCACAATTTGGATTTTGCATGCTTTCGAACCACTAGGTTGGCAGGAGCTGGAACATAGCAAAGTATGACTCCTGTTTATTACTGGACTCGCAAGTTGCCACCATGGCAAATACACTCACATCTCATGGCCATATCCCACCAAGTTTAAAATTGCTGCTGTAGCTCTCAGTGTCCTACTGCACTCAGTTCAAACTGTTAGTATGCATATGCAAGGGACTAAATGAATGAGGCACCAGGTACTTGGCAGGTTAGCTTCCTAGAAATCTAGTAGTTAAGGATTTAGGTTTTCCCTAGTTGCTCTGTGTATGCTGTGCTTGAGGACTGAGGACTGTTGGACTGTTGCATGTGGCAGTTCCTCACTGGAAGTGGCATCTGTATGGTGGTACTCTTTTTCATGCTCTTCTGTGACTCATACAGTTTGATTATGTGCACCTTTGTGAAACACCGTCAGAATCTTCCAGAATTTACAAGCCCAGAGATTTTTCTTTGTCTTGTGCCTCGGACATAAACTCTGTTCTAAACTACTGCTTTACACCCAATTTTAGTTTTTTCTTTGGTTTTTTTTACTTCTACTCTATTAATTTTTTCTCTTTCTTGTTGCCTAAAAAAAGAGAGAAGTTTTTCTTCATTTGAAAGTTCTCCCCTCTGTGACAAACCCCAGACCTCATACAGCTTGATTATGTGCACCTTTGTGAAACACCGTCAGAATCTTCCAGAACTTACAAGCCCAGAGATTTTTCTTTGTCTTGTGCCTCGGACGTAAACTCTGTTCTAAACTACTGCTTTACACCCAATTTTAGTTTTTTCTTTGGTTTTTTTTACTTCTACTCTATTAATTTTTTCTCTTTCTTGTTGCCTAAAAAAAGAGAGAAGTTTTTCTTCATTTGAAAGTTCTCCCCTCCTCCTCCCTTTCATTTGTCTCACAATGTTTTCCTGCCATTTTTTTTAAAATGGCCACTTAGCCCTTAATGAAAAAGTACAATGGTGCTCCCCTTCATGGATTGCTGCCTTGTCGTGGCGAAGGGGCTTGAGTAACTCAGAAAAGCTATGGGCTATGCCGTGCCAGGACACCCAAGACGGACAGGACATAGTGGAGAGTTCCGACTAAACGCAGTCCACCTGGAGTAGGAACTGGCAATGCCACTCCAGTATCTTTGCCAAGAATGCCCCATGATCAGAAACAAAAGGCTAAAAGATATGACGCTGGAAGATGGGACCCTCAGGTCGGAAGGCGTCCAACGTGCTACTGAGGAAGAGTGGAGGACAAGTACAAGTAGCTCCAGAGCTAATGAAGTGGTTGGGCCAAAGCCGAAAGGACGCTCAGCTGTGGATGCGTCTGGAAGTGAAAGGAAAATCCAATGCTGCAAAGAAAAATACTGCATAGAAACCTGGAATGTAAGATCTATGAACCTTGGGAAGCTGGAGGTGGTCAAACAGGAGATGGCAAGAATAAACATTGGCATCCTGGGCATCAGTGAACTAAAATGGACAGGAATGGGCGAATTCAGCTCAGATGATTATCATATCTACTATTGTGGGCAAGAATCCCGTAGAAGGAATGGAGTGGCCCTCATAGTCAACAGAAGAGTGGGAAAAGCTGTAATGGGATACAATCTCAAAAATGATAGAATGATGTCAATACGAATCCAAGGCAGACCTTTCAACATCACAGTAATTCAAGTTTATGCACCAACCACCACTGCTGAGGAGACTGAAATTGAACAGTTTTATGAAGATTTACAACAGCTTCTAGAACTGACACCAAAGAAAGATGTTCTTCTCATTCTAGGGGACTGGAATGCTAAAGTAGGGAGCCAAGAGATAAAAGGAACAACAGGGAAGTTTGGCCTTGGAGTTCAGAACGAAGCAGGACAAAGGCTAATAGAGTTTTGTCAAGAGAATAAGCTGGTCATCACAAACACCCTTTTCCAACAACACAAGAGGCGACTCTATACATGTAAATCACCAGATGGGCAATATCGAAATCAGATTGATTATATTCTCTGCAGCCAAAGATGGAGAAGCTCTATACAGTCAGCAAAAAGAAGACCTGGAGCTGACTGCGGCTCTGATCATCAGCTTCTCATAACAAAATTCAAGCTTAGATTGAAGAGAGTAGGAAAAACCACTGGGTCACTCAGGTATAATCTAAACCAAATCCCCTATGAGTACACAGTGGAAGTAAAGAACAGATTTAAGGAACTAGATTTGGTGGACAGAGTGTCTGAAGAACTTTGGATAGAGGCCCGTAACATTGTCCAGGAGGCAGCAACAAAAACCATCCGAAAGAAAAGGAAATGCAAGAAAGCAAAATGGCTGTCCAACCAGGCCTTAGAAATAGCAGAGAGGAGAAGGGAAGCAAAATGCAAGGGAGATAGGGAAAGTTACAGAAAGTTGAATGCAGACTTCCAAAGAATAGCAAGGAGAGACAAGAGGGCCTTCTTAAATGAACAATGCAAAGAAATAGAGGAAAATAACAGAAAAGGAAAAACCAGAGATCTGTTCAGGAAAATTGGAGATATTAGAGGAACATTCCGCGCAAAGATGGACATGATAAAGGACAAAAATGGGAGGGACCTAACAGAAGCAGAAGACATCAAGAAGAGGTGGCAAGAATACACAGAGGAATTATTTCAGAAAGATGTGGATATCCCGGACAACCCAGACAATGTAGTTGCTGACCTTGAGCCAGACATCCTGGAGAGCGAAGTCAAGTGGGCCTTAGAAAGCCTGGCTAACAACAAGGCCAGTGGAGGTGATGGCATTCCAGTTGAACTATTTAAAATCTTGAAAGATGATGCTGTTAAGGTGCTACATTCAATATGCCAGCAAGTTTGGAAAACCCAACAGTGGCCAGAGGATTGGAAAAGATCAGTCTACATCCCAATCCCAAAGAAAGGCAGTGCCAAAGAATGCTCCAACTACCGCACAATTGCACTCATTTCACACGCTAGCAAGGTTATGCTCAAAATCCTCGAAGGTAGGCTTCAGCAGTATGTGGACCGAGAACTCCCAGAAGTACAAGCTGGATTCCGAAGAGGCAGAGGCACTCGAGACCAAATTGCTAACTTGCGCTGGATTATGGAGAAAGCCAGAGAGTTCCAGAAAAATATCTACTTTTGCTTCATTGATTATGCAAAAGCCTTTGACTGTGTGGACCACAACAAACTATGGCAAGTTCTTAAAGAAATGGGAGTGCCTTACCACCTTATCTATCTACTGAGAAACCTATATGTGGGACAGGAAGCAACAGTTAGAACTGTCTATGGAACAACTGATTGGTTCAAAATTGGGAAAGGAGTACGACAAAGCTGTATATTGTCCCCCAGCTTATTCAACTTATATGCAGAATACATCATGCGGAAGGCTGGACTGGAGGAATCCCAAGCCGGGATTAAGATTGCCAGAAGAAATATCAACAACCTCCGATATGCAGATGACACCACTCTGATGGCAGAAAGTGAGGAGGAATTAAAGAACCTTGTAATGAGGGTGAAAGAGGAGAGTGCAAAAAACGGTCTGAAACTCAACATCAAGAAAACTAAGATCATGGCCACTGGTCCCATCACCTCCTGGGAAATAGAAGGGGAAGATATGGAGGCAGTGACAGATTTTATTTTCCTGGGCTCCATGATCACTGCAGATGGAGACAGCAGTCCCGAAATTAAAAGATGCCTGCTTCTTGGGAGGAAAGCGATGACAAATCTTGACAGCATCTTAAAAAGCAGAGACATCACCTTGCCGACAAAAGTCGGAATAGTCAAAGCTATGGTCTTTCCTGTCGTGATGTATGGAAGTGAGAGGTGGACCATAAAGAAAGCAGACCGCCAAAGAATTGATGCCTTTGAATTGTGGTGCTGGAGGAGACTCTTGAGAATCCCCTGGACTGCAAGGAGAACAAACCTATCAATTCTAAAGGAAATCAACTCTGAGTGCTCACTGGAAGGACAGATCCTGAAGCTGAGGCTCCAGTACTTTGGCCATCTAATGAGAAGAAAAGACTCCCTGGAAAAGACCCTGATGTTGGGAAAGTGTGATGGCAAGAGGAGAAGGGGACGACCGAGGACGAGATGGTTGGATAGTGTCATCGAAGCAACCAACATGAATTTGACACAACTCCGGGAGGCAGTAGAAGATAGGAGGGCCTGGTGTGCTCTGGTCCATGGGGTCACGAAGAGTCAGACACGACTAAACGACTAAACGAAAACAGTGGTGCCTCGCTTAACGATTACCTTGTTAAACAATGAATCCGCTTTACGATGAAGCACCGCTGTATCTTGAAATTCCCTCAAATTAACAGATGCACTAAATGTCTCTACTGCCTTGGTGAGATTCATTTAGTAAAGACATGCTTTGTATGTACAAAAATAGCACTCTGCAGCCATGAGTCCTAGCTAAATTCATACTTCTGGGAGAAGTAACTGAAAGTGATTAATTTGATTTCAACTGACTCTGTTTCATCCATTAAAGACATGTTAGCTTACCCCCATATACTCTTTTGGGACAAGACCAATCTGTTGTTGTTTTGACTGTTGTTCCATCATGCTCAGTCATGGCAGCTTCACATTCGAAACCGTCTTTGGCATCCACAAATCCAAAGGATATGGTTCATCACAAGTCTTCAATGTCAATTAAACTGAAGGATTCTAGTCTACAAAAAAGAAGAAGAAGAAGAAGAAGAAACACACTGAAAAGTCATCAATGGATAAATCAAAGAGGCTTAAGAGGAAAGGTGAGACCCATTCAAAACCAGTAGTGATTTGCCTTGCCTCTGTTAGGCACACAGGTGATAATAACTGGTGTGGGATCTGTCTCTGAAAGTGAACCAAGGAGGAAATCCCCTCAAACTGTGGTACCATTGGGAACCAAGGCTGCTCTACAATTCCAAGAGCCTATGGTGTCAGCTCCCAGATTGAAATTGGGCTCTTCAATGCCTCATGCACAACCTAACAAACCCTTGAGGGGCTCAAATGGTTTCTGGTTCAGGATCAGACTCTGATTCTCCAGTATACAGCAGGAGGTCTCAGTCTCAGACCAGATCAAAATTACAGTCTAAAACAACTGTTCACTGGCATCCACAATTTTTTTCTTAATCTCAAGAGCCATGGCACCACCATACTGTTGCTTAGTTCCCTACTGCTGCGGATGAATGCTTGACCTTCACCAATGCCATTTAAGTCTGACCATAGAAAGCTGCCACTGTCTCGTTCCCATTTTCTTCTACAGTCGATTTCTGAGGAACACCTTATTGTTCAAAATCAGAAGAGACACTCTGATAACCAACAGTCTTTACATACAAAAATTTCTACATCTAAAAGCTCTTTGGATCTAGTTATGCTACCAAGTCATTCAACAAATGGGACCTCTGCGTCTTATTGAGGTGACCCCTTGACATTGTAGTAAATTGTCTACTTCTCCAAAAGGCAGTGTATTACCAGTTTCAGACTATCTTCTACTACAAAGCACCTGAGCCTTTGGATGTTCATCTTCTACCTCTTCCAGATCTTGGAATTGATGTGTTTTGCTTCAGCTTTACTGATATCAAAGTTTCGATATCAGTTTCACTGATATCAAAATGACCAGATAGGTGGGGTATAGAATAAATGAATGAATGAATGAATGAATGAATGAATGAATGAATGAATGAATGAATGAATGAATGAATGAATGAATAAATAAATAAATAAATAAATAAATAAATAAATAAATAAATAAATAAATAAATAAAAGTACATATAGGTTTCTCAATTACCAGCCACAGAGGCATCACAGCAGATTGCTTCTCCACTGTTGGTTTAGATTACTCTGATTCAGATGGGGACAATCTTCATCACCTTCACTATTGTCTCCTTCTGAGGACATTTGCACGTATTCTGATTTTGCAATGGGGATGACTGTAAGTCTTCAGAACTTCCGGTAAAGAATCTATAAACAAAAGTCTATAACCCAGTATTTAATAACAAATGCCTACTGCTAGTGTTCTGTTATAAATACCTGTGTTGCCTTCCTTTGATATACCTGACTGCACTGTCACGGACGAAACCTTCTTCAGCACCTCCAACTTTGAGACACATTGAACATCTTAGGCGGATAGCCCAGCTGCGACCCTACCTTGATGTGGGGGCGCTTACTACCTTGGTGCATGCGCTCGTAATCTCAAGATTAGACCACTGTAATGCGCTCTACGTGGGGCTACCTTTGAGGTTGCTGCGGAAACTACAGGTGGTGCAGAATGCTGCGGCCAGATTACTTAGTGGAGTGAGAAGATTCCAACATATCTCGCCCACTCTGGCCGCACTGCATTGGCTGCCCATCCGATTCCGCATCGACTTCAAAGTGTTGATGCTTACCTATAAAGCCCTAAACGGTTTAGGACCTCGATACTTGGTGGAACGCCTTCTCCCACCAAGATCTACCCGTGTCACTCGTGCGAGCCAGGAGGTGAGGCTGAGGAGCCTAACGCCGAGAGAGGCCCGGAAGGAGAAGACCAGAAATCGGGCCTTCTCGGCAGTGGCTCCTCGTCTCTGGAACAACTTACCTCCTGAGATTCGCGTGGCTCCCTCGCTGGACATTTTTAAGAAACAACTAAAAACATTGATGTATAGGCAGGCTTTCCCAACAGAAAACTCCTGACGATTTTTCTTTTCTTATATCTTTCTTTGATTTCTATCTTAGTCTAGGTGCAATGTTTTAAAATTATATTGTTTCTTTTATTGTAAGCCGCCTAGAGTGGGCTAATATGTCCAGATAGGCGGGATAGAAATAAAATAAATAAATAAATAAAATAAATAAATCTTTACAAAGGGGTCAACTTTTTATTCAAGCACCCTTTTCCAAATTCCATAATTGTAGAGACTTTACAAACAAAGGAAAGGAGGTCACTCTTCCACTATTCCAGCTGATATAGGGAGGACCATAAATTAGATATTTTGGGTAGAAAAATCTACAGCAGCACTAGACATGAGAATTTCTAATTGCCAAGCCATTATGGCTGCATACCATCAGTATATTGGGGGGAAATTCCAGGCTCTAATGGCCTGTCTGCCTAGGGACAAAAGATCTTTGGTGGCATCCTTTCAACAGGAGGCATATTCCTTGGCAGCGCATCAAATCCATTCAGTCAGGCATGTCACTGATTGTTCTGCAAAGAATATGGCAGCAGTGATAACACTCACTCTGTAGGCATATTTGGTTTAGATCAGCCAGAATTTCAAAGGATTCTAGATCTAAAATTGAAGACCCTTTTGATGGAGAGGGTCTTTTCAACAATAAAACAGATGACGTAATGGAGGATTTGTTTAAAAAGAAAACAACAAAACATATGGGGATCAATAGTCAACAAACCCATCAAAGACAGTTCAAAGAACCTTGGAGGACTTTCCCCTCTATAATAGGAATAAATCATCCTCTGAAAAAACATGAGATTCACCTCAGGCCCCTTCTCAAATAATAGGAACAAATTAGATTTTTCAAAGTACAAGTCTTCAACATCATCTAAGAAACCAAACAAAAAGAGCAAATAGCATCTTTTAACTCCTTACATGTTGAGATTGATACAACAGACATCTACCATTTAACCAGAAAGGAATCTCTAGCCCCTCATATCAACACATGGCATATAATTACCTCAGATTCCTGGGTCCTGTACAGAGTCATCCATGGTTATGTTATTGAGTTCACAAGACTTCCTCCAACTGGCTGTATTCGTACCACTACTCCATCTCAAATCTTGGAGGAGGAAGAAGTTACAACATTAATTATCAAGGGCGCAATGCAACCTGTTCAATGCAGGATAGTTATTATTCCCATTATTTTAAGATATCAAAGAAAGATGGAGGTTGGTGCACTATCCTCAAAAGGCATGGGAGGAGGAGAAAGGTCTGGACTTACAGGCACCAGAAGGCATCCAGTGGTGCTTTGTACAGGCATGCTAATCCAGGTGTGTGAGTGTACAGAATGACTACTCAAAGAAACCGCTACAGGTAAGTAGCTTGCCCTTCCTTTTCATTGGAGATTTGGCAGCTCCCCAGACGGTTGTGGTTTAGGTGCCAGCTAAAAGTATATTTTTGCAGTATAGGTAAGTGGACATTAAAAATGTTGATGATGATGATGATGATTGAATTTTATTGTCTATATAACATTTTAGAGTTCTGATCTTAATTGTGTTTTATATATACGTTGGTCACTGCTGTGGCTTTTTTTGAGGAAGGATGGAATATAAATCAAACAAATACATTCAAGTCACTTTCAAGAAGTGTTCTACATGGTTTTTGAGGTGGTTCAGGTATTAATATTCCAAAAACACGAATCTAATTAAAAGCAGTATATGAATATCTTCAAGTGAAATGCATACTTTTGAAAGACAATCATTTGCATCATTGAATCTCTCTTAAAATTGGATTATATCAACTCCCTAGAGTTTCAGTGCAGAGGCATGATATTTGGCATTCTTAAAAGTCAAAGAACCTGGTTTCTCTTCTGCACATGATAATTCAAGCTTTAATGAAATACAGCCTTACTAACCAGTTTGTATGTCCACAAGGTTCTAAGTGTATATTATTTTGGTACAGTTGCACAAGTAGATGTGTTCAAATTGAAAATGTGTAGTTATAACATGACCACTTGTAGTTTCAAAAGATAGGGCTCATTTCTAGATTTCTTTAAAATGTAAAGAATTAATTCAGTGGAGCATGAAACAACTTCTCACCAAATGGAAATAAGTTTGCAGTGTGTGATTTTCATGTCACTGTTCTTAGTTTATCAGATTATGTTCCCCCCTGCCCCAGGTGATGATTATGAAAGCTATAGTGAGGCATTTTTTTTTAAAAAATGACAATATGAATTTCTGTATGGCTTTCAAATTGATATAAAGTATGTTGGCTTGTATATCAGCATATGATTGTTGAAAAGATACAAGATTCATGTTGGCAAACATTTATAAGTTGTTGGCAAGATTCCGTCCACAGCAGCATGTTAATTCGGCTGATATGCTACAACTTTAAAGAAAAACTCTCTGCATGTACATCCTGTTCCCCTGAAAATAAGACCTAACCTGAAAATAAGCCCTAGTATGATTTTTCAGGATGCTCGTAATATAAGCCCTACCCCAAAAATAAGCCCTAGTTCAGTGAAACCCTGCCCTCCACCATTGTGCAGCAACCAAAAGAAGATGACATGACTTGTATTTGAATAAATGTGGACTGTTGTACATGGAAAAAAAATAAAACATCCCCTGAAAAAAAGCCCTAATGCATTTTTGAAGCAAAAATTAATAAAAGACCCTTTTGGAGAAATATGGTCTGTCTGTCTGTCTGTCTGTCTGTCTATCTACGGAAATTTAAATATGATATATATATATATTCCATATATTCCATATTTAAATTTAAAATTCCATAGATAAATGAAATATATGGAATATGGAATATATATATAAATTGAGTGCTCCCTCACCCCTTCACGCATGCGCCCATGCATGCAAAGCAGCTGTCGGGAGGGAGTGCCTGCGGCGGGGGGGGAGAGGTCTGTCTTCGTGGCCTGGCAGTGGCGACGACGGGGGTGACCAAGAGCCAGGAGGCTGAGCATGGCCGGGGAAATTCAAACGGAGCTGGACAGCATGCTTCAGCCTGTGACCAAGCAGAGCGCTCAGGCTGAGGAGCTGAAGGGCTCAGGGCACAACAGGTAAGTAAGCCTGAACTGGGGGGGCTGAGCAAGCCTGGTGGGGAAGCCGGCCTGAGGGTCAGCAGAGGCGGCACAAGGGAAACTTTCCCTGGATCGCTGGTGAATTTGCAGCCATGTTGAGATCCCGTTGGTTGAGAGAAGCTCCCGGTTGGAATGGGAACGGCTTCACTTTGCGTTGCTGGGTGGGTTGTTTATGGGGAAAAGGAGAAAGAGAACCAAGAAGGTGGCTTTTCCTGGCCCTTGCTTTCGTGGCCCATCATCAGCAGAGGTTGCCTTTCTCCTTTTCTCTCTCTTGCTTGCTTCTGTAGGACGCCTTTGGGGCTGTCGGTTGAACTTGGCATGACAGTGGTTAGCGTTCCGGTGATGTTTCCATGTTGTCTCCTGCACATGTGCGAAGCGGTGGGGGAGTGCACATGTTCCCCCAGTGCTTCACGCATGTGTCCGAGAGCGCGAGCGCAAGGGGGCGCTCCACCTTCCTCAGAGGCTCAGCTGGTACGCCATAGGAAAAAGATTTAGACCTTTATGGGTCAAAGCTAGCACTTTGAATTGTGCCCAGAAATGAATCAGCAGCCAGTGGAAATGCTGTAACAGGAGAGGTATATGTTCCCTCCGAGTAGCCGGTTACTGATATGTCAATAGCATTTTGGACCCAGTGAAGTTTCCAAACACTTTTCAAAGGCAGCCCCAAGGAACTTAATTACAGAAATCCCAAATGAAATGTAACTAAGACAAGTGGCACTGTGTTCAAATCAGACCTCTCCAGGAACCCTGTTCCCAAATCTGTCTTTCAAGTGACTAGAGGCACCTCTGTTTTCTCTGGATTATGTTTCAGTTTATTCACCTTCATCCAATCCAGTACTGACACCAGACATCATTTTAGAGCTGGAACAGCTTCTCTGGAATTAGATGAAAAAAGAGATAGATTTGGGTGTTGCCAGGATACTGATGAGATTGAACCCCCCCAAACTCCAGACAGCCCCTCTTAACAGTTTCACATAAATAGCAGGGGGGGGGGGAACAGAACCCTGAGGGACACCACAGGGCTACAGCCAGGATGTTGAAGAGGAGTTCCTCAGCACCACCTTCTGAGTTCTCCTGTCCAGGAAGTAAGTCTTACCCAGAGATACAGTGAAGAATGATATCTTAGTCAATGGTTTGGAAAGCAAGCAAGTACCTCTAGCAACTAGAATTTAAAGAAAACAGAATTTGTAAGAGAGAGAAAAAATTAAACATGCACCGGTATAGAAATATTTGGATAAATAAATATTGAAAAGTAGTTTCCATTCTTCCTGAAGGCACATTTTCCCCAAGCAGGGTTTCTTCCATTCACAGAGCGCTGTTTGGAATAAAACAGTTTCATGTAAATTGCCCATTCCAACCAAGCATTTTAGAAGGAATAATACTGATTTCAACTCAGTCTTTTGTGATTTTCAGCTTTTGGCTCCCCCCCCCCCCCCCGGCCATTCCCACAGGCTTCAACCCCACCACTGCTAATATGTGCCTGTCCAACTGATTACTCCTGAGTGGATGCTGTTGTTAACAGAAGAAAACAAAAATGGGCTACAAGGCTCTAGATATGTAGAATTTGGTTAGACAGATGGCAAAATATAACCAGCACTGTATGGAAGAGCTACAGCTTGATAGTTGGTTATACTGGGGCAGAGTGTAGTGAGAAGAAATTGAATGTGGCTTTAATAAAAAACTAGACTTTACCTAACTACGCAGTGGATAAAATGGAGCAGATTGGCTTCAAGTCTCCCTGAGTAGACCAACCCTTATTTGTTAGTTCACTTCAGCTGGCACTTACTCTCTCAGTACAGTCACTTATGGACTCTAGTAATGAGTAATAATAAAATGTTTCTGTTTATGTACAGTTCTTCATAGATTAAAAATGAACATATTGTGTGGAAAATTATTAACTGGTTGCACTGCTAAGCTTAACTGGTTAGCTTGTTTCATTACTGTCTAATTGACTGGTAACATAGAACACTTAACTCTGTCTTCAGACTTCATTGCTCACACACTGATACTAACAGAACCTGACTGGAAAAAATCTGGGAAAAAGAATCTGAGGTAGAGCGGGAACTATTGGCTGTTACTGAGTTGTTTGTGTTTATACTGAGTTACAATACGTAATGGTGAATTAAAACCTTTCCTTTGTGTACGTATGGTATATTTTTATTTTGTGTCACAGTGAACAAGTTATTTTGTATATTTTTGTAGTGCAACCATGACTGAATTCATTGTACTAAACTATTGATGTTCTAAGTGTGACACTGTGCTATTAGGAATTAGCATGTTAATTATATTTGCATTAAGTCTTTTAGTTGCCACATTTTCTGTTAGACAGCATTTCTGTTCTCTGTTGGAAAAGCGTTTTCTATATGATTTATACAATTAAATTTAGTAGATTTCTGGTTTAAGAATTTGTTATACCTATCTCCTGATAATACTTTATCTAATTGGATCCAAATTTATTGCAGAGTCTGGAATACAATGTTCAGGTATCATGTATGCTTCAAGGAGCAGCTCTCCTTGGTGAAGGAGAAATAGAAAGAAAAAAGCTTTACAGACTCATTATTCTATATTTCCAAAAATAAATTTAAAAGACGTGTGCTGACTTGCTCTTGATATTTAATTGACTATGACTTTGACAAAAGGAATTAATGTTCATGTTTTTAGAGATAGAGTTCTAAAATCCCTATGCCAACAGAGAGGTGGGGGGCTAGAATTTACATCTTGAACTCAATGAATGTGACCATTGCATCACATTTCTTCTAACTAACCTTAAAAATTACTATTTGACGTGAGCAGTCAGTAAAGAAGAGATTTGGTTATCTCTTCAGCTGGGCATTGTTTTCTACAATTATCTAAAAATAAAAAATTAGGAGATTCAGAGTGACAAAATAATATTTTATATTTTTGTTTGCCTTTCCTCTGCTTTTACTCCTTTTTAAATTTATTTAGGGAAAGTTATAACTCTCTTTTCAATGAATGTCCTTGAAGCAGGCTACAGTTAAAGATGTGAAAGTGTGAGTAGTCTTACAAAGATAACAGTAACACAGTATAATAGCTGCATTAGACTAACATTAAGATACAGTATTAAAAAATCAATTGTGATGATGTGGTCAGAAAAAAAAATGTTCCAAACACAAATGTGAATCTTGCAAATTTCTGTTCCATCCCAGATCAATGGCAATACAGATTTCTTCTTTGCCTAGGTTGAAGTAATGAAACCAAAGGCTAAAGTAATTCCATTTTGTTGTACAGGTTTGATGTCACATAGCTTTTATATCAGTGGAATATGCATTTGAAACAATTGCTAAGGTTTTGAAAATAAAAATTCAATTTTAGTTTGACCACAAGAATCTGAAACTTCAGAAACATTACCAAATGAAAGGTACCAGTCTGGTAGGAAATAGTCTGCTGATACAAGCCAAGCATCAGAATTTGTTCTTTGAATGTGACCTGTCTAACAGTTTCTCATTATAAAATTAGTTATGAAAAACTTTTCATTGATTATGACTAGTATATGAATAATTCATTTCAGTTTATTATTATATATAGTAAGTGGAAGCTTAATAAACCACAAGAGAATTTGAAGTTTAATAGCTGTTTAAGGTATGACCTCTGGTGTGACACTGGAAATAGCAGCATAGAATATGATGAAAATCTAAGTATTATTGGCTGAAATTATGTCGTTTAGTAAGTCAATCTTCCTCTGCTCCATGCATACAAACTGCAATGTCACCATTACTGCTTTGAAAAGCAGCTTCTAAACCTTCCATCATAATTATTTTCTGCTATGATCTAGTGCAAATAACGGTTTTGGATTGTGCATATGAATCCCTCAGTTTCATCCTGAAGATGACCTAATTTAAGCAACAAGTTTGATTGTTGCTTGTCAACATTATTATCCAGGAGATAACTGGGGTGCTGTCCATGTACCAGTTTCTCAAGCCATGCATTTCTGTTCTGTGGGACCTCCGTTAATGTAGCTTGGTTCTCAGTTGCAAATTGTAATAAGATTATTCCTTTATCATTTCTATTGTTATCTGATGAAGTGGAACTGTGATTTCATGGATGCAATTTCAGAGTTTCACTATTTAAGTCACACAGAGATTCTTGAGGTCAACAAGCCTGCCCCCACCCCACCCCATGTTCTATGACAAATTGACACTCTATATACACTTGGATGATGGTACTCATTATTCCAGAAGGACTCAGGTTTTCCTGTTTAAATCATCAGGACCATTGTACAGTGGTGCCTCGACTTACAAACGTCCTGACTTACGACCAATTCGAGTTACAACCAGCTCCGGCTGCAAAATTTTGCTTTGACTTGTGACCGACGCTTTGAGTTACAAATGGAAAAAAAAAATGGGGAAGGCGGGGAATTTGAACTGCTTTCAGTTAACCATTGCTCCGCGAAGGGGCTGCTTCTCTGTAGCTCTTTCACCCCAGTGGTTAGAGAGTGTGGGTTCAGAGAGAGACTTTGGCCTGCCTGGTACTGCCTGGTACTGTATTGTATTTTTTTTTTTGGTACTTTTGTTTTTAAAAATTATTCCTTTTTGGATTTTTGCTTTTTGACTTTTTTTTTTTTTTTTGGACTTATATACCGCCCCATAGCGCTACAAGCACTCTCCGGGCGGTTTACAATTTAATTATACAGACTTTCTTTTTTAAAAAAGAGAGACTGCCTGTTCTGGGTCAATACTGTATGTACAGGGTTTTTGCAGCATGGGTTTGGGCTAGGGGGTTTTGTTTCTGTGCTCTAATGGGTCTTGCAGTGTGTAGTTGTAGCATTTTTAGTCCCTGCTAGAATTTTTTTTAATGTGGCTCCTAGGGTTTGTGTACTGTGACTTTTCTTTTGGATTAAAAGGTGTTGGTTTAAAATGTGTGGGTTTAAAATGTGTTTTAGACTCCAAAGTCTCTCTCTCACATTGTCTTCTCTATCTATCCTCTTTCTTTTTGTGCTTAAAAGCACAAACCTTTGTCTGAAGGGTCCGTTTGCTGGAATAGTTGCTGGAATGTTTTTTTGTTTGTTTGTTTGTATTCTGTGGCTCATAGGGTTTGTCTACTGTGACCTCTCTTTTGTTTAAAAAGGTGTTAGTTTAAAACGTGTGGCTTAATACGTACAGTGAACCCTGTACTTACGGAATTAATCGGTATTGGAATGGTGGCTGCAAGTCGAAAAGTCTGTAGGTCGAGTCTTCATTGACCTACAATGCATTGAAAACCGATTAATGCCATAACTGGCCATTTTTGTTCCATTTTTGTTCCATTTTGGTTTTTTTCTGGTCTGTAGGTCGATTCTCTGTCTGCAAGTTGAACCTAAATTTTGCAGCCAGAGAAGTCTGTAACTCGAAAAGTCTGTAAGTTGAGCCGTCTGTAAGTCAAGGGTCCACTGTATTTTAGACTCCAAAGTCTCCCCCCCAATTGTCTTCTCTCTCTCTCTCTCTCCTCTCTCTTTTTGTGCTTCAGGGGTCTGTGTGCCCCAGTGATAACCTTCTTTCTTTTCTCTTTTCCCCATTGTTCCCTCCCTCCTTTCCTGCCCTTTTTTTAACCTAAGTTATCTTAGGTTTATAAAAAAGGTCTCCCCTAGTGGTAGTGGACGAATTAACCGCTTTTCCATTAGTTACTATGGGAATAAATGCTTCGACTTGCGACTGGCACCTTGAGATACGACCAAAAATGGCCGGAACAGATTAATCGCATTTCAGTGCATTCCTATGGGAGATGGTGCTTCGACTTATGACCATTTTGAATTATGACCATCTTCTGGACCGAATTAAGTTCGTAAGTCGAGGCACCACTGTATATCCAATCTGCAATTCAAAAAGGATACATTAGTACATGGTTTTCCAAGCTATTAATAGCAGTACGTTTTCTTTTTTCAACAAGTTCTGTTTTAAATACCACTTTCATTCTATCAAAGTACTTTAAGTATTGCCTCAGAATTTTCTATACCTCCAATCATGGCAGCCTGCTTTGTTGCCTTCTACAAGGAATGGAGCCATCTAGGGAGATGTGACTCTTTGAAAGGAAAATTAAAATCATCTATCTGGATTCAGATATCTTCAGCTCACTTAAACTGGAGCATGCGTACTATTTTATTAAAAACAGACTTTAAGTAATGAACAACAAGGCGTGTTGAGTGCTGCCAATAAGATCTGTTTGCCTGTATACATGTAACTCCTGTTCAATTGTGGACATATCACAGTTTAATTTTATTTCTTAGAAAGTCGTAACGCCTGGAGAGCCTTTTCGTTAGCCAGAAGTAATGCTGTGCTCTCCAGTGCTGTATACGCTAGATTTTATTTGTTTATAGGTTCCCCATTTACTATTTTATTCTATTTTATTTTATTATGCCAATAAAAGTACGAGGATGATGAAGTACTTGTTTCTGAATAACAATTTAAGTTTGTGGTTTATACCGAACTTTTCTTGGATGCCTAGATATTTATAGGTTTTCTGCTCCTCTGAGCATTGAATAAACTGTCCATTTGTGAGCTCATGGTTACTGCCCTCTAAGAACCTGCCTCTTTTCATTTGAATAGTAACACATTTATGAACAACAGAGTTTATTTGATATCTGTAAGACTCAGTGATGTTTAAGAGACTGTTCCACTTATTAAGACAGTTTGCAAACAACTTAATATCATCCATATATGTTAAGTTTGAAACAACCAAACAATTTATCTAATTAGAGTTGTAGCCTTAACTGCTATCACTGAGATGTCTAGACAGGAAATTTAAAGCCAGTCAGAACCATGAAAAGTTTAAAGAATCATCCTGAAAAATACCTCTCTGAATAAGGATATTATTAGTTGGAAGGTCTCTGTCTTTCACTTTATTGTGAGTTTTGATAGTAAATGAACAAATCTATTATTAATTTTGTAGATCTTCAGAATTTCAAGCAGCTGTGAGTGGGCCAAGAATTGAATTACTTTTGGTAATCAATATAAGCAAGTGATAAACGTCTTGAGTTCCTTCGAACCTGATTCAGTATGAAGGAGTCAGTTGTGATCAGTTCCTTAGAGCTGTGGGTTTCTTAATGTAGCGTCTCTGCTGGTCTGTTAAGACATAGTTGCATTCAAAAAAACTGTACATGTTTGGGGAAATAATTGATGTAAACAGCCTGTAAATGATGAGTAAACAGGCAATAGATCGGTAAATTTTACAATTTAACTACTCACTATATTTATAAAGAAAATGACTTATTTGTTTTGTGAAGAATATTGGAATAATTTCAAGTTGCCAGGAGTCTCATTTTAAAAAGTAGGCAAATGTGAGGGGGTTTAACTTAATTTTTTCCATCAAACTTTTTGAATCTCCTCCATCCTGGGGGCTTTAAGCTTTTTAAAGACAGACTGTGTCCTTCCTAAGGTTGTTTCTCCTTCCACCACAGAGAAAAGCAATGGTTTTTCCTGTTTGGCCCTGAAGATCCTTTACATGTGGCTCTAATCTTAATTGCCAGGCAGGCTTGTTGTAGGTTTTTCTTTCTTCTGCTTTGTGTTCCACGATCTTAAAGGAAAATGTAACAGTTCACAAATGCTTGCTGCTAAGCAATAAACTACTGTGTGAATTGAGTGAATATTACTCCATTCATGCAGAAAATTGTTTCCAATCTGATCTAGAGTTAACATTATATTATAAACATAGATCAGATGGGCAGGGTATAAATCAAATAAATAAATAAATAATATTTATTTATTTATTTATTTATTTTGGGGAGAAGAGGTCTGTTGGTTGGGGAGATTCCATCCAATTTTGCAAGGTTGCTATATACCATTTCTCTTACTTTTTGCCAAAAATCTTTATTCTCTGTCTCTGTTTTCTTATGGATTGTCAACCGTCTCAGAAATTTGTGTCATATTGGCATAAGGATGGTTTTTATTGTGATTTAAAGGACTACCATGTTCGTCTGGGAAATACTATTGATCAATCAAATAAACATTCATTTGGCCACCTGTTCTCTTTCTATTTGTGTAACATAACTTCCCCCCCCCCCCCATATGATGCACTAATGGTCTGCAATGAATCGTGCCCTTAGTGCACATCTGTATAAGCTGCAGGTAGTTTTTGCCTCCGTCCCAGTCTTTTTGGGTCTTGACAGTCATTAACTTTATGGGACAGGTACACAATCTCCTCCTCATCTTCTTTTGTCTATTTCTTGCAGCCTTCTGTTTTCTTGCATAGTCTTCTTCCTTGTGCTGAGGTGGCGTTCTTTGGAACTCCTGGCTCTGAAGGCAAACTTTAGCTTGGTCCAGCGCAAAGTCCTAAGGGATAAAGTTGTTCAAACTGAGCTTGCTTGATGGCAGTGGCCTTTATTGAGAGTGTTACCATGTTCCTGCCCAATGGCAACAAGTAGTTCTCAGGGATAAAGTAACGGACATTTTTAATGTGGCCCACCTATTAAACTATGAGCATAGCCCTCATTAAACCTGCTGACAGATAAGTGAGTATAACATTTCCTTTGAGATTTCACACTCATACTGAGTGTGAAATCTCACACTCCTTAAGCAGGTTGCTGTATATTACCTACAAAGCAGAGGGAACTGGTATATCTCCTGTTGGCAAAAAAAGCTGTAACTGTTCCAGACTAGCTGTTTCTAAATTAATATATATTTCTATTTTATGTTTAGCTCCTGAAGAAGGCCACTGCTGAAACACATCAAGTCTGAGAATAAAATCTGCATTGCCAACATTTTTATACATCTTGAGACTCGGTCTCCAACTTACAACCAGGTACTGTTACTTATTTGTTTATTTACTTATTAAGCTTCTAGACTGCCCAACTTAGTAAATACTACTCAGGGTGGTTCACATAATTAGCACATAAAAACTAAAATAATAAAAGAATGCATAGATAATAGCATAGACAAAACAAAAAACAAAAACAGGAAGGCCACCCCTGAAACCGTTGGTAACTGCTCACTCTGGGTCAATTGTTGCCAGTGGTTTTCTCTCAGAGTTTTCCTTCTTTTAGCTTTTGGGGACCCGCCTCCTACCCACAAGGCAGTGAAGGCAGCACTTAGTGGATGGCAGTGCTTCCTCGCCATACCACAGTTATGTCATTGAGCCTATCTGTTTTTTCGTGGGCTGCACTTCCATACCCTGCTAGCATTGCTGCTCAAATGTTCTGTCTATCATAGCTGTTTGCCTACATATCTATAGGCCAGGGGTCTCAAACTCAATTTACCTGGGGGCCGATGGAGGCAGGGTCTGGCTGAGGCTGGTCTGCATCAGATTTTCTGCCAAGCGGAGCAAGAGCCCGAGGAAGCCGCCCAGAACTTTCGTTAGGCCAGCTGGGGCTCCGAGAAGGAGGAGCACGCAAGCCCTCGTCGTCGGCCAAGACCCCTCCAGCTGCTTCTCCACTACCACCACCAGCAGCAGCAGGATGATGAAGCGGAGGAGGGAGCGCCAGCAAGTGCCTAGCCTGGGGGGGGGGGAAGGAGGGCACGACACACACACACAAAAAACCTTCACAGAATCGCCTTGCCAAAAGAGAAAAGCCCCCATCAGTACCCACAAAATTAAACAGAACGGGGCGGCCCCCCACAGGTTCAAGTGGGGGTGTGTGCAGGCACAAAAACACAAACACGGAGGTCCGGCAACCTTCCTTTGAGGCCTCCCCCTCAAAAAAAGGCACACTCAGCAGCAGGAGCTACCCCCACCGTGACACAGGAGCAAACATTGTGAGGCGAGCCCAGGCAGCCTCCAAAGCTGAGGCGGCTGAAGCAGGACGAAGAGGAGGAGAAGGAGGCGGAAGTACTGCCGGGTGCTGAGGCGGCAACTGGCCAGGCTGGTGCTGGGGGTGCCGAGAGAGAAAGAGAGCCAGAGAGCCGCTTCCCTGGAAGAGGCTGCTGCTGCTTCTGTTGGCATGTTTGAGACCCCTGCTATAGGCCATTCTGCTGTCCATTACCTATGGACTCCCTCAGGAACTGAGGCTTGCTCTAGGTTATTTTGCCTGATATGCTTGCATAGATTAAAATAACTACCTCTTACCCTAGGTTGTTACTGTTGTTACTCAGTTGCAATTTGGTAATGAGATAATTAGAAAAATGTGACATATTTCCCTTAGATTTTACACTTGATAATGAAGAGATTTTCCCACTTAACATTTAATGTTGTCCTTGTTATCTTTGTCCTAGAATTAGCTATTGGCTGCTTCAGATGACGGTCTTCCTTTCTGAGATGCACCTTTGGTCTTTGAGAAACACTTTACATGTTGAAGGTATAGCAGATGTTAACAATTTTCTAGCTTTTATAACTGAGAAACTTACATGATAATGTGAATATTTATCTTAACTCTTAACTCGTAGTGCGTTGTATTTGCTTTGTACCTACTCTTCAGTTCACTGTGCTCCTGATCTCCCATCACTCCTAAAATAACAAAAAAGCTAATTTCTCTAACAAGGAGGAAGGGAAGGTATCCTTGGTGGCCCATGTGTTCTTGTGGAAGAAAAAACTCTCTAAGTGACTTCCATGTGTAATTCCTGTCCAGATAGATTCATACAGTGTGCCAAATGAGTGGTATTTAATGTTTTCTTATATATAAGGAAATCCCCTCATGTAAAGAGAAAAAAATATTGAAAAAATCTCAATATTTCTATCACTAAATGCACAGATTCTCTGCTCTATCTGTAAAGTAGTTTCTAGCCACTATAGAAATGTGTTGGATTTCAAGTTAAGGTAATTCAATGTTATTTTCTTAATTGTGTAGAACAAGACATTGGGATCTTTCATTACTATGACAAGAAGGAACCAGGTAAGGTATAATAGTGATAAAACATTTGCGTACTATTAATCTGTCAGCATTTCTGAAATAAAGGTTTTAGTTCCCAAAACTAAGTAAAAATGTACTTGGGTTAAAAAAAAAAGCATAGCAAGTTTCATGGGTAGTTAGAATTTAAATAAAATGAGAAAGAACCCAGCTGGTACACGATTCTTTGTCCTCAAAGTCTGAGATGTAAACTGAAACCTGCATAAATATAGAGTCTACTGTTTTCAACTCTTTGTCCCCTGCTTTATTCCTTCGTTTTAAGACTGTGATTGTTCAGTTTTCAATATCACATTACCCTTCTTTTTGCTTTCTTCTTCTTTCCTCCCAATACTTTTTAACATCTTCTCTGAGGAAGAAATATGGAGATCTTTAAACCATGACCACAATCATACATGTTTTGGGTTGATTCTGATCGTGGATTTTGGCTTTATTTTTCTTATAGACTATGGCCACAGACATAGCTTACTTTATTTGTGAAACAAACATTTGTGGAACCAGAATTTATATGCAGTTATAGCTAAAAGCATAGATTAAAATTGTTTTAAAGCAGAAAATCAGCAAAGGCAATGCATATTTCTAAATGTTTGGCTCTTTATATAAAAATGAAATGCCTTATTTTAGACTGATACTGAGTGTTCGATTATCTTTGTATTTGTTGGAGTTCCAGCAGAGGGCGTTGTAAATTCATAGGAGTGCACTGGTGTTGGCCTCCTGGATCCCCCTTACCTGATATTTGAAATAGGCATTTTAGAGTGAATGATCAATTTTCTTTATCTGATTAATCCTTTTAATCCTTGAAGATTCATGATGGGCCAAAAGGTCTTTTCAGCTAGAATTACTTCCTGTTTTAGCCCAGGCTAAAGTGGTGGCTTGTGTGGGCATCTCAGCTGCCTCCAAGATTCTGATGACAGACTGCCTGTGTGTCTAGTTCGGATTCAGTTGCAATTCACTATCTGATTAGACTAAAATATCTGTATTGTTATTGGCCCACCTGCAGAGATTGCTTAAGGCTTTGTTTCACTGCAAATTTGATTTGTCCAGGAGAGGAACACTTTCCTTTCTACCAGATCTTAGTACTTTTCTAAAGTGTATTTTAATCAGCTCTTTGCTGAATATGGTTATGAAGATTATACAAACTTATTTTTTCCTCCTTCTTTTAGAGCCACCAATAAACTTTGGCTACTTCCATCTGAAGCAGCAATTTGCAGAATGTAAGGACATTTTCAACATCTTTGTTACTATGGATGTATTTTAACTGTAGGCAATCATACTGTCATGTATTGTCCTCCTCCAGTGTTCTTTTTAAAATCAGCTACAGAGATGGCAGTATTGAGTAGGGGACTAGCTTGGGGTCTGATGAGGAAGAGACTACTTAACATGGCACTTTTGGCTATTTTTTTGCTCAGTATCACTTCCCGAAGATAGGATCACTCTGGCAGAAGAAGAGACAGATGGTTCCTGCCTGGTGATCTTGTCCCATGGGAATTTAGCTCATTTGGGAAAGTGCTTCGGTAGTTAAGTAGTCCCTGTTCTGCATGGTTCTCCGCTCAAGATTGTAGCCTCCTTAATAGCTTTTGTAAGAAAGGAAAACAATAATACACTGAAAAATATACATGTTATTGGACATCTTTACTAGATCTTAGTGTAGTTGGGTACACATACTTCAAAGTAGATTGTGACCTTTTAAGTTAACAGTTTGCACATCTATGGTATTGAATCTATAGTCACACTTTAGACTCATTAAAATAAGTGTTGTTGTTATTTACTGTCAAGTTATTTTAGACTTATCAGTCAGCAATCCTAATAGGGTGTTCAAGGTTATTGAGTTATTTAAGGGGTGGTTTTTACCACCCCCAGTAAATTTCTATGGCAGAGAAGTGATTTGAACCCAAGTCTCCAAAGTCCACTACTTTGTCCACACACTAGCTCAATTTAAAATCATCTGCCAGAATGTATAGAGATAAACACTCTATCATAAAATGAAGTTGTGCAATGAAGTTGAAAGACATGTCAACCCATCATATAGCTGATCATGTATGCTCTGATCTTTTTGCAGTTCTTTGTACTTCTAGCCAGAAAGGATGGGAACAAACAGGCTGTGGTCAGCATTCAGCCAAATCTAGTACTTCTGATTCTTATAAAAATTCAGAGTTTGCCTTTGTAGAGAATATATGCTTGCTATGTTTAAATGAGGTGTGATATAAATGCATCTTATATGTTAAATTATTTATTTATTTATTGTATTTATACCCCGCCTATCTAGTCATTTCGACCACTCTAGGCGGCTTACAACATAAAGGATAACTAGTTCAAGAAAAATTTATAACAATTAATTAATTAAATGATTTTGCAAGATGGGAAAAATACAAAATAAATCAAATAAAGAGAAAAAGAATAAAAAAGGAAAGAGGACAGGAATTAACTGGAAGGGAAGGCCTGCCTATACATCCACGTTTTTAGAGAGAACTTTCAAAATAATTACATGTTTAAAATTCCCATAGCAAATAAAACTACCGAATAAAAATTATAATGTCAACTAATGTGGGAAAGGCTTACATTTGGAACCATAGGACAGTGTTCCTTTCAGTTGTAGGAGACAGGGCTTTCCCCTAAGACTGCAGTTTGACTTATTTCATCAAAGAAAGAGAGAGACTCTACCTTGGCTTCCACTACAGAAATTTCTTTTTTACAAATTGAGAAGGAAAGATGCTGCCAATAGAAGCTCAAGGAATGATCATCATGCATTCTGCCTGGCCTTTAGAAGGATGCATAGGCCACCTAGGTTGATAGAAGGAGGCATAAGCCACCTGGACTGGATGGCAACCCACTGAGAATTTGTGGTGTCCTCAGGGAACTTCAGAGGCCCTGCCAAATGTCCCAGGAGCTCCATTCAGGAATGTTAGCACCACGGTGGGAAGTGTTGTTCAATCTGTGCCTTAGGAGATTAGCCCAACAGCAGCAGTAGCAGCAGCTTTCCTCTGCACAGAAATACAGTTTGTCACCCACATGAGGTCTGGGTATCTCCTTCAGCTACAGGTTCAGCACTAGAGATGGGGATGAATATAAAAATGGATCGCTTTTTCTGACGAATATAGCCAATTCGTTAAATAGGAAGCTCCGTTGTGATTCTGGAGTCTCTTAAGTACCTGGGGGAGCTTTCCTGGGGGTGTCCTCTTTGTGACTATATAACTTGGGGGTCCATGATCCAATGTTCAACAAACTTTCAGAAGCTGTAGAAATGTGTCTGAGGAAGCTTCCCCGCAATTTTGGTGTCTCTAGGTCAGGGGTCAGGGAACTTTTTTACCTTTTACCCCCTCCCCCCAAAAAATTTATATACGCTGACATTACCCCCTTGATTCTAAAGGAAGGAAATCATACATTATTTGAATTAAAAATATTAATGAATCTACACAGGCTGTGTACCGAACTAGCAGGATGCACCAAATTTGATAAAGATGTGCACTATTTTTGCTGGAACACATTGCACTCCAGCCATGGTGTGGTATAGGGAGTAGTAAGGTGTCCAACGTGCCTAGCAAGTTGCATTAAATTTTTGCTAGCTTGCAGAGGATTTAATCATCATCAGTGGCTGCCAGAGTGGTGCTAGCAATGACATGCTTGCTAGAGACAGCCAACAGAGAATTGGGGGGGAGGCTTTCCCTACCACTTTAATCATTCTATGTGTGGTGTGCAAAAAGAAACAAACCAGGCTAAAGGCCATGTCACCCACCCTGGTGCCACAGCCCAATATCAAAGAACCAGTGTGCTTTTTTATTATCGTCAATGGAAAACTCAGCAGTGGCCAGAGGATTGGAAAAGATCAGTCTACATCCCAATCCCAAAGAAGGGAAGTGCCAAAGAATGCTCCAACTACCACACAATTGCACTTATTTCACACGCTAGCAAGGTTATGCTCAAAATCCTACAAGGCAGGCTTCAGCAGTATGTGGACCAAGAACTCCCACAAGTACAAGCTGGATTTCGAAGAGGCAGAGGAACTAGAGACCAATTGCTACCATGTGCTGGATTATGGAGAAAGCCAGAGAGTTCCAGAAAAATATCTACTTCTGCTTCATTGACTATGCAAAAGCATGGCAGAAAGTGAGGAGGACTCAATACCCCCAGGATTTTCACTTTTACCCAATTTGGAGTTCTCTGACCTATGCTCTAGGTGGTTGGCAGCCAGTGTTATAGCCGTTTAAAGTGCAGATGGATCGATTTGTCAATTTGTTGAAGAATGTATTTGCAAAGGCTTTCAGGGCACAGAGTGCTACTCCAGTCCTCTGAAGATGCCGGCCACAGAGACTGGCGAAACATTAGGAAGAACAACCTTCAGAACACGGCCAAAGAGCCCGAAAAACCCACAACAATTGTCGAAGGATATTTGTATATTCGTATTCGTTAATCTGTTAACCTTGATGAATAATAGATCAAAATGAATCACCATTTTTTTTTATTTTTCCCCATCTGTATTCAGCACCCTCAGGGCACAGTCAGTGGTGAAGGAGGAGGACAGAGCCCTGCTTCATGATAGGTGGTTGGGAAGGGAACCTTTACTCCCTACTCCCAGGAGGAATTTTTGAAGCTTTTCAAGGGAGCCTGATCTTCCTTAAGCAAATCTCTAACGAGAAATGAATCTGCTTAATGGGCTAGGGCTAGGGCCTGGTAGGAATCTCCAATGTTAGCCTACCTGGTAAGGATTTTCAGAATTAGATCCAAGGATAGCAGCAGGGATAGAGTTGAGCCTGCTTGGTTTGGGACCTCGATACTTGGTGGAACGCCTTCTCCCACCAAGATCTACCCGGATCACCCGTGCGAGCCAGGAGGTGAGGCTGAGGAGCCTCACGCCGAGGGAGGCCCGGAGGGAAAAGACTCGAAACTGGGCCTTCTCGGCGGTGGCTCCTCGCCTCTGGAACAATCTTCCTCCTGAGATTCGCGCGGCCCCTACGCTGGGTACATTCAAAATCCAACTAAAAACATGGCTTTATGTCCAGGCCTTCCCTCCTGCCAGCATTTAAGTTAATTTAATTTATTTAACTTAACTTTTTCTTTTTCTTATCTATCATTTATTATTTTTAGTATGTTTGTTAATAATGGATGTTCATGGATTTATCTTGTTTTAATTGTATTTGTTCTGTTGTTAGCCGCTCAGAGTGGTATAATTATACCAGATGAGCGGGATATAAATCAAATAAATAAATAAATAAATAAATAAATAAATAAATAAATAAATAAATACTCTCACAGAAGATGCTGTAATACAGAGCAAGGCAGGCATTAAATCTCCCGCTTAAGTCCTTACCTTCCTCCTGTTCTAATAGACATTATTCTTCATCTGGCAGAATGGGATGATCAAGCCATAAAAAAGTCACAGCCAACTCAATAGTTTGTCATACTACCATGGATTTGCCCCTTGCCAGCAAAAGGGTTGCATCTAGAACAGAGATTCTCCCACTAATAATCCTTTCCTTTGGAAGAAAAGACCGCAGAGGTGGATTCCAAAGGCCTTCTCTTAGTTGCAGATTTTACTCCTCCACCACCCTTTTGGGGAAGTAGGGTGGTGATCTTTGTGATAGGCAGAACGAAGAAATATCTGTCCCAGGAAGCTTTCACCTGTGATGGTGGTTCTTCGAGTGGTTGTCTACGAATTCACACACATGGGTTGTTCTGTGCCTGCACAGAGTTGTTCAGACATGTGCAGAGCTAGAGACAAGCTTTTCCATAGTGGCATAGACCATAGATGTTGCCAACCCCTCAACACATGTCTCAGTGTGGCTCCCATCCTTTCCTTCAGTTTCTTGCACACTGCAGCCGCAGCAGAGCAAAGAGAATGTAATCCGAGTGAGTGTGATCCTAGTTGAGAGGAGGGAGCTGAGTTGTGTCCTGCTTAAAGGACCACAATTAAAGTAAGCAATCTCTTCTTCTTTGTGGTCTGTGAATGAATGACTGTAGCTGCACTCACTACTTGGTAAAAGTGTGCATTGATGTCAAACTGAAGAAAGGACTGCACAGCTGAAGGCTGTAGTGCTCGAGGAACGTAGAAGATTGCAGTCATGTAACAGTGTCTCTGCATGCAGGACAAAGACTATCCTGGCAACAGAGCTGAGATTAGCCCCTATGCAAAGCAGACTAAGCTGAGATTGGTGAGAAGGCACAGGGTTACATGGACAACCTGGTAAAAATGGAATTGGAGGAGTGCCTTTCTCAGGCAGTCATCTATGTAGTGGTACACCTTGACCCCAGGGTGAGAAGCTGTATCACTGGAGTATTCAAATGCTATTTTGAAGTGTGGTGGAAATTTTGAACTGTGGTTTTTCAGCATTATTTCAGTATGTTTTATATCAAAGAGTACAACTAAAATATAAAGTAAAATTCAGAGTTGGTTAGTGTGTGTGTGTTCGTGTGCATGTGTGCAATATCTTATATGTATATTTCACTCGCTAGCTCGAGATTATCCTTGGATACTTAAGAACAAACGTCCGGAAAAGCTGCGAGACACACTTAAGGAGCTGGAGGTACCTTTCAGAAAGTTTCAAACCTAGTAACAATCCAGGTTTTCAAATCTCTTTCAACAGCTTTAAGTTTCATTTAAAAATCATCCTTTTTAGTGATGAATATACTTTTGTGTGGTGGGCTATCCAAAATATTTTCATCTTTGCTTGAAATGTCAGGCAATCTTGCCTTATAAATGAGAAACTAGTTAACCACAAGTGAAATACATACAACTGTCTGTTTTCTGTTGTTATGCAGGAACTGATGCAAAACAGACAGTGTGTACTGAGCAAATGGAGGAGCAAGTCTATCTGTCAGGTAAATATTTTGACATGCTCTTGCAGTATTCAGTCAACAGAGCTGAACAGTTGTTAAGAGATTGATGCCGAGGGACAAAATTAACTGACAAGAGGAACATGCTATTAGAATGAGTTTGTTAAGAATATTTTAATGCTTATATTTATTTTAATAATAAAATGATATAAGATTCGGTTAAAATTCTCCATTGTGAAAATGGCTGTACGTATTTAAATAAAAAGATAGTCGTGTAAATTACATGACAGCTTGTGTTCCCATTTATAGTTTGAAGTATTTAGGTTCCAAGCCTGTGCCACTTGGGTAAGTTCAGTTGACCTCTTTTGGGCTTTAAAAAAAACATGCTTACAATTGTCGTCTCACTGACTTTCAACTGGATTTCCATGGAATTGAGAATTTAGTGAAAGAACATAGGCAGAGGATCCTTAAATGTTATACTTGAATGAACGGTATAATAGGATTGTCACTGTATTTAAACCCCTTCAGTACAGAAAATCTACAGTTAAGCATCCTTGACAAGTGACCATCCAAACTCTGTTTGGAAACTCTAATGAAAGAAAGCCCACCACCTTCTGAGGTAGTCCATTCCATTGTTGCACATTGCTTACTGTCAGGAAGATTATCCCAATGTGTCAAAATCTCCTTTGTTGTAATCTGAATCCATTACTTTGGGTTCTCTGGAGCTATAAAAAACAATCTCGCTTCATTTATTCATTTTATTTATATACCTCCCATCTGGCCTAAGGCCACTCTGGGTGATTTACAATGTAAAACAGGAAACAAAAATAAATAATCAAAAATCATAAAAGCAATACAAGTATAAGAAATATGTATTCACGAAGGCTTTAATGGCCGGGATCTAATGGTTGTTCTGGGTTTTTCGGGCTCTTTGGCCGTGTTCTGAAGGTTGTTCTTCCTAACGTTTCGCCAGTCTCTGTGGCTGGCATCTTCAGAGGACAGCAACCTGTGCTCTGGATAAGAAATATGCTATAGGAATAATGAGATGATTAAAATACATTCTACAATGTTCTAAATTTTCCACATGGCTGCCCTTAAACTCTTCGAGGATGACTATCATATCAACTCCAGTTCTTTGTTTCTCCAGGATAAATATACTCAGCCACCTCACTTGTTTATCATAGAACTTAGTTTCCAAACCTTTTCAGTCTTGGTCACCCCTATCTGGACATCCTCCATGCTCTCAATATCCTTCTTATACTGTGGTGTGCAGAACTGGACATAATATTCCAAGTGGAGTCTGACTAAAGTAGAGTAGAATGGTATTATTACTTCCCTTGATCCAGACACTATACTTTTGCCAGGGCATCCTAATATTGCATCAGTTTTACGCAGTATTGACTTGTGTTTAGCTTGTGATCTACTAAAATCCCTAAATCTTTTCAGAAGTTCTGCTTAGCCATCTGTCACCCTTTTTATATTTAATAATCTGATTTTTCCTGCTCAAAAGCAGGATTTTGGATGTTATTTTCTTTGGTTTGATGTGGTTGTCCAATCTGTTAAGGCATCTTGAATTCTGATTCTGTCCTGAAATATTAGCTACCTCTCCAAGTTTATTATCATCTATAGATTTTATTAGCATCCCATCCATGCTTTTATGTGAATAATTTGTAAAGATATTGAACAACATTAGGTTCAGGGCAAGGTCCTGTAACAGCTGATTTGTTATGATTCTCCAGAGTGATGATGAATCATTGGTGAGTATTGTATCATCCATCTACCGGATACAAACCCACCTAACTACCAGCATTGTCTAGCCCACATTTTACCAATATGGCCACAAGAATACCATGAGAGACTTTTACAGAAATCAAAATAAGCTACATTCCCAGTATTCCCCTCATCTAGTGAGCTTGTGAGTGTTTTTTTTTAAATTAGTCTGGATTACTTTTCTTGAGAAATCTGTGCTGGGTCTTAGTAATTTCAGTGTTGTTACTTAAGTCTTCAGAGACTGATTGTTTAATGGTCTGTTTTGAAATCTTTCTTGATATTGATATCAAGCTGACTTACTGGTAGTTGTCTGGATCCTCTTTTTTGTTTTTAATTTTGCCTTTTTGAAAGTAGGGATGGTATTTGCTCACCTTCAGTCTTTACAGATTTTATGTTGTCTTCACACATTCTCCAAATTCTGAGACAACATCTATGAGTTCCTTTAGTTCTCTTGGATGTAGCTCATCTGACCCTACACAGTTAAATTCATTTAAAGACATTGGGTGGTTCCCATAAGCATTTGTCATTCAAAATTACTTAAAAATGTGCAACATGATGACAGGACCAGTAAAATAATCACCCATCTACATTAGATCTCAAATGGAATTAATTGCTCAGAGTGACACATCTGTATTCTGTGTCTATATGAATATCTGTATAATGCATAGCAAAACATCTGCTCACATCCTTGTTAACAACATGAAAAGTGGGAACAGGTCTTAAAGTGTGTGAGACAGCATTCTAATTTACAGCCTTTTCTTGAAATATGTTTAATGTAGTTAACTCAGTAAAAGCTATTTCTGGATTTTTATCCTTGCTGTTTAGCAGACATTTTCTTGAGCTTTCCACAGCTACCAGAAAGGGTTGTATTTTTATTATTACCAATATACAGCTTAACACTTAGCCAGCAGCTCTGGTAACAACTAAAAACAAACTGAATTTATTAGTCATTGTAGCTCTTATTTCAAAAACTGAAATTGGCATGCTCAACATTTATAATATTTGGTTTTATCTTGGGACCCTTAATACAAATAGCTACAAAACAGCAAGTTTTTAAAAAGGTAGTGATTTATGCTAAGCTACAGTAACCACTTGGTTGAGACTAAACTTACTTGAAAGTAAATCCCATCAAAAGTAAACACCATTGAACTTACTTGAGAATAAACCCCACTGAAAACATAGTTTCAATTAAATACTTGTTTGTTTGTTTATTAAATTGGTATTGTTGTTTAGTCATTAAGTTATGTTCGGCTGTTCATGACCCCATGGACCAGAGCACGCCAGGCCCTCCTTTGGTCTTCCATTGCCTCCCGGAGTTGAGTCAAATTCATGTTGGTCGCTTCAGTGACACTGTCCAACCATCTCGCCCTCTGTCATCCCCTTCTCCTCCTGCCTTCACACTTTCCCAACATAAGGGTCTTTTCCAAGGAGGCTTCTCTTCTCATGAGATGGCCAAAGTATTGGAGCCTCAGCTTCAGGATCTGTTCTTCCAGTGAGCACGCAGGGTTGATTCTTCTTTGTGGTCTCTGTGAATGCACACTAATGGGTTAATCTGCACCTGAGCAGAGCAGTTTTGGAATTTTCTAGAGCTTAAGCACATGGGGCCGGGACCTCCCACACGCCGGCTATAATCCTGTCCCCGGCACCGAGTGCTTCAGTTCCTTTTTCTGCCGCCGCTACTGCAGCAACGTGAATCGGAGCTTTGTGTGTTTTTCCCTTTTTTATTCTTTAAATCAATCACAGACCTCCCTGTTCTTTTACCTCAGCTTGTTGACTGTTCTTTGATAATTGTGAGTCTGATTTGAAAGCGTAAAAATATTTGTAGCCTCAGGTTTATGGCCGTGTCGGGGCCTTTCGAATGCTGTGCATCCTGCAATAGTAAGGTGCCTCTTTCCAACGATCATTCACAGTGTTTATTTTGCCTCAGCGAAGAACACCAGCCTGCCTCCTGTAGTTTCTGCAAAGCTTTTACTAAGCCCGCGTTGAAGCAGGGACTTCAGAAATTGCATTCCCATTTGTGGGAAAAATCTCTCTGCCCTACTTGGTCTACAATGGAACCACCGCAAGCTCCTCTTTCTGGAGCTTCTCCAGCTGCTAGTCGTTCCCCGTCCGAGAGTAGGAAGCTGGCAAAATCGGTGTCCTCAAGCTCGCGGCTGACAGCTTCGGTGTCGACATCGAAGCCTCCTTTGGGCTTGATGTCAAAGAAGAAGAAGTCCTCTTCTAAGATGACTAAACCTCCAACTCCGTCTTTGTGGCCAGCGTTGGTGTTGCATATCCGGCATGAGCCGGTCTCTGTTATACTGTTGGGAGATGAGGATATTCCTCCTTCGGAGCTGGAGATGCTTGCCTCCCCCTGCATGAGCCTCTCTCCTGAGTCTCTTCATAGCTTGGTCGAGATTCAGCCGGAGACTTGGAGCAGCCCTGGTTCTCCATTGGGCTCGGTCGCAGATGCTCCCCACAAGAAGAGACAGAAGACGTGGCACCTCAACCCCGAGCCTGATCATACTTGGCATCGACCACCGGTGAGAGATCCCTCTGCCTATGGTGAATGCAGATATCATCCCTGGGACAACCCGCGAGGCTACTATCTGCCAAGAGGCTTTGGCTTTGAGGGCCCTGGGTTCCCGGTGGTTGGTGGATAAACTTGGATTACTGTGATGTTGAAAGGTCAATCTCATTTTTGAGATTGCATCCCAGTATAGAGTTTTGCTATAAGAAGCTGATGATCAGAGCCACAGTCAGCTCCAGGTCTTGTTTTTGCAGACTGTATAGAGCTTCTCCATCTTTTGGCTGCAGAGAACATAATCAATATGATTTCAGTACAGTATTGCCCTTCTGGTGATGTTCATGTGTAAAGTCACCTCTTATGTTGCTGGAAAAGAGTGTTTGTGATGACCAGCTTGTTCTCTTGACAGAACTCTATTAGCCTTTGCCCTGCTTCATTTTAAACTCCAAGGCCAAACTTACCTGTTGTTCCTTTTATCTCTGGACTCCCTACTTTAGCATTCCAATCCCCTAGAATGAGAAGAATATCTTTCTTTAGTGTCAGTTCTAGAAGGTGTTGTAAGTCTTCATAGAATTGTTCAGTCTCTTCAGCATGGGTGGTTGGGGCATAAACTTGAATTACTGTGATGTTGAAAGGTCTGCCTTGGATTCATATTGAAATCATTCTATCATTTTTGAGATTGTATTCCAGTACAGCTTTTCCCACTCTTTTGTTGACTATGAGGGCTACTCCATTTCTTCTATGGAATTCCTGCTCACAATAGTAGATATGAGAATCGTCTGAATTGAATTTTCCCATTCCCGTCCATTTTAGTTCACTGATGCCCAGGATGTCAGTGTTTATTCTTGCCATCTCCTGTTTGACCACATCCAGCTTACCAAGGTTCATAGATCTTACATTCCAGGTTCCCATGCAGTATTTTTCTTTGCAGCATCAGACTTTCCTTTCACTTCCAGGCATGTCCGCAGCTGAGCATGCTTTCGGCTTTGGCCCAACCACTTCATTAGCTCTGGGGCTACTTGTACTTGTCCTCTGCTCTTCCTCAGTAACATGTTGGACACCTTCTGACTTGAGGGGCCCATCTTCCAGCATCATATCTTTTAGCCTTTTGTTTCTGTCCATGAGTTTTCTTGGCAAATATACTGGAGTGGCTTGCCAGTTCCTGCTCCCGGTGGATCGCGTTTAGTCCGAACTCTCCACTATGACCTGTCCGTCTTGGGTGTCCCTGCACGGCATAGCCCATAGCTTCTCTGACTTACTCAAGCCCCTTCGTCATGACAAGGCAGCAATCCATGAAGGGATTAAATTTGTATTCCACCCCATTAATGCAGATGCACTACTCTGGGAGGTTTGCAGTCTACTAAAGCAATACATATAAATAAAAATGAAACAAAATATGCAGCAGATTGTGTTATTAATATGCTTAAAATATCCTAAGAAGTTTACACAGGTTGTGTTTTTCTTTAGGGAAGGCAGCTGAAGAACTAAGGTTGAAATCCATTATCGCACTTACCTTAGGAAAATCAGACTTGGACATTTGACATCCATCCATCCTTAAAAGGACTCAAGGCAGCTTACATAATTACATCCCTGTATTTGTATAGACATGCAGGGATTCTGCAATCAATCAGAGGTGACAAAAGATTATATTCTATAGCAAGATTATTCAGACAATATTTTTTATGAGCTCGAAATTGAGATAGGCATTAAAACTGGCTCAGTCTACTGGCAGACTGGTGAGCAGGCAATTTTTCAAAGGGAATCACAGAATGATTTTGGAAGGGGCCCAACAAGGCCATCAAGTCCAACCACCTGCTCAAGTGCAGGAACCCAGTTCAAAGCATTCTATATAGAATCATAGAATGAAGGAGAGCAAGCAACTGCAGAACATAAATATAATACTTGAGAAGCAGTAGAAAATATTACTAAATACTTAGTGTTACATACAGCACTGATGTTACCTGTCTGTCATGGGTTTGGAGGGAAAGTTCCATCCTATGGGGAGTGGAAGGCGGGACATCAGGAGGAGGGGCTGTACTGTATATATATGTGAAGCGTGTGTGGAGAAGTTAGAAGAAGCAGACGAAGCAGCAGCTGGGAAGAAGAAGCTGGTGTGGGAGTCTGTGTGTCAGACAGGGTACTACTGTGTGTCAGAGTACCAACCTGATAGGTTCAGGTGTCTGTTGGTTAGCCAGAACTGATAGGTTCAGGGTCTGTGCTTCAAGTTAAGGGTTCTGTGTGAACCCAACTGTGTGTATGTATGAGTGAAACTAAGCCACGTTACGATATCTTATTCACCTGATCCTTTTATTTTTCCCTGTGTGTTATTTAATAAACCTTATTCTTTTATTGGTTAAAAATCCATCCCTGGTCTGTGTGACTTCTTAAAGGGAATGGTTGGTGGCAGCTTAGTGTAACGTGTGGCAGATCCCAGTAGGTCTGGGTTTGTCACATTGATTGGTGTCCAGCGTGTGGGATATGACTGGTCCAGTTGTCCAGTGGTCCAGCAAAGCCTTGGCAAGTGTGCCCAGAGCAAGGGGGGTCTAGTCAGGGACAATCTGAGAGCGCGTAGGTAATCTTCTAGGCTTACCTCACGGGGAGGTACGCTAGTGGAAGAACGTGTGACCTCAGATTGGTGGGACTAGATTAGGGAGCTCTGAGGCAACCTGTTTTGGCGGGAAAAGGCTGAGGCAAAGCTGAGTGAAGTAGCAGTGATCTAGCTTGTCTGCTGAGAGGCCTAGCAGAGGGGGGTAGACTCTGGCTGGCAACAGTTGCAAGTTAGTGCTGAAGAACAGCAGCAATCTATAGAAGGCTGCTTCTGAGGCAAAAGAGAAAAAAAAGAAAAAAAAGTGGTCGCTTTATTTTGAGGCTTGACTTTTGAAAGCAGCCTGTTCTGGGGGGGGATTATGCCCTTGACTCGAAGCCAAATGGCAGAAATGGGTGAAGTGAGGGAACCCCAGGTAGACCAAGTTTCTGAGGAGGAATTTGGCTCAGTGCAGGAGGAGAGCACGGGAGAACTGACCTCAGAACTTAGAAAAATGCTCCTAGCCCAACAGCATGAATTTAGGATGAAACAATTGGAAAGGGAGGCCAGAGAAAGAGCTGAAATCCGTCAGGCAGAGGCAGATGCCAAGAAAAGGGGAATGGCCATGAGGATAAAAGAGATGGAACTGAAACACCAAATTAGAATGGTACAATTGGAATTGGATTTCCTAAATAAGTTTATTAACAATTTATCAGTTGAAGAAATGTCAAAGAAAGAAAAGTATGAGGCTCAGGTCAGACAAAGTGAGCAAGATCTTGAAAAATATAATCAGCAAAAAGACATTAAATTAAAAGAAATCAGAGATAAGACTGAAGAAAAAGTAAAAGAGATAAAAGCTAGGGCTGAGGAAGAAATTTTACAGATCAGGGCTGAGTTTGAGGCTAAGAAAAAGGAGCTGGATTTGAGAATAAAAGAGAAGGAATTGCAGCTAGAAAAGAAACCAAAAGAAGGCACACAGGTTAAGGCACAACATCAAAACCTGAATTATTCTGAAGAAAACATGAGGGAAAAACCAGCAAGGGGGAGGGGCCCATGGTGAAGGGAAGCCCTCAGACATGAAACTAAGACCTCAGATTTTGGAGGGAAAACCAAAACAAGATGAGAAAGACTCAAAATACACCAGAAAATGTTATTTCTGTCAGGGAAAGGGCCATCTAATCTCAGAGTGTGAGAAATTAAAGCAGCTAAAAGGAATTGTGCCTCAGGATTCGAGTGGAACCAAGCCAAAAGCTGTGTTCTGTGTCCAGAAAGAGCAAGGCTCATTGTCACTGAGGGAGCCTGTTGCCATGGCGACTCAATCTGGAACAGGGACATCTGCTGATCAGGCTGAGGAAAATGGTCCTCTTGTAGAGGTCAGGCGCTGCCTGCTGGTGAGAACAGATTCTCAGTTGTTTGAGACAGCAGGGGTGGACGTAGGAATACTTGGCCATCAGTATCGGGGGCTGCGGGACACTTGTTCTCAGGTGACCCTGTGCCACCCAGATATTATTCCTAGGGAGTATATAATCCCAAATGAGAGCATAAAGGTGGCAGGGATTGAGGGACAGGTGATCTCGCTGCCAGTAGCTGAGGTACCTGTGAACTTTCAAGGCTGGAGGGGAGTTTGGCGGCTAGCGATTTCATCGACTCTGCCAGCAGCCGTGCTCGTGGGAAATGACCTGGCTGAACATGTGAAACGGGTGCTAGTGATTACACGTTCACAAGCCACCACGGGGACAGTTCAGGGGGGTAATGATGAGCCAGAGACGGAAGCAGAGGGGAGTTCAGAAGCTGTGGTGGAAACCTTAACCACAGACAGCCAATTTGGACAGGAGCAAAAGGCAGACGCCACTCTCCAAAAGTGTTTTGAACAGGTGACTGACGCCCAGCTAACACCTGAAACCCCAGTGAGATTTCGAGAGAAAAAGGGAATTTTATATAGAGAGACCCTGAGGAATATCTCAAAAGGGGGAGATGGGATCAGAAGTCAGCTAGTGGTACCTGAAAAGTATCGCCCCATGATCTTACAAAGGGGGCACTCTGACATGTTTGCTGCGCACTTAGGGGTGAACAAAACACAGCAGAGAATCACACAGAATTTTTACTGGCCTGAAATAGGGAAGCAGATCAAGGAGTTCTGTAAACAATGTGATGTGTGTCAGAGGCAGGGGAATAACCGTGACAGGACCAAAGCAAAGTTGTGCCCTTTGCCTGTGATTGACACTCCGTTCAAATGTATAGGGGTGGATATTGTGGGACCTTTGCCCAAGGCCACAAAGAGGGGGAACAGGTTCATTCTCACCATTGTGGACCATGCCACGAGGTACCCTGAAGCCATTCCCTTGACTAACATTGAAACTAACACAGTGGCAGATGCCTTGGTGGGGTATATGTCCAGGATGGGATTTGCCTCAGAAATAATCACAGATTTGGGCGCATCGTTTACATCGAAGCTCATGAAACGGTTATGGCAAATCTGTGGAATTAAACACAAGGAAACCACTGCCTATCACCCTGAAAGTAATGGGTTAACTGAGAAGTTCAATGGGACTGTAATGCGCATGATTAGGGCTTACTTGGCAGAGAATCCAAACAATTGGGACCAGAAGCTGCAATCCCTTTTGTTTGCTTATCGATCAGTGCCACAAGCCAGTACCGGGTTCAGTCCGTTTGAACTTTTGTTTGGGAGAAGGGTGAAAGGGCCACTTGATTTAATCAAGCAAAATTGGGAGCAGATCACCCAGGATGACCCACAAGATGTTGTGACATATATAGACTCTTTAAGGAATGACCTAAAGAGAAACCTAGAGCTAGCAGCAGAGACCCTGCAAGCTCAAAAGGTCAGAAAGAAAGCTTGGGATGACCAGAAAGTCAGGGAGAGGCACTTTGACCCAGGGGAGGAAGTGCTTTGGCCTAGGCCCTGCAAAGAGAGCAAGTGTCAGCTGGGTAGCCCAGAAATAAAATACTTGGGTCACATAGTAGGGGGAGGAGTGATCAAACCCCTAGAGGCCAAGATAGAAGCTGTTCGTGATTGGCCTAGACCCAACACCAAGAAAAAAGTCAAATCATTTCTTGGGTTGGTGGGCTACTACAGAAAGTTCATCCCGAGGTTTAGCGAGATTGCGGCTCCGCTGACCGATCTGACGAGGAAGAAGGCTGATGACCGCATCCCGTGGACCAGCGACTGTGAGGAGGCGTTCCAGAGGTTGAAGCAGGCGCTCATCAACTATCCAGTGCTGCGGGCTCCAGACTTCGACCGGGAGTTCATCATCTACACCGATGCGTCTAACAGCGGGGTAGGAGCAGTTCTTTGCCAGGAGGATGAGAATGGTGACCAGCATCCAGTGTCCTACCTGAGTAGGAAACTTCAAAAAGGTGAGAGACATTTGGCAACCGTGGAGAAGGAGTGTTTGGCCATAGTCTACGCGATCCAGAAGGCCAAGCCTTACATCTGGGGAAGACATTTTGTTCTGTGCACTGACCATTCACCATTGCAATGGTTAAAGACAATGAAAACCCACAATAGCAAACTTATGAGGTGGGCTTTAAATCAGCAGGACTATGACTTTGAAGTGAAGGTGGTCAGAGGGTCAGTGAACTGTGTTGCTGACGCCTTGTCAAGAAGACCTGAAGAATGAAGACGGCGAAAGAACATGGACTATGTATATATATTGATGACAAAAAGTTAAATGTACCTGGTTTTTTTGAATTTGGTTTGTATGAATAAAGGTAAATTGATGTAATGTAAATGGTAAATGTTTAGATGCCTAATTGATATGTTTATCCTAGAGTAAGTATGGTATTGTATGTTATGGTATAACTGTTTTTGTATGTTTTGGATCCAGGTTGTTTTTTGGAGAAAAGCACCTTAGCTTTCCCCCTACAAAACAACTTATAAAGAGGGGAGGTGTTACATACAGCACTGATGTTACCTGTCTGTCATGGGTTTGGAGGGAAAGTTCCATCCTATGGGGAGTGGAAGGCGGGACATCAGGAGGAGGGGCTGTACTGTATATATATGTGAAGCGTGTGTGGAGAAGTTAGAAGAAGCAGACGAAGCAGCAGCTGGGAAGAAGAAGCTGGTGTGGGAGTCTGTGTGTCAGACAGGGTACTACTGTGTGTCAGAGTACCAACCTGATAGGTTCAGGTGTCTGTTGGTTAGCCAGAACTGATAGGTTCAGGGTCTGTGCTTCAAGTTAAGGGTTCTGTGTGAACCCAACTGTGTGTATGTATGAGTGAAACTAAGCCACGTTACGATATCTTATTCGCCTGATCCTTTTATTTTTCCCTGTGTGTTATTTAATAAACCTTATTCTTTTATTGGTTAAAAATCCATCCCTGGTCTGTGTGACTTCTTAAAGGGAATGGTTGGTGGCAGCTTAGTGTAACGTGTGGCAGATCCCAGTAGGTCTGGGTTTGTCACACTTAGATGCTGGATTCTGACAAAGGGAAGTGCTGCTTTGCCACCTTTTCACAATTAGTTGGAAGTTTCATGCAGAGAGGAGTAATACATCAGGCATTTTTAAAAGCTTCAGATAAGAAGTGCTTGATGAAATTTCTCTAGTTGTGGCATAAGAAGACGGGCCATCAGTAACTGATTAAAGAACAGGAAAGGGAAAGATTAGGAATAAGTTGATAGACCCACAATAGAGGGAAAATCTAAAGCAGCATGATTGCTCTTCAAATTGATTCTAATTATCCAAGTTTGTAAGTGGCACACAAATATTTAAGGTGCTGGTTCATATTCCAGGGTGGCTCACCTTTCTAGTATGCCAGACAAGGAGAGAGGTCCATGGAAATGAGAGGAAGAAGGCAGAAAGCTGACCAGAAAGGGGAGTTATGGGGAACGACTGCCACGCTGTGGAACTCAGTAGATGGTTACTCAATTGACTGGACAAGATTTTAGAGGGTTCCTAGGAAGGTACAATTGTGGGTGTCATTTCACAAGCTCTTGATCCCAAACAGTGTAAAAGGAATACTATTCATCATTCTCATTGTTTATTGCAGTCAAAAGACCGAATTACAAGGAATCTTATGTCTTCACAGTAATTGTACAACACAAGCATAGTATATTAATGTGATCTCACTGGAAATCTTCCAGCAATGTGAACTATTTGTCTTCTTACTTTTGTTGCTGTTCATAAATGTTTCGCTATCGTTGATGATAGTGTTGAATTTTACCTAAGAACAGAAATGTGAAATAGAATTAACCACATTGAGCTGATAAAGTGGCCAGTTGAGAAGCAGTTGGATCAGTAACAAACTCTTGTGTATACACTACAGAATTGAAGGACATGCCCTGTCAAAGAATACTGCTATTTTTCTTCATGGTGAAGACAGTCAATGGCAGGTTAGAGATCAAAGTAGACATGAGGTGGGCCTGTTCCAACCTTCCATCCAGTGCTTGAAACATCCCTCCGTCTTTACACACCACTAGGACATGTGAATATGCAGAAAAATCTGAACACTGAATTGTCCATGTATGTGCTATGGAGACACTGAAGCTTGTAGAGCTTGGGATGTCTCTTGCATAGTAAACAAGTACAATTGAACTAGGCAGTCGCTGGCTGCTTTTCACAACAGAAGTTTTAATGCCTAGTTGACATGTTCTGTTAGCACACTTGTATGGGTTAGCAGATTGACCTGAAGTGCTCTCAAGTAATTAGGTTCTGTTCAAATTTCTCTGGAGAGCCCTGCTCTGAAGAACAGGTGTATTAAAGTCTTAGCTTTTTGCTTCATTTGCATTTTCTTTAATGGTAAAGCCTCCAGGTATCTGGTAGCATAGGCTACAATCAGCAAAACATATCTATAACCCTGTGGGGTCCGTGATAACAGGCTGTCAAGGCATGGGGTGCATGCTGATATTTTTCCCAAAGCTGCCTAGCATCTCATCCACTTCTCTAACAAAAAGAGTGCTTCTTTTAATTGTGTATCAAGTCTGGTAAGCATGTACCAAGGCACACATGTGTAGACAGTGGCAGAAACTCCAAGGCGCAGCATGCAGTTCATGTTAGGAAATCAGAGTTTACATGGCATTTAAAAACAAGGCATAAGAAAATGTTTAAAACTAAGCAGAAAGCTTAGAAAATGGAAAATGCCCCCCTCCAGCAAATACCAAGATTCCCCAAGCCAGATTCCCCAAATACAAATTTTTACAACTCTTCTTTGTTTTCTGAACTTAATTGGATGATAGAGCTATATGCAACGTTTGCATTAGCACATGAAAATGATCTGGCCCTAATACTTTCACAATACTTCTCTTTGGTTTTTTTTCCTGCTTTTAGAAGTTTTTTAAACTGTGATGTTTAGAAAGAATTCATCGGCTAATGAGGGTGAGGGAAATGACGAAGATACAAAAAGGACAGCAAATAAGGTTTTCAAGGTAAAGGTAAAGGTTCCCCTTGACATTTAGTCCAGTCGTGTTTAACTCTAGGGCGCTGTGCTCATCCCTGTTTCCAAGCCATTGAGCCAGTGTTTGTCCGTAGACAGTTTCCGTGGTCATGTGGCCAGTGCGATTAGACACGGAACACCGTTACATTCCCACTTTGGTGGTACCTATTTATCTACTTGTATTTTTACATGCTTTCGAACTGTTAGGTTGGCAGGAGCTGGGACAAGTGATGGGAGCTCACTCCATCGCGTGGACTCGCTCTTACGACTGCTGGCCTCTGACCTTGCAGCACAGAGGCTTCTGCGCTTTAACCAGCAGCGCCACCACGTCCCAAGGTTTTCAAGGCCCATTCAAATTAAAGGGAAATTGTTTATTTTGTCTGTTGCTAAGAGAAAAAAATCTGCAAGGGACATATGTCCCTAATATGTTCTGTCAAACAGGCTGTTTAAGAGAGGAATTTTTTCCTAATTTTTAATTTCTTAAACTTTTTTGCTGTAGAATTGGGGATTATCATCTTAAATCGGACCAGGGAACTTGAGTGGGTTGGGGATCTTTTTTTAAAAAGCTGCTTCTGTTCTGCAGTTGCAAAAGGGTATGGCCAAAGTAGAAAGGGGTGTGGCACAAAAAGTAATTAGTTAATTTCCTTTTTGTCTTCTATGTTTTTAAATAGATGAGTCTTCCAGAACTTGCTACACAAGATTTTAAGGATTTATTTATATATTTAAAATATTTCTATGCTGCCTTTTCCCTAAAGTATCCAAGGCAGCTTACAGTATTAAAAGAATCAAAGTTTAAAACCAAATAATGAATTCAATATTAAAAAAAGCATTAAACAAATATATGAAAACTTCAGAACTTCTTTAACATATAATGTTATTCTTTCTGTGAAAATTAAATTTATTCCTTCAGAGTACTTTATTAAATAATAGTTTTTTAAACAAAATGCATTCACTATTACCACCTTCATTTATGTGTATATCCACAGTTACTTTAACAATGCAGTATCAGCAACACTAGGGGAATCACAGGTCCATGATTCTCTAATGATTAATAGTTCTCCCCCACACCTAAGCTTCCTAATTAACAATTAAGCTCTTACATAACAAAAGTCTTAATTCTCTACTGTCAACAGTCAAGGTTTAAGGAAGACAAATGCTGAGGAAACTTCTCTGATTGGAGGGTGATAATTGAAGGATTTCTGTAGATTTAGTGGTTTGCTGCTAGATTTTGTTAACAAGCTACAATCTTTTGTTTAAAAATCATTTTTCAGGGCAGCACTAGGGAACATTCTCGGAAGTGGTGGATTTCTGTTTCTCAAAAGTAACCAAAACAAGGTTGCTTTTTTCTAAATAAAAGGCATATAACTGGTACAAGCTTCTGGCTTGTAATACAGAAGATACACTCTGTTACCATTCACCTTGCACATAAACCGGCACATGCCAGCACTTCAATCATGTGATGCCACATTGTATATAGCTTGTTTGTTCGTTCCTTCAGTCGTTCAGTCATGTCCGACTCTTCGTGACCCCATGGACCAGAGCATGCCAGGCCCTCCTGTCTTCCACTGCCTCCCGGAGTTGTGTCAAATTCATGTTGGTCACTTCGATGACACTGTCCAACCATCTCGTCCTCGGTCGTCCCCTTCTCCTCTTGCCTTCACTCTTTCCCAACATCAGGGTCTTTTCCAGGGAGTCTTCTCTTCTCATGAGATGGCCAAAGTATTGGAGCCTCAGCTTCAGGATCTGTCCTTCCAGAGAGCACTCGGGGTTGATTTCCTTTAGAATTGATAGGTTTGTTCTCCTTGCAGTTCAGGGGACTCTCAAGATCCTCCTCCAGCACCACAGTTCAAAAACATCAATTCTTCGGTGGTCAGCTTTCTTTATGGTCCAGCTGTCACTTCCATACATCACTACAGGAAAAACCATAGCTTTGACTATGCGGACTTTTGTTGGCAAGGTGATGTCTCTGCTTTTTAAGATGCTTACAATATAGCTTGTAAGTAAATACAATTGTGGTTACAGTACAGAAAATTTTGGGAAGCTACAACTTTACTGCAACTTAGGGTGGAACTACACAGCAAGAGAAATGTGAATTAACTTTCATTCTCTCAATGTGAAGTTGCACTGTGACATTTAGCTCTCTTTGATGTAAGTGTTTGCACAGTTTTTTTTCCAAAATAAGCCTTGGTATTGCAGTTCCATTGAAGAACCTGTAGGAGGTGTGGTTCAAAGGAACTGCTTTAACAAGGCTTTTCCTCCCTCAATGACTCTTTTTTTCCTCACCTTTTCACTTATGGGAGATTGTTAAACTGTAAAAGAAAGAAATAAACAGGAGTTTTGTTCACCCAGAGGAAGCTATAAAAACTTCTTAAAATGGCTTGGGAGAGAGGATTTGTAGAGAGAGGTGAATGCTGGCACTGTGTGTGGGTGGGTGTGCATGCGCTTATCTCATTGTCCCTTGTGAGGTTAGGAGGGAGGTACTTTGCCAAAGCACCACTTTGTGTAATGTACATGTACTTTTTTTTTTAAAGTAGAAGGTGGGGAGAAAAAACTTTGGACTGGGGATGTGGGACTCTGGGCGGAGGCAAATTTCCCATTGTGTCATGTGATCAATGAGAAAAATGCAAATCAGCCTGCCCCATACCTTTGTTTTTGGGAAAGAAAATTACAGATAAACAATTTTTATTACTTCCCAATTTTGGACAGTACATTGCTTTCATGAACAAGTTATGCTCTGGCATGCTATATAAACAGTCTTTTTATAAATTCATTTTTTATGTGCTTTGTAAACAAACTCGCTTAACATCTGGAGTTTTATTGTTCTTCACAAAGTTGTTTATTTATATATTTTTTCAATTATAAGCACTAGTCAAACATTGCTAGGCTATAAGATCACATCATCAACTTGGGAATAAATTGTGATTTTATCTAATCCAACTGCAATATGAGGATAAATTGAAGTTTCGAAAGGTTGCAATAAAAGCTGGAGGAGTGTGACTGTGTCTAACGTTTTTACTAGGACAAAACCTTAAAGGACATCTGCCACAAAACTGGTGGGGTTTCAGTCACCTTATAGATGATAATCAAAAGATATATTTGCTAGATATATAAAAAGTGGATAGGGTTGTTGCTCAAATGTAGTTCATATATGGAAGTGCTTGATCTGGATCTGCATTTGAAAATATCGCAACAACTGAGTGATGTTTTGTCTTTGAATTGCTTACGTAGTTGGCAAGATTTAAGTAGTTCAAGGACATTGCCTTTTTTTTCTTCAAAAAGAAAGCAACATAATAACCTTTAAAATGCCCCTCCTAGAAACATAAATGCCTATTTTTAGACTGTTTTTCAAGAGATGTGGTGTGTTGGAGGTGCTCTGAGAGTTGCAAGCTGCATGAAGCCCCTGGGCCATACTCCATGTGCTTGTTTTGTGCCATCAAGTCAGAAACAACTTATGGTGACCCTAATAGGGTTTTCAAGGTGAGATATTTAAGAAGTGGATTCGCTAGTTCCACTCCCTCAGTCATGGCTGAGCAGGAATTTGAACCCTGCTCTTCAGAATCCTAGTCTCTCACTATTCACTATATCACACTGGGAATCCCCACCCCTTTATTAGGACAATTGCAACTCCATCCAGACCAAGTTGAAAATTACATTCCTGAACAGACAAACTATGTAGCATCTAAGCCTAACAAAGAATTTTGGTGAACTTGTAGAGTCATCTTGTTTATCACTTTTCAGAAATCCAATCAACACACGGATCACATAGGTCCTTATTTTAACTTATCAACAGTACCTCTGTCTGGTCAGAAATAAGCTTCAGGTTTTGGCCTTCATCCTGTCACTGATTTCAGGCAATAATTCAACAGGTTCATTTCCTTGCCTGATTTCTGTGTGGAATAGAAGTAGAACTGAGTGACACCCATTTCCCATTCAGCAGTTTCATGTAGATGTTAATGAGGATGTGAGAAAAAATGAAACTCTTTGGCAGGACCAACAGTGTAAATAATAGAAGTTCTTCCAACATAACCTTCTGGCATGGTGCCTCCATATCCATTAATCCTTACCTGATATGACTGGAAGGGGTCTAGACTTTGCCTTTCAGTCTCTTTAAGTTGAAAGTGGAATGATTTGTGAGGTAAGCTACCATGCTGTCCTCTGAAGATGCCGGCCACAGAGACTGGTGAAACGTTAGGAAGAACCACCTTCAGAACACGGCCAAGAAGCCCGAAAAACCCACAACAACCATTAGATCCCGGCTGTGGAAGCCTTTGCTAATACTCAGTCTCTCACATTGGGTATATTTGCAATTATCGTTTGAATGTTGTTGGAACTTCAGACATATAGTTCTAAAGCTTACAAATATGTAAAATCATATAATTTTATGTCCCTAGTTGCACAGAATTTGTTTAATGTTCTCCAAGTAGTAAAATAACAATTAGTTTGATAAGTATTGCATATGTTACCATTTCCCCCATTCCCCATTCCTTATATTAGCTCTCATTTTGACAAGAGTGATGGATCTAATATGCTGCTGTTTACCTGCATTTTAGCTTCTTCAGTAATAATTTCCGTACATAAGTGTTCTGCAGAGTTGACAATAGCTTGCTTTCAATCTCTCAGAATTTCATTCTCAATATACCATCATAAACCCTAAACTAGAATAGGTAGTGCTAATTTCTTAATTTTATAAGTGCAATGTGATGAATGCAATAGAATGAAACACAAGAAAGAGAAATAAGATAGTGATCATAGTTCCACTGAACACTATGAGCAAGGGACGTGGTGGCGCTGTGGGCTAAACCGCAGAAGCCTGTGCTGCAGGGTCAGAAGACCAAGCAGTCATAAGATCGAATCCACGCGACAGAGTGAGCGCCCGTCACTTGTCCCAGCTCCCGCCAACCTAGCAGTTCAGAAGCATGCAAATGCAAGTAGATAAATAGGGACCACCTCGGTGGGAAGGTAACAGCGTTCCGTGTCTAAGTCTTCGGAAGATTGTCTTTGGACAAACACTGGCTCTATGGCTTGGAAACGGGGATGAGCACCGCCCCCTAGAGTCGACCACGACTGGACAAAAATTGTCAAGGGGAACCTTTACCTTTACCTTTGTTATGAGCTCATTAGATGGCAAAACTTCACATTGCTTATTTGGTTAGTTTATGAAGATAAAGAATGATAATAATGTGTCACCAATTCAGTTCTGACTTATGACAATCCTTGCCCAGATTTCCTAGGTGTAAACTACTCAGGAACCCCTTCTTCTTGTAGCGTTCCACGGCTATGCAGCTTGCCTGAGTTACATAGGCTGGCTGATGTCCCAGGAGGCGCAGTGAAAAACAGAACTCCTGATCCGTGGTGCACCAACTCACTGAGGCCAATACATTTATATTAAATTTAAGCATAGCTGAAGACTGTGTTGTTCAATGCCTACGGATCCGTATGCCAAGTCTGGACAGGACTAATTCACATAATGTGCTGCTCTTTTTTTCGCTTAACCACATTTTCACAGGGCAGCAGCATGAGGAAGAATTTCAGCCCTGACTGGCAACATCTGTAGTAACTATTTTCCATGTAAATTACAGGGAATTATGTCCTATGGTGAAGCATTTCATACATAGTTATAGCAAGAGTATTTGAATATCTCAGTATGGTTTCCCTTTTCCCTTTTAACTTTATTTGTATTAATAAATATTTCATTGTAGATATAGGTTGTCACCGACACTTTCATGTCTGATTTTTTTAAAATGTAATAAATGTATCTAAGACACTATTTCCTATTGATAAGTTATGTCATTCCCCCCCCCTTGCCTATTTGGATTCAGCTCCTCTTTCATTCAGGTGTACTGGTATCTCTAAGCCTTTCTGGGCCACAGCTGGAGGAAGTGGTGATTGACAGAACCCTGATGGGGAAGCTCATCTCCGACACTATCAGCGATGGTAATTATACCTATGTGCGATTCAGTTTCTTACATTTACTGTAGAACAGGAGGAATAGCATGTCAACAGGTAGACCAATTATTACCACTGGGGACTGAAAAACACAACAAGTAATTGCACGTAATGCCATAGTTACTACCCTCAAGACCAAAACCACTTTAGAAAAAAAATTTAACATCAAAGTTTCTGTTCTTAACAACTATTACATTTATTTTCTAAATCTCAATTCCCCATGTCATTTTCCCTAAAGATATTGAAGTTATAATATGTGAGTTTTCCCTACCATTTGAGTACTTTATTCTGTACTGATCAGGTTCCTCAAAGTAAGCAATAATGTCGCAATAAATAACAGATCTGTGTGTTGTCTGTGTTAATGGCTTTCATTGCAGTGCAGGCAATCTTAGTCAGCTAAAATATGTACTGTTAAATATTGTTGAGTAATATGGAAGGTGATGCTTCATATTGTGAGGAAAAGGGCTTTCCTCGTTCTGCTCTTTAAGATCTTTTAACCAAAGATGTCAGAACTGAACCTGGAACCTTTAACATGCAAAATGTAAAAGAGAGGTCATTTCCATCTTCCACCATTTAAAAATGCTTAGCAAAATGTATCATTTGAAGAGGGATTGCACAAATTCCTGGATGATGACTTATCAGCGAAAAAAGTTTATAGAAGGTTCCACCTTAAAGGACAGTATGCCCTGAATGCCGGTTGCTGGGCACAAGATGACAAGCAAATGTTCCTTTTATGAAAGCATTTGGCTAGTATCTATCAAAGGCAAGTTTGTGGACTAGATCACTGGTTCTTAACCTTTGTTACTCAGATGTTTTTGGACTGCAACTCTCAGAAGCCTTCACCATCAGCTGTGCTGGCTGAGGTTTCTGGGAGTTGCAGTTCAAAAACAGCTGAGTAACAAAGGTTAAGAACCACTGGACTAGATGAACTTTTGACATGCTACTGCAGAGCTATTCTAATGATCTGTAAGTTTTCTATTTCACTGAAACTCTAAAATTTTGAAATGAAAGTTACAGCGTTGTGTCTTGAGCTAAATTTGCTGGCTTGATATAATAGGAAAATTCTCTACCATATCTGGAAGTTGAGTCATGGCAACTGGACTTCCTTCTTATTAAGCTGAACCGTTGGTGCTCGAGGAGACTCTTGAGAGTCCCCTGGACTGCAAAGACCTATCCATTCTGAAGGAAATCAACCTGAGTGCTCGCTGGAAGGACAGATCCTGAAGCTGAGGCTCCAATACTTTGGCCATCTCATGAGAAGAGAAGACTCCCTGGAAAAGACCCTGATGTTGGGAAAGTGTGAAGGCAAGAGGAGAAGGGGACGACAGAGGATGAGATGGTTGGATAGTGTCATCGAAGCTACCAACATGAATTTGACCCAACTCCAGGAGGCAGTGGAAGACAGGAGGGCCTGGCGTGCTATGGTCCATGGGGTCACAAAGAGTTGGACACGACTTAATGACTGAACAACAAAAAGAGGATCTACTGAGAGAGAGAAAATCAGTAATAGACTTTAATGGAGCAACCATAGAGAATAAGAGATAAAGGAAATTGATGATACATTCAGAGTAGGAAAGACTCAAGGAATGGATGGCTTGGGAATGGAATATTATAAAATACAACAAATATTATGGAAAAATCTTAAAATCAAAATTAAATGTTGGAAATACAATCAAAGCCCCAGTAATTAGATACCCAGCTGGAGTAATAGACTGGACCCAGAATGAATTAGAAGGATAGGATTTAAAAAAAAATCCAGAAAACTAATGAACATATATCACACACTACATCCAAAAAGTGATGTGGACAGATTTACCACAAAAAATTGGAGGCCGTGGATTACTGCAAATACAACAGGTAGTAGAGGAGGAAAAATGAAGCCTAAATGATTATATTAGTACAAGTAGAGAAAAATTACTCAAGGCGATGAAAATGGAGAATATTTTGAACACAACAGAAACAAAGGCTCAATGTAAGAAACAACAACTTGAAAAGAAATTAAACAGCTGGAAAAATAAACCACTACATGGACAACATCTGAGAAATATTGATGGAAAGCATGGTCATAATTCAACATGGACATGGCTGAAACTGGGGACCCTTAAGAAAGAAAACAAAAGCTTGATTTTTGCTGCACAAGAACAAGCCCTCCAAAGCAGTGTGATGAAAGCTAAGATCCAAGGAATTAGTGCCAACAGCAAATGTCAACTCTGCCAAGAAAAAGGTGGAACTGCCAAGAAAAAGATGAAACCTCATCTTTGAATGTCCAAAGATTGCACAAACAGATTAGCAAGTTAGACAGGATAGATGGCAAAATTAATACACTGGTTATTATGGAAAAAATATTACTTGCCAGCCTCCAAAAACCCCTGGGAACATGAGGTAGAGAAGGTATCAGAAAATGAGGAAGTCAAGATCTTGTGAGATTTCTGGATCCAAACAGACAGACACCTTGAACATAACACACCAGACATAGTAGTAATAGAATGAAGAACTGTCCGGATCATCGACATTGCATGCAGTCAGGGCAGGCAGTGGGTCGTCATTTTGCCAAACAGGGCAGAGAGGCCCTGTGGGATTATTTCACGGTGGTCAATGGTGACCCACATCTGGCACGCTGCAATGCCTGCCTTGTGGTGGTCTGGAGGGGGTCAGACACCAGGCACGTGTCCTCCAGCACCCTCTACCAATATCTGGAGAGGCACCACCCAAGGCTCCTGTCTGGGGAAGGCACTTTGTCACCACCGTCTGGGGGAGGGAAGAGAGCAGCTCCAGTGGGAGATGTGGGGAGGCAGAAGGAGGCGCCTCCTTCCAGAAGGGCAGCCATGGGGGTTTCTGGGACTGGGAGCATGAGGCAGGCCACGCTTCACAAAGTTGCACCTGTTGGGGCTGCAATGAGCCAGCAGTCGAATGGTAAGGCCCAGGAGGCAGCCACTCATTTCGTGGCCAAGACAATTGCCCTGTTTGGACTTCCACTGTCCACCATGGAAGCCCTGGCCTCCCGCTGGTTGCTGCATTTTTTGCCCCCAGGTATGATCCCCCTCCCCATGGTTGCTGCATTTTTTTGCTCTATGACTCTGTGAGAGAGGTGGTCCGTGACCATCTTTCACAGACAAAGGGGTATAAGGTACATAACAGCACTGATGTTACCTGTCTGTCATGGGTTTGGAGGGAAAGTTCCATCCTATGGGGAGTGGAAGGCGGGGCATCAGGAGGAGGGGCTGTACTGTATAAATATGTGATGCCTGTGTGGTGAAGAGGAGATGCTGAGACAGACTGTGAGACACTGGGTTGGGACGAAGCAGCAGCTGGGGAAGAAGAAGCTGTTGTGGGAGTCTGGGTGTCTGACAGGGTACTACTGTGTGTCAGAGTACCAGCCTGAAAGGTTCAGGGGTCTGTTGGTTAGCCAGAACTGATGGGTTCAGGGTCTGTGCTTTAAGTTAAAGGTTCTAGGTGAACCAAACTGTATGCTTGTGTGTGTGAGAATAAGCCACGTTACTTTATTTTATTCACCTGATTGTTTTATTTACCCTGTTTGTATTTAAAATAAACCTTATTCTTTTGTTGTTTAAAAATCCATCCCTGGTCTGTGTGACTTCTTATAGGGAATGGTTGGTGGCAGCTTAGTAACTGTGTGATAGATCCCAGTAGGTCTGGGTTTGTCACATTGATTGGTGTCCAGCGTGTGGGATACGACTGGTCCAGTTGTCCAGCGGTCCAGCAAAGCCTTGGCAGGTGTGCCCAGAGCAAGGGGGGTCTAGTCAGGGACAGTCTGAGGCGCGTAGGTAATCTTCTAGGTGTACCTCACGGGGAGGTGCGCTAGTAGAAGAACGTGCCAACTGGGGAGACTTAGATTAAGGTGCTCTGAGGCAGCCTAGTTTTGGCGGGAAAAGCTGAGGAAAAACTGCGTAGCAACAGCGAGCTAGCTTGCCAGCTGAGAGGCCCAGCAGAGGGGGGTAGGCTCTGACTCGATACTGTTGCAACTTTAGTGCTGAAGAACAGCAGCAATCTCTAGGGAGAGCTGGTTCTGAGGTAAAAGGAAAAAAGTGGTCGTTTTATTTTGAGGCTTGACTTTTTAAAGCAGCCTGTTCTGAGGGGGGGTATGCCCTTGACTCGAAGCCAAGTAGCAGACATGAGTGAGGTGAAAGACCCCCAGATTGACCAAGGTTCTGAGGATGAATTTGGCTCAGTGCAAGGTGACAGCACAGGAGAGCAGGACCCAGAACTCAGAAAAATACTCCTAGCCCAACAGCATGAACTGAGGGTGAGGGAAATGGAGGAAAGATTAGAGAGAGAAAGAAGAGAGGAAAGGGAGAAACAGAGACAATTTGAATTGGCATTGGAGAGAGAGAAAATGGCGTTTGAATTAAGAAAACTGGAACTGATGAACCAGAACAATAATAATAATAGGGATTCTGAGGGAGGCCAATTATCTAAGGCTGACCTGAAGAAATTCCCTGTGTACCACAAGGGAGATTGTCCTGAGGTGTTCTTTTCCTTAGTGGAAAGAGCGTTTGTGGACTTCTCAGTAAGGGAAACTGAGAAGATGACCATCATGCGGTCTTTAATCAGTGGTAGCCTGGCTGAGGTTTATGCCGAGATGCCTGAGGAATTGATGAAAGATTTTGCAGAGTTTAAAAAACTGGTGTTTGCCAGACATGGGATAAATGCAGAGCAGCTGAGACAAAGATTCAGGTCCCTCACCAAGAAACCAGAGCAGACTTTTACCCAAGTGGGGGCCCAATTGGTGAGGCTGCTTGAGAAATGGCTATCGCAGGAGGGAATAGAGACCTATGAGCAGCTTAAAGACTTGATAGCCCTGGAACAGTTCTATTCAGTCCTGCAGGGGGAATTGAAATTCCAGGTGAGGGAAAGGAAACCGAAATCTGTGGCAGCAGCCGCAGAAATCGCGGATTTTATCTCCCAAATAAGAAAGCCCTTGGGTGAGGGGAAATCTGTAGGTAAACCCAAAGAAACCTACAGCAAGTACTCTCAGGGACCAGGGAAAAGCCAGCAAGGGGGAGGGGCCCATGGTGAAGGGAAGCCCTCAGGCATGAAACCAAGCCCTCAGAATTTGGAGGGAAAACCGAAACAAGAGGAGAGAGAATCCAAATACACTAGAAAATGTTATTTCTGTGAGGGAAAGGGCCATCTAATCTCAGGGTGTGAGAAATGGAAGCAGATAAAAGGAAATGTGCCTCATGATTCTAGTGGAACCAAGCCAAAAGCTGTGTTCTGTGTCCAGAAAGAGCAAAGCTCATTGTCACAGAGGGAGCCTGTTGCCATGACTACTCAGTCTGGAACAGCTACCTATGCTGATCAGGCTGAGGAAAATGGTCCTCTTGTGGAGGTAAAGCGCTGCTTGCTGATAAAAACAGATTCTCAGTTGTTTGAGACAGCAGGGGTGGACGTAGGAATACTTGACCGGCAGTATAGGGGGCTGCGGGACACTTGTTCCCAGGTAACCCTGTGCCATCCAGATATTATTCCTAGGGAGTTTATAATCCCAAATGAGAGCATGAAGGTGGCAGGGATTGAGGGGCAGATAATCTCTCTGCCAGTAGCAGAGGTACCTGTCAACTTTCAAGGCTGGAGGGGAGATTGGCGGATAGCGATTTCATCGACTCTGCCAGCAGCCGTGCTCGTGGGAAATGACCTGGCTGAACATGTGAAACGGGTGCTAGTGATTACACGCTCACAAGCCACCACAGGGACAGTTCAGGGGGGTAATGATGAGCCAGAGACGGAAGCAGGTGGGGGAAGTTCAGAAGCTGTGGTGGAAACCTTAACCACAGACAGCAGATTTGGACAGGAGCAGAAGGCAGACGCCACTCTCCAAAAGTGTTTTGAACAGGTGACTGACGCCCAGCTAACACCTGAAACCCCAGTGAGATTTCTGGAGAAAAAGGGGATTTTATATAGAGGAACCCTGAGGAATATCTCAAAAGGGGGAGATGGGATCAGAAGTCAGCTGGTGGTACCTGAAAAGTATCGCCCCATGATCTTACAAAGGGGGCACTCTGACATGTTTGCTGCACACTTAGGGGTGAAAGGGCCCCTTGATTTGATCAAACAAATTTGGGAGCAGGTCACCCAGGATGACCCACAAGACGTTGTGACATACATAGACACCTTGATGAATGACCTAAGGAGAAATCTAGAGCTGGCAGCAGAAAACCTGCAAGCTCAGAAGGTCAGACAGAAAACATGGTATGACCACAAAGCTAGAGAGAGGCACTTTGACCCAGGGGAGGAAGTGCTTTGGCTTAGGCCCTGCAGAGAGAATAAACTGCAGCTCAAATGGGCAGGACCATATAGGGTCATTTCCAAGATGTCAGACCTGAACTACCTAATAGAGCAGGAGGAGAACCAGGCAAGGAGGGTGGTTCATGTGAATGCCCTAAAACCCTACTACAGAGGGGAACAGAGGGTTTTATTTGCGATAAAAGCAGCTGAGAGTGAGGAAGCTGAATTACCCTTCTGGGAGGGTAGAGGGGAAGTAAAATACAACCCAGAGGAGGTAAAGATCAGTCCTGCACTCACCCAAGACCAGCAGCAAGAACTAAAAATGCTGCTTAGTAAATATCAACAGGTGTTTTCCAACAAGCCGGGGATAGTGAAGGGAGTGATGCATCGGATCCACACAGGGGATGCACCCCCGCAGGCAGTATCCCCATACCGAGTAACGGGACCCTATAGGGACAAGGTGCGGAAGGAGCTGGACGAGATGCTGAGGGAGAACATAATCGTCCCCTCTTCTAGTCCTTGGTCCTCTCCGATAGTCCTTGTGGACAAGCCTGATGGGAGCATTAGGTTTTGTGTTGATTACAGGAAATTAAACCGTGTAACCACTCCTGATGCCTACCCAATGCCCAGGCTAGACAACCTGATTGAAACCATAGGGGGTTGTCGGTTCATCTCATCATTGGACCTGGTAAAGGGATATTGGCAATTAAGAATTGATCCCAGGGATCAAGAAAAGACTGCCTTTTGCAGCCCTTTTGGTCTCTATGAGTTTCGAGTCCTGAGCTTTGGTCTCAGAAATGCACCAGCCACATTCCAAAGGCTGATGGACCAGACCTTGGCAGGGCTCAGTGACTTTACAGTGGCCTACATTGACGACATAGGGATCTTCAGTAATACCTGGGAAGATCACCTGATACACCTGGAGTTAGTGCTGCAGAGGTTAAGTGCAGCAGGGCTAACAGTAAAGGCCAGCAAGTGTCAGCTGGGTAGCCCAGAAATAAAATACTTGGGTCACATGGTAGGGGGAGGAGTGATAAAACCCCTGGAGGCCAAAATAGAAGCTGTTCGTGATTGGCCTAGACCCAACACCAAGAAAAAAGTCAAATCATTTCTTGGGTTGGTGGGCTACTACAGAAAGTTCATCCCGAGGTTTAGCGAGATTGCGGCTCCGCTGACCGATCTGACGAGGAAGAAGGCTGATGACCGCATCCCGTGGACCAGCGACTGTGAGGCGGCGTTCCAGAGGTTGAAGGAGGCGCTAATCAACTATCCAGTCCTGCGTGCTCCAGACTTCGACCGGGAGTTCATCATCTACACCGATGCGTCTAACAGCGGGGTAGGAGCAGTTCTGTGCCAAGAGGATGAGAATGGTGACCAGCATCCAGTGTCCTACCTGAGTAGGAAACTTCAAAAAGGTGAGAGACATTTGGCAACCGTGGAGAAGGAGTGTTTGGCCATAGTCTACGCGATCCAGAAGGCCAAGCCTTACATCTGGGGAAGACATTTTGTTCTGTGTACTGACCATTCACCATTGCAATGGTTAAAGACAATGAAAACCCACAATAGCAAACTTATGAGGTGGGCTTTGAACTTACAGGACTATGACTTTGAAGTGAAGGTGGTCAGAGGGTCAGTGAACTGTGTTGCTGACGCCTTATCAAGAAGACCTGAAGACTGAAGACGGCGAAAGAACATGGACTATATGTATATAATGAAAACAAAAAGTTAAAATGTACCTGGTTTTGAATTTGGTTGGTATTAATAAAGGTAAATTGATGTACTGTATATGGTAAAATGTTTAAATGCATATTTGCTATGGTTAACTTGGAGTGTAAGTATATGTAAGTATTATATGGTATGTATAAATGTTGTTGTGTATTTTATGCAGGTTGTTTTTTGGTGAAAAGCACTTTTAGCTTTCCCCCTACAAAACAACTTTTAAAGAGGGGAGGTGTTACATAACAGCACTGATGTTACCTGTCTGTCATGGGTTTGGAGGGAAAGTTCCATCCTATGGGGAGTGGAAGGCGGGACATCAGGAGGAGGGGCTGTACTGTATAAATATGTGATGCCTGTGTGGTGAAGAGGAGATGCTGAGACAGACTGTGAGACACTGGGTTGGGACGAAGCAGCAGCTGGGGAAGAAGAAGCTGTTGTGGGAGTCTGGGTGTCTGACAGGGTACTACTGTGTGTCAGAGTACCAGCCTGAAAGGTTCAGGGGTCTGTTGGTTAGCCAGAACTGATGGGTTCAGGGTCTGTGCTTTAAGTTAAAGGTTCTAGGTGAACCAAACTGTATGCTTGTGTGTGTGAGAATAAGCCACGTTACTTTATTTTATTCACCTGATTGTTTTATTTACCCTGTTTGTATTTAAAATAAACCTTATTCTTTTGTTGTTTAAAAATCCATCCCTGGTCTGTGTGACTTCTTATAGGGAATGGTTGGTGGCAGCTTAGTAACTGTGTGATAGATCCCAGTAGGTCTGGGTTTGTCACAGCAGCCACTCATTTCGTGGCCAAGACAATTGCCCTGTTTGGACTTCCACTGTCCACCATGGAAGCCCTGGCCTCCCGCTGGTTGCTGCATTTTTTGCCCCCAGGTATGATCCCCCTCCCCATGGTTGCTGCATTTTTTTGCTCTATGACTCTGTGAGAGAGGTGGTCCGTGACCATCTTTCACAGACAAAGGGGTATAAGGTGCGCTTTACGGCAGACCTGTGGAGTGGAGGTCATCACGGCTACATCTCAGTCACAGCCCACTGGTGGCAGCCAGAGGACCTGAGGAGTGGCAGGGCAAACACGACAGGGCCACTGGGGCTACAGGTCTGTTCTGCTGCAGGAGTGGGCACTGGAACGGGAGGTCATCCTTGGATGCTGGGCGGAACATATTGGCAGCATGGAATGCAGCAGGCTTTGAGGGCATTGTCTGCATGGCGCACAGATTACACCTTGTAGTGCGCACTGCCATTGGACTGGGCAGCCACGTCAAGCCTGAGTGGGACGCAGACACCACTCGGGCTTGATGTGGACCTGCCCAGCTCCTGACGGACCTGCCCAGCTGGGCCAGGAAAGTGGTCACATGGCCAGAGTTGTCCAATATGGCCATGAATCTCCTTTCCACCACCCCACCAGCATCCAGAGCAACTGTGTGTTTTCCCATCTTGGACACATGCTCCAACCATGCCACTCGCATTTGGATCCTGTAAGTCTGGAGAGACTGTCTTTCATCAAGGTGAACCTTCCCTTGTTGGGCTTCCCTCAATGAACTTAAAGAGGTAGGGTCCCAATGACAGTCTCTTTCCTACCACATCGCCTGGCTGCCTGAGGCCCAATGGTTCACTATATCATCTGTCTGCCTGCCCACGCACCCACCTCCCTCCCTGCCTGCCAGCCCACCTAAAAAAATGCCTACCTACTTGCTTGCCAACCTACCTGTTAGCCTTCCCAAGTGAAAACCAGCTTCAGAAGTCCAGTGACCAATTCCAGCCTCCAGGATATACCTGACCTGGAAGCCCACAGGCCAGCCTTAGTGGCAAAGCCGTACCCAACCTGGAAGCCCACAGCCTTGGTGGCAGGGCCTTACCTGACATGGAAGCCCAGCACCACATTTTAGGTATATCATTAGTTCTTTTTGGAGGCTTGTGTTCAGTGCCTGCTTGTGACAAATCCGAACTTGATGTCAAATGCCTCAATGCCATGATTTCTCCCCTACCAGCTAGTCCAACACTCCTGCAAACCCTCTGTCACTCCTCCATGTGGCAGATTTTTTGCCACTACACCACCAATGTAAAAGGGAAACTTGCCTCCCCCAGTGAATCATATTGGTACCTGAGATGCCTGAACCTTGGGAGACCTTGCCTGCCAGCCAAAAACCATCAGCCACTGAAACACCCCCAAGACCTCATCTTGGCCAAGATACTAAACACCTCTACTCTGATGCTGCTTGGAAAGACCCCTGCCAAGATACCGAATGCCTCAGTGCCTGCTGGGGGCTAACGCTACCTCAATGGCAAATGCCTGTGATCCTGCCTGAGAAGACCCTTGCCAAGATGCCAAATGCCTCTGATGCTGCTGGAGACAAACACTACCTCAATGCCAAATGCCTCTGATGCTGCTGAGGGCAAACGTTACCTCAGTGCCAAATGTTTCAGTGCCTGCCGGAGGCAAACCAAACTACCTCAGTGCCAAAATTATCTCATTCTGCTGCGGCCAAATCAAACTCCCTCAATACCATCTGCTTCTGTGCCTCATGGCAAACTTTGCCAGCTGGCTCTTTCCTGGGGGAACAATTTGTGGGTGAATAACTCAGATGTCGGATATCCAATATTCACCAAACTTGGCAGGCTTTTTGGAGAAAGACATTGGAAGCTACTGTGTGATTTTAGATTCTTTAAGTACCTAGGGGGAACTTTCCTAGGGGCATTCTCCTTGTGGCTATATAACTCAGAGGTCAGGAACCCACACTCCACTAAACTTGCAGAGCTTGTAGAAAACAGACTGAGTAAGCTTCCCTGGGAATTTGGTGTCTCTAGGTGCCTGGGAGCCTGTTTTATAGCATTTTAAAGTGAAGATGAATCAGTGAATCAGTTTGTCGATTAATCTGAGAATATTCGTAAATTTTTATTTGTTGATTCGGCTACCATGATGAATTACGAATCACAATTTTTAAAAATTCATCCCTATTTCTAGTCTTGATGGTCACTAAGGGTCTTACGTTTTAGCAATCACTCTATTTTAAAAAATACTTCTATGTCATGGTGTGATAGTATGGACTGTATAGTGACAGATGGATAAAAAATGCATACATCCATCTATTTGAATGATACAAGTTGACTTTCAGCATGCTCCGATGCAAAGATCAATGTCACGTGCAAATAAATAAATAAATACTTTTTTAAAAAAAATCCTCAGATTTGTCTCCCAAGTGGTTCAACAGCTTCAAGAAATCTGGCTTCTTTAGTAGCACCTGCTATTTCATTGGTATCCCTGTCTCTGTTTTTTTTTCCATATTTATGCTTGACTGCAGCTAAGAATAGTGTTTTCACTGAACCAATGAAAACAATCATAGAAGAGGGTTACACTCCAAAATCCAAGAGAAATGAAGAAAAAAATGAATATAGGAAGCTGAATCACACTATAGTAGAAATTTTGAACCTGATAATTTATTCAGTTTTATTAAATCTGAGTGCTCCCTAAGCTTTGTTTTTCATTACAAGGAAGACTCTGACAAGATGAAACACTGATGTCTTTTAGGAAGCCTTGAAAATGTGCTTTTCTTCCTCTAGTGTCACAGTGGGGGTGGGTGAGGGGATATAGTAATTTGTGGTGTTGCTGCTGCTGCTGGCAGATATTACAATGGTGAAATTTTTTTTTCTTTGCTTTTCAGCTGTCCTCACAGACACTTTCATGATACTGTCATTTTGGGAACAAAGCAAACTTTGTTTCATTCAGTTTACAAAAAAGGCAAATTCTCCTGATGTTAATAAAAAACTTGAAAAGATCTCATCCATGGATTTTAAGGTATGGTCATCACCAATAATACTTGCAAGTATTATAATTACTGTCAAACATATCTTTTGAGTGAGCAGAGTTTAGTGTGTCACAAGAATCAAAACAACTGGAAAGCTGTGCTTTCTAAGTTTTCATTTTGAAATTAAGAAGTGTTATGAAAAATTCCTTTAAATGGTTGCCAAATATAAAAGTAAAAGTACCGTGTTTTCCTGAAAATAAGACAGGGTCTTATATTAATTTTTGCTCCAAAAAACATATTAGGGCTTATTTTCAGAGGATGTTTTTATAATTTTTTTCATGTACAACAATCTACGTTTATTCAAATACAATCATGTCATGTCATCTTCTGGTTGCTGCACTATGGTGGGAGGTGAGGTTTCACGTAACTAGGGCATATTTTTGGGTAGGGCTTATATTACAAGCATCCTGAAAAATCATACTAGGGCTTATTTTCAGGTTAGGTCTTATTTTCAAGGAAACAAGGTAGAGCTGAAAGAACAACTGAGGAAGGATGCTAGTGAGCATGAGGCCCGGGCTTGAGTTAGTGATTTAACTTAAGTTAGTATGTTTTATGTATATACAGAATTTATATTCTGTTTCTATCACAGAACGCACATTGTTCAGCATGAAACAGGAGAGCAGAAGTTGTTCATAGTAGAATAGAAATGTAAAATGATAAAATTACATAATACTGTGAAGTACATAACAATTGTGATTCTTGCATGGGAGAATATTTATGGAAGCCTGGCACGTATTAAGGATCCATCTTTGCCTGTGCCACTTAAGTATAGTTACTTATCTTTTGTAATATGCAGATATTGTTGAGTATTCGCTATGAGGCAGAGATGAACTGAACTCCAAGATATGAAGCAGCATAGGCTCTCTGTACTATTCAGAATGTGTTTAGAATTAATTAGTTCTTCTTCGTGGCCTCTGTGAATGCACACAAATGGGTTAGACTGTGCCTGTGCAGGACTCCTCAGAATCTTCTAGGACGTTTCCCTAGTACGTCTTCTAGGACATTTCCCTAGTGATTTAGTAGGATATTTCCCCATGGTGCATATGCACCCCATGGTGCACATTTCCCTGTGGTGCACATGCTCTGCCTGCCCGTAATACCTCGGTTCCTTCTTGCCGCCACTGAGATCACACTCTTTTGCAACATCTAGAGCTGTTTTGAATTGTTATCCATTTCATGGTTTTCTGTTTCTGGTCTGGCTTCCTCACTACCGTTTTTGTTTTCTGGAGTACTTTGACCTTTAAACTGGCTTTGTTTACGATTATGTCAGATTTGGATTGGCTACCTTTTTGTGATTTCTGGATTACTGACTTTTGGACTGATTACAGTTTCTGATTTGGCTTACGGACTTTATCATGATTTTCAGCTTCTAATCTGTTTCGGCTTTTGATTTGGACTGGCAATCGTTAACGTCTTCCCATGAGTTCTTCTCATTTTTCCCTGTCCCCCCCTCGTCTTCTGTTCCTGCCAATTTTTATGGCCTCATCAGGTCCCTTTAAGCGCTGTACATCATCTGCTAATAAGATCCCTTTCACAAATGGCCATGAGTGCTGCTTATTTTGTTTAGGGGAGAGACACCAGACCCACTCCTTTCCGGAGTGTAAGAAGTTGAGCAAGCTTGCTCTTAACCTCCGCTTACAGCAGCTTCATTCATACTTGTGGGAGACGTCTTTAGCACCCTCGAGCCCGGCAGACATGGAGCCTACCTTGACTCCTGCTCCTCCTACTCCTTGTTCCAAGCCTGCTGCTTCATCAGCTCCTGCCACCCCTTCTCCGCGGGTTTCTTCGAAAGCACCTAAGCTGAAAGTCATCAGCATTAATGTCAAGCTCAATATGGAAATCAACATCAGTAAAGGATCCTAAGAAAAAGAAAGAGGTGGTTAAGCAGAAAAAGCCTAAACCATCTGCTAAATCTACTCATCCTCGGGAGCTCCCTCCAGTTCGAGTTTCTCTTCCATCACCAATACTCGAGGAATCGTCGAGAGAGTTACCAGATCCAGACTCTCTTTCAGAGGCGGGCGAAACTGTACCTCCACCACAGGCTTAAGCTTCAGTATCGATACCGAGCCTATCTCCCACTCATGGCCATTCTGAGGCTGATGTGATCTCCAGCCTGGCCTTGGCCCATTCGAGCCCTATGTCAATCAGGCGGGCAACAGTAATTCAACTATCGAACTCGGAGGTGTCCCCACAGCAGTCTCCTCCACATAAACAGCTGGCTAAACATTGGCACATCTCTCCAGCCCAACAGTATCCTCAGCATCGGAAGGTTATATTTCTTCCTCGTCCATCTCGCCGTTGAGTGGTCTCGGATTATGAGGAGTCTTTGTATGTGGAGGTCGATAGAAGGGGTGATTGATGTTGATACCATGGGGACAACCTTGATCCCTACTATGACGCCAGTGATTATGTAATTTCCAAAAGAGTGCCTTATGTCTATGCTTCTTCTTCTGGATCCTCCCTATCGCCCTCTCCTCCTTGGCGTTGACATCAGCTCGACCCTCCGCCATCAAAGCCGGCTTCTAAATGCCATTTATCTCAGCAAGATGTTTCTCAACCAGCGGTCCATCCATCGAAGCGTTCTCATGTCCTTTTGTACCGTCATCCTTGGTATCGCAACTGAGAGCATCTTACATCCGGTCTTCTCCTCAGGGTGCTTCTTCTAAAAGTTCTCATCCACCAGAAACAGACACTTTGGCACTGGTTCCTCGAGCTCTAGCCCATGTATCAAGAAGTCATTGTCACTCACCTTCTCCACTTCTTTCTGTTGCGAGGGGTTCTTCAGTGTCATCAATCTCTGGATCCACTTTCAGAAGTTTCCAGGGAATCTCCTTCAAGTCTGCCAACTCGTGATTCAGATGTTGCTGATCTCCATCCTCCATCTCCATCTGAGGACTTTGCATCATACTCACAGTTAATTCTCTGCATGGCTAAATCCTTGGAGCTTGATATAGAGCAACATCCTCCTCCCAAGCAGGACCTAGTCTTTGATGACATAAACCAAAATAAGTCCCCCTGCCATTGAGTCTGGCTTTCATTCTCATAAAAGAATCATGGAATCAACTGTCTACATCTCTTTAGATTTCTAGGCGTGTTGAGAATCATTACAGAACGCATGGCAGTGACATTACTTTCCTCACTAAACACCCCACACCTAATTCTATTACAGTACAATCTGTGTACAACTGATAGTACAATTGATAGTACAATTGTACTATCACAGTACAATCACAGGTTGGAAACCGGTCAATGGTTACACCCACCAAGAGAGAAGAGTGAAAGCTCGATGTTCTGGGCCATCGGCTTTACTCTCTGGCTTTATTTGTCATGAGAGTGTCAAATTATCAGGCAGCTATGGAGGCTTACAGAGGCAGTTATGGAACAAGGTTTTGCTGGTTCTCCAGGCTGCTCCTGAGGAGACTAGGACCAGTGTTCTCAATGCCAACCTGGAGGTGATGATACTGGCTAAACAACAGCGTTTAGCATCCCATCACACGGCTGATGCAGCATGGACTGTATTGGTGCTCTAGATTCCATCAGAGCCAGGGTCTTCCTTCCAACTGAGAAGATTCACAGATTAAATCGAGCTATTCATCCATTTCACCCTTATGCCAAGGTTTCTGCTCACCACACATGTCTCTTAGGTCTCATGGCTTTGACCATGTCTGTTCTTCCTCACGTTTGGTTGAAGATGCATTCTCTACAGGTGTGGTACCCATCCAAGTTCGATCCTCTGTTGGACAACCCTGCCAAATGCCTACGTGTGACTCCAGAGCTCGCAAGTCAACTGACGTGGTGGACGTTCATGCCTCACCTTCTAGTTGGCCGTCCTTTCACGCCTCTCCAGCTGACAGTCCAAATAACGATGGATGCCAGCCCAACAGGCTGGGGTATGCACTGTGGCACTCACAAGATCCATGCTCTATGGTCCAGCATGGAGAAGTCGTTGCATATCAACCATCTAGAAATGTTGGCAGTTATCAAGGCTTTCCATGCTTTCTTTCCTCTTGTGGTTGGTCGTGGAGTACAGGTGGCCACGGACAACATGACCACTCTGTATTGCAGCAACAAGCAGGGGGGCACCCACTCTTTGTCTCTTCTGTATTTAGCAATCCACCTTTGGGAATGGTGCTACGATCACCATATTTTTCCAGTTGCCATCCACGTGTCTACAGAGGACAACAATGTGACTGATTATCTGAGCTGTCTTACCACTCAGACTCACAAGTGGGTTCTCGACGACTCTGTATTCTCCCATATCTGCAATCGGTGGGGAACGTAAGCCACCAATGTATTTGCCACCCAGGCCAATTTGAAATGCAGCAGGTATTGCTCTTGGGCAGGAAGAGGCACGGACTCTTTGAGCAATGCCTTCATGGTGAGCTGGGACGATGTCCTCCTTTATCTTTTTCCTCCCATTCCGCTCATTCAACGAACAATTGTCAGGATCCGTCAAATGCAAGCCAACGCCATCTTGATAGCCCCATGGTGGCCTCGTCAACCATGGTTCACCACCCTCACAACCATCGCCTCTGAGTTTCTGAGACCACCTCTCCAAGCATTCCTCCTAACTCAGGACGGAGGCAAGATCCGTCATCCTGACCTGGAGTCGCTTCACTTGATGGTGTGGAGGATTCTCCCAGTGTAAAAGTATTGGACAGAGCTAAAAAACCTTCTACAAAATTACTATACAGTGGTGCCTCGCTAGACGATGATAATCCATTTCACTGAAATCGCTGTTTAGTGAAATCATTGTCTAGCAAAAAGCATTTCCCCATTGGAATGCATTGAAACCTGTTTAATGCATTCCAATGGGGAAGAATCGTCGTTGTCTAGCGAAGATCAGCCATAGGAAAGCCGCTTTGCGAACCGCCGATCAGCTGTTTAAATCGCTGTCTTGCGAAGCTTAGGTCCCCAAAACACCTGTTTTGCAAGCGCAGAGGAAGCTGTCAAAATCATTGTCTAGTGAAAATCGGTTTGCGAAGCAGGGACCAAACATTGTCCAGCGAAATTCCCCCATATGAATCACTGTTTTGCAAATCGCTATAGCGATCACAAAAAGTCAATGTCTAGCGAAAAAACTGTCGTGCGGGGTAACTGTCTAGCAAGGCACCATTGTACTGTTATAAATGGTCTGTTTTCACCACATTTATTGCTTCCAGAGGTCTTCTGGCTGTTCCAGTTTCATTGGATACTCTTCTCACTTTCATCCATTATCTATTTGATTGAGGTCTGGCCCACTCGACGTTAAAAGTGTATATTTCCGCTATTGTTTCTTAGCAGCCTGTGGGTTCAGAAGCTTCCCACTTATTTTCACACCCGAATTAAAGAGGTTCGTTAGAGGTTTGCGTAACATTTGCCCACCTGTGCGGCCTCCACTCCCTCAATGGTCTCTCCAGGTCGTCTTACAGGCTCTTGCTCACCCACCTTTAGAGCCCATGACTCATCTTAAACTTCTCTTGATTAAAACTTTGTTTCTCGTGGCTCTTACTTCTGCATGGAGAGCAAGCGAGTTGACTTGCCTTTGGGCTGATGCCCCTTATATACAGTTTCATCCAGACAAGGTTGTCTTATATCCTGATGTGTCTCCCTAAAATGATTTCGAGTTTCCACGTTAATCAACCACTAATTCTTCTGACAGTGTTTCCTAATCCTTCTTCTGGTGTTGAGTGCATGCTCCATTCCTTAGATGTTAGTCGTGTCTTGGCTTTTTACATTTCCATAACTCAGGACTTCCATACTTCTCCTAAACTATTTGTCTGTTTCCATGGACCACGAAAAGAGGCTCTGAACTCTCCACAGACAGGTAGATCGTTTCTACTATCACCTTGGCCTATGAACTGGCTGGCAAGGTACTACCAGAGGCATTGAAGGCACACTCCATGAGAGCTATGGCTACTTTGACTGCCTGGTCACGTGGCATTGAGGTCCCTGACATTTGTCGAGGGGCCATATGGTCTACACCATCGACCTTTGTGACGCACCACTGTCTGGGCATCAGGGCCAAAAAGGAAGCAAGTTTTGGAAGGGCTGTGCTGACTTCAGTGTTACCGTGACGGCCCTCCTTCCGGTAAGTAAGCTTGTTAGTCACCCATTCGTGAGCCTTCACAGAGGCCACGAAGAAGAAAGAGATGTTACTTACCTGTAACCATAGTTCTTTGAGTGGTCCTCTGTGAATCCACACATCCTGCCCATCCTCCCCACTGTCCGTCACTTTGGTTCTTGAGCTTTGTTGCTATTAGAGCCTTGACAGCGGCGGACATTTCAGAACTGAGGTATTTCGGGCAGGTGGAGCATGTGCGCCACAGGGCAACGCCCTACTAATCACATGTTTTTAAGCTCTAGAAGATTCTAAGGAGTCCTGCGCAAGTGCAGTCTAACCCATTTGTGTAGATTCACAGAGGACCACTCAAAGAACTATGGTTACAGGTAAGTAACCTCTCTTTTTATATACAAGTTGCACAAGCTAGTTGTATACAAAACAGGAACATCTGATATTGAGTAGATTGCACTATTAATGTCACAACAAAATATGTGGTTGGGAATTTTCCCAATTATATAGTCAACATCATCTATGTTGAAAAATGTTTCTTTCCAAAATACTGTACAGTGGTGCCCCGCATGACGACGATAATCCATCCCATTGAAATAGCTTTTTAGCGAAATCGTCATCATGCGAAAACCCTTTCCCCATTGGAATGCATTGAAACCTGGTTTAATGCATTCCATTGGGGAAAATACCTCATTGTCCAGCAATCGCCCATAGGGAAGCCATTTTGTGAGCGCCGATCAGCTGTAAAAATGGCTGCCCTGCGAAGCATGGGTCCGGAAAACACAGGGCAGCCATTTTGTGAAGCCAACGATCAGCGGAAAAAAATCATCGTCTTGCGAACAAACGGTTCACGAACCACGGACCTAATCAACGTCCAGCAAAAATCCCCCATTGGAATGACTGTTTTGCGAATCGCTATAGCGATCGCAAAAAGTCATTGTTATGCAGATTCATCGTTTAGCAGGGTCATCATCTTGCGAGGTACCACTGTACAAAATAACAAGGCTAGTTTTAAGTTTATAACTAGATAGAAGAAATATGGTTTCTTGGTTGGTTTCTTTCCTCCCACAAATTATGCTAGGCTATAGAATGTGTGTTCCTTATATATTTTAATGGGGTTTGAATCTTTAAAGCTAACGTCTTCTGGATGTATTATACTTTTTGCCATGTTAACATTGTAACTTGTTTTCAGAGAATACTCCCTGCTAGGATGGACATCTAATACATTTTCCAGGCTGTTTCAGTTCAAGGCCTCTTTTCAGCATTCACTTGTGTTTGCAAGATTGATCCAACCTCTGTAACATGGATTTGAGACAGTTCACTGTTCCGAGGGAACTGAGCTGATACGTTGTTTACTGCAAAAGGATACACACTTGTGCCTTCCTGACTGTTGGCTAAACTTGTATTTTGGTTTGGTGTCATCATTATCCATAGACATCTAGGTTATAGACACAATTTCAATACTTTTTGAACTCACAGGAATGAAGATTTCATTATCACTGTGTTTGTAAATTGATATTACAGAGCTTGTGTAGTTTTTTATATTGATTGCAGTGATTAATTTGAGTTCTGGTGTGTGTACTGGTATGTACGTTTAAACAGTAGACTTTAAGATACCAACCACACACCAAAAGCAACCTACACCAATAAACAAAACCAACAGCAATACAATGAACATGAATACAGAGAAAGGGAGAAGAAACAGAATAGAAAATCAGCACGTTGGGACTAAAGACTTTCACAAAAAGAAAGCTGTCAGTTTACCTTTGAAAGATAATAAAGATATCTTTTCTTTTTGCCTGCCCTGATCCTTGGTTTTCATGCCTGTCAGAGAATATTTGAAAGACTTGATCCTAGCCAAATCAACATCCACCATCCGAAAGATATTTCCAGATTTGAATACCAGTGTAACATGGTTAATCTAAGCATTTTTGCACCAGCACATCACTTAGGTTTCATCAGATCCAATAGGTTGAAATGTAGAACATTCTTCAGTGGGTAAAAAGATTCTAATTCTAGTAACACAGAGTCATCCTCTAAGGCAGATGTGTTAGTCTCTGAAACAAGAGGTTGAGAACTAGATTAAGTGAAGCAGGCAGTTGTAACAGAGGAAACAACCAGACAGTCTGGAGGCTGGAAACTGATATCAACCAGGAGCAGAGGAATAGTATTAGTTTTGGCCAGGTGTAGAGGGACAGTATGAAGAGAAGAGACAGCTATGGATATCCAGTAGACTGCAACAGTTGGAGGAAGAATTGAGACTGGGGCATGGGTTGTTGCAAGGCACAGCTTGTTGCATGTTCCTATGTCAGTATTGAGGTAAATATGAATGATGTGTATAATGATCAATCCAACCGTGAGTTTTCAAATAGCTCCTGTAATATGGTGAAAGGGCATAATATTGAGGGGAACAATCAAGGGGGCTATGGTCCAGTTGAAACTGAGTAGTTACACCAAAATGAGGACTGAGACCGGTAACAGTCTCTGCAGTGGCAAATGTGAGAGTCCCATCTCTTCTTTGAGGTTCAAGATTAATTTGATCAAGAAGAAGCTTGTCTTCCATAACTGGAATGAAATGGGACATCACATTGGCTTTATAGTGTTGTCAAAGTTGAAAGGTGCTCTTCTGTAGAGATACACATGATGGCAGATCTCCCCTTCTGAGATGGAGCCAACACAAAGGATGTTGTCAGATAAATAATGTCAAAGGGCACCAGATAGTCTTTTATTTGATCATCCTAGTGCTAGAACAAGAACTGATGCAACCAAACTAGTGGAGAAAAGAGTCAGCAAAGCCATATCTGAAGTTGAAAGTGAAGGAACAGCAAGAACAATAGAAACCAAGGGATTAGCATAGTGGGGATACCCTAGCTGGGAGCGGGTTTTCCTTTGAAGAGACATTCCTCTCAAGCCATTGACCCCTGACTTCCAGGTGAACCCCTGAAGCAAAGAGGGAGTCCTTCCCATTCCCAAGTTGTCTCTGATTCACCTGGCCATTCGATCTAAGGGGCCCTAATTCCACCTGCCTTCAGTGATACCCACCAACAGGCCTTTCTGTCCAAGATCTTGAAGCTGCTTAGCATCCATTGTGTCCTAGATCTGTACCAATTCTCCACCTATCAACTCTTTGTCCTGGCACAGCATATCCTGCAGCTGGTCCTGGATACATGCCAGCTTACCTCAGCAGTTCCTGACCATGTCACTACTTGTCTTGCAGACAGTTCTGGTTTTGCATCAGATCATTCTGTGTCTACTATAGCTGTGGCCAGTGAGCCAACAAGTCCAGCTATTATGAAGGCACCCTTTAGCATGCTCATGTCCTTGCCATGAAATCACTGCTGGGCCCCAAACAGAATCCCCATTGCATTCTTCCTATACAAAATAGAGTTGCTTGTCGTAACTGAGCATCCTGAGTTTTGAGATCCAGGCGATGTGCATGGAGTAGACAGAGAAAGCACCAACGATGTATACAACATACAGCAGCAACCTCTTTACTGTTCAATTCATTACTTCCCAATGAAATATATTTGGATGTTTTTAAATTAAATTAGATAAAGTTGTAAAATGCTATGAGTGATCTTCTAGGTAAGCTGCTTTCAGTTAAAAACTTGTTGCTTAAATAGTAGACTCCTATTCAATAAAGTTCTGTAGAAGCTATTAAGTGAAGCATCTATATTTATCATATTTACATAGCAAAATTTGTGGATAAAACTTTATAAATGGTAATAGACTTAGGTCTGTCTTGACTGTAATAGCACATTTTTGCACTTCTTTCAAAGAAGCATAGGTTTTAATAAATGTCATATGTAAAATTCAACATATACAGAACATGAAATTACATAGAATTGCTTACAAGTTGCCTTTACCATTACAGAATCATAGGAGTCAATTCTCTCTATTCAAGTCTTCCCATAGAATAAATACTTTGAAAAAAGTGTACCAACTAACTGGAGTTTTTTTTTCCTTAATTATTCTTTTTAATATATGGTTAAACTGTCAAGCAGTTGTATACATGGAGGGCCGAGCATGTTGCTTACAATGGTGAAAACTAACTAGTGTTAGTTTGGATTGTGACATTTGTTCTTTGAGTGGTCTTCTATGCATTCACACTGATGAGTTTCCTCTTCAGTGATCCATTGCCCTGGAGGAATAATCCAACTTACTCCCCCTCTTCCCTCTTGCTCCAAAACCATCTTTGGCCACAGTCAAGCCTTTACTTCACAAAACATCACATATAAGCTGCAAACCTTAAACTGGAACTACACCGATCGTTCCCACAATCCCTTATGAAATTCATGCTTTTGTACCTCTGTCTGCAGGAACTAATATATTTCCAGATGCATGCAAATTGATACACAATTAAATACACTTCTGACATGTTAAAAGACATTAAAATTCATTTGCAGGCAGATTCCATAAATCACTTCTTAGATATCATGTCTTTTTTATAAGTAAACAACAAACTTTTTTAAAAAATAGCAAGAATCCTGCTAGTGATTTATGCATGCATAAGTTGTGTAACTCTTACAGCAAATAGTTGTTAACTAAAAAGATGCCAGTTGTGTTATGAAGTACATGCCCAGCAACAGGTATGTGTCTAGTAATATGTTTAGTATCTTTATGGTTAGCAGGATTTCACCATGGTGAGTTCTGCAATTTAACTTACATACGTGTAAACCACTCACAGTGTTCTGGCCACTGTTTTGCAAAGTTGACACCTATGCCACACCTATTACTCTTCTAAATTCCCATCATCTTTAAAACCCCTGTATAGATCTTCTGAAACCATTGACCTTTTGCAAGTTTTCATTTCTACAGCTGTTTAATCCATTTCAATTTACTGAACAGTGAGAAAAGAAAGGAGTTAATGTTTACTGTGAGAGAACAACAGTGGTGATTACTTTGATTTCAGTTCCTTTTGATGTGCATTCAGGGGATGAAGAGGTCAATAATATTATGACCATGCAAATAGAAAGGGCTTCTCTCTGGCCATAAAAACAGCAAAGGATTATTAAAGCATTAACCTTGATTTTTAATGGGCCTTGGTTGAGTGGTGAGATCACAATTTGGATGAGCCTGATTATTTACTAAATACAATACATAAATGCAACGGGTTCTTAACACCCATTGCACTCTGGCATTATCGCATTACTGCCATCCTTTGTTGCCTTGCAGACAGGAATATGAAAGCAATCTGTCATGTAGTGAGACTGGCTCCAGAAGCATTTCTGTGATAAGAAGACCCCCTGCCCTTTGCTAGTGTCTGGTCCAGTAGGCTTAGCCATGCGCTTAATCCCCAGAAAGTGGTTCGATTATTGCTGACCAGCAATAGCAAGATAGGTTTTTTTTTTCCACCATTCCCCCCCACCCCTGCTATCAACCTTCCATTAATTCCTTAAGCAGAAATGTGGTGCAATCTATATTTCCTTGGCATGTGTCACCCAGATGGTATACTGCTCATGTTTTCAAATAACCATGCTCCAAAATAAAATAGTTTGAATAATAAATTCCACAAATCCTTTTGGAGGAATAGAAGCACACAATTCTCAAAAGCTACATAAACTTTACGCATGATGCTACAGCTCATCCATATTACTTGACGGAAAGTATATCCTCCCTTACAGCAGTTGGCATTCTTAATCCAGGAGAAAAAAAAATATGCATTCCTTTCTAACATTGTAAATGACCTTTTCATGTTTATTGCTGCATCTGAAAAGAATAGCCTTAGCCTTTTGGCCAGTATTGCAGAACTTAGTATATGAGGAGTCTTAAATCCTCACATGTAGGTCGATGCTGTCAAGCAACCATGACTATACATTTTTTTATTGATTGAAACTACAGTAGCAGATTCCTTCTTAGCCTGAATACTTCCCATAAAAATATATAGCTAGGAGCAGAAGTGCTTCCATGCATTAGTGCTAAGACTTTATTGCATTTTTATATATTTACATAGAGGGTGGAGTGAGAGTCATATATGGACTAAATATCATACTTGTACAGCTAATTCCAGATGCTTTCACAATTATGATTATATTTAAATATTGATTTGGGGATACAATCTAGGAGAAGACAAATGCTATGAATTGCTTTAATTTCAATGAAAAAAAATAGCATAGTCTTTTAAAATCTCACATTACAATTTTGACAACTCCATAATAAATTTGACAACTCCATAATAAATGCTCTTTGATGATTCATTGGAGGTGACAACTGCTACAGACAATTTTTATTTTGGTGTAATAAAATAAATCTGGTACAGAACATTGATCATTTAAATGGCTCACCCCACTCCGGTCTTGCAAGTTGATATGGACAAACTGTCAAGGAATACTTCATTACTTTGAACAAGTTCAAATCTCCAGGGCCCGATAGTTGCATTCAAAAGTGTTGAAGGAACTGGCTGAGGAACTCTCAGAACTACTATTATTTTCTTGAAATCATGGGAAACGGGTGAAGTGCCAGATGATTGGAAGACTGTAGTTTCTATTTTCAAAAACAGTGAAAAGGAGGAATCTAGGAACTATACACCAGTGAGCCTAAAATTACTCCCAGAGAGAATTATGGAACAGATTATAAAATGGTCAGTCTGTAAATGCCTTGAAAACAATGCAATGAAACCATCCTGGATTTGTCAAGATCAAATCCTGCCAGGATTTGTCCATGAAAGCTCACATTAAAATATAGCAGTTAGTCTTTAAGATGTCACAGCATTCTTTTCTTTATTTTTCTTCTGTTTTTTCCTGATATGTTAGCACAGAATAACATGGCTACTTCTTCTAAATCCTGCCAGCTTAATCCTACATCATTTTTAATTGGGAAATCTTGGCAGATTGTGAAAATGCTATGGACATAGTATATATTTTCAGCAAAGCTTTTGGCGAAATGCCCCATGATATTTTGATTGGCAAGCTAATTAAGTGTGAGCCCGGATAGAACAACTATCAAGTAGATCCACAATGGGTTACAAAATCATACATAGGGAATGTTTATCAATGGTTCCTTCTCAAAGGAAGTAACAAGTGGGGTACCACAGGGCTCAGTCCTGGGCCCAGTGCTCTTCAACATTTTTATTAATGGCTTAGATGAGCAGGTACAAAGAATGCTTATCAGATTTGCAGATAAAACAAAACTGGGTAGAATAACTAATACTCCAGAAAACAGAAACCTAATTTAAAGATATATGTAGGGTTGAGCCCTGGGCTGAAACCAACAGAATGGCATTTCACGGCGATAAGTGAAGAGTTCTGCATCTAGCAAGAAAAACCCAAATGTACAGTTATATGATGATGGGTACTTGGTTCAGCAATACTACATAAGAGAAAGATCTTGGAATTGCTATAGATCACAAGCTGAATATGGGCGAACAGAGTTGAACGATAAAGAAGGCTGACCGCCAAAGAATTGATGCTTTTGAATTGTGTTGCTGGAGGAGACTCTTGAGAGTCCCCTGGACTGCAAAGAGAACAAACCTATCCATTTTGAAGGAAATCAACCCCAAGTGCTCACTGGAAGGACAGATCCTGAAACTGAGGTTCCAATACTTTGGCCATCTCATGAGAAGACTCCCTGAAAAAGAGCCTGATGTTGGGAAAGTGTGAAGGCAAGACGAGAAGGGGATGACAGAGAACGAGAGGGTTGGACAGTGTCACCGAAGCTACCAACATGAATTTGACCAAACTCCAGGAGGCAGTGGAAGACAGGAGGGCCTGGCGTGCTCTGGTCCATGGGGTCACGAAGAGTTGGACAGGACTTAACAACTAAACAACAACAAATAAACTCAGAGTACACTGCATTACACTGGTGATGACTTTGTGGTATTAAATTCTGTTATGCTTGTTTCCATATTTGTCCCAGTTTTTCATAATCCTAATGACAGAATGTTCTTAAGCAATTGCAATTGCCAATTTATTGGTTTCACTATATCAAGCGTCCTTGCTTGATCTAGTTTTACAGCAGTATTGAGAAACCACTTGTTGCTCTTCTTGTTTCAGAGATGGGGACTAAGGCCAGGATGCAGTGATTGTCCAATTTTTATTTGACCTGTCTCAGATCCAAGCCCTCAGTAGACTGTACTGTTAGTTCTCTTAACTGAGTTACTGCTTCAGCTGAAACCAAGGAGATGGAATTCATCTTGGATATTTAGGCTCTTGCTGTTGAGCATGCCAGAATTACAGTATATTGCCAGCAAGTGTAAGATCCCGAGGCTATGGAGGATATGTGTTCATTCACTTCATAACCTCATCTTGCTGTACATAATAAAAATCTGAAAGCTTTGCTTTCCTACTTTCAAACATGACTTGTATTATTTTATCCCTCAGATATCCTACATTGACATGCCAGTACTTGGAAGTAGAAGACAGAAACAACATCTGGCAATAAACAGTGTAGAAGACAGGGTTATTTGCTGGTGGTCAGCAGTAAAAGATGAAGTGTGGCCTTGGGCTCCTATCTCCAGTGAAAGAGAGAGAGCAAATTTACTGTTCCTGAAACTTGAACATGGCAACTTGGAGGTAATATATTAAGCGGAATCCTCTTCAATCTCATATTTAAGGGTGGGGGTGCACTGTGGTGGCTTTGCTTTTTTTGTTATTTATTTCAAGTTCAAAATGTTTCTGGAGTGGCTTGGATAAATCCAATAAATAAGACAGTTTCTGCACATTGGCCTACATTCTGAAATACCAAACACAAAATAGCAGAGGGATGGGAAGGAGAGAAGAAAAGCAAACTCAAGCAAACTAGAGAGCCCGTTTTTTAAGATGCAGAGTTTTTATAATGACTAGTTTGAATTAATGGTGAGCAGAAGTACTCAGTTATATTTTAAGACTTTGGCAGAGGGTGACTTCTCTCTAAGTTCACCTGGTGCTGACATTTTTATCTTTTTGGCACCAAAAAGACTCTCTGTCAAGAGCGTGATAAATGATCTTAAATCGTCCCCACCCTGAATTTATAGCTTTTAGTTTATCGTGGTCTGCTGTTTTAATATTACTGTGTCCTATGCATGTACATTTCTAGGCTGTGCCAATGGTGTTGTGTGAGTCTCAAATCTGTTTTACAAGGATCTCTGAATGTCCATTGATTTTTCCCTCAAATTCATTCAGATGGCAATTTTCAAATGCATTACAGCTGGGGAGCCAGGAGGCTAAGGCTCCCTTCTACGTATTTTGTAATCCACCCACCCTCCATTTCTTCTCGCATGGCAGTTAAGCTTAGGCTAAAAACCTTCAATTGGTGCCAGTTGAAGGTTGTTTTAAGTGTATTGTCAAAAGAAGGGAGATTCTGGAGGAAGGATCATAGTGGGGAAGGGAACGGTTGAATTCTCTGTGCATGTTGTCTCCCTGCCCCCTCGCCCCCCATTTTCCCCAACAAAGTCAGGGTAAAGGGAAATCTTTTGTTGGCACAAATGGATTTTTCCCCCTAAGCTCACTTGCATAGTAATGGAAAATTTTCTCCAGGAGTAATGCAGTGAGAGAGAAAAGGCAGTGGAAAGGCACAGGGAGAGATGAGTGCTGAAGAAGAAGAGAGAAAATAGATCAGCTTTCTAGGGATCCTTTCTTGACTTGTCTTCAAACAGGAATCCAAGGAACTACAAAAGTACTTGCCTTGTCATTCAAGATAATTTATTGCACTCTTGACAGAGAAGGAAAATGAGAACTACACACACACACACACACACACACACACACACACACACACACACACACACACACCAAAATTGCAAGACAAAAACTTTTAACACAAATAATGTTTTAACACAAATAAAGCAAATTAGTGATGATGGCTGCTTTGGTGCACAGAGTGTTAAGAATTAGAGACATCAGAGGGGTCTTTGCATTACCCAAAATGATGCACTTGTTTTATGCTCTGTGTGTGTGTGTGTGTGTGTGTGTGTGTGTGCGCGCGCGCGCGCGGGGGGGTGTGTGTGTGGCACGTCCTTTCCTCTCCAAAGAAAAAGACACTATTTTTATTTTTGATAGTGCATGCAAATTATGGAGACCTTAATGAAAACAAAGCACTCATTGTCTAACTGTTGCCTCGAAGTAAAGAATCTCACATGGCTTGAAAATTCCTTGTTGAGATGTCTAATCAAATTGAGACAAACTAAATCAATGAGAATGAATAATCTAGCAATTATTTGTTGCTGCTATCCCTGCTATTGACCTTCTGAAATATGAAATAGTTTGGGCAAGAGGTACTTGAGATATTGCAAGTGAAATTCTGGTCACCTGTGTGTCTGAAGTGCCCTATCCTGGTGTCTGAAGAAGTAGATTGTATCCATAAAAGCTCACACTGAAATAAATCTATCAGACAAAGCAACTCCAATACTTTGGTTTCTGTTATTGCAGTAACAGACTTAGGGTGTGACTACATAGGGATTTATTCCACTGCTCTGGGCATCATCATTATCTTAGAACCGCAGAACTAAAAGGATCATCGGGTCCAGTCTCTTTTAAGGGGACACAGTGAGAAATCCAACTCCCAGCTTCTGGCTCTGTAGCCAGATATCTAAACCATTGAGTATCATAAACTGGTTCACCCCTTTTCCCAGTAACCACACAACATAAGCCCATATCCAGATCATTCCTACCCACCCTTTTTGGCTGTCTGTCAGGGTCTAATCTTTTTTAGGTGGGAGTAAGATTACTCTGTATTGGTTCAATTTCAATACGAATTAAAAATTCTCCATGGAGGAGAAGAGGGAGGAACTAAAGTTTATTTTAAAAAACAAAAACTTCATTAGTGCAATGCTGATGCACTGTATCTTTTAGAAAATAAAAATAAAAAAATCAAAGTTTCATTCCAGAAGGAGAATAAGACAGGAATGGGCAAAGAGACTATTTTTTCCTTTCTTATCATTTTTTCCCTTTAATGGGAGGTGGGCTAAATAGATGCATATGCCATGTGGATGCCATGGTTACTCCAAATAGCATATTGTGCCTCTATGTGACCTTAAATGACCCAGTTTAGCCATCTAGCCCAGTGGTTTTCAAACTGAGATCCCTAGATGTTCTTGGACTGCAATTCTCAGACGCCTTCACCACTTGCTGTGCTGGCCTCTTAAGATTTCTGGGAGTCGCAGTCCAAGAACATATGGGGACCCCAGTTTGAGAACCATTGATCTAGCCAAGCCCTAACATGACTGCCTCCCTTAAAAATGCCGTATCTTGTTGTTTATGGGGTGCAGCACACAATCTTTTTCATTGTATATCGAAGGGTCTATCTGGAGGTTGGAGACAACATGAAAACAAAGAAGAGAGCCATCTTTGGTCCTGTTTCTTTTTCCCTTCTTTTTTCCTGGCTCCCTCTGTTTCCTCCATGCTGCAATTTCTGCTTTAGTAACATCTCCAAAGCTACATACTACTATTTCCCTTCCTTCCAGCTTCTATCTCAGTTCTCTCTTTTTTTTGAAAATCTATTCTGATGCAAAAATTGCCAGTTCCAGGTAGGAGTATGTGTACATCTGTGTGACTCTAGCTTCTATGAAATATAAATATGTCCTAGTTTTTATTTCTGAATCTGTATACATAGATATAAATTAACATGTGTAAATTTTAGAGGCTGGACTGTTATTTTTCAGTGCTTGCACTGCCTATTGTTGTATGCATGTTTTCTGGTTTTGTGTGTAACTCTTTGGAGCTGAGGGTAAGATATGAAATATGTTTTATCATGACAATTTATGTGAAGTTTCATTCCTTTTCCCATAAAGACTAAGATAGCAAGACAAGGAGAGTGTTCTCTGATAACTTCTATTGTGTTCTTGAAAATAGAAAAGAATAATATAAGGCAATATCTTGCATCTGTAGATCAATTAAATCAAACAGAATACCCTTTAGCCAGAGTCCTGTTGGTGATTTAGACATGAGTGAGGAAAATTGTGTAACTCACTGTGGTAAATAGCTGCTAACTAATGAGGCACTGGGTCTATTACTTAAGTACCTGCCTCTTGGACAATCTGGTGCCTCATAAAATAACCACTGCCTCATTGCTTAGAGGCAATTTGCTGTGCTGAGTTATATACAGTATTTAACTTACTGAGTTATGTAACTTAACTTAATTGGTGTGTAAATCAACAGTAGGATTCTGGCCACCATGTACCATTTTCTAGAAGAAGCATATTTATATTTTAAAGAGATCGTAATGATATGTCAGTATATTACCATAGTTCATTTTTGTATAATATCTGAAATTTATTCTCCTAAATCAAAAGATTTCCACAGAAATATATATGACTTATTTTTCATCTAAGATAGTACTCTTGATCTGGTGGTAGTGAAGAATACTCTTTCTATCATAACTGATAGAGCAATATGGGTCCTATAAATGAGCAGATGGAATATCTTAATGGAGCTTTAAAACAAGACATGCTTGAGGCTACAAATAAATAAACAACAGCATGGATAAATTTCAAGGAGGTGAGAATAACAACAAATAAGATTGTTCATAAATAAGCAGAAAACAAAAAATGTCTAGGTTAAATGTCTGAATGTTCAAACCATGTTGAGAAAAACACACATTTTTTTCAAAAATTGATATATCAGCTCTCTTGTATTGAATTTGCCACTTATCATTTCTAATTGTGTGTGTGTTTGCAGTTTCATGGTGTGAAATTAAACTAGCCATTTTCTAACATCTATAAAGTAAATCAAACAGTTTTTGCATCTTAAAGACAGACAATTCAGTCACAGACAGCTTACTTTGTGTTCTCTTTAATTTCTGTTTTATCTTCCTGGTAAGCCAATTTTCTGCTTAAAATCTACTGTTTAAAACTCTTACTTCTTTCATTATGTGGGCTTTATCCTTTCCTCTGTACTTTTATGCAAAATGATGCAATTATTTATGTTCTTTAAAGTGTGCAGAGAAGTGTCCATTGAAATAAGAGTCAGGCTTATTATTTTGCATTCCACACATAAGGATACAAAGAGAGCACATGAGGCAGCAAATTCTCTAATTGCAAAGATTAGTTAAGCTTCTAATGTCGTATTTTTTTGTTTTCTTTTTGTCTAGACTAAGGTTATATAGACAATGCCTTTTCTTGATTAGCTAGATCAAGCTACTGAAGTTGAAACGCACAATAGCTTTAATAACTATCATCATTTAATTCGAACAATACTCCAATTAGAGAACAAGATATTTTATTATTATAAAGCACTACCACCATTTTTAATACCGCTGCTTTTCTTGTATCATGTAGATTTAGCTACAGCTTTATGCTTACTTCATGGTAGAATCAGGTGACTCAGAACATAGCTTTCTAAGCCATGCATTTTCTATTGGGTGTCACTTGAACAAGGCTATAGATTGTTTGAGAAGCATGTATGCAGACAGTGTTACAGTGCCCACTTAGCCCATCAACTGGTTTAGATTCTAAGCTTTTGGGGAGAGAATCTCTATCCCTTACAGAGTCAAGATGTAAGGCAAAACCTGCAGATACTGTTTTGGCTAATTGTTCTGCTAGAAACAAGCCTTTCTATGACATTAGCCAATTTGACTGGATCTAATACGATTGCATAAAAGAAAGACTCTCAATAAATGTTGTAATTTTGGAAATACTTGGTATCCAAATAGTTTGCAAACAGCTGAAATCTGTTTGCATATCTGCCTCTAAGCAGCTCATAGAAAGTAATGAAGTCATAGTAACAAATGCTGCCTGGGAAATTGTAGATGCTATAATAAAAAAAAGGGAACTTTTCTAAGCTCGATACTATGCATCTTACTGCATGTTCTGCTTGGCTGGGAATTGCCCCAGTAACACAGGTTCCCTTCCAGCTCTACAGTTCTATGTGTTTATGGCTGAAATTCTGTTTCACAGTGGGAATGACATCAGCAGCAGTTACAAGTCACCTCTGCATAAAGGCATCCTTTGGCAGTTGCTGGGTAAGCATGCCTTTGGCAATCTGCGTAACAGGAATTCAGCTATGATTCCCTGGCCTTCCAGATGCATCAGGTTCTATTTTATTTTTCATAGGCTTTTGAGAGTTTAGCCCCGAGGAAAGAAAGAATTTGGCATGAACAAGAGAAGTGATGTTCCTGTTTTCTTTTACATTGTTATTATCTTATGAATATTAGGTGGATTATAAAGCAAATAGAATTTGTTTAGCAGGATTTGTAGGCAGTATATTGTTTTATGCTGGCCTTTAAAAGTTTGGGATTGTTTTTCAGGTTCTGAGTTACATACGTACCACTGGGGACCCACTTGATGTCACCTTCAGTGTGTCTCAGCCTTATCAGATACACAGTGTAGAACAATATTTCACTGAAGATCAAGAGCCCATAGCTGACAGCTGTATCTACGAGTGTGTGGGAAATAAAGTTCAGTGTGTGGCAGTCACCAAAATACCACTAATATCAAAAGCCATCAGCTGCTGCAGAAACAGTACTGAAGACAAACTTGTTGTGGGATGTGATGATTCTTCAATTGTTTTATATGAAGCTTACCGCCAAGTTACTCTGTCAGCACAAACAGAACTAGTGCCGGAATTATTGTGTTGCCACCCCAGAGGAGCCATCATAGTGGTTGGCCATTCACAAGGGGAGATACAAGTGTTTGACATGGCCCTGTCTCCAATTAAAATGCAGCTCTTAGCTGAAGACCTCTCACCAAAATCAACACTGCCATTTAGTAAGCATTTCAACGTCTCAAGCAGTCTCTCCCAGATCCAGTGGGCTGCCCCTCGAACGTCATATCAAAGTATGGCTGATACCGATATCCATGACCTTCTGTTGCTGAGATTTGACCAAGGACCTGTTGGTGTACTTCATTTTAAAACTGGTAAGTTAATAACTGTGACGGACAGGCCAGAAACCACACCTATCCATCACAATGCAATTCTCTCTCTACTCTTGCTACTGTCCCCTAGGACTTAGAGCACTCTCTCTATGGTTTACAAGTTCATGATGCAGTCTACACATTGCCCTGTCCTGAGCAAGCTGGGTACAGGGTACTCATTTTACCAACCTTGGAAGGACAGAAGGCTAAAAGTTAACTTCAAGCCAGCTACCTGAGTCCAAGACTGAACTGAGCCGAGTCTTAACAGCATTGCTGCAGTATAAGCACTGCACCATGAGGCTGATGGCAGAAGATGGTCTTTTCTGTAATTAAGAAGTGCAGCTTTGAACTGACAGGAAAAAAAAGATGTTTTTTTAAAAAAACAACAACTCTAAATTAACAAGGAAAAGAAAGAAGGTTTTTAAAAAGTGGAATCTAGAATATTGAGCATTATGCTGCTTTAAGTATTTACTGGGTTAAATCTGACTCTTGTACACTACAATTCATGGTGGGCAACTGTGGCTCTCCTGTTTACTGTATTTATTTACCCTACACCTTCCTTTGTAGCAAATGATGAGGGCTTACTGGACTCCAAAAACAATGTGGATCCACAGTTGTCCACCCCTTCTGTTGGAATGGACAGCTGAAATGTTACTAGAAAGTCATATTAGCAGAGACAAGTATTTGTTAAATACTGATGTTTCTGTTGCAAAATTACTCTGTACTGCAACTGCAATTAGACACATTCCCGCTTCGGATTAACAATATGGTTTACAAGGAAACATGGCTGCAGGTTTATTCACAGTTATGTTGTTTAGAAATTGTCCTTTACCCAGGAAATTGCTCAAAAAAGAAAGATGCTTGTAGGTAATCATTATAATAAGACAAATTAATTTCATCTTGTCCAGTGGTGTGTTTTAACAGCTGTAGACATCTGCATGGAATGCTGATTAAAACAGTTCTTTGATGTATTCTCACATGTCTATTTTTAAATGCCTCTAAATTACCCGGTTACCTGTCAAACAGAAGGCACTCTGCCTACATCTAGCTTGCTTTTCTTCAGGTCTCCCTTGTGGCTTCTACTCACAGTAGCTTTCCAGAAAGCACAGCTTTCCTTCCCTATCTCTAGCACATTTATGTTCTTACTGAGACAAACAGGCTCTCAGTACAGGGATTTAGAGGCCTTTCTGCTAATTGCCAGCTTGTAAACTTAATTGGACTGTCTCCCTGGGCACTGTTCCTAAATCAATTAGGCAATGAGTTGGCTGTCACCTCTCTTACCAAAGTAGGTCACTTGGAAACGCACCACCCAAGAGAAGTCAAGAACCTGAATGAGACGTTGCTGACCTCTGTAGTTGAAAGTTATCATATTTTAAGAATTTTGTCGTGTGTATTTCCGTCATATTGGTTGTGTGCTCATTAGGTAAATCTGAGTTTAAGTATAAAAATCTATTGAAGGGAGTCGTTGTTTCTCTTTGTTTCTTTCTCTCAACCTTTTCCACAGGGTTAAATACAGAGGCCAGAATCCTATTGCCATTTTATGCATGCTCAAGGGAAATTGCAAAAGGCTTGGCAGCAAATTGCCACTCATTAGTAAGGTGCTAGTTGTGTTTCTGGGCATGTGCCCTGCTCAGGCCTTGCAAACACAACTCTGGCTTCCTTCAGGGAGTCAATCCATTTTGTATTTGGTCTTCCTCTTTTCCTGAAGCCTTCCACTTTTCCCAGCATTTCTCTTTACCTGGGTAAATTAGCAGTAGGATTCAGGTTGCTGTCTGTTGCTCCCTGAGGCTGCTGATACCAAGGGCAAGGTCACTATAGGGAGAGACAGCTAAACTTAGTGTTCTCCCTACTTCCTTGCAAAGATTCAAAGTCTAGTGAAACAATGCATTTTAATGAACTAAGCTCAAGAACAGTATTTGTTTTGGATTTAAAAAAAAGCTTAGGTGGTGTCACATTTCTTCTGCTAAAGACAAAGTCTTATGTGTTCCACCATTGCTGATAGCAACACCAGTATCCAGCCCACTCATTGAACAACAAATTTGGCCTCAAGAAAACCCAGCCATGAAGAAGTTGTTTTGAGCAATAAAACTGGAGCGTGGAGTCTGGAGCACTGTATTCATTCTGCACTGGCAGATAAGACGTGTAGCCTCCTTCACTTCTTATCCACTACATGTATCTTTAAACAAGTAATTTGGTCCCAGAACTTTCATTTCTGGAAAAAGGAAATGGAAGGGAAAAGCATTTACTTACACTAAAATGTATTTCACTGTAAAAGTGGGAGGAGCACATGAAACCAGCAAGCGATACATGACTATTTGAGTGGAAGAATAGTTTCCATGCCCTCTCTGAACACCTCTAAGAAAGGGCATCTTGTCTGTTGCTTACCATGAAGCTAAAATGGCGTGTCAGACTGATAAACCAGCACATCGTTCCAAATAAAGTGCTACTTTATATTTTGTCTGGTTTGAAAAACTCCAGTCTGGAAATACACTCAAATAGTATATTTAAGTAGAACCCTACAGGCCTTTATTTCAGTAAGACCCTACTGTGTAATAATATCAACCTAATAGGTAATCTAGCCTTGCTGCAAAATATGGGTCCTGAAGAATTGTAAAGTAATCTGGTGTTAACTTGGCTTCTGGTGTGATATGAAAAGCACACTTGGTTACTCTCAACTATCAGGTCAGGTTTCATTTAATTTAGCAGAAAAATAAGTACAGTAATGATTTGGTACGTAGCCTTTGGGTTACTCTAACATTTATCCATGATTTTCTGTCTTTAAAAATGTAATATACTGTATTAATGTTATGAAGATAAATTCGTAAGTGTTCAATAAATGTTTTAATTTATTTTCAGACACGTGTTTCTACAAAATTCATCTCAGATAGCAAAGACACAGTACGTTCTTGAGGGTCACTACATTGTGGTTAAGCCAGTCTGGTTGGTTAATGGTTAATACCATTAAAACATTTCCTCTAGACTTTTCACTCATAAAAAATCGCCACAGATCTGCATTGATCTGCATGGTCCAGTAAGCCCCGAAGGATTTAGAATATAGGGATTGTCCTCAGAATGTCTTTGAATGGTTGGATTGGATTGGATCGGAGGCAGGAAGCATCCACCAGCACAGGTGCAACAAGAACTATTGCAGAACTCATTGTGTTGGAGACCAAGCAATGCGAAGGTGCACCTCCAGTTTCTGTGGCATAATATCAGCACAGAGTGACATGCATGAGTGCAGGGGCAGTAATTAACCAAATCATATTAAAAGCATCATTTGGGAGCAGATGCTTCACATTTGAGTTTTCTGCATCTGCAGAATAAAGCCAACAATTGTAGATTTCGTTAAGATAAAAAGATATACTTACATGTTATCTAATGTAACTACAGTGGTGCCTCACTTAATGACGCTAATCCGTTCCAGGAAAATCGCTGTTAGCGAAAACATCGTAAAATGAAATTAAAAACCCCATTGAAATGCATTGAAACCCGTTCAATACATTCCAATGGGGTAAAAACTCACCGTCCAGCGAAGATCCTCCATACGGCAGCCATTTTCGCTGCCTGTATAGCGAGGAATCCGTCTTTAAACACAGAGTGGAGCCATTTTAAGCATCCGGTGGTCATTTTGAAAACCCAACTATCAGCTGTTTTGATCGTCGTAATGTGAAGAATCGGTTCTCGAAGCAGTTTAATGCGTTCCAATAGGCTTTGCTTACCCGCACAGCAATGTTTTCGTATAGCGAAGGTTAATCCGGAACGGATTAACCTCGCTATACGGGGCACCACTGTATATATATATACAGTATATATATGTATATATATGTATATATATGTATGTATATAGATATATATAGATATATATAGATATGTATATATGTGTATATATGTATATATGTGTATATATTGCTATCGGACCATATATATATATCGGACCATATATATATCGGACCATATATATGGACCATATCGGACCATATATATATCGGACCATATATATTGCTATCGGACCCACAGTAATGCGGGGCAAACGTTAAGCAAGGCACCACTGTATTGAAGAGCCTACTACCACCTGGTTTTCCTGAAAATAAGACAGGGTCTTATATTAATTTTTGCTTAAATTAGATGTTTAATTTTTTTCATGTACAACAATCTACATTTATTCAAATATAGTATGTCATATTCTTCTGGTTGCTGCACAATGGTGGAGGGTGGGGTTTCACTTAACTGAGGCTTATTTTGGGGGTAGGGCTTATATTATGAGCATTGTGAAAAATCAAACTAGGGGTTATTTTCAGATTAGGTTTTATTTTGGGGAAAACAAGGTAGCTTGTGTTTTAAACATTGAGGGTGTCTCTCGCTACTCCCAGATTCTGAAACTCCCTCCTATGGGGGCCAAGCTGTCTTTCTGCAAGCAGGTGAGAACCTTTCTCAAGCCAGCTTTCCTTTAAGGATTGGCTAAGAGGGTTTTTTTTTTCCTTTGAGAATTGGCTAAGAGGATTTTAGGGATGTGGTGGCGCTGGGGGTTAAACCGCAGAAGCCTCTGTGCTGCAAGGTTAGAAGACAAGCAGTCGTAAGATCGAACCCACATGACGAAGTGAGCTCCCGTCGCTTGTCCCAGCTCTTGCCAACCCAGCAGTTCGAAAGCATGTAAAAATGCGAGTAGATAAATAGGTACCACCTCGGTGGGAAAGTAATGGCGTTCCATGTCTAGTCGCGCTGGCCACGTGACCACGGAGACTGTCTTTGGACAAACCCTGGCTCTATGGCTTGGAGACAGAGATGAGCACCCGCCCTAGAGTTGGACACAACTGGACTAAATGTCAAGGGGAACCATGTCAGTGGTTCCTAACCTTGGGTCCCCAAATGTTCTTGGACTACAACTCCCAGAAATCCTGGCCAGCACAGGTAGTAATGAAGGCTTCTAGGAGTTTTAAACCAAGAACATCTGGGGACCCATGGTTGGGAACCACTTCTTTAGGTAATATACCTAGAAATGTAACATGTGATTCTTTGAAGAATTGTGCATGTACTTATAATTTTATGTGTTGTTTCCTATAATAGGTGTCATCTCAAGAGGCCAGCTCGGCCTTGTAGAAATAATCCAGGAATACATTCATCAGGATGAGATCTATGACGCAATTAATATTTTGAGTGGCATGAACTGGAACACAATGGGTCATCAGTGCTATGTAAGCCTAAGTGCTATAGTAAACTACCTGCTCAGACAGAAGCTGACACCTACAACCGAAGGTTTGTTAGGTTCTTTTTTATTTATCTAGTTTTATATTAGAAAAGGGTGCAGAATTATTTGGGTCTTCAGATCCAAATATCTCTGCACTACAGGACAGCTGCCGCGCGTCCACTCAGCACTCCCCTGGACTGGCTGGTCCAGTGACCTGTTGCCGCGCAGCGTCTGCTCCGGCAGGGCACCCATCCAGGCCGGAACAGAGCTGGCCTGGCCGCCAGAGCAGGTGGGCAGCTGTGCAGCCACGCAGAGATGTTCGGATCTAGCTATCCAAATACTTCAGCACCCTTCTCTATTTTAAACTGATAATGGAATCATGAAGCACACACTTCACATAAATAGTTTATACTTGAAAGGTTTTGTAGCTGGGATTGTGTTTGTTTTTATGCTGCCTTCAACTGGGGGTATATAAACAGAGATTGCGATTGTCCATAAAGCTACATGTTCTTATGGTACCTTTGTTCAATAAAGATGGGCACTAAACTAAACTGAAATTATAATAATAGTGTTTTTTTTCTTTTTGATTGTGTTATTATATGAATATGGATGTAAAAGAGAAGCAGCAAAGAGGGAAAAATATTTTCAAGTTAGTGAATTAAGAAACCAAACAGGGATGACCTTTTTTGTTAAGAAAACTGTCTAATTTTTGCTGGATTTCTCCCCCAACTGTCATCAGCTTCACATGTTTCCTGTTGAATGCCCTGAAACTCTTTCCACATCTTACTGTATCTCTGTCCCCTGTTGCCTTCATTGACGTCTGAAACCTCCTTACATTAACAGATCAATTCAAGGCTGAGGCTCATCTCTGCTGGATGCTGGTGGGATGACTCTCCAATGAAAAGCTGTGTGTGTTGGAACTGAGCTATTCCCAGGATTTAGATTAAGCAGGAAAGCTTCATGCCATGTCTCAGCATGTAGGTGCAGCTGGGCATCAAGCTCTTCATTTTCTGGGAAGAAGGTAGTGTGGTAGAGGATACGGTGAACAGCAGATCTTAGAAAAATTGCTTGCTGCCCAAACATGCCCCCAGGCCATCAAGCTAGGCAGACAATCCCTACAATAGAGTCTGAGAAGCAAACTTGGTTATCATAACCTCTACAATACTAATAGACAAGGTCAAAATGTTCTCTCAGAAATCTTCTGAAAATACACAGTGGAAAAGTGGAAGAGAGAAGGAAGGCTTTTCATAAAACTTTGTTTTAAATATATGTGTGTTATAAATAGCCTTCTGTATTTCTCCCCACATGGAACCAGGCTAATGCTGCTTTACAATAGACAAGGTCTTATGCCATCTGGGATTTATTCTATACAAGTCGAACAAATCTGTCATGGTAATTTGTTTTCTTTTTATTAGAGCAACCCAGAGAGTCTTTTCATTTGGAATGATGTACTGGTTTATCTGTGAGATCTTCATTTCTGCCGTCAACATCAAGCTGGGCTATCTAATGAATCTGTAACTGTGCTGGTATTCCATGTAGGCTGGAGCATTTTAGAACCCTGAAATGCGCTGTAAGAAAAACTGCAACAGCAAGAGAGTGCAGCTTATTTTTTTTCCTGTAACCCTGCTGCATTAAATTTTGATCGAAATAGATTTATGCTTTTGAAAGAAAACACCTTGAAATTTCAGCTTATATCACCAACTAGATTTAAGATACTGGAAAACTTAATTTACTGAAAGTGCTCATAGCACTGGACTCTTAGAACTTTAAGATCTTATAAAATGAAATGCTATCAAGTCTTATAAAATAGAATGTAGCTTTGTTTAATGCTAAGTGATAATTATCACTACAGAAATAGCTAGTTCAAACAGACATTAATAGGTGCACGTGAAAGAGATTTTTGTCTACAGGTCAAACATGTCCCTTCTTTTGAAACACTTTCAAAACTTTGATTAACAAAAATTCTATTTGCCCTTCTGCCATGAAAGAAGCATCTGTATCTCACATCAGATTGTATCTGCACTTTAAAGGAAGATAGAGGGAATTCTACTAGTTAGACATTGCTCACATGCAAAATGTCATTTGCATGGCCTCAACTTCAGATGTTGTAAACCAGTTCACCTGGAGGTACACTTATGCAGTTTTACATCTGGTAATAACATGGGGAACACGTTATGCGCTCATATAGTTTTATGTATGTTGTGCACTACAAAGCCCTCTTCAATTATTTTTTATTTTGTTTGCTTGTTTGCTGTTCTCTGACAAAAATAGCCCTGGAATAGCTACTTTGCTTGTTCTTCCTTCTTGTTCCCTTGCCTAGAATGGGCCAAATCTTGCACAGGTGTCAAGACCACCTCTACCAAGATCTGATCCTATTTACAATCAGAGAAATAATGATGTGGTAACTCTGTCAATATTGACATATTAACATTATTGTTAGACTTGGCTAAAAATTGTTAGTTAAACCATGAGCTTCACAATCTGCCTCTAGGTAAGCTAAGAACCTATATAAGATTCAAGATAAAGAAGCAATCTGACATTTAAAACACCCACAACTGAACTCTATTATCATGGAAGGCTCTCATGCCATTTGCCATTTTACCAAGCAGCATCATAACACTACTCCAAACAACAGAGATGGCCTTAAAATTGACATACTAGGAGAATGTACTCCACTTGCATCCTTGGGGATAAGAATAGTCAACTACCAAGGCACAATGGGGGCATACCAAAGGTTTTTGTGGGGGAAAACCCAACCATTGTTCTCAACAGCCTATTGGAGGATAAGAGAGTCTCAACCCTAATGTTTCAGCAAGAAGTTATGCCTCTTGCTACACAGCAGATACATTCTATGAGGCATGAAGTTGACTATGCTGCCACACATGAATTTTTGAGCCATTATGTATGGCTTCACTCATAAGAACATAAGAAAAGCCCTGCTGGATCAGGCCAAGGGCCCATCTAGTCCAGCTTCCTGTATCTATCTTACAGCGGCCCCACCAGATGCTCCTGGGAGCACACAAGACAACTAATAAATAAAGTTTATTATTTAATCTGCAAGACAGAAGCTCTCCCACCAAGACTATACGGACTCCCCAAAATCCACAAGGACTCAATCCCACTCAGGCCCATTGTGTCATAAGCTCCCCAACATATGAATTAGCCAAACACCTAGTGACCCTCCTACAGATCCACATTGGACAAACCTCATTCTACATCAGAGACTCAGGACATTTCATAAGCAAGATCAGCACCCTAAAACTCAACCATGGGGACAGACCGATCAACTTTGACGTAGTATCCCTGTTCACTAAGGTACCAATAAAGGACATCCTGACACTCATCCAGCAGATCTTTCCAGAAGACATCAAGGCCCTTTTCCAACACTGCCTGACAACCAGCTATTTTCGGTGGGATAATGAATTCTATGAACAGATAGATGGAGAGGCCATGGGGAGCTCCCTCAGCACGGTTATAGCAAACTTCTACATGGAGCATTTAGAAAAACTGGCCCTGGCTTTGGCACCCTTTCACCCACAGTCTGGTATCGATATGTAGATGACACGTTTGCAATTTGGAGCCATGGTGAAGAAAAATTGGAAGAATTTCTAAACCATCTCAGCAGCATCCACCCAAATATACAATTCACCATGGAAAAAGAAATAGAGGGCCAACTCCAGTTCTTAGATGTCATGGTCGTATGCAAAACTGACGTCCAACTGGGACACAAGGTCTACAGAAAACCCACCCACACAGACTGGTACCTACACAAAAACTCCAACCACCACCCACAGCAAAAAAGAGGCATAATCAAAACACTGGCAGACCGTGCAGCTCAGTTTCTCAGCACTGAACTCAACCATCTGAATTGGGCCCTACAGGTAAAAATGAAATCACAAGAGCCATCAAACCAAGAAAACACCACCAAACTGAAGAAGAAAAACAGCCACCCACAAATAAAGTATTTCTGCCATACATCAAAGGGGTCACGGACCATGTTAACGCAAAAACGCAGGAAAACAGCAGGTTTAGCAGAGTATTGAATAGTCCAGGTAGTCCAAAATAACTCACTCACACACTAGCAGCTTCTCCACCACCAACGTGTATTTAGAACATATTTACAGCAGTTCAGTCTGGCACCATAACAGGTAGCATTAATCACAAAGCAGGAAGATACATCAACTGTTCAGTTTCACATATATACATATACAGACCTGCTTGTGTCCAATCACATTATGTGTTGCATCATGCATGAGTCAGCACTGCTGAGTCATCATGACTCAGTTTCTACACATCTGTTCATTATGGCTGCTCATTAATATACTTTATTTTGCTCAGGCCTGTAAATTCGTATTGACAGACTTTTGGAAAAAACACAACCTACAAACAGTATTCAAGCCCACCATAAAAATGCAACAAATGTTATGGTCAGCAAATGACAGAAGGAACCCCCTCACCACTGCAGGAGTATATCGGATACCTTGCAGTTGTGGCCAGGTATACATTGGAACCAAAAAATGAAGCATCCACACCAGAATCAAAGAACATGAGAGACACTGCAGACTAAAATAACCAGAAAAATCTTCAGTAGCTGAACATGCCCCAAAACAAGCTGGACATGAAATTATATTTCAAAATACTGAAATAGTGGACAACATCAGCAATCATTACGTCAGACTGCACAGGGAAGCCATTGAAATCCACAAGCACCAGCAGAACTTCAACAGAAAAGGGGAAAGTTTGAAACTCAACAAAACTTGGCTTCCATCTCTCAAAAATACAGCATGCAAAAGGCCAATGACCTCTACGCAGCCACAAGGACCAGGGATCACTACACACAAAAGAAGAACTAATGACACCCATCAATCACAGTGACAGATAATAGTGTCTCAAATGCCACATCTTTCCCATGGCAGTACACATTGCCACACAGGACAATCTAGTGGTGGACAAGTTGAGTCGGCTACATACCCAGACCAATCAGTGTTTTTCACCTTTGCAAATTCTGGGGTCAGCCACGAGTTGACATGTTTGCTACACCTCAAAACACCAAATGCAACCTCTTCTTTTCAAGAGCAGGCACTAGGAGACGCACTTGTGGCAGATTGGACTACACATCTCATATACTTCTTCCCTCCCATTCCTCTGCTCCTCAGGACAATAGCAAAAATCAAATACGATCATACCAATGTGATCCTCACTGCTCCATGGTGGCCAAGACAGCCATGGTTCACCATGCTCCGCTCCATTACCAGTGACTACATCCGCCTACCCCTTATCCCACACCTTCTCTCACAACATCAGAGCAGGACCCACCACCCAGATCTCTACACTCTCCATCTCATGGCTTGGAGAGTCCTCCCTCAGTGAAGGTGATCCTTGTTCATGCCTGTAAACCTTCCACAATCAAACTCTATTCCTACAAATGGTCCTTCACCAAATTTGCTCTCCAACCTGATCTCCCTACTAATCCAATGAATTTACAAGCTGTCCAACAGTTTCTCTCTTATCTATTTGATAAACAATTATCCATTTCAACTCTCAAGGTCTATTTATCAGCCATTATAGCATATGCACCTCAGGATTCGGAAGCTGCCATGAGTTTTCGACATCCTATACTAAAACGCTTCTTGCGGGGTGTTTCCAATATGTGCCTCTTGGTGCCTCCACCTTCTCCACAATTGTCTCTATCCCTTGTTCTCCATTGGCTTTCTCATCCTCCATTTGAACCACTTGCCACCACTTCAGAGTACCCCCCCCTCAAGACGCTCTTCCTCATCGCCATTACCTCTGCCCGCAGGGCCTCTGAGCTCACAGCACTGAGAATTGACCCTCCATTTCTCCAATTTCATCCCGACAAAGTCACCCTTTTTCCGGATATTTCCTTCTTACCAAAGGTTGTGTTCCATTTCCACCTGTCCCAACCTATAAATCTACCTACCCTTTTCCCATCACTTACAACTGATTTGGAAAGATCACTACACACATTGGACACCAGAAGGGCTCTTGCCTTTTATACCTCAAGGACTTCTTTCCGCAAATGAAAGAGACTGTTTATTTCACCACATTTCCCTCATAGGGGCTCTCATGTTCCTTCCCAAACGATTTCCCGCTGGATCGTTTTGACTATAAAATTGGCATATCAATTTACTAAACAGCCCCTACCTGTTGGTATTTAGGCTCATTCCTTAATACCAGCAGGTACTGCAACAACTACTTCGGCAGCATTCCTTCGTGGAGTTCCACTCCCGGACATTTGCAAAGCTGCCACATGGGCAACACCATCCACATTTGCCACCCATTACAGACTGGACTTAAGAGCCAAAAGGGATGCATGGTTCGGGGGAGCTGTGCTTTCTTCAATCCTTCCGTGATGTCCCTCCACCTATAAGGTAAGCTTATTAGTCACCCATTAGTGTGCATTCACAGAGAACACAAAGAAGAAAGAGAGGTTACTTACCTGTAACTCTGGTTCTTCAAGTGGTCATCTGTAAATCCACACTTCCCGCCCGTCTCCCCCTCTGTCCATCACTCCTGTATCATTTGATGCAATGGCAGGCTGTTCTTAGGGACCGAAGTGATTGCTAGGCCGGGTGGACGTTGTGGGCTAAGGCGGTGGCGGTGGTCCCTGACGAATGTAGCATAAAGCTCTAGAATATTCTGGAGATCTCTGCGCAGGCACAGATTAAACCCATTAGTGTAAATTCACAGATGACCACTCGAAGAATCGGAGTTACAGGTAAGTAACCCCTCTTTTCCATGCATAAACAACTGGTTGACTCTCACCAGTTCCAGGGTTAGAGCACAAAAAAAGTCTGCTTCTCGTTATGTCTGCTGATGGATCCCATTCTTTGTGTAAATCTAGAAAAGTCAAATTTGAAACCACATTAGAGGGATCATTACCTCAGAGCAGTGCTAGACTCCAGAACTGCAAGGGCCTATCTATCTATCTATCTATCTATCTATCTATCTATCTATCTATCTATCTATCTATCTATCTATCTATTTATTTATTTATTTATTTATTTATACCCCACCTATCTGGTCCGAGAGGACCACTCTATTTACCTCAAGACAGGATACAGAAGCTTCTAAGTTCATTTTATTAATTATTTTATTTTAATGGTTAATTATTTAAAATATTTTTACTTCAACTTTCTCCTTAAAAGGACCCAAAGCAACTTGGCAAAGACCTTTAGGCCAGGCATGATGGTTACAGTCAATGTTACTACTAAGCTGTGTGGGCTTTCAGCACTGCATGAGGCACACACAGCTAAGTGAGTGCCACTCATTTGCATCAGGTTGCACCTGGAACCTCACATGGAAGGGGCAAAGCTCCTGCAGAGCACTGTGGAAAATTAGAAGGAACGTTGGGCCTTGGAGCTTGCCACCCTCCTCAGCGCTAGGGCAGAGGGCCCCCTGATCCCAGCTCCTGGAGGCAGCGAGCGCCGAGGCCTAAGGCGGCCACCCCAGCGAGCAACCGCCAGAGTGGGAGGCAGCATCAGGCACCACCGGTGGGCAAGCCACCTGCTGCTCAGGGACCCAGAAGCAATGGCGTCGGCCCCGCGGAGGGGGCGAGGAGTGCCAGAGCCGGTGCAGGAGTGGGAGGTGGCGTTGGGCACCACTGGCAGGCGAGCCACCTGCTGCTTAGGAACCCAGCAGTGGTGGCACCATCAGCCCTGCGGAGGGTGGCAAGGAGCGCCGAGGCCCGATGCGGCTGCTCCGGCGAGCAGCCGCTGGTGCCAGAGTGGGAAGCAGCATTGGGCATCACCGGCAGGTGAGCCACCTGCTGCTCAGGAGCCGCCCACCAGCGGAGAAGGGGAGCCGCCCCTGTGGGGCTAAGGGCTGAGTGCGGCCCCGCCAGGAAGGATGAGGCAATGGCACAGGAGGACCCTTCCTCCAGGAGCCAGGATCGGGGGGCCCTCCGCCCCTGCACTGAGGCCGAGGCCCAGGACTCAGCAGCAGTGGCAGCATTGGCCCCACGGAAGGCGGTGAGGAGCGCCGAGGGACGCCCCCACCTTCCCTCACTGCTGCTTCCCTTTCCCTAACCGTTGGGGCAAAAGATCTACACAGAAGCAGCCTCTTTGCCACCAATGGTTTGAATTTCCTGCCTTTTCCCCCTGCCTTTCTTTAGTTGTTACTTTAAGTTCTGGCTGCAAGTCGAAGCAAAATTTTGCAGCTGGAGCTGGTCGTAACTTGAAATGGTCATAAGTGGAGATGTACGTAAGTCGAGACACCACTGTAGTAAAAACAATTTAAAAAGCAATAGAGCAAAAAACCCCTCTCAGATTGCTGGTCACTTAGAAAAAGCGTGGGGGGGAGGGTTTGTGCTCTGTCGCTTCTAAAGGTGTTTTTAGTATTGATTTTATTTACCATTTTAATACGATACCCATTTGTTCTTTTTTTAAATATTTGTACACTCACCTAAATAATTCTGAATGTCGAACTGAACAACTCCTTGTTAGTCTTCCTTGTAAAGGAGGTGAAATATATACAGAGACAATTTCCATTCCTCCAGAGACCATCAGAGGAAAAGCTCTTCACCTGTTGACCTATGGCACAATGGAAAACCTGTCAGAAGTCAAGTGTATTGCCTCATCCTGACAGAAAGTACACACACGCACACAGAGAACTTAGTTGAAATGTTTTTGTGTCAAGGAGTTATTCTTAAAATAATCAGTTTTTTTCTCACACTTTTGGCAGCTTTTCTTCTGTTGCTCTAAATCATCATAGGCACTGCCTCAACTATTCTTCTTATACATAGGCCTGTTTTTTCCCCCTCAGCTGTCAAGTTCTTATTTCATCTTACAGACAATAAGTTCACATTTTGTCTATGCTTGAAAAGCCAGACTGCCTGAAAACATGAGCAATTTCTTGAAGTGAGGCTGATCTACTTGTGTCACAGCTGCCATGTTTGAACTCCACAGCTCAGCTTGAGGCAAGCCTTGGAACCTTCTATGCACCGACGAGGCCTCTCTCTCAGACAACAGTGTTGGAATACAGGGACCAGATCAGCCGATATGCAAGAAGATTTTTCCACCATCTGCTCAGGTGACTGACAGCTTTGACTTTGATTAACTTTAAATTAGTTACATATATCAATAGCTTTACACTTTTAATGTATTTAACATGTTTTCCTGAAGGACCACCATGGTAAAAATAAGCTTTCGTTGTCATTTTTCTTTGTTAGGCATTCCCTCTTTCGAATACATGTATATAAGGTACTGTTCTTACTTCTTCTGTCATCAGCTCCTCTTTAAACTCTGTCTCCGTTTCAGTTTTAGAGGAAAGTGACTAGTTCCATGAGTTTGCTTTTTGTTTGGACTAAAAATCAGAACTGCTAGGGGACTGATGAGACAGGAATCTCTGCTTAATTGAATGGTACAAATGCAAATTAGTAATCTGTGTCCCTGTGGGATTTTTAACCAGATCAATTAACATTGCTTTTATTTTATTTTTCTCCTTTGCCTATTTAGATATTTGCTTTATAATTATTTTGCTGTTTACCTAAGAAAGCAAGCAACAAAAGCAAATATATCTAAAATAGATAGAAATGTTTCTCAAATGTCGTTGTTCAATTTATGAAATGTATAATTTTCACTTATAATTTTGAAAGGCATATAGAACTGAATATATTTACCACCTTTCATATCTTGGTTTTCCTTCTTGTACGTAACTCCAAGCAGCATAAATATACCTTCAGAATCTATGGATTTGTAAAATCATAATAATGCAAAACAACCTAACAAAGATAGAAAGTTAGTGGTTCAGACTAAAATACAAACTCTGACTTTCTCTGCTTATATGAAATTTACTGAATTTTGCCGGGGGGGGCAGGAAAATTCAAAGGCTTCACTCAGATAGAGAATATCTTCTTCCATTATTCACCAGTTTGTCATCTTTTATCTTTCTAAAATTTAGGATAGTTATGTTCTCTCAGTATTGGAGAACAGGGCCACCTTTAGCTTTCAGAGAAAGGAGTAGAAATAAAGCAAATCACACACATACGGAACAGGAAGTTCTGAAAGTGAGGTTGGAAATGCTTTGGTCACTAACAAGAGATAGTTCCATTCCTTCTTACACAACAGCCCATGACCTTTTTCAGTTCCTTAGCTGAGAACTCATTGGGCACTACTTTGGATAAGGTGTGAGGAATAGCTTGGTAACTATCCCATGCTCTGACCAAGATCTCCCCAAATTGAAACCATTATAAAGACAGCCTCTTCTTCAGTTAGCCTTCCTGATGCATTAGGTAACCCATCTGATAAACTTTTTTTCACACTGAACACACGGCAGCTGTAAGCACCCCATGAAAAATACAGCTGTGTGAAAGTTGTCCTAAATATTAATGTCTTTTCCAGGTATTTTTACAACCCACATAATAATAATTCAGGTTCTTAAATTATGCCCTCAAACCTTAAAGTTAATTGAGTTGTCTCAGGTGTTGGAAAACACAGAAAATTACTTTTGGGGGAAAAGATTTTAACCACAGTTCTCTGAAAACTCTCAACAAGTATCCTCTGCTGAATATATTTCAGGTTAAAGTTTGCCTTGTAAAGCTGATCAAAAGGTATTCATGTTAATGCTTGTGAATGTGAATTTCAGTTTCTGTGATCCACATGGCACATGAAAAGATTGCCTCAGCTATAGTTATTCACCTGCTTTACAAAAGAATGGACTGTTGTCACATAAGTAGTTTTTAATTTTCCAGTTTAAAAAGGTTAAATGTTTTACCCAGTAAAATGTTAGATCATCTTTCACTCTGTAACACAGCTAATTATTTTTTTTTTCAAAACTTAAAACTTCCACTGCAAGTTTTAATTTCACTCATGTGCTTTGATTTAAGTCTCTTGTGCAGATCACAATGTAAGCAAAAGTGGACGAACTATCAGGAAAAGAAAAACAAACAAAATTATTTAATTCCCTATTTAAAATTCTGAGAAGCAATACTAGTAGAAATGTTTGCGTTTGTGAAAGAAAAGCAGCTGTGTTGAATAGCATTCTTAGCTAAAGAGTTACAGTTGCAAATTTCACCTGTAGCTGTTTTCCTAGCAGTTTATTACAGTTCAGCCTACTGGAAAACATACTACATTATGTGTTGGAGAGCCTAGGTTTTGTCTACAGCATGTTCAAGTAAGACTGCAAAGCTGCTGTTGTGGGTTTTGGGGGCTCTTTGGCCATGTTCTGAAGGTTGTTCTTCCTCACGTTTCGCCAGTCTCTGGCGAAGGAACATTAGGAAGAACAACCTTCAGAACATGGCCAAAGAGCCCGAAAAACCCACAACAGCCATTAGATCCTGGCCGTGAAAGCCTTTGCGAAGACTGCAAAGCCTTCTGTTTGAGTACCCAAAGACCGACTGTCAATCACTGTAGACATTACTGAGTCATACAGTCTGACTTGATATCTTCATATATTAATACGAAGAGTAAAACATATATACAAACACTATCTGGTTGGTCCCCTTGACTTTCAGAGTTATTTGTAGGTTACTCATCAGCTGTGCCATATAATGCTAGAAATGTGAAAGCTGAATGGTGTTCATTTTTATTGCTGAGAGACAATCAGTTTGCACATGCTCAAACACATTGACCAAAATCCTGTTGTTTTAGTATATTAAATTGCCCTCTGAACTGAATTAATTAAAACTACAGAGGAGGTGACTCACCCTTTCCTCACTGATACAGTGGGCCTACTCTAGTGTGCCTTACTACATTAAGCAACAGGATTTTAGCCATAGTCTGTAAAAATTAATTTTTCCAAACTCCGGACTTTGGAACCCGAAGCAATTAACACTGTCCCAAGGGTAAGCTGAAGCCACAACCCAATATAAATAACTCCTAATGTCTTCTACCAAATATTTTCATCTCCTGCATTTTAAAAAACTGCTGAGATATCACATCTTCACTGTGGGGATTTAAAGTAGAAGCCACAATTCATCCTGAACTACGCTATACTGCTGTTTTTTGGTGTGCAGACATGCTGATATGTTTGCTCAATAAAATGTGGCTTTCAAGACATACTGTTAAGTTTACATGATCACCAGAGTGAGAGGGCTAAAACCGAAACAGAAGAAAAGCTGAAGAGAATTAATGTAATAAAAGCTGGGATTTAACAGGCAGGGTTGAGCAAAATAAGTGTGAAACAACAGGTGTCATCAGCTCTTATCAGCATTTTTAATTAACATCTGTTTTCAGCCCAGAGTACTTTGGAAGAGTATGCTGGAGTGTGTCTGTATTTAAAGATAAAGGTAGGCTGTTGAGGAGTTGCTAAACAGTAAGAGAGATTGGGGAAACCAGGAGGTAGGACGAATTGTATACAGCAAGGATGTTTGTAGCCTTTATAAATCTGAAGGGAAACAATGTTAGCAATGTCCCTATATAAGATATTGCTATGGCAACAAAACATTTTCTCTTAAAGAAAAAAGGGGTATGATAAGGAGCATGGAAAATTCAAAGGGAGAAAGATTCTAATAATATTGTGTGGGATACATGTGAAAATAGCTACAGTGTTACTGTTGGACTAATACAATTAATATTATTATGCTGTGTACCTATTCAGTCTCTTTGAGAGCCTCAGAACTTTGGAGAAATTAAAAGAACAAGGTTGCATGAACTCCCTGTGAAAAGGAAACACACACTCATCCTTTCCAATGACATAAAAGTAAACGGAAGCTCTTTGGTTATATGTGAGTTACAGCTAAAGCGCATTAAACTGAAAGTTGCTTTAAAATGGTTCTCTGTGGTAAATACTGTATGTCTGCATAGTAATCTACTCATGTATGACAACCTGTCATGTTGACAGATAATTTCCCCCTAGTACACCACTTATTGTGTGGGTGCACAGTATGCTACATTTTTAAAAGAAAAGGCATGTTCCCATGTAGAAAGCTCCCATATCCACATGGCAAGCCACTCTTGCATCATTACGCAACGACTTCTGCCAAAAGAACTAAGTAGCCATTTTGTGTTCCCTGATCTGATCAAGCCAAAGAAACGGCATTTGGGTATCATAATAAGTAGTCTCTGTAGATCTAGAAAAACCAGTTTTACTGCGTAATAGGACTATAACCAGGAGAAGGGGGCTCTACAGAAGCCTTCCTATGCACAAAGCTCTTGCAGGTTCATACCATTTTTTTAATTAAAGGAAAAAGCTTCTACCTCTAGCCATTTTAGCTGTGGATGGGTTAGAGCAAGCAGGGAGATAGGCAGTTTATTAATTCTCCCATTTATTAATTCTCCCATTTATAAAAAGTAAACTCACCCCTATGTCCCATTTTCTGGCCAAAGACCATGGAGGGCCTGGGGGATAATTAGCAAACCTTTCAATATTTGCTGCTTCTCTTTTATTGAAATAAATTACTGACTTAAACACATTACAGTATTTTTTTTTTTTAAAAAGAGCTTCACATTAAGTTGTTAATACACTGCATTATACACAAAGATTTCCCCATCTCCTCATGCCTCCTATGGCACAATCCAGCCAGTGAATTAGACAGCTGCAAGTCGCACATGGTCTGGGTCCACGTACTCTGCATGAGCAGAGCAGAACCCGGCGACTTAAGCATGAATGTCAAAGTTGTCAGTACACAAGATGGGATGAATTAGATACTGAGAGTACAATTCTATATCCAATTAGCTGGATAAAGTCCGTGAGATACCACAGGATTCCACCACACATACTTAAACCAGACTGTTTTATTTAAGGCAAAAAGAATAAGCAGCTTATAAATATCTGAAGCTAGTTAAAACTGGAGTGCACACCTTTTCCCGTCAGCTGAGAACACTCCTATGTTGAATACAGAAGTTGCACACCAAAGCAATATGGAACATATTGAAACCCACAAAATGAGTTGAATTAATAATAATAACGGAACTACAGAAGGACCCTGTAGATCGCCAAGTCCAACCCCAAATAAAGGAGCTACAGTGGAGAATTGAACTCCCAACCTCTAGCTCTGCAGTCAGATATCCAAACCATTGAGCTATCCAGCAGTTCTTCTCTAGATTCTCTCAACAGAATTCTAGTTATTGACTAGTCTATAAAATACATCTACTTAGAGATTATTTTTGTTGTCATACAGAGAGGCATAATATAAATAATTACAAAATACTGACTTTTGAAAATGGAGCTCTGTCCCTATACATAATATAGATGCTGTTAACTCTCCCTTCTAAAATGCTATCCTTTTTTAAAAAGTATTTTTTTAAAAAAATATTATTGGAAGCAATCTTTTATGTGGAGATGGTACTGCATTATAGTATATTAGTTTTTACAAATTGAAACTATTCTCACTTTTCATTATCTTTTGCATTTTTAAAAACAGTTTTTAAAATATTACACTGTACAGATAAAGAAGCTTTGTTTCTCTTTTGTAAAATCACACTTGTTATTTCTTTAACAAAAAATGCTATTAGGAGAATTTGTGAGGAAATGATTTCCTATGAATAATTAATAATAGGTCTTGGGAAATGGGCAAGATGCCTAGAAAATGAATGAAAAAAGTAAATTATTAAATTGAAATATTAAATGAAATAACTGAATTAAAAATGCTTATACAAGCTCTGAAATGTTTGGTAGCTGTAGTTGATTTAACCTTTTTTTTTATCATCCGTTCATATGCTTAAATACAATTGCTTGATGTTAAATAAATGCTCCAACGATATTCCAAATACTTACAAAATTTGCATATGCATTTCAGAATTTGAACAAATTAAAACTTCATTTCATTTGGATTTGATTACATGCAAATTGTTTCCAATATTCATTACCCCTATTGTCTTCCTTTGGAACAATTTTAAATTCTTATTTGCATATCGCACATCATCCTTCACTGGACTTCATGATGAAGTTCTGAGACTTCTTCATTTGTAAGGAGAGGTTTATAAATTAGAATTGTGGCACAGCCCTCCTGCTACAGATGATTTTCTAACATTGTGTATTCTTATTGAAGATGTGGGGAAGGGAATTGTACCAGCACTCGTTTTATCAGCTCAGCACCAGGAATATACTTACATGGTCAATGAGCATGTCTAAGACAGCATGTTGGTTGTAGCTAGTGACTAAAGTTATTTTTCAGAATCACTACAATTTCCCTCCATCGGGTAAATAGAACTAAGCAAATGCAATTTTGTGCACAGTCTCTGAACTATTAATTGTTTTATTTTTACATTTAGATTTGATATGTGTGATCTTGTGGTTTTCTTTGGGTTTCTTTGTTTTGTTTTCATTTGTTTTGTTTTGTGTATGATATAGTTCCTAAAGGCAAAAGGTGTCTGGTAAAACATTGTGGCTGGGTCAAAATGGATCATGGGTTCCTCAACCATCCGTCTCTCCCCCCCCCCCAAAGCTATCTTGGTTTCTGAAGAACACTTCTCACTGGAAATGGGGGGGCAGTTCTGTGGTTTTAAACAGGTAATAGTTATGGAGCATAACCAAACTAAGAATTTAGACTGAAGGAAAACATAAACATGTTCAGGCATTACTAGGGATGCACACAGCAAAATGTTTGTTTCTGTTGTGTGTTGTGCCTTCTGTGTGTTAAACAGAAAAGGGACCAGCTTGTTCCATTTTGTTATTTTCCATTCATTTTTTCCTCACACTAGTTGTCCAAAAAGCCCTGAAGACCCCTCAGAAACTACTCTAAAACAAGTAGGGGCAAGGCAGACAACAGCTTATCTACTCCAAAAGCAGACAACAGTACAACAAACAATTGCTACCAGTCCCCTCCAATATACGCCTTTAAGATAATAAATAAGTAAATGAATCCAATACAAATAACAAAGGAAGTGGAAAATCAGTACCAGGAGTTTGAAGATGGGAGGCAGAGGGAATGGATAGGCTTGCCTGTCCAGATTAAGAGTCATTTGGTAACCAGAGCAAACAAGGCAAATTGGGGTGGGGTGACACTGAAAGAAATATTGCATAGTTCCTACCTGCCATCTGATACAAAGCACAGCTTAAAAATTCCCACCCTGTTATTTCAAGAAACCTCATTCCCTTGGTGCCCCTGAGCAGTGTCAGAGTAGTGCACAAACAAGAGCAACGTAATACAGACTGTGGCAGCCTGTAGACAAGAGTTTCTCAACAGCAAGAAAGCCAACAAAACGTTTGCCCAAACCTTTGCAATTCCCCTCATGGTTTTGTTACCTGCATAATTCTTTTCCTTGCAAAACCTCTCAGGGCTGCAACCAACTGCTGCCTATTCTTCCTCTCCTCCCACCCCCACTATCCCACAGGAAGACAGTGTAGCAGGCAAGAAAGGCAGAGATGCACGGAGGCCCAGCAGATAGAAAGGCAGCATAAGATGGAGGGTGCCACGGCTGGCGCTTGCACGCTCACAAAGAACAAGTGGAGTCAGTGAATGAAACAAGGGAAAAAATCACTCCCACTGGGTTCCAACCAATCTAGGCCCTTAGATAGCTTTCAAATGCCTACACACCCCCTCGAATGTTCTGATTGGTTGCTGACAGGAGCCCTTATAACAGTGTTGTTGTTGTTATGTGCTGTCAAGTTGCCTCTGACTCCAAAATGTCCTTGTCCTCAACTCTAGGCTGTGGCTGCCTTTAGAAAGTCAATCCATCTTGTATTTGCTTTTCCTCTTTTCTTGCTGCCTTTAACTTTTCCCAGCATTATTGTCTTTTCTAGAGAATCTTGCCTTCTCATGTGCCCAAAATATGCCCAAAATATCATCATCTTTGCCTCCAGGTATAGTATTTCAGAGGTGCTCTTTCAGAACCCAGTGAAACAACCAGAAAACAAAAGCAAGAACCTCTTTTGTGTTTTTCCCCATTTATGTTAAAAGCCACCCCAGGCATTACTAAAGCCAGCATTCTGAACATATTTAGACGGGAATCCCTAGCTCCATTTGTTGCAGTTTTGAATTTTTAGTTACATTCTTCTAGCTGTGCAGCATAAGTACAGGGATTCACAAAGCAGAATAGCTTCAAGTCCCTCATAATAGGCCACTCCCTTTCTCTTTAAATGGCACTTACAGTCTCAGTAACTCACTCTGAGACAATAGGAGCAGGAAGAATTCTTTAAAAGTTTAATTTAAATATAGATAAACAACAAATCGAGAAATGTGACTGCTTTCAGCAACAGACTTCAACAGACTTAGGAGAGGGAAAAAGAAACAGAGCAAAGAGGCTGGTCTCTCTTTGAATTCAGAGGCAGGAGGGAATGATTGGTTAGTGCTGGCTAGATTGACAGTCACCCCAGCCCAGAAAGGTCTCTCCAAACAGCGTGCAGGGTTGTAAAAACTCCCTAACACCGCTCCCCTTAGATGTTGTGTCTTTTGTGGTTTTAGCATAGTTTCTGAAAAGGAAAGGTTCTTGCTCATGTGTAGGCTCTACACACAAAGAAAAATCCAGATTTTCCAAGGCTCTTTGTAGAGCTTATGACTGTGATTTTTAACTTTTATACCTCACATTTCTACAGCTGAATAGTACTCAAGATCATAAAATTCTATAAAAACAACAGTAGAAATAGGTGTCAAATAAAAGCAAAACTTTATACACAGATTGAGAGCAAGAGATCTTGATATCCTGCACTGGTAGAAACCTAGCTGCTGCATATTGTGGGGTTAAGCTGAACATCCTCGACCCTCTTCAAGGATACTCATATATAAAGCATACTGGAGTAGTTAAGATGTGTTGTGAAGAGCCTCATGGTGCAGTGGTTAAACTGCAATACTGCAGCCAACACTCTGCTCATGACCTGGGATTCAATCCCAGGTAGAAGGCTCGAGGTTGATTCATCCTTCCATCCTTCCAAGGACAGTAACAGCAGTACCCAGCTTGCTGGGGGTGAGGGCAATGGGTAGCCTGCAAAATTAAATTGTAAACTACCCAGAGAGTGTGTTAAGCATTATGGGGCAACACACTTTGCTTTGCAACTAAAGCATGAATGACTGCTGTTGCATCAAGTCAGCCCAGGAAAGGATGTATTTTGTCATAAGCAGAACTGTGTAAAGGCACTCCTTGTTGCTGCTGCCACAACAATCCTGGACTCTAGGAACAGCACAGAATCATTTCAGAATATGAACCTAAAATGTTGGGGGAGCCAACCCCTTTCAAAAGAAGATGAATTTCAATCCCTGACTTCATCTTCTCAGGATTTAATTTCAGTTTCTCCCCCAAGTTCAAGCTGTGTTCAGTATTCCTGACTGTTCCCTTGGAGTTAGCTGAGCAATAGAGTGTGATAAGCATCATGGTGGCACCTCACTCTAAACCTTCCACTGACCTCTCAAAATGGATCATACCAATGTTAAGTAGTACCAAGGCTAGGGTAGAGCCATGCGGAACATCATATCTCACAGGCTGTGGTATCAAATAGTGCTTCCCCATCCGGGCAGTCCAATAGCATGCAATAGGAGATAATACTGCAAGCTGCGATGACATCCAGGGGAACTAGTAAGGTCACACTCCATGGTTCAAGTGCCATCCACAAGTGTGTGGAGTCACAAGGTTACTGTCTTCACAACTACCATGTATACATACCAAAGTTCATGTATTTGAGATTAACCTGTAATTAGGACTTCTGTGGGTTTCTTTACCAGGGGCTTTATAATGGTCTCCTTTAGTCTAGCTAAACCATGGTTTAGGGCCTCGATACTTGGCGGAACGCTTACTCCCACCCAGTTCTACCCGTGTCACCCGGGTGAGTCAGGAGGTGAGGCTGAGGAGCCTGACGCCGAGGGAGGCCCGGAAGGAAAAAACAAGAAACCGGGCCTTCTCGGCGGTGGCTTCTCGCCTCTGGAACAACTTACCTCCTGACATTCGCGCAGCTCCCTCGCTGGGTATTTTTAAGAAACAACTGAAAACATGGATGTTCAGGCAGGCCTTCCCCCTTTCCACCTAATACCTAATTATTCTTTTTCTTTCTGTTATAATATACCCTGTTTCTCGCCATCTTTGGGAAAAATTTTATTCTATCTTTTAATTATGCACATTATGTTATGTTATGTGATATGTTATATGTTTAAGTTTTTAGTGTGTGTTGTAAGCCACCTAGAGTGGTCACAACTGACTAGATAGGCGGGGTATAAATTAAATAAATAAATAAATAGATAGATAGATAGATAGATAGATAGATAGATAGATAGATAGATAGATAGATAGATAGATAGATAGATAGATAGATAGATAGATAGATAGATAGTCAGGAAGGGGCAGTCCTTTCTAGAAGGAAGGACAAGTTGCTTACCTGTAACTATAGTTCTTGAAGTTGTCATTTGCGAATTCACACACATGGGTTTTGGTGCTTGGATAAGTTGCTTTCAGAATTATATCATCTTGACCTGCTTCAGTGCTTGAGTCCACATTACAGTGAACTCAATATACTTTGTCTGCAAAAAAAAAAAAAAAACCCCAAAAAAACCTCACCAGTAGACTGCTCACAGCAAGCAAATAAATGTTTTGGCAGTCCCTCTTCAGTAAAGAATGTTTTGCACAGTTCATTTCAATGCTAATGTTGCTCAACAAGACAGTATGTTTGTTCTGACTTTTTTATGACTTTTCAGTTCAAGCAAAATATATCAAACTAAATTTGAGATATTTCGTTGGCCTATTGTCTCACACTATGCTTTTGAAATCTTTTTTATAAAACAAGATAAAATGTTCTTTAAAATATGCTACGTATAAAAAACTGTTCCCCTTGTCTTTTACCAATACAGTGGTGCCTTGCTTAATGATTTTAATTGGTTCCAAAAAATTCATCGCTATGGGAAAACATCGCTAAGTGAAACACGTTTTCCCATAGAGATGCATTGAAAACCAGATAATCCGTTCCAATGGGAACGGATTACCGTCCTTAAGCGAAAATCGCCATAGGAAACATCGCTAAGCGAAACGTGGTCCCCCCATTGGAATGCATTGAAACCTTTTCAATGCATTTCAATGAGGGAGAAAAAAATCAGCAAAAATTCAAAGAGTCAGAACGAAGCCAAATTTGGTTAACAAAGGGTTTATTAAGTGCACTAACGATTTCAAACACTCTAAACCCTTTTTAAATAATTTAACACCTTTTAAAAATAGTGAAAACATAGCTGTCAAAAACATTGCTAAGTGAAACAGGGGGACCTAAACTGTCATCTCTAAGCGAAGCAAGGTCCCGAACATCGCTATGCGAAATTTCCCCATTGGAAACATCACTAAATGGAGCGCAAGATCGCTCCAAAAACCTCATCGCTAAGCGAATACATCGTTAAACGAGGCAATCGCTAAGCGAGGCACCACTGTAAACTGTTTTGCTTGGTTATCATACACATCCCAAAATCTGCTGCAGACAGTTTTTGCTTAGAAATGTGCCTGGCCCATCCGATGAAGAAAAGTTATTTTGAGAGTATACATGTTGGAGATGATTAGAAACAAAGGTAGAGAGGGACGTTGTCTTGGCACTTTCCTATGCCAGATACCTCTTTGATGTATTCAATGCAAGGAGAACTTTGCCTCAATCTGAGGCTTGGTCCACTTACATTGAAAGGTTGTGAAGAGAAAATCAAGCAGTTTACATGCATAACAATTATTTAGCTTTATTATTTTAGCCTTAGTGAATGCAGAGCTAGAGATAAATTACAGGAAAGAAATGCTCATGATATTCCTATGTCATAGGGGCTTCAGAAAGCTAGTCTCACAGGCCAAAAAGTTCTCCTGCACTTAACATGCATTCTCAGACGTGAGGCAAAAATCAAAAGTGGGGTTAAGGTTCTCTCTACAAGCTGCCAAAATGGATAACCAAAGCAAGCAGAAGGCTTTTCATCAGAAGGAAAAAGTCAAATTAGTGATCCTGCTAATGTATGCATGTGCCTTTTCTTTCTGCAATGTAACCAGTTGGTAGGGCAGAAAGTTCACCACTGGCTTAATGTTCAAACTGTGGCTTACTAACTACTTATGTTAACAACAAATGTATTACTTTTCCATGTCCATTACAATATGTGACATTTGTTCTTGCATTATGTCTCTCAATTGCATATACGACACATAAACATTTAAAGTCTAACAGGGAGAAATACTCTTGGTGGGCAATAAATCTGGTGTGAGACAACTGTAGGCAAGGAACATGTTAAGCTCCCTTCTACAAGTTTTCTTCAGCTAACTGCCCCTGCCAGAAACCAGTTTTTCACATCAAAACTGACTATCAAATTTGATGTGTATAAATTTCACATCAAAATTTATGCACATTTATTTGTCAAATCTCATATAGTCCATACACAACAGCTGATCACGCTTGTTTCTCCTCCTTTTGTAGACATCAACGGTTTGAGAAAGCCTTTCTGCTTGCTATTGATATAGGCGCTTGTGATTTATTTATGGTGAGTTACTTCTGAAAGATTTTCTGTATTATTATTTCACTGCCATAGGATTGTTTGTATCAGTTTTGGTGTATATTAAAACATATATAAATGTGTTCGTAATCCTAACAAATTTTATTACTTGCCTCAGATTTGATATGATATGTGGTACACACTGATAGATACTATGTCCAAGCAGTAGTGGGGAAAAAACTGTAGTGTCTTTTTCAACATCACATGAGGCAAATGTTCTCTAGTTATACCCCTGTTAGATTGTTATAGAAATTTCCGGTTACACAATGCATGGCCATTATCAAATCATTTACCTGACCAGCAATGTAACTGCAGTTTATTTCCCACTAGATTTTTGTTATTTTGTTCTGAAGGCATATTGCTATATTCCTTAGCAGACTGACATGTGTGCAGTAATGGTGCCCACCTTCCCCAGTCACTTGGTTTCGGAAAAGCCAGTATGCTTGATACGTAGGTAAACATATGTCAGTAGCCAGGTATGCCAAGGCATTGGTAGGTGTTGCTGCTTTCTAGCAAGCAACACAGCTCTGGATGGGGGTGCTGGGTCCATTGAGTGCAGTGCACATCTTCCTGAGACATTGGCACAACAGAGGAACAGGGACCCCTTCCCAACATATCGACATATCTGTAAAAAAAATTAAGCAAGGAGGTGCAATGCCCCAGAAAAAGAGAGATAAAATTAATCGGTACCATGGTGTAGCTGGCCATAATGATTCCAACAGGAGAAAATTAATTGGTAACATTGAAACACATTGGGACGTTCGCCCCATATATATACCACATGACTGCAATTTAGTACAACAAAGGTATGAAATGTATTGTTAGAACAGGGGAACATTTGCCTGGTATTGGTGGTAGTTGTCATTCAATAGACCTTATGCTGTGAATGAGCTCAAACAATCTAATGCTACAGTTCCACTATAGTTGTAGCAGGAAAAAAATTGTTTAGCTAACGTGATCTGTATCTGTTAAATGATGGAGATTTTCTGTCTTAATCAGTGGGCAACCTAAAACCTTTACCTGTGGATGGTTCAATTTTGCAACAGCTTCGGTTGTTGCTATGTGCCAATAAACTTGGAGACTGCTCAAAAGAGCAGTAAAAACGCTCTGCAGTGCAATCCATACAGCTGTGTTCTGACAAATAGGTTCTCGTATGCCCTTCTACTACAGCTATTCTGAATTTCTTCTAGTGGCTAGAAGATAGTCCCACCTATCAACTGAAGTAGATTTCAGTAGAAGTAGACATATATCTATATGACTAACATACTGTAATTATTAGTTTGACCCTAGATTACTTTTCATGGCTTCCTCTCAAAGAGTCCTGCAGGTAGGTCTTTGATGATGGTGGTCTTGGGAAACATCTAGCCTCCCTTACAGAACTACAGTTTCCAATGTTCCATGGAAAGTGGGAGTCTCTGATAAGCATGTAAAGCAGATAAGATCCATGAGTAGCATTGTTCAGGATGAACGTACTCTATTTCTTGTGCCCTGCCAGTTCAAATTTGGTGAGCAAATATCTCCTAGGATCCTTTTCAGTCTTGATTCTGGTTTGGTTTCAGGACTAAGAATGTCCCAATTTTTCATGCAGATAACTTGGAGTAGGTGTTGGACTGAGATACTGATATCAAATTGATTCTTCTGGAGCTCTCAGTAGCTTTGATATAATCAACCAACATAGTCTTCTGGAAAGCCTTGTTAGGGTAGGCCTAGGGGGGGCATAGTTTTGTGGTGGATCCAGCCCTTCTGTGACAGAAGGTAGAAACTGCTATTGGAAAACTGTTGCTCCACCTCTGACTTTGGCCTTCCTTCCATCTTGAAGTAAGACTGCAGTGATAGTGCTCTGTGGTAGGCAGCATTTGAAGGATATTTATGATTCTTAAGGACATGGACTGTTGTTGCCATGGTTATTGACGGAAGTATGCTATTTGAAGCTGTACCTCAGAGTTTTGCAACTTCATTCATTAGAAGTTAGTTTTTGGGGCCAGTTCAAAGCTTTTGGTATGAGCTCTAAAGTCGAAATGAAAAATAGTCTCCAGTTTTTAAGAGGTTTTACATGCCAGCTCAGTGGGATAAGGAAGCTCTTTTCTTGTTTTCTTATAAGACCATGCAATGCAATATGGCACTGAAGTCCAATGGACAAAGGCAATATGACTTTCCCAGTCACTCAGCCTGTTGCTGCAGATCTGCAGGAGATTTTGTTGTTTTTTTAAAGAAAAACAATAGGAAAACGAGTCACATTTGCTGAACTCTTCTACATAATAAAGACATTCGGTATGAATTAAGTGTTGACACTAGTGGTTAATATCATTTATCCTATTAAGCTACTTGCCCTGCTTGTTTGATCTTCATATTCAAATGCTATGTTAAATTGTACAATTACATTTTTCTTTTTTGAGTTATAAAAATTCCTTTCTAATTATACAAATAGAAATTCCATGAACCTTTTAATGCTTTCTAATGTACAGCTCTAATCATCTAGCTTATTCCATCTAATTAGAAAGATGTGTGTGCTATGATAAACTTTCTTAACTAAGCAGGCTTCAAAAGAATATATTGAAAATATTGTACTTCTGAGAAAGTAATTATATATGTTGTATTTATTTATATGTAAATCCCTTGCCCTCTTGTTCATCCTTCTTTAAAATTCAGCTTTCCCCTTCCTAGTTGCCATGCAAGTCCTTCGTTGTACAGTACTCTTTTCAAATAAGGAAGTCTCACTGAGTTCTGTGGGGCTTGCTCTCAGTAAAGCGGCCACAGAATTGCAGTCTTATAAATGGGGGGGGGGGGAGAGATTAAAGTGCATATGATGTAAATGTTGAAGTGTTCAGCAGAATTCCCAGACTGTCAAGTTGCTATTTAATAGTTGTTGACAGGAATTATATTACACACGCAACTATTTAACATACTTATGAAAGCTGGACTTTTCCTTTATACTACTAAGCTCTTTGGGCCATGATCTTGTCACCTGTTTCATATATTTGATTGACTAGAATCCAGTTGATTATTTATAAATACACAGCTGAAAAAAATTAAACTGTGGTGGCAAATTTCTGCTAAATAACAAGGTTATGGTAGTATTCCTGGGCATGTGCCCAATTGCATCAGTATTTTCCTCTTTTCATTCCTCTTTTTGAAGCACCTGTGCAACTTTATTCATTTTGTTCTTGTTGCTGGCTCCATGATACCCAACTTCACTTTCCTGCTTCTGACTTTCCAAATGCTATACATTTTACTGTTGGTTTTCCTTTGCAGGCTCTTTTGCTGCTTAACATTCTTTCATTGATCTCATCTAGGCCTCTGATCTCTGCATCTCTTGCCATGTTGTACTCTGTACCTGAAACCTTTTTCTCTTTATTTATCAAACAAGCTAGGTCCTGCTTCAGGTTCTTCTTAATACTTTTGGGTATGAAGTAGCAGATCCACTGAGCTTACATAGACACCAACCTCCTATGATGGCTAAAATCAAGGAAAGGTTTTCTGCACACATTTGAGGTTCTAGGTATTAAACCAGAAGAGGCTAGGCTAAACCTTTGGGGAACAAAAACAGCATACCTTGCCAAATGGATGAATGCTAGAGATTGTCTCCGATCAGGACAAGACTCTTAACTGGACCTTCTTGAAGTCACTTAATAGACTTTGAAACAAAGTAGCCAGATCAAAGAATGATCAAATAAAAATGGGGCTACCTGAATACAGGACAAATGTTCTGTGACTGAATAAATTCAGTCAGTGCAGCAGTTATGTGCATGCAATTTATGCCTCACCATGTGTACAAAAGAAGATCTAGCAAATGGCCGAGATAACCCTGTTGTAGCAGTCCATTTCTGGTCAAAAATAGTCTAATTATCTTAACCTTTTAATTTGTTTTTAATTTTTCCTATATTTCATATAGTTATACACAATTTTAAATCATTCAATGCTCCGATATGAATAAAGAAAAAGTCATTAACTATGCTGCCTGCAGCTTCTGGGAGTTGAAGTCCAAAATCTCTGTGAGACCAAAAGGCTGAGAACCATTGCTTTGATGTACGTCACAGTGTTTATTTGCTGAATCCTGTTGCTTTCTTACACAAAACGTGTAACATTCAATCTTTTCTAGTCAGCAGTTAACAAGCCCCCCCTTGAGTGCACCCCAAGCTATCAGTTGCATAAGTCCCTGAGAATACCAGCGATGACTTGGTAAATTGACATTTGAATATTACTACTGGATGTTATGCCGTTTGCCTTCTGTGTGTAACAGATCAACAGGATTTCAGCCAAAGTGTGCTCCCTGGTTCTCTCGTACTCTTATTTGTGCTGGTTAATACAGCTTTTATGGCTGAGTTTGTTAAAGCTCAGAGTGCTGTTGATGCTAAGTGAAAGTAACAATAATAGACACAAAGTGCACAGTGTGCAATCTTAATTCCATGAGCTGATGTGTTAGCACAGTGATTCCCAGACTTTTTGGCATCATCCAACTTTTTTTTTATTTTGAGAAATGTTCACACTTCTCTCTTCTTCTTCTTTATCTTCAGCCCTTCCTGCTTTAACAAGAAATCAATTTGTAATCTAAGTTAAAAATAAAAATATCACATGAAAGAAAAAGAAGACATCAAGATTACCTCGGTCAGAGAGGGCCAAACAAACCACCAAACCACACTACCCTGCCTTTCCTCGTATGAGTAAAATCCAGGAGGGCCAAATGTACTGGGGAGTACCTTTCTCAGTAATCTCCCAACACTTTAGTCCACTTTGACCAAGCAGTGCTTCCAGGAAGTCACCAGAAATCCACAAGGTTAAACGCTTCGACTCTTATGCCCACCCTGCAATTGCAATATATATAGTATTACAGACTAAAATTGTATGGGGCAAGCCTTACTCCAGGTCCTTTCCCTGCTTCTACAGGTGTTGGATTAGTAAAAGTAAAAGTCAACCTGTATTAGTATGAGCAAGATAAACAAGAAAACTAAACTTGCTTAACACAATGTATTCGCGAAGGCTTTCATGGCCAGGATCTAATGGTTGCCATGGGTTTTTCGGGCTCTTTGGCCATGTTCTGAAGGTTGTTCTTCCTAACATTTTGCCAGTCTCTGTGGCCAGCATCTTCAGAGAACAGGTGATGATGGTGTTAGGTGTTAACAACTCCTAAACTTGTGTCTTGGATTGCAAACACTGCATTAGGTAAAAGTTTGAATTTAGCATGCTTTTGCACAATTAATGTGATTTTTGATGTTGTATGGATGCTAATAATTTGTCAATCCTTGGCTCATATGCCGTTAGTTTGAGAGCAACACATGCAGCACTCAGGTCATCTGTCAGTCTCTTTCTGGTATCAAATTTGATATAATTCAAAGCTGAAAACAGCTGCTCACCAGCATAAAATGACCCAAACAAAGTAAGAAGAACATTCCCAAGTGCTTTCATTGACTTAAAATTATTTGGCAGAGAATTCCACACTTTAAGGATTTCATTTTCAGAACTACCAACTGTGCTGTCCTTTGTCATCCCTTCGCACTCTATTTTCTCCAGTGTCGCACACAGGTCATAGAATTTATTTTTCCAGATATTTTCTTGAAATTCCAATAGCTCCATTTCCAGATTTCCAAAATTTAACCAGTGTAAGCAGGAAAGATCAAGTTCTTCAAATTTGGCTTTATCGGGAGAAGTAAGAAAACACAAGATTGTCTCCATCTTATGGAACTGTAAAAAATCTGTTCCTAAAATTCTCCTTTGCTGCTGCTACAATGCTAGAACATTCCTTGTAGATTTCCTAATGGCTTGTAGGATTGTCCATAAATGTTGTAGAACTTTCCAAATGCATTTTTAGATTTGGAAAATATTTCAGCTGCCCACTTTCAAGTTTTCTCTCAAATGTTCTGATGTCACAAAACATCCTTTCTGCTGTTTCCCTAATGTGGCTGAGAAGGCCAATTCGAGAGTGACAATCCCTTCCATACTGAGGACAAATACAATCTGCCCCTGTCCAGCTCCCTGATTTTGCTGGTTTCGGGACTGCCTCTTTGCCTTGGCCTGCTGGACAAGGGTCTCTTCAAATTGGGAGAGGCCGTGATGCACCGTATGCCTCCAGGCTGAACACTCAGATGCCAAGGTTTCCCATCTGTTGAGGTCCATTCCTAAGGCTTTCAGATCCCACTTGTAGATGTCCTTGTGTCACAGCTGTGGTCTCCCTCGGGGGCGCTTTCTTGGCACGAACTCTCCATATAGGAGATCTTTTGAAATCTGGCCATCAGCCATTCTCACGATATGCCCAAGCCAATGTAGACATCACTGTTTCAGTAATGTATACATGCTAAAAATTCCAGCTTGTTCCAGGATTACACTGTTTGGAACTTTGTCCTGCCAGGTGATACCAAAAATGTGTTGGAGACAATACATATGGAACGTGTTCAGCTTCCTCTCCTGCCATGCACAAAGGGTCCAGGACTCGCTGCAGTATAGGAGTGTGCTCAGGACACAGGCTATATAAACCTGGATCTTGGTATATGCCATCAGCTTCTTGTTACGCCATACTCTTTTTGTGAGTCTAGAGAACATGGTAGCTGATTTGCCAATGCGTTTATCCAGCCTGACATCTAATTAAATGCACCCTATTTATAAAGCTTATTAATTAGATTGAAATCCTGGACTTATTTTCTCCAAAGTAAGCCACCCTCAGAAAAGCAGCTATATATAGGAGTGCAAACTTTTAAAGCATTTACCTTCATTTTATATGGATCTATACATCCACTAGAAGCTAAAATAACCAAACAAAGGGTATTGTACTACAGTGGCATCATGAAGCTCACTGGAAAAGGCAGCAATGCAAGAAAAAGTGCAATGCAGTAGGAAAAGAGGAAGACTACATATGAGGTGGATTAACTCAATAAAGAAAGCCAGCCTTTTGTTTGTAAGACTGTTTGTTTGCTGTTGCAGTCAAAGCAAACTTTGGAAGGTTCCTTTTTTGTGGTTTTATGAAAGAGTCAGTCTATCACTTTTTCTCACACACACACATACTTTGGAAGGTTCCGTTTTTCATGGTTTTATGAAAGAGTCAGTCCATGTAACTAAAACAGCAGTGAAGATGCACTGGGCTAGATGTTGCTATATTTGCTAAAGCAAGGTGCATAATGTCTGAAAAGAGCTTTCACATTTATGTGGAACTGATGTGATTCAAGGATTTTATCAGAGCTCCAAGTAATTTTTAAAAAACCAAACACAGTTATATTTTATCACCACAGCAGAAATTGGTGGTGGTGATGGGGGGGAGGCTAAGATTTAGAATAAGAAGGTTTGCAAGCTCTCATTGGAACTGATAAAAGGTAGAGTAAAAATCCATAATAAATAATGGATTGCATAAGGCCACCTAGTATGTTTGTGGCTAATACTTAAACGGGGGCATCCCCAAATAATAAAATTCTTAAGTGCTACATTCTACGTTACTTCTGATAAGCAACTGAATGTACATATCTACTGTTGTTGTGATAATATATAACCATGGTAGTAAGTCCACAAGTTGGAAATGTAAGACTTAAAACATTCATTGGATGAAAGCTAATGTCACCCAACATAATATATTAAAAACCATGTATTTCTCAGAGGGGAAAACCCTTTTGATATGGACAAAACAATGACTTTCAATTCCTACAAAGTTCAAATGCCATAGAAAAGACATAACATGATGAATACCACCTACTTTTATTGGGTAGTGGCTAATCCTATGTACGACAGCAAGGATCAAGCAATATTAAAGTTGTTAGTTTTAAATCCTTTTGTAGTGTGTTCCAGCTTTCAGTTGCTGACAATTCAAAAGGGCATCCACTGCACTGTTACAGGGAGGACAGATCTACGGAACAGACACTTTAATAAAAGTGTCAACTCTTTAGTGATGCCTGATCAGTAAAGAACAAGAAAATTGTGAATAACACTTGGAACTTTGCCCAGAAACATTATATAAAAATATACGTAGATATTTTGAAAATAATGAGACTGACTATCTAAGCTACACAAAACATAATTCAAACAATTGAGAAACTAAATTACTAAGAAATTTCATTATTTTCCATGTAAGCAAGTACTCAGTATTTTGTTTTTCTGTATACAGATATTTTACAATGCAGTATGACTGCAAATATATAACATATATTCAATAATGTTCCATAAAACCTGTTTTTCTATTTAATAAACATAGGAGAAAACATATATGTTTTAGAGCCAGAAGACTCTAATTACATGTGAAAGGTTATGTTTATAGCAACACTGGCTACAAGATCTTCAGATATTCAAAAACTATGTCAGAAAAGATGAATGTTTTATAAGTGTAGTTGTACATGTAGTAGCCATGTTCGTCTGTCCAAGTATTATGGTTATTTGAAAAGAGTTTTGTTACTAAACTACAGTATACTATAAGAAAACTTAATATCATTTATTAATTTTATTTATATTCCAATTTTCGATAAAACCAATAAGTTGGTAATGAAAACACACAATCAGATATGTAAAAATTAATAAATAACCAGAAGAAGCATAAAGAGTGAGAAGAGAAGAGTAGGCTATTTTGGCTCAGAACTTCTTGCCAAGGTTGTTGCAACTGCTGGTATATGACTCAGCAATACATGCAAGTAATAATATCTACAGTAATTTCTTTACTTGCGGTACTTTGCTTCCAAAAATTACACTGTCTGCATAACTATGCAAGGGGATTTTGTCCACTGTATATAATATAATGTCTTCTAGAGAAAGCCAGTCTGGTGCAGTTGTGATTATGTTGACTGAGACTCAGAAGAGTCAAATCCCATCTATGCCATGGAAACTCACAGGGGATTGGACTGGTAAAAGTACTCTAAATAATTTCACATATCTTGAAAATGCAAGTAGGTCCTGTCCACGCTGTCATATAGATATACAGTGGTGCCCCACATAGCGATGATAATCCGTGCAGCAAAAATCGTCGCTATACGGATTTGTCGCTATGCGAAAATAAAAAGCCCATAGGAATGTATTAAACCCCGTTTAATGCGTTCCTATGGGCAAAAAACTCACCTTTATGCGAAAATCCTCCATACGGCGGCCATTTTCACCTCCCGGTAAGTGAGGAATCCAGGTGAAAACACAGCGGGCGGCCATTTTTTTACCCGGCAGCCATTTTGGAACCGCCGATCAGCTGTTGGGAAATCATCGTTATGCAAAAATAGGTAAGCGAAACAGCTTACCGATCGTCGCAAAGCGATTTTTTCTCATTAGAAACATTGCAATGCGATCGCAAAAATGATCGCAAAAAATTCGTCGCTATGTGGATTTGTCGTTAAACAGGGCACCCGTTAAGCGAGGCACCACTGTATATGGTATATGGATCACTGAGGGCACAGTTTGGATTATTAAAAAAAGACACTGTTTGCAAGGGTTTCTACTTAGATCAAGTCATCCTTCCCCATTAAGAACTGTTGAGAGTCTTTCTGGCTCAGTGGAGGGCATGCATTCTTTTTGGAACACTCATTATTTAGCCTGTTCAGCCAGGAGATAACAGCCATCGTGGAGAGAGAGCGAGGGAAGGGAAACAGGGAGAGGGAGAGGGAGAAAACAGAATTGCACTGACAGAGAGAGATAGAGAGATAAAAAATTTCACTTCCTCTGATGATCAAGGGAAGTGCTTAATTGACAGCTGGTCAGGCTCCAAGGGGTTGTTTGCCGTTTGGATAGGAGGAGCCCACCAAATCGCACATCACTTTCCCTGCCCTCAACTGACCCTTTGTAGCCCAATCCACACCACACCCAAAATGGCCAGTCTGGACAGGCTCTACGAGTCAGTATATCAGATATGACTTGATGGCATGTGATAACAGTGTTGTCTTTTAAATACATTGTGATTTGTCTTGGGTCTCTTTACAGGAAGAAAAGAAGGATATTAAATAAATGGCCAAGGCAGAGAAATCTCTGTTTTCAAATATTTTATTCTATAAAGCCAATTATATTAAAAAAATCTTTTATCTACTGATTTTATCAATTTAATCTGTAAATACTTAAAAACATTAAACTTAAAATGAAAAAGTTAAAAAATAGCTTACTAAAAACAAGCAAAACAAATTTATCTAGTCCCCCTTAAGCTTTTTGTAGTTTAAAATGAGCAAAGTCAAGCTGAATCCAAGTACAGTGGTGCCCCACTAGACGACGATAATCAATTCCAGCAAAATTGCTGTAGAACGAAATCGTCGTCAAGTGGGGGGGAAACCCCATCGAAACGCATTAAGAACCGGTTAATGCATTCCAATGGGTGAAATACCTCATCGTCCAGCGAACATCCTCCACAGGGTGGCCGTTTTCCAGTGCCTGTTAAGCAAAAAATCAGTCCCAAAAACAGCGGGGAGCCATTTTGAAACCCGATGATGAGCTGTTTTTAGATTGTCGTAAAGTGAAAAATCGGTTCCCGAAGCAGGGAACCGATAATCGTCAAGCAGTTTTTTCCTATTTAAACATCGTTTTGCAATCGCAAAAGTGATTGCAAAAACATCGTCGTGAAGCAGATTCATCGTGGAGCTGTGTAATCATTAAGCGGGGCACCATTGTACTCAAATTCAGGGACTTGCAGCCAAGTGGCTTCAAAAGGCCACTTAGAAAGGACCATGTGATGAGACCTCAGCAAGAAGGCCTAGGGGGGATGAGACTCCTGGGGGTGATACTGCCCACTGTAACACCCTTTCTCATTTAAAAAAAAAAGTTTTATAGTTGGGGGCAATCAGCTGAACATATTACATGGTACTATAGATGCTCAATTTTATTATGATTAATGTAAAATATGTCATTGTCTACTATAAGAACATTCTTTTTGTTCTCAAACAAGCATGATTAGAGTCACAGCAGCAGAAGCTAACCTAATTTTATTCCTATAGCCATGAAGGTGTTACAATTTAAATTAGTTTAGGATTTAAAAAAACTCAATTTGCTCACAGTATACATGCTTTTCCTTTTTCGAGGATGGCAAACTCTTTGCTGTAACATAATAGGAATACAGAAGCATTTTACAGCTGGGATGGTGGTGGGTCTTCACAGCTGAATACACATGTGATCTTCTAAAGGGGTGGCCACATGAAACCATGACATCCGAGGTCTGAAATTACTGACAAAACTGACAGTATAAACCTTTACCCTTTTAAGAAGTTGCTCAGGGCTCCTTTTTGACAATCTTATTAGGTTATGGGCAGAGGAAGTACAATATTTATGGCAAATTCTTAGTACTTTGCCCCAAGACACAAATTCTTCTAAAACCACACCTGTTTAAATCTCAGAAGGAATACTACACACATTCAGACTACTAGAAGTCTTTATGGTAGGCTTTTATGTTTGTAGTTTTTGTCACTTCAGAATAATATTAAAACATATAGTAATTATTTAGAAAGAGTCAAGGTTTATTGCTCCATGCTTTTTATTTTAACCTTCAATTGTAGAATTGTTGAATTATAACTACCGAGGAAAAAAAAGACCTTAAGTTTTACTTCACTCCAGTTATGATTATACAGTATCTGCATAAATAGGGATTAGCTGGTGTAATTAGCAATAAAAACATTACAGAAATAGCTATAGATCTTCCTGAACAGTAACTGTGTTTGCAGTGAAAAATCCAACATTTTGGAACTACAAAAACAACAACAAACAAACCTGTTTGGACTTTCTAGTGTTCCTTTAGTAGCAATGAAAAGGTAGAGGAAAGGAACAAGAATTTGTTTTTGTAATGAAGTGAAATTGCCTCTTGTTTTCATTCAGTGCTCCCAGGTTACAAATTTCTATTAAACTATGACCATGCACAAGTCTTGCTTCTGTATAAAGTCACACCACTGAGCTTTTATTTTTTTGATCAACAACTAGTCTACCTGTTGCTCTCAGCGAAAAAACACATGAGCTTTAATTATCATAGTGTCAGTCAGTAACCGTCACCTAATCTCTTAAAACCAGCACATGTAGAAACAATGACAAGGCAAAGAAGAACAAAGCAGCTATAGCAGCCTATTATTGCAGTCTGCCTTGATGATTGTCCTTATGGCTATCGTTTGGGAAGAAAATATGGATAAAACGAGACCAGTTTGGAGGCCCTCCTTTTGCTTTTCATGCATGTTTTTAGGTGCAGATCTCTTGTTCCCAGGCTTTCATTCCAAATGCTGCTAACACATCTTGGCATTCCTGTGATAGCCAGGTCCACCTGGTCTACAGCAATTGTCCTGGCCAACACCTGCCAACTGAAGTAATTAAGAGCTTGATAGCCCCAAACAAACCATTGTCCCTCTGTCTATATCTGCCTCCTCATGGTAAAAGGGATACATCTAAACCTATAAATCATATAGTTGCACTCCAGTGTCTGAAGAAGTAGATTTGATCCACAAAAACCCATCCTGAAATATCAGGCAAAAATAGTCTCTGTTTTGGGTCCATGTATAAATGGTCTGAAGCACAACCAAAAGAAGGAAAGCAATGAGAAACCTAGACAGCATCTTAAAAAGCAGAGACATCACCTTGCCGACAAAAGTCCACATAGTCAAAGCTATGGTTTTTCCAGTAGTGATGCATGGAAGTGATAGCTGGACCATAAAGAAGGCTGACCGCCGAAGAATTGATGCTTTCGAATTGTGGTGCTGGAGGAGACTCTTGAGAGTCCCCTGGACTGCAAAGAGAACAAACCTATCCGTTCTAAAGGAAATCAACCCTGAGTGCTCACTGGAAGAACAGATCCTGAAGCTGAGGCTCCAATACTTTGGCTATCTCATGAGAAGACTCGACTCCCTGGAAAAGACCCTGATGTTGGGAAAGTGTGAGGGCAAGAGGAGAAAGGGATGACAGAGGACGAGATGTTTGGACAGTGTCATCGAAGCGACCAACATGAATTTGACCCAACTCCGGGAGCCAGTGGAAGACAGGAGGGCCTGGCGTGCTCTGGTCCATGGGGTTACAAAGAGTCGGACATGACTTAACGACTAAACAACAACAAAAACGTATAAACACTTGCCATGTACCGGTAGTCCTACGCTTATATCTAAGGAAGTGGATTGTCTAGAAAAGTTCACGTTAAAATATATTAGTTAGTCTTTAAGGTGCCACAGTGTTTTTCTCTTCTTAATTTTTTATTTTTCTTCTGTTTTTGCCTTTGATTCCTTCCATTAAATCGGGAGTGGGAGATTTTGACCGTCAATATGTTTTCAAACCAGCTCTCAGAACCTCACTCAGTATGATGAATGATTGGGGATAACAAGAGTTTTTAATTGTCATAAGACATTTTAATTTTAATAGAGGCTTTTCAGATGCACATAGAAATAAACCTAGAACATTAATTTACACTTGTTTCTCATATTACAAGAAAATATAGATGGATCTTTGGAGCTGCTAAGCCAAAGGAGCAATTTCATTTTCTCAGTACAAACCATATAAATAACATTGTGGTGGATTTTAGGGTCACTAAGTTGGATCCAGGGCTTCGTTCTCTGAGCATCAGAGATGAAGTTAGCTTAGAATCATCCTGTTGGCAAAAGGGGAGGACACAATTTTGGCCAGTTCACTTCCCCCACGAACTCAGCAGCTCCCTTTAACTTTTGACGGGTCCTCCAATGAACTGCAGCAGATTTTAAGGGGACAGGAGGACCACTGGAGAATTTTAAAGCTGGCTGTTTCCCCATTCATCCAACAGAAGAACTGTAATGGATCTAAAACCTCCTGAAAATGGAAGTAGTTCTGACTGTGGGGGTCTTTTGCTGGTTTCAAACCCATTTTATGCTGCTAGATGTAAACATCAAAAATGAGTTTGACTCTGTGCACCATAACAAGAGTACATGCTTATTTCTGAAGAAATAAGTATTCTGCTTTCTTTTAAATAGCAAACAGGTTTGTAGATAAAACCCCTCTTGTACCCAAAATAATTTCAATCCCGGCAGGAAGCAAGATCCAAAAGCATGCATTGCAACATAACTTAGTGGATAGTGACTGGCATTCAGAGAGATGAGCTTCTAATATTTCTCCCTTTAGACATAGCTCTCCTTGCCTAGACACACATTTTAATCAAAATCTCATTGATTTTATCTGGAAAGAAACCAGAAATTTTCTCACAGCAGGAGGGACTTGCATCAGCAGCCAAGGGAAGACAGCCTGGATTAGCCAGACTACCTGCCACCTGGAACAAATCCACTGATTGAGGTTTCACAGATAACACACTGGAAGCAAAAGGAATATTTCCTATATTATTATTTTTAACATGGACACACAGTGATAGCATAAAATACAATTCAGATAATTTGGCTTCATAAAATCTTCCAGCTGCATTTTTCTTTTTCTACCCTCTGGCTTCATTTGCTTTTAGGCTGCTGATAAAAAAAACAACATGGAAAGCCAAGAAGTTCAAGACTTGATATTTAAACTTATAAGGACTCCTCCTTAAGGCTAAAATCACTAAAACAAAGCAAAACCCTATACATGCTAACGTAACCTGTCCTAGCAACATTCAGATTTTTTTGTTTGTCTGCCTCCAGGAAAATCTATTTAGACAGGCATGCCATGCTCTTTTCAATAATAAAATCTGTGATGATTATACGGCCGCTTTGGTGGGAGAAGCAACTTGCTATTTCTCCTCTCTGCTCTGTTCCCAGAGTGAGAGGCGAAGTAGGAGCAGTTATGTCATATTCCCTTGCTCCAGGTTCTGCTGCTTTTATAAAGGACATTCTGCCTACAAAGAAAGCATTAATAATTATCTGCAGTTCCTGAACTGTTTGCATTGTTTCTTTCCAGCAGCCCTGAGGATATTGCAGTAAAGGACCGGTTGGATCTTCTAGCCGTTATTTAATGCCAGGTAGAAACCCAAACAATGCAGCAGGAGTTCCACAGTAAACCAGTGAAAAGCTATTGACGATAGGATAAAGAATGTTATTCTGTTCAGGCACATACATTTTGATATCCCTTGTTCCACTTGCATAGGCTCCCTATATCCTCATTGTCTGATACTTAGGCACATCGGATTACTGTGATGCTCTCTGCATGGGGGCTGCCTTTGAAGACATTCCAGAAACTTCAGTGGGGTCAAAATGCACCAGCCAAATTACTGACTGGGGACAGCTATAGGGAGCATATAATGCCCCTGCTATAACAACTGCACTAGCTACCAGTCTGTTTCCGGGCCCGATTCAACGTGCTGATCATTACCTATAAAGCCCTACAGCTTGGGTACAGGTTACTTGAAGGACCATATCTCTGCATGAGTTTTCTTGGCCCTCCTCTTGGTCCTATTGCCAGTGCAGGCACAGTTGATGGAGACACAAAGGAGGGCCTTCTCTGGGGCAGCTTCCAGATTATAGAATGCTCTCCTTATCTCTCCCTTTGTATCCTTCCACCGATAGTTGAAGACCCACCTTTTCAGGCAGACTTTTAACAATCATAACTGAGTTTCTGAATGTCATTTTTTAGTTAAGCTGGTTTTTAATGTTTCACATGTTTCCAGTCACTCAATGTATTTTAATTAGTTTCATAGTTTAGTTGTTTCTAGTGTATGACCTAGTGTGTTTTTAATTCTATTCTTTTTAATACTGTGAGCCACCTTGAGGTTTCTTATCAGGAGAAAGGCAGCCTAGAAATAAGATAGATCAGTGGTTCTCAAACTTTTTTCACTTACATATCCCTTGGCTGCCCATTTCCATAAATTGTACCATTCATGTTAGCAAAATGTTTGTAATTAATATGGTTGCTGTTATTTCAAGTTTATATGTTGTAACTGTAAATAAATAGCCCAATGATGGAATAATAAGGTGAACAGACAGTGCACATATATTTACATCCAAAACTCAAAAGATACAGTGAATTCCAAGTAAATACATCACTGAAGACCTGGAAGAACTTACTTGTTGAACACTGCTCAGAGGACCATGCCACTTATATATACACTAGTACCGGTGCAACAGCACTCAGATATTTGTGAAGTGGAGGACAGCTGTGCCTGTGAGGGGCTGACCACCAATCATTCCTGCTGTAGTGGTGTGTTTACAACACATTGTTTAGGGAGGGATTTCCCTACCCTTACAAAGCAAGTGAATGGGGCTTTTCTCAAGGTTAAACAATGGAGAAAACCCACTCCTACACTAGTCATAACATTCAGTTAATTTCTCAACTTATGACTTATATCTTGTCTTAAAATGTTGACACACAGTATGTGCCTTTTCTTGCCATTATTTAGGTGTGTGTGTGTGTGTGTGTGTGTGTGTGCGTGCGTGCGTGCGTGCGTGCGTGCGTGCGTGCCCCCCTAAATGTCCTGATTCATACCCCAGGCTGGGAATCACTAAGACAGACAGATATTCTATAAGTACCCTTCCCGCCATTTTTTAATTTGCTATCATCCTTTCCTCTAGTTGGAAAAACACTGACGTTATTCAAAAAGAGACACATACATGCTGCAGGCTGTAAAAGGACCAGTATCACTTTCAAGTATTCATACACAACCAGGAGAGTCCTACAATTCAGAAATAAGCCTGCTACCCTCCTATCTAGTTAGGCCATGAAAATGGGAGGCAGCAGTTATTTTGGGAGAGTGGAGCAGACAAAAATCAAATTGGGGACCTTTCAAGATGAATGAAAAAGTAGTTTGGGTAGAGTACATAGAGTTCTTGAGTAAGTTGGAAAGACAGATATCCAAGGACTCATTGTATGCATCTGGGGGTCAAGAAAGTTTTAGGGGTCAGATCATACTTCCACACTCTTAGGGAGCAGGCTGGGTAGGTGGGGCTCGTCAGCCTTGGAAGGCAGCCCATCTAGGAGAAGGAAAACTCCGATTTCAAATCTCCACTGCCTTGTGGCTATATCCACTGATGGAAAAGGCTTCAGGAGTTAACCTCAAGGCAAAATCCGGAGCCAGAGTCCCAGAGGCAGTTCATGTTGTTCTGCCAACTCCTTTGATGTCGCTGAAACCAATTGTATTGGCTCTTGCCTTTCCATTGGACTACTTCAGAGACATGGAGAGCGGTGATTTGCAGCTTGAGTAACACCCTATCCTCCATATTATTTTACCCAGGCTTCGTGCTCTGGAGAGGACACTCCAGCTTTGCATACAGCGTTGAAACAACATGGGATTGTCACTCTCGAATAGGCCTTCTCAGCCACACTAGACACTGTTCGAAGTCCTCCATACAGAGCACGTTGCCATAGTCTCTTGAGACTGAAGGATGCCTAACTAACTAACTATTGTATGCATGAAGTGCTATATTCTGTCCAGCCACTTGGCCAGTTCAGCCACATGTTTGTCATCCAAAACACTTAACAATGTTATCCCCCTGTGTTCCCCATTTCTAACTGGCATGACCTTTTATGCTTTGGATTTACTCTGCCATACAAGAACAGAATCTATTAAAGGTTTGGTTATATTGCGGGGTTGAGAGATTTTTTTCTCTATGTTAATGGTTAGCTCTTTATTCATGATTAAGTGCTAGCACAGAAGTAATGCTGAGAAAATTATAAATATAGTCTCATCGACTCCATCTGCGTTTCTGATCTAAGCAATAAAGCAGTCCTTTTTCCTTTCAAATTCTCCTTTGTTACTTGCCCGAGATTCATTTTAGATTAATCTTTTATTTTGCTTTATTTCTAAAGGACATCCATTACTTTGCACTAGATAAGGGTGAATTGGCACTAGCTGAAGTGGCAAAGAAAAAGGCTAACGACATTGACACAGAATCAATAACTACCGGAGTTGGTAAGAATTAATGCTTTTTTAAAAAAATGGCTTTTGTTTTGTTTTAATCAATACTTGTTCTTGTATCACTGTCACGTTATGCATGTAGCAGTGTTATTGGGTAATTGGAATTGTTTTTGGGGAGGAGAACATGATGACATTTTTCCCTCTGTTCTCTTGTACCCCGTTCTCTGATAACCAGAATCTAACTGATTTACCTCTCTGAAAGGGCACACATAAAAATATTCCATTTGTTGTTGCATCCTTGGTCAACAAATACTACTGCTATTGTTGTAGCCTCTGTAGAGGCACATATACATTGTAGAAATCGTTGCAGATTATTACTTTTTTTGTTAAATTGCTTTAACTGTGCAGCAGAAATGCAGGGAGTCACAGAGCAGAATAGCTTCAAGTTCCCCCGATTACCCCTTTTCCTCATTAACTGGCATTTACCGTCTCAGTAACTCACCCTGAGACATTAGTAGAAGAAAGAATAAAACTTTTCATTACTTACAGTTGAACAGATCAAACAGCATATTGATAAACATGACAGCTTTCAGCAATAGACCTCAATATACTAAAGAGAGAGAAAGAGGCACAGAACGGAGAGGCAGGGCTCTCTTTGAAATTAGAGGCAGGAGGGAAAGATTGATTAGGGTTGGAAAGACTGACAGTCACCCCAGCCCAGAAAAGCCCCTCCCAGCCACACCTACATGCAAGATTGCAAAAACGACAACAGAAATTTCAGTGAGATGTTCATAATGTGTGATTATTCTTATAATGGCAATTTCCACTGCTGTGGAAGGAAAAATAATCTAATTTGAGCTACTTAACACAGAGATTAATAGTCAAATACATATCTAAACAAATAACAAGTAAAAGACTCTCTGTCCAGTGAATATTAGGGGGGAAATTACTTGTCAACCTTGACAGTTTCTCTTGATTTCAGGATATTAGAGCACTGTTAGTTTCACTTGAGGTTTACAGAAGAGAGAAAAAAAAGAATCATCTGATTTTCTTGCTGTCTCCTGCCTGTTGCCTCAGCGCAAACTCAGTTAAGATTAATTTGATAAAAGCTTTTTAAGAGGCCGGAGTCTCAAAGGGCTTTTTATGTCTAAAATCCCAGGTGAGTGCTTCTTGAAGCATTATGAGATCAAAATAGCACTTTAATACTGGAAAGTATAATGTCTTGTTCCTCATTCACTCCACTTCTTGTTTTAATTGGACACAGGTGGTCATGGAATATTATTGTAAATAAAAAGTTTTACATGGCACTTTGTGCATAAAGCTCCACATATATTTCCATTTTCACAAAATTTCTAAGGGATATTGAGGAAGTAATTTTTGTTTCACATAGAATAGAATAGAATTTATTTATTACGGTCAGGTGACCAGCCCATGAAACATATCCATGGCTAAAACATACAAAATACAGTTCAAAAATATACAAACAATTCACAAAACATACCATGTGGCCAAAATACACAAAATGCAGTTCAAAAGTGTATAGCCAATCCATAAAACACACTATATGGTCAAAACACACAAAATGCAATTTTAAAAATGCACAACAGGCAATCAACCGTGCAATGATTGTAAAACATGGGGAGAATAAAAAACATCACCTCTACAGTTATCCCCCGGACCATTGTCCCTTCGGTTGGGACCATAACATCTCTCCATGCTAGACAATAAACCACCCCCATGCCAAAACCAGTCAACCCATGAGCTCAGGAGACTACAAGGGAGCGCTGTGCCATTGCTGCTGCACAAAATCTTGCTGCAGAGCATGTAATAAGGGAGTCTTGATCAGAAAGAAGTAGCTTGATGTAAATTTCATCTGATCTCCCTGGATATCTGAGAATGATTGGGCTCAGGAAGTTGGTGCGTAGATCTCTATAGAAAAGACAATACAGTAAAACATGACCTACGGTTTCCATTTGGTTATCATTACACAGACATAGGTGTATGTTGAAATCTTCCCTCCATGAGCTTAGAGGGTAAAACATTAAGTCTTGCTAATATGAAGGCTCTTCTGGTCTTTGTTGATATTGTGCTTGTCAAATATGCAGATATTGTAAAGGCATTATTAGTGACAACACTGTATTTGTCTACCTGGCTCATATGCTCTTGAAGTTCTATGTCCCAGATTCTTTGTTTGAGTGCTGCTTTAGCGCTGACATGCCTCATCGCCAAAAGAAAATTGGTGGAAAAGCCCATTTGCCTTATTTCTTTTGTAAGTTGTAGTTTCCATGCTGATTGAAAGGAGTAAAAAAGTGGCATCTGTACCAAGCCTTCTGAAGAGAAGAGAAGCTTTAGCCAGAAATTAAACATGTGGACTTTGACCTACGCTTTTATGGCAGTTAGGCCAGCCTCCAGTCGAAGGGCTACATTAGGTGTACAGGGGGGTACAGTCAAAATATATCTCAAAAATTTGGTTTGAACTACCTCAAGAGGATGTAGGTCAGATAAAGCAAACAATTGGCACCCGTAGAGAATTTGAGCAACAATTTTAGCCTTGAAAACCTGAACGGCTGAGGGGATATGGTGACCCCCTTTGGTGTGAAAGAATCTTGTTAATGCCGCCGCACTTTTATGAGCATTCAGTGCTGCATGCTTTATGTGGGGGGCCCAGGAACCCGAGGCATGAAAGATTATGCCCAAATATTTGTAACCTGCTCTATGGGATGACCATTGATAGTCCAATTGTGCTTTACTCTTCTTCTACCGACCGTGAGAACTTTCATCTTCTGGTAATTAATTACCGTATTTTTGCTCCATAAGACACACCTGACCTAATTTTTAGAGGCGGAAAACAGGGAAAATATATTCTGAACCAAATAGTGTAATAAAATATTTAATAAACTATAACAGAATAACATTTGAACCATGTAAAGTGAACAGCAGTCAACAGTGGCATTAAGAACCATTACCACTGGCATTAGCAAATGGAGAGACTTAAAGGATTGTGTACTCTAGTTTATGTACCATAAATTTGTGTACCATAAATTTTAGTCAAGTACATATAGAACATTATCAGCCAGTGATAAGACCTATACCACTCTACCTATATTTTACATTTCCTTTCATCCACCTCCTCCCCATGCTTATAGAAATGTCTCAATAACAGATGAGATTGTTGTGCAACTCTGCCTAGCTACAGCTCAAGCCTATATTGTTAGAAATGGTTTGTCTGATTTGGCACTGCATTGAGAGATCCCTTTTAGTTGTGTGGAGGATAAATAGTGGAATTAAACTATTTAACAGCTGTTAGCACAGTTAGTTTCCTTGCTGCAACAGGATATACATTCTCTATTAGATGCCCAGAACTAGTTGAAAAGTTAGCAAGTCGAATCCAAATTTCCCATAGAAATGCATTGAAAATTAATTAATGCATTTTTATGGGGGGGGGGAGGTCAGAAACTTTAAAAAATTAAAAGAAGGTCACTTACTAGGTACTGTAGACTGACCCTGGCTCTTCACAGTGTCTTGGTAGCCCCCCCAAACAGCCGGAAAAAAGCACCAAACAGCTAAAAGCCGGCAGGCAGCCAGCAGCCATTTTGTGCTCTTTTCCGTTCGTTTCCCCTCCCCTCTCCCCACATAACAGCTGATTGGCGCTTGTCTAAAAGGCTTCCAAGACAGCTTTTAAAGCAAGTATGCACGTTTCTACACAAGCAGGTTTCAACTCAAACGGATCACCTTTTCACCCAAGCACGGTTTAACCCACAACAAGCAGGTTTTATAGCAAAACTAGCACATTTTAAAGCAAGTATGCACATTTCTACACAAGCAGGTTTCAACTCAAACGGAGCACCTTTTCACCCAAGCACTAACCCCAAACAAACAGCTTTTAAACTAAATTTTACATTTTAAAATGACAATACAGTGGTGCCTCACATGACGACGTTAATTTGTTCTGAAAAAATCACTGTTGAACGAAAACGTCATGTGATTTTAAAAAGCCCATAGAAACGCATTAAAACCCAATTAATGCGTTCCTAGGGGCTTAAAACTCACCGTCCAGCGAAGATTCTCCATAGCATGGCCATTTTCGCTGCCCGTGCAGCGAGGAATCCGTGCCAGAAAACAGCGGGAGGCCATGTTTTTCACCCGGCGGCAATTTTGAAACCGCCGATCAGCTTGCCGAAAATCATCGCTTTGCGATAATCGGTTAGTGAAACAGGGGACCGATCATCGCAAACCGAAATTCCCCCATAGGGAACATCGCAAAATCTTCATGATGTGATTTTGTCATCAAATGGAGCGCTCGTAATGTGAGGCACCACTGTACCAGGCAGTCCCAGGTCTCTCTCCCAGCTCTCTAACTGCTTGGACTAGCAAGGAAGCAGACAAGCAGCCTCTTCACTAACTGAAAGTTTGAATTTCCCGCTTTCCCTGCCTTCCCCGCATATTAGGTATGCTAATATCTGTGCACTGGAGGATTGTGGGAGGAACACCCAGCCCCTGATGGGGGTCCTGTGGGGCACCCCAAAACACTGAGGAGCTCTCTTGGCCTCTGGCGGGACTGGGCTGTGCAGCCCTGTTCTGATCAGAAGGTGCAGCCGGGGGGTCACCATGCCTTTGGGGGACAGGGCACAGAAAGAGGCAGGAGTTGCAGGGGCCATTCCAACTCATACCTGGCAGGGGAGATGCCATGATCATAAAAGTGGTTTTCCCAGGGTAAGGCTCATCTATTGTACTTTGGATGTGCTGATGCCTGTGATTTCCCCAAATGTAGGAAAATTAACTGCCTAGTTTGTGGTAATGGGGGGACTGTGTTTATGGTTTCCCCTGATCTTTTTAGAATCACTATTTTCCCTTTGTTCCTTGGCTATTTTCATTGCATTCTACCATTTAAATTTGCTGCTATAGGCCTGTTGGCCCTGCTGGTTTTCCAGCTGGGCTCCAGGAAGCAGATCCTGGAAAGCCTGCAGTGCAGATGGCAGAATGGTGAGGTCCAATGTGGCTGCCACAGCAAGCAGCCTCTGGTGCCAGTTCAGAGGCATCCCAGCATGGCAGTGGGAGGCTTCTGGGTCGTGGTGGCTGAACCCTTTTTTACTGTATTTGCTCCATAAGATGCACATACTTTCTCGCCCACTATTTGGGGGAGAAAAAGTATGTCTTATGGAGCAAAAAATACGGTACTAACTGCTCTTGATTACAGTAAGAAGAAAGCCCCCTCAAGAGTCTTCTCAGTCCCACACATGTTAATGAGAGTAGAACTGCATCGTCTGCATAAAGCAGCATTGATACACGACATAAGTGCAGCTTGGGGGGATGAAATTCAGGCTTAGATAAATCTTCAACTATGTTATTAATATAGAGGTTAAACAAGGTGGGCGCCAATATACAACCCTGTACAACCCTGTTTGACCCCATTGAAAAATGGGATTGGATTGGATAGAACTCCAGCTGAATTACAGAGGACTCTCAAGTGGGTATTTTTATATAGTCATCTCATTAGCAGAAGCAGTTGTCTATGTTTGTAGATTCAAATTTGGCCCAAAGTTTATTTCTTGGGATAAAATCGAAGGTGGACTTAGAATCAATAAAGGCTGCATACAAGGCACCTCCTTGGGGGGAGGAGTATTTATGAGCTAGATGTTGTAGGATATTAGCTGCAATTCGTTAATTAAAGTTGCAGAAGGGAATCCAATTACATCCAATACTTTCATTGATTATCACATATTCAGAGATCAATATGGCATACATAGCTGATATTCATGCAATATATCTGTGCTATACGTTTGGGTGAGATACGATGATTTAGAATGTAAATCCTTGCTGGTCTCATCATATGGGAGGACGAGGAACAGCAAAGATATTTTTCTCATCCTGCAAGACGGCAAGATATTTGTATGAGAAGGATTTTTGCTCACATTGAGCAAAACTGTGTAAAAATGCTTCAATGCAAAGAATGCTTTAAAAGTCAAAAAAAGAGAGGGGAAAATGGTGGTGCTTCGTCTTCTGTTGCATTTTAAAGATTAGAGGCAACAGAGTGGCTGTTTGCATCTTCTTGTACAATTAGCTAGTTATTCTGTACTTGCTGTGTGAGTGTGGATTTGGACTTTGCTTCTCAAAGTGAAAGGAAGCTTGTTTTAAAGAAGCTACAGTTTGTAAAAAGTATGAAGACCTTAATAAGAAAAAATAGTACTACAGTGGTGCCTCGCTTAACGATTGCCTCGTTTAGCAATGAATTCGCATAACGATGTGTTTTTAAGAAAATAATATGCATCGCATAACGATGTTTCCTATGGGCGATTTTCGCTTAGCGAAGTTTGGGACCATGCTTCGCATAACGAATGCGATTTTAGGTCCCCTGCTTCACTTAACAATGTTTTTTTTTCAATTAAAAAAGTGTCTTAGAAGGGTCAAAAACGGTTCTAAATGCTTGGATTCGTTAGAGGACCCCTTAAGTCATGTGCAAACCTGATTTGGCTGTGATCTGACTTTTCGTTAATTTTTTGTGAATTTTTTTTTTGGCCCATAGGAACCAATGGACCTGTCAAAATCTGACAGCTCCATGCTTTCCTATGGGGGAGAAAACAATTTACAAAAAATTAACGAAAGTTCAGATCAAAGCCAAATCAGGTTTGCACACAACTTAGGGGGTCCTCTAACGAACCCAAGAATTTAGAACAGTTGCTGAGTCTTCATTAATTTTTTGTGAATTTTTTCTTCCCCCATAGGAAATAATGGGGCTGTCAGATTTTGACAGCTGTCAAAAGTTGGGGGGAAAAAATTCACCATAAATTAATGAAAAGTCAGATCAAAGCCAAATTAACTTTTGCATCCGTTTTAGAGGGTGCAGAAGCTAATCCAAGCATTTAAAACCATTTTTGACCCTTGTATGACACATTTAAAATTGCAAAAATTGACTTTGCAAAGCCATTAAAATGTATTGAGTCAGCTTCAATACATTCCAATGGAGGATACATTGTTTCGCTTAGCGATGTTTCCTATGGGTTTTTTCGCTTAACGACGGCAATCCGTTCCAATTGGAACGGATTAACCGGTTTCCAATGCATTCCTATGGGAAATGGTGTTTCGCATAGCGATGGTTTCACATAGCGATGTTTTTTTGGAACCAATTAACATCGCTATGCGAGGCACCACTGTACTTCTGTCACTTCCTATTTGAGGTAAAATACATCACAAGGCTTGAAAATACCATGTTCAGGTGTTGCATCAAGACAAAAGCACCTACATTAATAAAAATGAATAAATTAGTACGTCTTATTTACACAAAGGTCTTTGTCTGCCAGCAAAAGGTCAGCAGGGAGCAGGCCGGCCTGGCTTCTCATGGGAAGTAGTTTCGCAGCCTGAAAGCAGCCAGAGCCTCTCACATGCCCACTCAAGGCGTGGCTGTGAAGCGTTTGGGACTGAGAGAGGAACGCTGATATAGAGAGAAGAGACGTTCCCTCAAACAGCCTGGGCGTACATTGTTTGGGGCTTCACAGGTTAAAATCAAGGCTTTGAATTGTGCCCTGGACAAAAGGCTCTCGTTATCCAATGAAACAGTTGTAAGGAGATGGTTCGGCTCTTCCTGTCACCAGCTGTGTAACCAGAGCTCTAGCTGCAGAATCCTGGCCCTTCTGAAATTTTCAAGCACTTTCCAAAAGCAGCCCTATGTAGAGTGTGTGGTGGTAATCCAGGTGGAATGTATCTAAGACATGTGTCACCATAGCTAAATCAGACCTCTGAGGGAACAGATGCATTTGGCACCCTAGTTTTGACTGCACCTTCTTGGCCAATCCTGAGACCTGGGCATCCAGGATCAACGATGAACCCAAGCCACACACCCAAGGGGCAAGCCTGAGTGTTCAGGGGAAGTATAGCCCCGCAGCAAAGGATAAATTCTCTGACCTGTCTTTAGACTGACCAGGACCACTTCTATCTCGTGTGGATTCAACGTTGGTCCATTAATGATCTGAGAAACTGCTTCAGGGCGAAAACAGCTTTACTGGAATTCCATGGAGATGAGAGGTAGAGTGATACTAAACTCCAAATCTCCAAACGATCTCTTTGAGGAGTTTTGTGTATATGTTAATTAGCCCAGGAGACAGAACAAAGCCCTGTGAGGCCCCACAAACCAATGGCCAGGCTGCTAAGAAGGATTCCCCCAGCCCCAGATTTTAAAGTCTATTATGTAGCATTCCAGGTAAACAAATATTTAACATGCTTGTTGGCTCCTGACCAACGTTCCCTCTAAGCTACATGGCCCCATAGTTCTGGTGCACCCACAACCAGTGTTGCCGCCCATTTGGTTCTGGTTGCCACTGGAACTTTGTGCACATGGGGTGAGGTTTCCACTGGTGGGAAACGGAATGTAATTAAAGAGCATCAAATGCTGCTCTTTAATGACATTCAATTTTCCACCAACACTGAGCAAAAATTATGCCCTGCGCACACAGGGTTCTGGCTGCAGCCAAATGGGCAGCAACACTGGCTATGGGTAGATTAGACTGATGCAGGTTAGAAGGAACATTGCTCACGATCTCCCATTGGTAATAAAATCTCAGGATTTAGAAGACACAAAAGGCTTTATTTTTTCCTATAAAATTCAATTCCATACCACGGATAGCCAATCCTTTCCTTAGGAACGCAGTAACAATTTGGAAAGACTGGCAAAATAAATTGTTTTCTGCTCCTTCCCCATTGACTCCCTTCCTTAACCATCCCTTATTTTATGATGTTGATAAATGGATACAATATAAATTGTGGAAAGATCGTGATTTATATTAGGGGATTTGTATAATAGCTCTGGCCTAAGATCACAAGAGTAGGTACTGTATCAGATTATGCATTTCTAGTGAAAGATATGTGCTATTATTTTGTTGTTGTTATTTCCATGCTCATTCAATCATTTTGAGAAAAGAAAAATAGGATTCCTCCAGTGGCACCCTCTGAGCTCACCTTCCAAGGACTGGAGCCACTGCTATATAGTGTCACCAACTCCCACCCCAGAGAGATGGCACAAAATAATACCATGGCTGATAGTAGCCAAAAGCTGATGAACCCTTTGAGCTCAGAAGCCATCATGCACTCCAGAACTTGTAATAGTTGCTCTAGTCCCCATTCCAGGAGATCTCTATTAAATCAACAGAGGCAGTTTGGCCCCAATCCATGGGAAGGGATACTTAAGAATAATCATGTCCACTGCCGTGGCCATCTTTGCATTCCAGAGGTCAACAAGGACTTCAGCAAAGAGCCTTCTCTGCATAAATCAGATAGGACTTCTTTTCTAATTCAGCAAGTTCTTTTTTTTTTCTATTACACACACCATATCATAAACATCATGTCCTACAAATGATGAAACAAGCAGCTGTTTCTACCCTGAAATCGTAAATCAGGCTATCGGGACAGCTGCTAGAAACAGAAAGTGACTATTAAAAGGTACCATAATTAGCAAAAGTGTGTGGAACTGAACAATTCAGACATTAATACATTACTTCATTAACCATCCTCTGTGAAAATCCTATGTACTACGTGTCAGGAAGTTTCCCAAGGCCAGCTTCCAACAAATTTCTTTACATCACAGCAAGATGAATTTATTTTAACCTTCAATCAATTGCTTGCACCCCCAAGGGATTCGTGTTGTAACAGGACAGCCCAGCAAATACTGTATAGTTCAAAGGCAAACTGTGGAGTCCCAATGCTTTTCTTTTAAAAAGCTTCATTTTAAATGTTGGTGGGATTTGAATTTTTATCACATCTGTAACAAAAGAACTGAGTGTGTGGATGTGTGTACAGAAATATTTTTTTACAAAAAACTTGGATGTGACAATTTGTGTTATTATTTTTAAAATAACCCTACTGTGCTGGTTTATTCCACACCCATTGCTTAATGTGATCATTTGAACTTTTTTTGTCCCTTTCTAAATTGAAGGAATACATTATAGGTACTGTAGTTAGTGTAGCCATATAGAAGCATCAGGCGTCCTAAGGGAAACAATGTAATATTTTTCCTGTTTATATACACATCCTGACAACAACTTTGTTTCTAGCTACTGTAGCTAAATTCACAAATATTCCTAGAATAAGTTGCTTTCTTTTATAAGTGTGGTCAATAATTTTTTATGCATGTGCTCTGCCTACAGCATGCAAGATTCTGAAACTATCATTTTACAGTATCTCCTTACCTGTAGGAAGACCATTTAATTGGCTTAAGATAATTTCATTGACACTGCTTTCTTTCTAAACCATCCTCCGTGGTTTTATGGCTTATCAATGACATACCTACAGATACAAATGCAACCAGTTTTCTAAATTTAGATTGTTTCATAATTTTCCATTCACGTGACACACTACCAACATTGATTCATTTGCCCCAGCAAGCGGTTTGTCGCTGGGAGGGTTGTTCTAAATTGTACTGATGATGAATTGCTTCATTCCTTATCATTTCAGCATGTGTGAACATTGCTGTTGATTTCCTTTGCAAAGGGGTTGGGTTTCTGGGCACTGCAGATTCAATGCACTGTGCTTCTATCATTTTTAAAAATTATTTTTTATTTTAAATGGATAGCAACAAATCGCTAATAACAGCTGCTGGTGCTGCCACCACTGCTGCAACCACCACCACGAAAAATAAATTAAAAAACCCTAAAAACCATGAATGCATTGCTCAGAAGGAGATAGCCTTCCCCCTTCCTTTGTGGGTGAAAGAGAGCTTGAGATTTCCTGATTTGGATGGTAAAGAAAGCAGTGTTGCGTTTTTTAAAATTCTGCTCTTCACAATACTTTGCAAGTCTTTCAAAACCTGCTTCCTCCTCCCCAATGCTGTTCCAGAAAAAATGTTCCAGGGGGGAATGAAAGCCAAGAACTGGGAGAGATACATGGAGAAAGTGAGAAAAGGAGGGAAGTGGGGGGGGGGGGGAGAAGACACCACTTCATCGATATATCACCTTTGGTAATTTAAAGGAAAAAAGGATGGGGTTTTGACTGCCCTAGGAAATAGTAGAGAAAATTAATTGATGCAAGATTAAAGCAGTGCAATAGTAATAGAAAGAAAGAAAGGAATCAATAGAGTTAAAAACAACATGAATGCTCCTACTGATATACTGTATATACTACATGACCACTGGAAAAAATGTTTTGGTACAACATTGGTATAAAAAGAATTGGTATAACTGGGGTTCTTTTCTCACATTTGGTCAAGCCCTGAGTTAGGTCTCTGGCTGCAGAGCCAGAGGTTGGGAATTCAGTTCCCCACTGCGCCTCCTGCGAGTAGATCTATGGGTCTTAGCTGCAGTATGGGGAAGTGCCACATCATTATAGCATTTTTCTTCTTTGGATTTCTCTCTTTGATTATGTTCTGGGGCTTTTGTTACTTTTATTTTAGGTAGTGAGCTGCAGTTACTGCACTTCTGGTAAGCAGAGCTATATTTTAAACTTCATACTTGGTTTGTCTATAGAACACAACCACATTTAATTCCATCACCTCTACTTGCCTTACATCATGTGATGTTTGGTTTGATGTATACATTCCACTGCAAGAGATCTTAAGCCCCTAATAATTATAACTACATCAAAGAGAGGTAGTATGCCTAGCTCTTGAGACTGTATACAAGTCTGTACATTCCTTATTGGAAGTTTCTTTTAGAATTTTAACATGAACAAAAATAATGTGTAAGACCCTGTAGCAGTCAGAACTATCATACTTTCAATTTGCTAGTGTGTGTGTAACATGTTTCTTTGCCCACCTATCTCTCCAACTAAAACCCCCTGTTCTGATCTGTACTGCTTTCAGGACAGTAAAAGTGGTATTCTGGTTAGCAGCAGACTCAAAGTACTATGTAATCCACCAAAGAACATCAGCCATCTCTGCAGGTAGAGGGGGATTACCGCTGCTGGCTCAAGCCAACATGTAAACAAGCTGCATCCCCACATGCTGCCTTTAGCCCCTTCATGTTTGTTTTAAGACGTACCTGCAGAGTGACTTATTTAGGTATTTTTGGTAAAAGTCGGCAGGACAAAAACAATTTTAAAAATGCCAGCTAACCCTCCCTTCATTCCAGTATCTTTAATAGTAATTTCCATGAACAATTTTATAACAACAAAAAAAACCTAATTATTAAGACTGGTATGTTAGTACAGCTTACTAAGGTTTCATCCGTTAAAGGTGAAATTCTCCACGCACTCACTTGCTCATAAGGGAGTGTGTGGAGAATTTCAGCCACAGGTTATCTGATCTTCTATATTGTCACTCCTGAGTGCATTCATTTAGATAGAAATTGGCAAAAACATGTACTTGTTAGCAGTTGGTATGCACACTAAGTTTATAACCTTTCTTCTGTTTACTCTCTGAAAGGTAATGTGATGTGACAGGGTGTAACACATCACAGACATGATGTGTCAGCTGAGGAATTTCAAGGGGAGCTGTTTTTCTAGGCTTGAAAATAGGTGACTTTTAAACAAATAACACTTCCAGAAGATGAACAGTTAAAGAGAACATTTGCTGTTGATAAATACTATAGCTATTAGATATAGTCTAAAGCAGAGATATAATCTATCAATATATCATCTGAGGTACCTAGACTTTGTAAAAAAAGCCTAGCCAATTAGCTTAGCAAATGAAACAAACAGTTGTAATTTTAAAGTGTAGAAACGTGTTCTACACTTTCTGCCAGAAAAACGAACAAGTGGGCCCTCAGGCAAATCAAGTCTGAACTATCTCTGGGGGCAAAAATGATGAATCTGAGGCTGTTCATACTTTGGGAACATCATGAGAAGGCATGATTCTCTGGAAAAGACAATAATGCTGGGAAAGGCTGGAGGCAGGAGTAAAAAATAAAGACCAAATATACAATGGACTGACTTCCTAAAGGAAGCCACAAGGTTGATCTTTCAAAAGATCAGCAGGACTGTTGAGGACAGGGCATTTTGGAGAGCACTCATTCATAGGGCTGCCATAAATCAATTCTGTTGTTCTTATCGGACATAAGAACAACAGAAAACAGAAACATGTTCTAGTGAAGACCCTGGATTGTCAATCTGAGAATATTAGTACATTTAGGTCCAGGCCCAATCTTAGACCCATTCTTCTAAAGTGGTGGTCTCAAACCTTGGGTTCTGAGATGTTCTTGGATTACAACTCCCAGAATCCTGGCCTGCACAGATAGTGGTGAAGGCTTCTTGGGGGGGGGGGTTAGTCCAAGAACAGCTGGAGACCCAAGGTTGAGAGCCACTAATCTAAGGGTATCAACCTGGAGCGGAGACCCTTCCAAAAAGGCCAGGTGGGCCTAGAGGGGGAGACAAACATCGTTAGCAACTCCAGTAACCGGCACTCATTCTCTGCTTTTACTGAACTCCGAAAGGATTCACTTTACAAATTCCAGAGGCAATTCATGAGCTAAATCCAAAGGACAGGTGCATTTGAAGAATGTTAGTAGACTTGTAGAAACTAGGCAGAAGGAAGAGTACCACAGACTCTCCTTAACTGCAGAAACAGATGAAATAAGTGAGAGAGTAAAGAGCATATTTCAATCCCACATTCTATCAACTGCGATAAGTTTGGGAGTACAAAGGACTGTGGAAAGCAGATGGAAAAGCTGCTTCCATTGCTTTTTTGCCTCATCCCCCAGAAAACAAGGGCCACAAATAAAGCTGGCTGGAAACTAGTCTAGGTGGAAAAAGAAAACAAGCCAAGGCACTCCTCTTCCCTGACAAATGACCAGCCAGTCGAGATGGGGTATTCGTATACGTATACGAATATCCCTCCACAGGTGCAGATAATGAGGGTCCGGCCCCCTGGAGCCCGACCAAAGTCTCACAATTCTGCTGCTGCCGTGAGCTCCGTGCTTCCTTCCTATTGCTCCAGAGCTTGCGGGGGATTAGCCACTCCTGGAAGAAGGCAGGATGATGAGCCCCTCTGCCAGGTTGAAGAATGGCTAATCCATCGTGAGCTCCGGAGCGATAGAAAGGGAGTCCAGTGTCCGTGGCAGAAGCGGAATTGTGAGGGGTCGGTATGGCCCCAGAGGGCCGGACCCCTGTTATCTGCACCTGTAGGGGGATATTTGTATTTGTATACGAATACCTCCGTCTCTACTAGCCAATGCTGAACAAAATTCCAGCCCCAGAACAAAACAAAACAAAAGACTCTGTGGCCTTTTTGGCCAGGATGAAAGCACAGAAAGAGCAAGATTTCCATCATTCTAAAACCTACACATCAGGACATCTTGTTTGACTCTGACAACAGGTAACAGCCAGCTGTCTTCCTTGACTACTGCAATTAAAATTTTTTACAATGACCCAGAGGTTGCGTGTTGGATATCATCAGTCTGCTAGCCTGTGCTTCACAATCTTGGGTCCCTAGATGTTCTTGGACTACAACTCTGCTGGCAAAGTTTTAGTCCGAGGCCATCTGGGGACCCAAGGTTGAGAACCATTGTGCTAAGTCAATGCAGGTTCAAAATAGACATTACAGGGAAGGACTACTTTAATGATTAATGTGTTTTCTTTACCACAAGAGACAGAAATATGTGCCTGAGTAATTAGACTTTTAAATTAAGCCTGTGCTTACTTCTAGTAATCGTTTTAAAAAACAAAGAATGCTAACTGCAAGATACATGGCTGATGATGATCATGTGCTGACAAAACAGATCTCTTTCACCACCTGAGAGAGCACCTCTTCAAGAAACATGCTAAATGTATTATTCAGATTAACTTTGGATCTGTTCTATCTACAATCCATGTTTCTTTTTTGCTTTGGCAATGAATGTATCATCACACCTACCACATTATCTTTAGAACCATGCTACTATCATGACTGCCTCAACATTCTAAAAGGACTCACTGAACACAGATGAATATTTGTATGTTGCTTTAGCTTTCTTTAATCCTTATATGAAAATAATTGAATCTTAAATTATCTATTGTACTTATTTTGATTTATGTAATTCTTAGTATTGAATAAGAACTCCCATTACCTTCAGAGTCATTTGTACCTGCGTGAGAGAGGAAGAAAATTGCCTCCTTTATGAAAATTTATCTCAGCCAAAGTTTTTTAAAAACATGTACTTTTAAAAAATCTTTTTAAAAATCACTTCACTAGTAACAGGTCAGGACTTTTAAAATAATTTATCAGATTAATCCACTAACTATGGCAGAGAATAAAAGATAAAAGAAAAATTTCAAAGCCCCTGAAAATATTATTATTCAAAAATAATAGGCACAGCCAAAATTATAAAAACATTTACTGGTATTATATAACCGATACAAGCTTTAACCAAAAACCTGAATATCCATTAAATATTGGCGCAGTATGCTATTCTTAATATTGCTGTTTTTTGTAGCTCTCATACTGTGATTTTTGAGATCTGCAGCTGGTTATAGTACTGTGTGACATTTCTTGATATTGTTCCCAAAGCCCCAATGACTACAGGGGGCCAGTGAACTGTGTTTCTTCCAGAGGCAAGATGTTTCGATTGCCAGGTCTCTGTACTTCGTTAGTTTTTTTAATTCTTTATTTTCAACTCTGGCATCTCCTAGAATTACAATGTCTGTTGTCCAGACATTTCTTCATTGTATTACTACTATGTCTGGTGTGTTATATTCAAGTGTCTATCAGTTTGGATCCAGAAATCCGAGAAGATTTTGACTTTGCCTTTTTCTGGCACCTTGTCTACCTGATGTTCCCATAGGATTTTGGAGACTGGCAAGTTATATTTTTTTACATAATGACCAGTGCTCTAATTTTGCTACTCTATCATGTCTCATTTTGTATTCTGTTTGTGCTGTCTTTGGACATTCACAGATGAAGTGTTATACTGTTTCATCTTTTTCATGGCAGAGTTGACATTTGCTGTTAGCACTAATTCCTTGGATCTTAGCTTTCATCATGTTAGTTTGCAGTTGTTGGTCTTGTGCATAAAAATCAAACCTTGAGTTTCTTTCTTAAGGGTCCCAGGTTTTAACAACGCCCATATTGAATTCTTATCATGCTTTCTCATCAGTATTTCTCAGGTGTTGTCCATGTAGTGGTTTATTTTTCCAGCTGTTTAATTTATTTTTCAAGTTGTTGTTTCTTATATTGAGCCTTTTTTCTGTTGTTTCGAAAATATTCTCCATTTTCACCACCTTAATTCATTTTTCTCTACTTGTACTAATATAATCATTTAGGCTTCTTTTTTCCTCCTCTACTACCTGCCATATTTGCAGTAATCCACGGCCTCCAATTTTTCATGGTAAATAAAATCTGTCCACATCACTTTTTGGATGTACTGCAGTGTGTTCATTAGTTTCTGTATTTTTTATCCAACTCCTCTAATTCATTTTGGGACCAGTCTATTATTCCAGCTGGGTATCTAATTACTGGGGCTTTGATTGTATTTCCACCATTTAGTTTTTATTTTAAGATTTTCTGCAGTCTTTTGATATATTCCCTTTCTGTCATTTCTTCAACATTTGTGTGCAGGATGTTATCTGCTTCTACTATTCCAGGATATTTATAGTTTTCATCACTTGAATTTACAATATTGCCGGTTTTTAAACTATTTCATCTAGTTTTGGGATCTTGCCATTCTGTAGAAACAGAGCGGCACATTTGTCAATTCCAAATTCGATGTGGATATCTTCACTAAACATTTGCAGTGTGTTTACTTGTAGCAGTGATTCTATCTCCATGGAATTTTTTGCATATAGTTTTAGGTGATCCATGTATAACACATGATTGATTTTTTCCTGCTTGTTCTAAAATATGGTAGCCCAATCCAGTTTCATTTAAAATTATTGACATGGGGAATAGTGAGATATTAAACAATAAAAAGCAAAATATTTATACAATCTGAAGAGAAACCAGAGTATCTTAAACAGTAGTGGTGACAAAGAATCCTCTTGAAATATTCCTTTCATTGCCAGCTTTGCCAATTTCCTCACCATAGGTCAGTAAGACAGCTTTCCATTTTTCCATGTTTTTCTTGAGCTATTTCTGAATATTTTTTACTAATCCCAAACATTTTCGGACAGATGTTAATCCAGCTGTGTGGCAATATGTCAAATGCTTTTTAATAGTCTATTTAGGCCATGTTAAGGTTTGTTTTTTGTCTTTTTGCATTCTTTGGTATTGTTCTATCAATAAGTGGTTGATCTTTTGTGCCTCTTGACTTTTAAGTTCCCATTCTGTTCAGTAGGGTAATAAGGAGATTTCCATTAAATAATTTTATATTGATCTTGCAAGTACTCTTGTGAAGAGCTTGAACATTGCTCGAAGGCATGTTTAGGTTTAGGGCCTCGATACTCCCACCAAGATCTACCCGTGTCACTCGCGTGAGCCAGGAGGTGAGGCTGAGGAGCCTAACGCCGAGGGAGGCCCAGAAGGAAAAGACAAGAAATCAGGCCTTCTCGGCAGTGGCTCCTCGCCTCTGGAATAACTTACCCCCTGATATTCGCGCGGCCCCCTCGCTGGGTATCTTCAAAAATCAACTAAAAACACTGATGTTTCGGCAGGCCTTCTCCCCTAGTTAATTCCTGATTTCCCTTTTCTTTTCTTTCCTAGTGTCTAACCCAATTGTTGAAAGTTGTCTTTTATGTAAAACTGCTTTTATTCATTGTTGTACCCCTTGTTGTAAGCCGCCTAGAGTGGTCTTAATTGACTAGATAGGCGGGTTATAAATAAATAAATAAATAAATAAATAAATAAATAAATAAATAAATAAATAAATGATTAGTAATTACTGGGTTCATTGCCCTTTTGATTATCTTTTATTATCAGAAATGTGTGACCTATTGTCATCCAATCTTCAGTTGCAGAATTTTGAAGTGATTAAATTGCACTGTTTTACGTTGCTGAAGACTTGTAAAATGCTTTAACCAAAATCTGTGCGGCTCATCATGGAGCTATGGACTCCAGCTTTTCACATCCTTTACCTGTCACTTAATTTGTTATTACAGTATCATCCTTGAGTTTATTTTAAAATGTCTTTAATATATGAGGCATTTTTGTTATGTACAGTTGGTCTTTCCCAAATTTCTTTCCAAAATTTTAGAGCATCATCCTTATATGGATCTAATTTATTTTAGATAGATAGATAGATAGATAGATAGATAGATAGATAGATAGATAGATAGATAGATAGATAGATAGATAGATAGATAGATAGATAGATAGATAGATAGACTCTTTCAAGTGTTTTAGGTTGCTAATGTCTGCACATAATTTGTGTTTTTTTCCTTGAAAAAAATCCATTTTGGGGTGTCAGGAGATTTCTGGGGGTTTTGCAGCATGTAATCAAGTTCCATGGTTATGATAGTAGCTGTGCTATACATGAGCTGGTTTGTTTCCTTTAGAGTGTTGGTTGGTGTTATTCTGATTATTACATTTGCATCTGTCAGTAGATCTTTTACTTCTTTACTTTGTAATTGGCACAAAATGGGAAGCCTTTGTTTTTTTGTCTCCTGGCTAATATGGGTTACTATTTTTTACCTCAGTGATGTTTGCCATTCTGGATTGTTCCATAAGTTGTTCCTCTATTGATACACTTTCTTGCACTGATGAGTCTACCTCTACTTTCTATTAGTCTTCCATACTATGGTCACTGTTCTGTGTTGATTTTTTACCACCTTTTCTGGTTCTTGCAATTCTAGTTCTGGCTATCATTATCGCAATTCTAGTTCTGGCTATCATTATCATCATAATCATTGCCATTATTATATCATAATCTATCAAGCCAATTCCCACTATGACTGTTTCTAGGGTTTTCTAGGTATAGTGATCTCAGAAGTGAGTTTCCATTCCCTTCTTTTATGGGAGCTCTGGGGTTACAAAATTTGTCCAAGTCTACACATGGGAGGCACAGAGGAGAAATTAAATTCCTGAGCTCTCACTGCAGAGTTAGAAACCTAATTCGCTGCCTCATCATTGGGTAGCTATACATCTGAGATCAAAGGAAGCTTCTGACCCCATCCCTGTCTTTTTCATCTGAAAAATGTAGAAGAATACATGCCCAACAGGATCAAGACAGCGCACTTATATGTAAGGGGCTTCATACCAAGGGCTAGTCCTCTTGCAAAGGAATCTTATTTCTTCTGTCAGAATAAACATTAAAAGTTTTTCTTCCACAGATTGTTCTGCTGCAAATGCTGTATGTGCAAGATATAAATATCAGTCAACTAGAAAATCTTTCATCACTTACCCAAAACAGGAGCAATGCATAATTTTAAAATATGAAAGCAGAGGCTTCACTTTTGTAACATTAGTGTTTCCTCTTTGTATCTAAACTTTTACATAGACTGATACAGTACGTACACCAATCAATCAGGTTGTAAATATCATAAATTAAAACTATATGTCTTCATGATTTCCCCGATACATTTGCTCACTAAGAATTGATAAAGCATACAAATTAGTGTTGAAAATCAATCGTATACATTAGTGCTGAGAATCAATCCCATAACTGTAACACAGACATAGAGCTTGTCTACATGGGCTCTTTTGGAGTATGCTGGTTCGGGCTAAAAATGGCATACCAGACCTCAGGTGACCCTATTTGGCTCATCTGCTTCTGCTCTTAATTTGCCACAACAATGGCTTGAAGTGGCTTAAGAAGAAAGTCACTTCAAGACATTAGCAAATTAAACATTTCCTTTGCTCCTCCATGGAAAGCCAGAAAATTGTTTAAGATTCCATTATGGCAGTGCAGGTTCACTACATTATTTATTAAAAAATTTAAAAATTAGAAAACTTCCTCCTGGAAGCAAGAAGAGACAGGAGGGAGCAACTAAGGGCTTTTCCCCCCTTTCCTTTCCTTTCCTTTTTTTCCTTCTTTTTAAATTTTTTAAATTTTATTTTATTTTATTTTATTTTTGAGTTGACTTAAAGGTCTGTTCGAGAGTCTGGCTGCAGTCAAATCCACTGCTGATTACCAACCAGTGGTGGATTCAGCTGCGGGCAGGTTCTTGACTGGCCCTTTAAGACAATGCAAATGTGTGTGTGTGTGTGCGCGCGCGCATGTGTGCACCTAATAGACTTGTGTGTGTGTGTGTGTGTGTGCCTAATAGACTTTTGTCCAGTGGTCTCACATGCTGGAAATGAACCAAAATGTAATGGTCCTACCTGCTCCCAGAATGATGCAGGTTGGAGCATTGCAGGGATGAGATGGTTTGCTCCACCAATTACATTATATGATCACTGGAAAAAGGAGCAAGCCAACTAGTTCCTGCAGCAGACCAAACGATGGGTTAAATGCCTGTCTGATCACATCCATAAAGATAGCTCAGGACTGCAACTACAGTATGGTACTATTTTCAATAAAGCAACTATTTCATAGAACTGCTGTCCATCCTGGTTATTTCTGTATCAAAACGACCAAGAATGTATAGCATTGTTATATGACTAGATTGTTTGTGGTTTTACTGCATTAATTTCCCACAGGAGTGGGAAAGGGCCCTGTGGCTTGGCTAAAATTGGGAGGTGATTAGGGATGAGGAAAGTGTATTTCATTAAAGAGTTATCCACTTATTTCATTAAAGAGTTATCCATCTATCTCATTAAGGGGGTGGTGGTTCCCTGATTACAGTGGGGTCTTGACTTGAGAACTTAAACCGTATTGGAAGGCGGTTCTCAAGTCAAAAAGTTCTCAAGTCAAATCTGCATTTCCCATAGGAACGCATTGAAAACCATTTGATCCGTATCTGCTCTTTTCCGTCCATAGAAACTAATGGGAAGCTGCTATTCCGCCTTCGACCACTAGAGGGGGATATTTTGTTTCTTTTTTTCTTAGGTCAAGAAAGGTTCGGGGAAGGCAGGGAAAATACAGTCCAGGCAATACAGTACCAGGCAGTCTGAAGACTGTCTCCCAATCCACTCTCTAAACGCTGGGAGGAGTGAGGAAGCAGACAGGCACCCTTTTCACTAGCCAACAGTTAACTGAAAGTTCAAATTTTGCACTTTCCCTGCCTCCCACGTGGTTTTTTTTTCAGTTCTTAACTCAAATCTAAGTACTTAAGTCAAGTCAATATTTTCCTATGAGAGTGTTCTTAAGTCAAAATGTTCTTAACTCAAGCCGTTCTTAAGTCAAGACCCCATTGTATTCTAGTTCCTAAAGATTATAATCAGGATATTAGTTTGCTGAATTTTGGAGAGGTGGAATAACTTTGTTACATTAGTTGTTGTAGGTGTTTTGGGCTGTTTGGCCATGTTCTGAGGGTTTTTCTTCCTAATGGTTCGCCAGTCTCTGTGGCCGGCATCTTCAGAGGACAGGAGTCAGAACTCTGTCTGTGCTCTGGTGCAGTTTGTTTGGATAGTTGAGTATTTATAGCTGTGGGATCAGCTTTTGTCCTTTTCAGGAGATAGAATAATTATGGTGATCAGCGTGTTTTTTGTTGTGGATGTCTTGTGATAAGGGGGAGAGATGATCTGTCACTGTGGTTGATGGGTGTAGTTAGCTGGTCTTTTGTGTGCAGTAATCCTCGGTCCTTGTGGCTGAGTACAGTTTGTTCATCTTTTTGCAGGCTGTATTTTTCAGTGCTGGGAGCCAGGCTTTGTTGAGTTTTAGACTCTTTTCTTTTTTTGTTGAAGCTCTGCTGGTGTTTGTGGATTTCAATGGCTTCCCTGTGCAGTCTAACATAATGATTGTTGGTGTTGTCCAGTACTTCTGTGGTTTGAAATAGAATTTCATGTCCAGCTTGTATCAGGGCATGTTCAGCTACTGCCAATTTTTCTGGTTGTTCCATCTTTCCCTTTGCTTGCCTGCCCTTTCCCCATCAATTCTCTGTCCTCTCTCTCTGAACTGTTAAAAGAGTTTGAAGTGCCCGAAGAGTAAAGCAGGATATGTTGCTCCCTAGGAACTGATGAAAAATTGGATCTCTCAGGAGTATGGTCTGACGCCTGTGGCTGAAGAAAGTATTGCTCACTATAGACAAATTTCATAGAACTGAAATCAGTAACTCCATTTTTAAAACATCATAACTTCAAATTGTCAGGCCCAGGGTTCTTTTGGTATCTATGCCAAGGTGTAGGTGTTGACGTTTCACATCTTGAAGCTAAGCCAGATGCATGTGGACACATATTCACACTCTTTTATGACTACAGGTGGGAATTCACATCATAGTCATGGCAAAGTTTCTCCTATTTTATGCCATCATATAATTTGCTGTAATACCCTGTTTCCCCGAAAATAAGACAGGGTCTTATATTAATTTTTGCTCCAAAAAACACATTAGGGCTTATTTTCAGGGGATGTTTTATTTTTTTATGTACAACAATCTACATTTATTCAAATACAGTCATGTCATCTTCTTCTGGTTGCTGCACAATGGTGGAGGGCGGGGTTTCACTGAACTGGGGCTTATTTTGGGGGTAGGGCTTATATTACGAGCATCCTGAAAAATCATACCAGGGCTTATTTTCATGTTTTTAGGGCTTATTTTAGGGAAAACAGGGTAATAAAGGAAGTATTTCGTAGAATTTGGTTCCTTATATTCTTTCCTTCTTCCTCATCGTAACACCTTCTATGGTCCAGGTGTTTTCAGGGATTCTTTTATATATACTTTTTGCCACCATGACTCCCATCTCAGTTGTACCTGATTTCCAACTTGGTTTTGTGGTCTTTAATGGAACAGAGTCAATTTAATTTGCTACAAAGTTAAATGTTAAGTTTAATCTTAAAAACTTAAAAAGAAGTTTTAGTCTTATGACCATGAATTATCAGATTACATTCCCATGAGATGCTTAGCTGCCCAGCTGCCATGCATCAACTATAATTGCTTTAGCAATGTTGTTTTACTAAGTACTCCTAAAAAGTGGAGTTTATGAAGGACAGATCTGACAAAAAGCCTTGAGGGACCCAGGTGGGCAACAGGGGTTCACAGAAGTCTCTGTGGGGGTCTTTAGGTGTCTTTTAGTCAGACCACATCCTGATACCATATCTGGTAAGGTTTGTGCCCCTGATAAGCTAGAGAATGTGAACACCCCTAGGTGTTATATGTGAGCCCAAGTCAGTTTTGAAGTAACAAGACAGGGTGAGCAGCTGGGTCAGATTTCAGTTACTTGTCAGCTAAATGTGTGCACTGGGCCATTAAAGATTTGGCAAGGCACATCTTGACAGTTTGGCCTTTCATTTTCTCTTAGAAAAAACGTATACCTCTAAGTTAAAAGTCACATTGCTGGGTGAAAAGTTTGAGGTTTATATATTTTAAAGGTCAGTGTAAGTCAGGAAAATGTTTCAACTATCAGTTTTATGTACTGCCCATTAAGAAAATTAAAAATTGTTTAAAAAAATTGTAAAAATACAGGAGCCTCAAATTTAAAACAAAAGAAAGGCTTGCCTGCATGACTGTGGAATGCATAACTTAAATTAATAGCATGTCAGTCTTAAATATATTATTTTTCCTGGCTTACATGTAGCCTAACTAATGCTTATTATCTCTGGTGGTGTCAAGAAAGTATGTATCCGGAACCATTATTGTTAACATCCTCTTCAGATATTTTCTTTTTTGAAAATAAACACTATAGAAAAAGTGCCTTTTCAAATACATTTATCAGTTCTTCCAGTGCAAAACACTCACACTGGTGACAGGTACAATGCTAAATATACTGTACATACTACTTACTTAATTTTTAAAATATTAACTCATATTTCAGTTTTAAAAGTTTTACAACAATAATCATCCAGACAATTAAAGAAAAAGGACATAATTATTTCCCACAAATATGAAAATGCTGAACTGCGGCTGGGTTGTGCTTATGGTCACTATATTTGGCATTGACCAAACAAGAAATATTTAATGATGTTGCATTATCCTAGAATAGAGCAGATTCACATTAGCTCTGGCAGAATAAAAATGATTCATGAACACATCTGTCATTAGTTAAAAAGAAATATAAAACAAAATATGCACTCATTGTTTAGGTCAATTGTCGCTGAGGAAAAGCCCTTCTACTGTATGTGATTAGCAAACAACTGAAGGCATCTACAGTTTAACAGGAGCTCATAAATACTTCAACTATAGGCAAATAGGTAATGGTTCCAGTGGTGGATGTGCCTGTTGTTTCCATAGCTGCCTACATAGAAATCATTAGAACTAAAGAAATGAATGCTGGTTAGGGATTGTGGTAGCTCTTGTCCAAAGAAGGAACTCTTCAGCGTGCTGGTCTTCTGCCCGTTGCTGCATTCCCTCTCCGGCAGAGGACTGGAGTTTAAAGCAGAAAAGCAGGTTGGGGTCCCTTCCAACTCTACAGTTCCTGGAAGGGATGGGTCTTTGGAATTGCAAAGACTTTCATACCTGGAATTTACCTGCTTTAACTTTATTGTTATTACAACCATAGGTCAGCCATGTTAGATATACAAAACTGAAAAATGCTAACAAATTTGCGTAGAATTCCAGAATTCTTGGACTGGGAGAGAAGAAACCAGAAGGGAAAAAAAATACATCTTTCTATCTCTGTGTTGTGCTTCTCACCATATATATTGGCTAGCAAGAAGAAAGAAATGCCCCCTCAATCTCATTGCTTCCTGCGAACTGACCCCAATGGTCTATGGAGAGGGTAGTCTCATTACCCATTAGACTCTATAGTAGTGTCTCACCAAACAACCCTACCCATAGACTACTGGGGTGATTGATTGGGGAGGGGATTTCTTTCTTATCAACCAATGCATGCATGGATGTACAAAGACAAACTGCTTTCATTTTTATTTCTCCTCTGCCAGTACCAGAATTCTGTCTGGAATGTTCTAGGAGTACTCTGAGTCTGGAAGTCCTTAAAGTCCCAAACGTCCCATCCTAATTTCTGGCTTTCCAGAAACAATGAAGTTTCATGTCATCTTCCACAGGTTTCTGGAAGCTTAGTTGTTGGTTGTGAGCTACCTTGAGGAAAGTTTTTAAAAAGCGTAGAGAAAGAAGAAGAGGAGAATAAAATTTTAGAAGCTTATGCCACTTATTTATTTTACATTTATACCCCACTTTTCTACTACAAAGTAGTGCTCAAGACAGCTTGCATTCTTCATAAAAGAATTAAAACAAGTAAAGCCTAATTTAACAGTGTGTGTTATGGGCCATCAGGTTGTATCCAAATTATGAGGACCTTAAAAGAGTTTTCAAGATATGTGAGATATCTAAGTAGTTTTACTAGTGACACACAAATATACACATACAGTGAATTTTGATGGCCAAGTATCCTGTCCATGCACCAACACCACATAAAGCTGATGATGTCATTAGCTGCAGCAATTGTTCAGAAATGAAAAATTTCCAATTTCCCCCAGTGGGGGGCTGGCACATTTGAAGGGGGTCACAGACTGGAAACAATAAGCTGGAACTTCAAATGTTTTATTTGTGAAAAAATGCTGTGGCTAATGATGTAATCCACCTTAAGCAGTGTATCTGTATAAACAAGATCTTAGCCATTGAAATTTGACCGTAAAACCATTAAAATCAACTTATACCGCTAAAAACACAACACAGCAGACTGAACGGCATAGGTAAGTTTTAAAAGATTGTGTGTTCTTCCATACTTCTCAGCTCTGAGCGTATTGCACAGCCTGGGAGCCATACCAATAAAAGCCCTATCTCATGGACCTGTTAGGCAGGCCTCTGCAACTGTTGAAATTTTTAAGAAGCCACTCCTAAAGATCTCACCTGCAGTTTGAACGTTAAGACAAAAATCAGGACTACAAAAGAACGGAATAACTTTAGTGATGACAATGAAGAAATTGAAACTGTTAAAAGATGTTACATTCCTTGTTTCTGTCTGTTATCACACCAAATGGAAACTGCTGCCACAGATTCAGAAGACTGAGACTCTGAAGGGTAGCAGTGATCCTGAATGCCCAGGTTTCGGCAGTGAGCGGGAGTGCCTTTGCACAATTCAACCTAGTGTGCCAGACGCGCCCATTCCTGGAGAGGTCTGACCTGGACACAGGGATACATGCCTTAGTTACATCCCAGCTGGATTACTGTAACCCGCTCTACGTGGGGCTGCCTCTAGAAAGTGTCTGGAAGCTTCAGCGGGTCCAAACCGCAGCAGCCAGATTGCTGACTGAGGATGGACACAGGGATCACATAACCCCTCTGTTACAGCAGCTCCACTGGCTGACGATCTGTTTCCAGACACAGTTCAAAATTCCCAGTTCTAACCCGTAAAGCCCTAAACAGCTTGGGTCCAAGCTTTCTCAAGGACCGTGACTCTCTTTATGAGGCTGCTTGGGTGTTAAGATAATCAGGAGAAGCCTTTCCCTTGGTCCCGCCACCTTCACAGGTGTGTGTGTCTGATGGGGAACACAGGAGATGGCCTTCTCTCTTATTGTTCCCAGACTTTGGAACTCCCTCCCACTGGAGGTCAGGTCGGCCCCATCTTTGCGGTCATTCCACAATTAGGCAATGACCTTTCTCTTCAGGTAAGCTTTCCTTCAGTAACTTAGCTGCCTGAGTGAGGTTTTTAATAGATGTTTGTGCTCTACTGATTTGAATGTGTTTTGGAAGTTGCTTTTGTTTATCGTTTTTTAGTGTGATTTTTAAAAATTGGTGTTTTTTCATTTGTATACTTAGTGCTTTTAATTTTACATGTTGCTTTTTAATGATGTAAAAGCGGCCTTGGGTCCATTTTAAGGAGAAAGACTGGGTAAAAATATTTTTAATAAATAATAAAATAAAGGAGCTAGTGAGGATTGCCAGGCGTAAGGATATGTCACTGGAGACCAAGGCCAAGATTATTAACATGATTGTATTTCTAGTTACTATATACGGAAGTGAAAGCTGGACACAGTAGAAAGAGAACAGGAAAAAAAGTTGATTCATTTGAAATATAGTGCTGGAGGGAAGCTTGTGGATACCTTAGACCAGTGGTCCCCAACCTTGGGCCTCCAGATGTTCTTGGACTTCAACTCCCAGAAATCCTAGCCAGCAGAGGGTGGTGGTGAAGGCTTCTGGGAGTTGTAGTCCAAGAACATCTGGAGGCCCAAGGTTGGGGACCACTGCCTTAGACCACGAGAATGATGGGATGAGGAGTACTCTCAGACTATAAACCTGACTTACCAAAAGGGAGCACAACTTCTCTAAGAAAGATTAGATCCCAGTTCTCAAATCTGGCTTTCTGATGACCAGTAGTATCTCCATTTTGTCAGGATTTCATTTCAGCTTGTTCAGTCTTCATCTAGCATATTACTGAGCTCAGGCAATGGTCAAGGGTCCTGACTGCTTCCATCATCATCATCATCATCATCATTCTGCTAACTGAGCTCATAGCTGCTGAAAATCTTAAATTTCAAATAATAAGAAGGAAATTATAATATCCTTTTCAACAAACTAAATCTACACATATCTGTTTTGGGAATATAATATGGCTCTTTGAACTGCTTCCTCGGATACATATCCTATTCAGTTAAATGATTCTTACACTTCGGTAAATGTGCATAGAAGATTGAGACACCTGTTCTTTCTAGGAATTAGGGACCAGCATTTCTCACAGACTCCCTCAACAACATGATCAATGACTATTCTGGCCAAGGGTTGGAGAGGTCCAAACAGTAACAGTAATGTAGCCCATAACAGTGAAACAAAACAACAGCTGGCAGGGAAGGTAGGAATGATATTATTTATTATTATATTTATTTATTTAATTTCTATCTCGCCTCTCTGGTCATGTTCGACCACTCTAGGCGGCTTACAATTTGACAACAATAAATTTTATAAAAACATTACAAGTAAACAAAAATAAAGATCAAAAGAATATAAGCAGAAAAAAGATAGTCAGGGATTAGCTGTTGGGAAAGCCTGCCTATACATAAGTGTTTTTAATTGTTTCTTAAAAATGCCCAGCGAGGGAGCCGCGCGAACCTCAGGAGGTAAGTTGTTCCATAGGCGAGGAGCCACCACCGAGAAGGCCCATTTTCTGGTCTTCTCATTCCGGGCCTCTCTCGGCGTCAGGCTCCTCAGCCTCACCTCCTGGCTCGCACAGGTGACACGGGTAGATCTTGGTGGGAGAAGGCGTTCCGCCAGGTATCGAGGTCCTAAACCGTTTAGGGCTTTATAAGTAAGCATCAATACTTTGAAGTCGATGCGGAATCGGATGGGCAGCCAATGCAGTGCGGCCAGAGTGGGGGAGATGTGTTGGTATCTTCTCACTCCACTAAGTAGTCTGGCCGCAGCATTCTGCACCACCTGTAGTTTCCGCAGCAGCCTCAAAGGTAGCCCCACGTAGAGCGCATTACAGTGGTCTAATCTTGAGATTACAAGCGCATGTACCAAAGTGGTGAGAGCCCCCACATCAAGATAGGGTCGCAGCTGGGCTATCCGCCTAAGATGGAAAAATGCGGTACGGACCACAGACGCCACCTGAGATTCCATGGTGAGCGCCGGGTCCAGATGGATACCCAAGCTGTGAACCCCATCGGTGGTGGGCAGGGTCACACCCCCAAAAATGAGGGAGTTTCCCAAATCCCCAGCTGTGGGAGCGCCCACCCTCAGCACTTCCATCTTGTCCGGGTTCAGCCTCAGCCCGTTCTCCTGCATCCATTCCTTTACGGTCTCCAGGCAGCGCTGAAGGGACAGAACGGCATCTCCTGTAGTTGGAGAAAAGGACATGTAGAGCTGCGTGTCATCGGCATATTGATGGCACGAAGCCCCACAACCCCTGATGACCCCCCAGCGACCTCATATAGATGTTAAATAGCATTGGGGAGATGATCGACCCCTGTGGAACCCCACAATTGAGGCTCCACGGGGCCGAGACATTCTCCCCAAGCTGTACTCTCTGGGGACGGTCCTCCAAGAAGGAACGGAGCCAGGCAAATGCCCGGCCACCTATTCCCAGCTCGGAGAGCCTCCCCAGGAGGATACCGTGGTCAATGGTATCGAAGGCCGCTGAGATATCGAGGAGGACCAGCAGAGACACTTTGCCCCTGTCGGCCTCCCTCAATAGGTCATCACACAGGGCGACCAATGCCGTTTCTGTTCCATGGCGCGGCCTGAAGCCCGACTGGAATGGATCCAGGGCATCTGTTTCATCCAGGAACGCCTGAAGCTGATCGGCCACCACCGTCTCGACTACCTTGCTTAAGAAAGAAACATTGGCGACGGGCCTATAATTGCCAATTTCGTCCGCCGCCAAACTAGGTTTCTTTCTTATGGGCCTAATGAGTGTATCCTTGAGGGCAGAGGGAAATCTGCCCTCAAGGAAAGACGCATTAATTATTGCAGTAGCCCATTCTGTTGTTGAAGGCCTGGCTGCCTTGATTAGCCAGGCCGGGTAAGGGTCCAAAGAGGAGGTGGTGGCACGGCAGCGATCAAGCGTCCTGGCCACAGTATCAGGTGAAACAGGCTGAAAGGAGTCAAAAATAGCCGGACAAGACGGAGCGCTGGACATCTCAGCTCGACTCACTGTATTCAAAAAAGGAGACAGGTCCCGGCGAATGGCCTCCACTTTAGATTTAAAAAATGCTGCAAGTTGGTCCGGTGTAAGACTAGGGGGAGGCCTATCACCCGTGCCAATTCCGGATAGGTCACGTACTATACGTAATAATTCCGCCTGCTGATTGGTTGCCTCGCTTATCCGGTTCGCAAGGTATGTTCGACTGGCAGCCTTTACCTTGGCCTGGTAAAGGTTAGTAGCACCTTAACAGCTATACGATTGAAAACCGTCGGGTCCTTTCTCCATTTGCGCTCTAGCCTGGCTGCGAGCCGGGTTCATCATCTTAGAACTGCAGAGCTGGGAAGAAGTAGAAGCAAAATATGGGTGGTGCTATAGTGGATTTTCTTTTGCTATATGTGTGTCTGTGTGTTACATATACACAGTAAATAGTGAAGAAAAGTCAAATATGGCAAAGTTAATCTAAGATTATTAATTTAGTTATAATAAAATTTTCCTTTTTTTCATTTTCCCCTTCATATTTTTTTTCCGCAGCTTGAATTAGATTCCTGTTGTATTATTAGATATCTGTAGGGTTTCTTTTGCCATCAGAGATTTGCCATTAGAAATTTCTGTGTATGGCAAAATGTCATAATTTGTACATGCCAGCAATGTAAATGTGTGCTTTACATAGCTCCCCTCTCTGTCTGATAGGCTTGGCTGACACCAAGTAAGCTTTGTGAGTAAGCAAGAATTTGAACTTGGGTCTCCCAACCAACTAGTTAACTGATTTAATTACTCCATTATACTGGCTCTCTCAAGTCAATGGTTCTGGGTTTATAGATTATCAGAGACATCCAGACAGCCAGAACTTTTGTACTGCAGAATCCATTGTTGTACTGCAGAATCTAGGCATCATGCAGTCCCCCACTTCCTGAATTACCATAATAGTCGTCGTCAAGTGAAAAAAAACCCATTGAAATGCATTGAAAACCGGTTAATGCGTTCCAATGGGGGAAATACCTGATTGTGCAGCGAAGACCCTCCATAGGGTGGCCATTTTGCAATGCCTGTAAAGCGAAGAATCAGTCCTGAAAACAGCGGGGAGCCATTTTGTGACCCGCCAATCAGCTGTTTCTAATTGTCGTCTAGCGAAGAAACAGATCCCAAAGCAGGGAACTATTCATTGTCAAGCAAAAAAACCCATATAAACATCATTTTGTGATCGCTATAGCAATCGTAAAAAACCCATCGTAAAGTGATTTCGTCGTCAAGTGGGGTAACCGTCTAGCGAGGCACCACTGTATAGAGTACTTAGAGGTGGTTTGCCATTCCATTCTTCTGGGGCCATCCTGGAATTGTGCACCTTGCCCAGTGCTGCACAAGCTGGCTTTTCTCCCAGGAGGCACAGTGGGGAAACAAACTCCATACCTCTGGTTCTGTAACCCCATAAGTGTGCCAGCATTTCTTCATTAGATTAGGTTGTACAAAATCCAATGTCATTATTTTTTGGTACCATTTAATATGGTTAAGAGTTCTGAAAAACTTGAATATTCTTCTGTGGCACTTTTATTGGCCCCAATAAAGGCACTGTCAGCTGCAGACAGAGGAATTACTTCTTGCCTAAACAGCTGCCCACACAGTTTTGATAAGACAGGTATGAGGTGAAAACTACTTCAAAGATTCTGTTCATGTCCTTTGAGAATTAAGTCAATATTATGTAACTACACCCACATACACAGATAGCTCTTTTTTGGCAGCTTACCCTGGAGTAATTTCCCACAAGAAGTTATCCTGTTATTGTCAGCATGCAGTCTTATGCACATCTAGTTAGAAGTAAACCCAATTGAACTTACTGGGACTGATTTTGAATAAACAAAAAAGTTAAATAAGCACAGACCTTCCTATGATTGGTTGTCTGTTGAAAACTTTTCTTATAGCAGTCAGTGTGTAAATGGTGATGAGAGGTGAAAAACAGCCGTGTTTATCACTAATTATTCAAGCTGAAATTTTATCTGTTTCCCAGGAGCATTTGGTACATTAAAAAAGGAAGGACCTTTTTTGCTTTTGGGGAGAAGAGTCCATTCTACTAGTTCTGATGCACATATATAAATATTGGTGGCTTCAAAGAAAGGTGTACATGGCTCCTTATACTTAAGGTTTTATCTTTGACTGTGTCAGCGTAGTGTTATCTAAAGCATATTCATCTTAAACTAAGTCCTGTTTCATTCCATACAACTTGCTTCCAAGTAAGTACAAAAAAGGGTTCCAACCCTAGAACACCAGCGTTCATCTACCCTTCATCTAGTCAGTGTGGGTCCTACTCTTGTGAAGCTTACCCTGGCTGGCTTACCTAGATTAATAACAGCCTTTATCCTAGCAAAAGAAAATATATTCTGATTTTCTTCAGTACTCTATCTCCCTTACTCAGTCCACATTGTATGTTTATACTGTCCCATTTTTAATAAAATATATGCATTCTTAAAAATGCATTTATTGTTATGTACCGCCAAGCTATTTCCAACTTCTGGCATCCTTAATAGTGTTTTTGAGGTAGAGGAGATGTTCACTGATGGTACCATTGCCACCCTTCAGTTGGTTTCCATGGTCATGCAGGAGTTTGAACCTAGATTCCCTGACATTTCACTGTACCAGCGGGTAACCCATGTGTTCTTGAACTACAACTCTCAGAAACCCCCGGACAGCACAGGCTTCTGGGAATTGCAGTCCAAGAACATCCGGGTTATCCAAGGTTTGGAACGTGTGCACTATACACCATGCTGATTCAGGGCAGGCAACAGCTACATGTGTCTAACATTTCATGTTAAACTAAAATGCTCTGTTCTGCATCATTTATAGTATTGCAGTGCTCCTCTGTCTACACCATTTCAGAGCCTTACACAGGAAAAAATGTGGGAAACACTTCGGGTGTGGGGTGGGCTGATTTTATCCCATTGATCACATAACACAACAGGATATGCACAGCAGCCCAGAGTCCCAATCCATAGTTATAAAAGAGGTAGCTTTGTCAGTCTGTGCAAGCATATCAGGCAAAATCCAAAGAAAACAAAACAAAAAGACAAAAACATGGCACTTTAAAGACTATTATATTTTAATGTGAGCTTTTATGGATCATATTCTCTTTTTTAGACATATGGTGGGGAAATTAAATGCAGAATGAAATACAGAATCACAAGTAAAACATTCAAAACATTTATTGGCTTTAAGAATCCTGGGTGTGTTGTTACAATCCCACACACAACAATGCTACACAAAACATCAAGGGCACCTTCATTTGTTCCTCAGCTAATGTGATCTATGCCATCTTTTGCCAACAATGCCCCTCTGCACTATTTATTTATTTATTTATTTATTTATTTATTTATTTATTTATTTATTTATTTATTTATTTATTTATTTATTTGACTTCTACCCCGCCCCTCTAGACAGAGTCTACTCGGGGCGGCTTACAAACAGTTATAAAACATCACCGAAGTCTACTCTGGGTTGCTAACAACAATATTAAAATAAAACAAAACAACAATATTAATACACAAGCAGATGGTGAAATAAGTTAGGTATCGACAGGAGGGAAGGCCTGTCTTAAGTTGGCTCTTAAAAACACCCATCGACAGAGCCAAACAAATTTCTGGGGGAAGATTGTTCCAGGACCACTCTGCATTAAGACAAACAGGACATGTAAAAGGAACAATGGACACAAATCAGACTTCAAAAACACAGAAACCTGTCTCCAACCTCTTTAATCTACCTGGACACTCCACAGAAGATAAGAAAGTTGCTATTTTGGAAAAGAAGTACTACAGATCAAATATACACAAGAAAACAGTTTAGATAAAATTTATATTCATGATGGACACCCATAAAAATGGATTGAACATAAGCCTAGGTTTCTTAAGTCATTAGCAAATGTAATTATTATACTGTTATCTACTGTTATTTGACTTCACAACTACCTGATTCATCTTTCCTTACAAGGCTCAAACGTGAAAACTGTTAATATCTCCTATACCAACATACATGGTTCTTCTGCTATCTTCTTTTATTTTTATTTCTACATTTTCTTTCCCCTCCCCCCCCTGGGTTTTTGACTGATACCACCAACTCTCCCTTCCCCCTGTTTCACTGCAGCTTGGTTATCTGCTTTCTGTCTCCTGTGGTAATGTTTACAATGGAACTTAACATCAAACATAGGCTGTAAATCACTCGTGATTACATGAGATCTAACCACACACCCAGGATTCTTAAAACCAATCAATGTTTGACTTGTGATTTCTGTATTTTATTCTGCGTTTCATCCCCCCCCCCAATATGGTTGAAGACATGGACATGATCCACAAAAACTCACATTAAGATATAATAGTCTTTAAGGTGCCACATTTTTGTCTTGTTTTGTTTTATTTTGCTTAGTTTCTTTAGATTTTGCCTCATATCCCTAATCTATAGTTTTTCTGCCCCACCAGAGACCCTTGTACTTTTTAAGAAGTCGAATCCTTTCACTTCAGTTGAAAGCATGTGGTCATTTTGAACTGATGCAGAAAAGAAAGATGAATTGAGCACATACATGCATATACAAAGCAGTGCTTTGGCAAAGCACCTTCCCCCTCATCTGTTGACTCATGAGGGAGGAGAGCTTGTACGCATACATAGACATAGCACCAGCACTTGCCTCTCTCCCAAGACACTTCTCCATTTTCTTCCATTTATTTATTTATTTTACAGTTTAACAAGCTCTCTGTTCTGCAAGACAAGATGGGGAAATAGTGTTGTTGAGGCGGGAAAAGCCATTTTTAACCATGCCACCTACAGGCACTTCCATAGAACTGCAGTTAGAAGGCTTTTACTCCTCTGCCAGTGTGGTCAACTTAAATCAGTGGTTCCTTTTTTCTCCCCCTCATTGCTCCCTTTACTTACTGGCCACTGGCCATGGTTCTTGAGTACAGTAGGGCTGCTGTAACAATAACAATAACAATAACAATAACAACAACAACAACAACAACAACAACAACAACAACAACAACAACAACAACAATAATAATAATAATAATAATAATAATAATAATAATAATAATAATAATAATAATAATAATAATAATAATAATACACCTTCCCAGGGTGTATTACCAGAACTGGCCACTAGACAGAACCAGAGACTATGCTATATACAGAAAGCTTAAGGGAAACACCTCCCTAGCCTGACTTCTCTGAGAGAAGCAGCTTCTCAAAAAATGGAGAATGGGGCAGGGGTGGGCAGGGAAGGCTCCCTTGTGAACAGGAGGGCAAAAAGCCCAGTCCATGGACAGGGGGTTCCTCTCGCCACCATGCACAGACACCAGAGGAACTACAACTAAGTGCTGTAGGTTGTACTTTGGTTGGGGAGGGGGAAGGATGAGAGGATTCCATGGTGCCCTGGTGTGAGTTTCCCAGTGGTCCATGGCACAACAGCGCACAGTTTGGGAAACATTTTGCCATTGTTCTGAATAACTGCTTGCTTCAGCATCTTAAAAGCTTCTCTCCCTGTTGCTTAAGGAGATCATACATTGTGCTTACATTGTAAACATTATATTGTATAGAACTGGCTGAACACACCTTGCAGAGTACAACACATATAAAGAGTGATAAAACCTTCCACTTACTAAGTTGTTTTTTTTTTCATGTCAAAGAAGCTGGTTTAATAACAGAGCAGCTGCTTTCTGGAAGTATTTTAATAGTTCCTCTTAAATAGAGCTGTCAGTGTTGCAAACCGCATTCAGCGGCCACTTTCATTTTTCCATGCCATCACATGCCTCTGAAATATATTTCATCCTAGAAAGTGCTGAGGAGATTTAAGAAAATAAATTACTCCCGATTTGTGGGCACAGTGTCAACCCAAAGTAGGTATATTTCCATTACTGCATGCTAGAGCAAACGGGAAGAGTCTACAGCTTCCCAGAATGCCCTGCAAGTGAAACTGCAGACCATTCAAGATGAACCTTTTGTAGAAGTACATGGCTGATCCTTCAAGCGAAGTTATTCAACAAATAAAAGGCAACAGGGTTTAAATACATTAATTCTCAATCTGTAATACATCATTTTGATTGTTTGCCTTATGAAATACCATCCTGCTTTTTTTGTCTTGAGAACAGCATTTACCCTTTTAAGTTGGAGGGAAAAATCCTCAGGTAAGAAAACTGACAAATCATATCTAGATTTATGATCTTCTAGATAGTTTTCTCAGCTTTAAGCCAATTCTAAATTTGCCAAAAGCAAGAATGGGCCTGCTTTGTGGTATACATAATCAAGATTTCATGGTACTCCACAATTTGCACTCATGTTCATTTTGTTGACTATAGCTTGGAAATCTTTGATGAAGATTTACAGCCCAGAGTTTTTGTTAAGGTAATTCCACCATTTACCTACTATTAGACCAAGTAATTTTTGTGCTGATAATTCATCCTATTCTGCTGTGGTGTGTTTTATACTTTATTTTACTTTGTTCTCTCTCATAAGTGTCTTTGAAGAGACTGCCAAATAAACAACTTAAATCAATATAGAAATAATATACAAATATAAACTTATATATATTTTATTTAAAGTGGTTGCTATATGAAAGTTAGGTGCAATTCTTGTAACAAGCATGCAGCAAACATGTAAAATATGAATTATATACACTTACCGCCAAATCAGAAAATCGTTGAGCTGGGAATAATAGCAAATACTTTGGTTTCTTATTTTTATTGGACTTTAAGCAGAATGTAGGTTGGTTTGAAAGTAGAGGAAGTACATTCCAGGTTCCTATGCAACATTTTTCTTTGCAGCATCGGACTTTACTTTCACTTCCAGGTGCATCCGTAGTTGATCATCCTTTCAGCTTTGGCCCAACTACTTCATTAGCTCTCGAGCTACTTGTACTTGTCCTCTGCTCTTCCCCAGTAGCATGTTGGACGCCTTCCGACCTGAGGGGCTCATCTTCCAGCATCATATCTTTTAGCCTTTTGTTTCTGTTTTTTGGCAGAGATACTGGAGTGGCTTGCCAGTTCCTGCTCCAGGTGGATCACGTTTAGTCAAAACTCTCCACTATGACTTGTCCATATTGGGTGTCCCCAAGATGGCATAGCCCATAGCTTCTCTGAATTACTCAAACCCCTTCACCATGACAAGGCAGCAATCCATGAAGGGGTAATGGCAAACTATACTTTGCCAATTTGTTCAAACTGATAAGCAGCAGGGATCAAACCATGATCTGTGAACTTGGTTTGCAGGCAAGTACAAATATTTGTTTGTACTTGTCTTATTAACTGCCTTGACAAATTATATTTTGCCTCAAACAAGTATTAGAAGTTATGCATAAGGAGAATAGGAGACAGCATATGAGTACATGGCTTGTTTCTAGCACCAAACCTTGGTTTCATCTTAAATCTAAATAGGTCTAAGGAAGTTGCATTGACAAGTTCTGTTGAATAGTGAAGTAGACTTTCAGAAAAAAAATGTAAATTGCCCAGCAATGTTCATCAAATAGACAAAAAAATCTGCTGCCACTGAATGCCAAAGCAGCTCAATGTTCTTACTGACAATATAAAAACAGGGGCAGAAAGTAGCTAGAATCAGCAACATGCAGATGTGAATCTCCTGACTGTCTAGCTGTTCTCATCTTAGGTGCCAGCATCACTTTGCATAGTGAATGTTCATAGCTTTAGCTGCATCAGTGCTCAACATTATAGTCCCTTGATAAAAAAAAAGTAAAGGTTCCCCTTGACATTCTTAGTCCAGTCGTGTCCGACTCTAGGGGGCGGTGCTCATCCCATTTTCAAGCTGTAGAGCTATTACTAAAGTTGTCCTTCATTCATCTTGAAATCTCCTGTGGATCAAAGGCAGCCATTTAGCATTGAGAAATCATAATAAATCTCTCATAGAGTAAAAGGACGTGCACTAGAGACAATAACACCCAAAGGGGAGATATATTGTACCACAGAACACAGCTGCATGTACAGTATATAACAGAAGTGAGTACACCCCCTCACATTTCATAAATATTTTAGTATATCTTTTCATGTGACATTGAAGAAATTACACTTGGCTACAATGTAAAGCAGTGAGTATACAGCTTGAATAACAGTGTAAATGTGCTGTCCCCTCAAAATAATGCAACACACAGCCATTAATGTCTAAACCGCTGGCAACAGAAGTGTGTATACTCCTTTATGCAGTGAATTCACAAAAGCCTAGCAAAATACTAATACTCCTTGGCAAAAAACAAACTCTTGGGAGTAGAAGCAGGAAATCAGAGTATGGGACACAAGGATTGAGGAGAGAGAGAGAGAGAGATTCTAGTAATCAGCTAAGAAGAAAATGAACTAAGCAAGAAGAGTGCAAAAGAAAAGCCCAGTGAAGGTTTCTTACAGTGATGCTATGATAGCCAAACCCCTGTTGGATGGGATTTGCTTGCAAAAAGGGTATGATACCTTCAGCAATTGCACAAAATTATAAAACTTTCCTTTTGCAATTTTGGGGTGCTCATGATTTCATTACATTGTACGTATATGAGCTCTGCATGTCCTGAAATCTCAGAAGGAAGCCCTTCATCAACAGCATTGATGATGATCACCCATTGCCGATTATATCATTCCTGTTGTGCAACTGAAGGCAAACAACAGGATTTCAGCCTGTATTTTACAGTATCTAGAATTTTAGTGGAATCTAACCATATATATTTTACATCCTTGATTGTGCACATTTACTAAATCCTTTCTCAGCATTACATGTTAACTTGCCCATTGAGAGTAACCTATCCTAGTTGAATATTTCTAGTCCCAATGATTTCAGCACAAGAGATATAAACACATTCTGCACGTATGTATATTAATGTGGAAAGTCTTCCTGATAAGTAACATCGGTGATTCCAAATTATATACTCCTGTTCACATCAACATGTTACAGACAACAAGTGATTGACAGATGTGTATAAAATATTATAGTGGCTACCAGCCCAATTATATTAATTAGGATATGAGGAAACTGTTACCACTTCCAAGACATTTATCTCTGTGGCAATAGAACACTTCACCCTTATTTTCTGTTCTATTTCCATTTTGTTTGACCATCTAGAAATCCCAAGATGTAGAAGTAGAGAAGATGTGTTAAATGAAACCTTTATGAATCTGACTACACTTACACAAGAGGAGTCAAAGGTTCAAGGAAATCCTCCACCATCCAGTACAAATGCTCAGTTCTTCACCCGTATGACATACAACAGCTCTACCAGGTAAAGTGCTCAAAGCATGCAGCTGGGGATAAACATCTAGAGAAGAATTCAGCATTTCAACTGTTACTGTCATTTGGCACAATGTAGACAATGTGGTCCTTTTAACTGTCTGTTAAATAGGCACTGGTTTCAAAACATATGCTGTAATGCAGCTACAATTCTTTGAAGACCAGGCTTCTTTAGTATTAGAGATATTGTAGCTGATACTTCTAATATTAAACACATGACTTCTCATTCTGTATTTCAGAACTAAATCTTGCTTTCATATCCTGGTTGGGAAACATTAAACCACCATTTCCTAATTTAGACACTGTATAAAACGTTATTCAACTTGCTTACTTTAGAGTAAGCTCTATTGACTAAGTGGGACTTAGTTTCAGCAGAAATGTATAAGATAGTGCTCCAAGCTAGACAGACATTATAAAGATTATAAGGGAATACATGGGAACATAATTGGTCCTTGATTCAGTCACCCATGATTTTTTGGACTAAGAATGTTACATCTGAATTCAACTAGTGTGATACTCCTGCCTTAAACACTCTGGTATCAAAACTCTTGATTTCAGCAAAATATACTCCCAAGTAAGTATGTTAAAAGCTTTTGTATAATTTTTAAAAACAAAACTTACATTTCAGCATCAATGTAAGACTCAAATCTAAATGCACATTTTTAAAACAAGTTCTCTAATGCAGGAAGAATTAATTCCAATAATGTTTTCTTTTCTTTTATCTTCATTCAGTCTTGAGAGGAGGAACAGAACAATATTTTACAAAACCAGCTTACAATGCTATCCAAACTCCAGTATAATTTTTTAGAATATTTCAGTCATATTTCTCTAGGCAAAAGCACATCTTGTTCTTCATTGTTAATTGTTAACTTCTCTGCTCTCAGCAGTCCTAAAGTTCTTCAAATACATTTATGTCTTGCTTCATTTACTTGAATATTGCAACAGGGCAGCAAAGGTGTCTCATCACAAATCATTAATCCTCCCAACTGAATCTATTTGCAAGCACTGAAGCCGCATAACATACTTTCCCCTTGAAGGCTGAGATTACCACTTGATGAGCTGGAAGACTCAAAGAGAGCGTCCAAGCCTCACAGAAAGCTCCTTCATGCTACTGAAATCCAAATGAACACTTCCAACTCTAAAAACAAGGCAGATCTTATATGCGTAGATTTTTTTTGTTCTCTTGAACTACCAAAAAGCAAGCAAACAAACAAAACCCAAACAACTTCATAATGTCTCCCTCCAATAGTTACTAATTATTGGAACTTTACAAGTCGCACAACCTCCTCCAGACCTTGCATGAATTCAGAAGAAACTCACTGTAATGCTGTCAGATTGCCATAGAGAATAATTGACTCCTGCTGGAAGCCATGAAGCTGAGAAACAACATATTCACTGTTACAAAATACTGCCAGTCAACATAATGTGCTAATTCAAGGAAATATTTGTATATGTTTGTGCACTGCCAAGTTCCTGCTTCTTCTATGCTAATAACCTTCCTTTCCTATCCAACAGACTTCTGAAGAGAAAAGATGCTTTAATTTTTTTCATTAGGAAAGCCAGCATTTCAGTAGTATTCTCAAGATGTATCAACCATTAACTGGGGTTGAACTCCTAAACATATATTTAATCAAGTGTTTTATAATCACTATGAATCCTTGTGTCTCCCTAGGTCCCTAATCTCCTTATATAAATCTTTATATATATACATTTGTACACCTGTAAAGTAAGGATAGAGACTTAGCTATATTACTGGTGTGTTTTGAAATGCAAATTAATTATGGCGAAGAACACTGAAATCATTAGGCAGGATAATCCCCTTTAAAAACAGTACTCAGTATCCTATTGCTCATTTTGACTAGAGTACACACACTGGCTGAAATCATATTTGCACAAGTCCTGTGGTGTAATGCTGATGATGTCATCAGCCAGCACAATTTTTTGCAAATGAAACATTTTCCCCTCCTGTCATATCTATGGATACCAAGTAATCTCTTTCATCATCAAGCATGTGGGAGGGCCAAGAGATGGGGGGGAGGCTTTAGTAACTAAAAAGCACTACCACTTGGATGATTGTACCACTACCAGCAGATCTTGGTAATTAAATATTTCCTCCTCTAGTCCCTCGGCCCTCACCCATTCCTGACAATGAAAGGGATTACTTGGGATTCACAGGGCTTGGAATGAGAATGAGAAATGATTAATTTTCAAAACGTTTCCCTGGCTGATGACACCATTAACCTTTTACCACAGAACTAACACGAACAGGATTTCAACCCATTGCTTCTACAATTCCAAAAACACATCTTCCCCATCTATATCAGGATCAGAGGTACTCACACAAAACAATAAACTAGCCAGCAGAAATTGTTCAGTGGGTGAAGTATTGTTGTGCATCTCCACCTGCACAGCTGGATTGATATCTTCAGTAACGGCAGATTGATGCTGATTTAAAACTTCCATTTGCAATTTTGGAGTGCACGCTGCTTGTACACAATGCAGTAAAGTCACATGTAGCCCAATATTGCAAAAATGAGCTTTTAATCAGCATATTCCATCAAACAGAATTTCAGCCATAATTTGGGCAAAAACAAACAATCTATGCTCCTTGTTTTACGGATGAGTGCCACTAAGGCTGATAAGCAATGAGCCCAAGCCACCTGTGGCATTATACTGTATAATATGTGTATAATTTACCTGATTATTGTGAAAGGAATTAAGTTAGAAACCTTTGTCAATCTACTGCACATGAATCAGAAATCTATCAATACATCATGACCAACTTTCTGCACAGTCCTATTTCATTCTAATACTGTATATCAATTCAATTCTTTAAAAACTCTCTGGTTTATGAATGTGGGATATTGTGCTTCTGTACCAATTATTCAAAACACCAGGAAATGGCCTAATATTGCTGCACTGTATTGTACCAACATTGCCATCGGAAAAAAGATTCTAAGGTTTACATAGGAAAGACTTAGCCCGAACATTGGTAACAATAATGGCAGTAGTCAAGATGGCCTGCAGGATGCCCTCTTGTGCTCACTAACATTCACAAAGTGACAACAAACAAGAAAATACCAGAAGCTGACTAATTTTTTCATCACTTAACCATTCTCACACAAACACAAAATCTACTGTTAGGAATATGGTAGTTTGTTATTATCTGAATATTTATAGCCCATGTGTGACCATCTCTATCCATTAAATCACATTTAAACTGACATTTTAATCACATTTAAACTGACAAAACAGATAGCAGCAGACACAGGTAACATCAAAGGAATGTATGACGGTATCAAGCAGGCTTTAGGTCCAATACAGAACTGCTCCCTTGAAGTCTGCTACAGGTGTGATCATCCAGGACCAAGCACAGCAGATGGAACACTGGGTGCAGCACTACTCTGAACTATATTCCAGAGAGAATATAGTAATTGAAGAGGCATTAAATAACATGGAGTGCCTGCCTGTCTTGGAAGAGTTGGACAGCAAACCAACCTTAGCAGAAATAAAAGTGGCCTTGGATTCCCTCGCCTCCAGCAAGGCACCTGGGAAGGATAACATCCCTGTTGAAGTGCTGAAGTGCTGTAAAGAGACCATCACCACCGAACTGTATGAAGCATTTCGTCTTTGCTGGAGGGAAGGTGGAGTACCACAGGACATGAAGGATGCAAACATCATCACGTTGTACAAGAACAAAGGAAACAGAAGCGACTGCAATAACTACCGTGGCATCTCTCTTCTCAGCGTTATAGGGAAGCTGCTTGCCTGTGTTCTGCTAAAGAGGCTCCAGGTGCTTGCAGACAGAGCCTATACAGAATCACAGTGTGGATTTCGAGCTAATATATCCACCACTGACATGGTATTCTCCCTCAGACAGCTGCAGGAGAAATGCAAGGAACAACAACAGCCACTCTTTGTGACCTTCATAGATCTCACAAAGGCCTTCGACTTGGTTAGCACGGATGGCCTTTTTAAAAATACTTTCCAAGATTGGATATCCAGCTCAGCTCCTTAACATTATCAGGTCCTTTCATGAGAAAATGAAGGGCATTGTAGCTTTTCATGGCTCAACATCAGATCCCTTTGACATCCGAAGCAGGGTGAAACAGGGCTGTGTCCTCATACCGACTCTGTTTGGGATCTTTTTTGCTGTCATGCTGAAACACGCCTTTGTAACTGCAACAGAAGGTGTCTATCTCTGGACTAGATCAGATGGAAAGCTCTTTAATCTCTCTCGATTGAGAGCAAAGACCAAAGTCCAGCTGAAATGCATATGGGCCTTCCTCTTCCCTGATGATGCAGCCATCATTGCCCATTCTGCTGAAGACCTCCAACAACCCATGAATTGTTTTAGCAAGGCCTGTCAAGACTTTGGACTAACAATCAGCCTGAAGAAAACACAAGTCATGGGCCAGGGCATGGACTCACCTCCCTCTATTACCATCTCCACATAAGAATTGGAGGTTGTTCATGACTTTGTGTACCTTGGTATAAAAACCAGAACAGAGGGACGAAAAGGGGAAAAGAAAAAGAAAAAAGGGTCATCTGCTAGATTTAGTGTGGAAAGCCTCCCTGAAAAGCCACATCTTTAGTTGCCTCCTAAATATCAAATATAACTGTCTACCTTGGCTCAATGATCTCTGACACTCTCTCCCTAAATGTCAAGCTGGATAAACGCATTGGCAAAGCAGCTACCATGTCCTCAAGACTCACAAAGAGAGTATGGCTCAGTAAGAAGCTGACGGCATACACCAAGATCCAGTTCTATAGAGCCTATGTCCTGAGCACACTCCTGTACTGCAGTGAGTCCTGGACCCTTTGTGCATGGCAGGAGAGGAAGCGGAACACCTTCCATATGCATTGCCTCTGACGGATTTTTGGTATCACCTGGCAGGATAAAGGTCCAAACAGAGTAATCCTAGAACAAGCTGGAATTTTTAGCAAGTATACATTACTGAAACAGCATCTATATTGGTTTGGGCATGTCGTGAGAATGGCTGATACTCGGATTCCCAAAGATCTCCTGTATGGAGAATTAATGCAGGGAAATCACCCCAGAGGTTGACCACAGCTGCGATACAAAGATATCTACAAGCAGGATCTGAAGGCCTTGGAAATGGACCTCAACAGATGGGAAACCCTGACATCTGAGCATTCAGCCTGGAGGCAGGCAGTGCATCACCACCTCTCCCAATTTGAAGAGACCCTTGTCCAGCAGGCCGAGGCAAAGAGGCATTCACGAAAGCAGCAAAATCAGGGAGCTACATGGGGTACAAATTGTATTTGTCTTCAGTGTGGAAGGGATTGTCACTCTCGAATTGGCCTTCTCAGCCACAGTAGACACTGTTCCAAGTCCTCCATAAAGATCACGTTACCATAGTCTCTCGAGACTGACGGATGCCTAATCTAAACTTTCAGTAAGGTAAAGTTTTCCCTTGACATTTAGTCCAGTCGTGTCTGACTCTAGGGCACAGTGCTCATCCCCGTCTCCAAGCCATAGAGCCAGCGTTTGTCCATAGACAATTTCCGTGGTCACGTAGCCAGAGCGACTAGACATGGAATGCCCTTACCTTCCCACTGTGGTGGTACCTATTTATCTACTTGCATTTACATGCTTTCGAACTGCTAGGTTGGCAGGAGCTGAGACAAGCGATGGGAGCTCACTCCGTCACGTGGATTCAATCTTACGACTGCTGGTCTTCTGACCTTGCAAGCACAGAGGCTTCTGCGGTTTAACCCACAGCGCCACTACGTCCCCATTACTTTCAGTAGGCTTGCCTTAAGCCCAAAACATGGGAGTCCAAGCAGTTTTAAGCTTGAAACATAAAAATTATTGAAAAAACAACTGGTGAAATTACACAGGTTTCACTTTAAGGTTACACTGATTTATATGCTAGCTTTCACACATCCAACCTCCCTCTCCCTGATACAAAGTAATTATTTCTAGTTATAACCCACTCTTAAATATGATTTCCCTTCTCAGGATACTATTTAACTCCTTCTCTTTACTCCCACTCCTTGTGATCTCCCTTTTTATATATTGCAGGCACATCTTGATTGGCTCTCCTCCTGCATTCTTTCAACCAGTCAGCTTATTTCTGTTGTAAACTTGGTGAGGGTTCCATCACACCGCCTTGTATCACAGCATTTCAAGGTGGGTTTCCAAGCTGTATACAACAATTTTAGAACATAAGAAATTCATAACAATTTAAAATCAAATAGCGTAGAAGTAAAACATTCAAACATTAAAAGCACTCCACTAAAACCTATGCAGGCTGCAATCCTCAACCCCCCAAAGCTCCAATAAATAAGTGCGTTTAGACTTGGTGCTGAAATAATGTTAGCATCAGCCCCAAACAAGCTTCCAAATGGGGGCATTAACAGTTACGGTGCTACAGCAGAAAAAGCCCTCCCCCATGTCTCCACATAATGAACTATTCTCAATGGTGTGACACAGAAGAGCAGGATTATATATGGAGAAGCACTCCTTCAAATATCCCAAGTTCTAGGTTTAGGGCTTTATAAAATTGGTATATAAGTCATCATCAATACCTTGAACTCAGGCCTCAGAACAAAGATTTCCAGACCTTCTTGTTTCTTTCCCATATTCCTGCCATATATAGACATCAGAGAGAGTGTGATTTGCAACCTGCTTTCCTTCATGCATTTTTATGAAGATTATTATTGGGCCCCATTAGAGTCATCTTCAAGGATAGCCCCATGTAGGGGAGGCGGAGCTTGTCACTGCACTGTTTGGCTGCACTCGGGTGAAGCTCCTGAGGAATGCCAAAAACCGACCAGCTTGGCACCCTTAAGGGACAACAAGGGTGGAGGAAGAGCTAGGAGAAGTTCTTCTGGACCGAACGTGGGCATCGGAGGAAGAATTGAGGGGCGGCGGCCTGTCTTTTTTTCCCTCTGAAGAGATCCACGAGGCACAAGCTGGAACGGAAAGCGCCATCTTGGTGACAAAAAGCAGTGAGTACTCCAGAATGTCCGAGGAAAGAGGAGAGCTGATGATTGCAGTTAAAAATGGACAATAGTAAATAAAACTTGAAGCCTTTTAAGCTAACAAACTGATAAAAGAGATAAGACCGAAAGAAAGCTTAGAAGCGGCAAATCTTTTGAAGCACAGTCCTATCTTAATGAACTAGCATAAAAGCGAAACTAACTCTGGTCGGACCGTGCCAAGGTCAGAAAAATAAGACTGTGCCTGGGAATTGCTGATGAACTAAATAAGTGTGGACTGATCCTGTTTGACTGTGGCAGAGTACTTGACAGAACTTTTAATAACAGATCGAGTACCGAAGCTTTGAGACGACATGTTATCTCTGTGGGGGGAAAATTCCCCCCCCGCCTCATACTTTGTTAAGTGGATTTACAATGTACAATCTACTCTGCTAGATAGACTGTGTATGGGGAGCAGACGACACCAACTGGAGAAAAGCAGAATATCATTGCCAGGTTTATTTCTATGGAGAGAAAATCCCCCCCTTGCTTTGTCTGCTGAAAGGAGAAGCCGTTGTTAAGTGGATGCACAATGTATTGAACTGGATAGACTTTGCGTGAGGAGAGGAAGATACCTACTGGAGGAAAGCAGAATATTATTGGCAGATTTTATATATCTAATTGACTTTGGAGTTTTTTTTTCCTTTTCTTCAGAGATTTTGCAACAAGAACGAAACTGAACTGTGGAAATATTGAGGTGGGAAATTTCTTCCTTTCTTTGTTTCTTCTTCTTATTCTTTTCTACTAATCTGGTTCTGGAAAGAACAGTAGAAGTTGGAAATACCGGAAGATTGCCTTTTATCTGGGTGAGGCTGCATACGGTTTGAATTCCCTGCTGTGTTAGCGCATCCAACTGTTTGGTTAAAAACCCCTGGGACACTAGAACTCTGCACGATATTAACTCTTGGGCTTTTGGGATTCTACGGAGCCTGGATCTTCACAGAAGGACTTGGTGGACAATTCAAGAGATGTGGTATATGGAAGTTGAAATTTAAAGTGTCAATTTTTTAAAAAAAAAAACTGTGATATATATTGCAATATTGGGCAAAGTTTTGGGAAGGTTAAGGGGAGGTGGTTGATAGTAGGTTTTGAATTTGGGTTGATTTCATAATGGCTGCAAAGAGACCGAACCCCAACCCTAAACCCCAAACACCAGGAACCTCTCCAGCCCAAACATCAGCACTAGGGAAATTAACCTCTCAGGAATCAGAAAAATCTGATAAAGAATGGCAGACCACTATGCAGAACCTGCTGTCCACAGGATTTGATCAAATTAATCGACGATTGACCGAAATGACAAACCAGATGACGTATATACAGGCAGAATTGACTGAGACAAAGGAGCAGGTAACACAAATCAAAACTAAAACACAAGATATAGAAGGGAAAATGAAAAATACAGACGCCAGACTAGATAAAGCTGAAGAAAGTGTACAGCAGATACAGAGAGACCAAAGGCAATGTCAGGACAGGCTAATAATGCTGGAAATGGAACGTGCTCTTAAGATGCTAAGAATCCAAAATGTACCAGAAAAGGGATCTGAGGACTTGGAGACAGTAATGAGTGAAGCCCTCGCACCAGCAATAGAGATGGATGTAGCGGAATTCCGCCAAGGTCTGGAAGCAGCCTTCAGAGTGAGTACAGCATATGTTAGAAAAAATAATTTACCTAAAGAAGTACATTTGAGATTCACGAAGAAGGCAATTAGGGATAAGGTTTTAAGGGCTTCACAAGAAAAACAATTGATAATAGAAGACAAGAAAATTAATGTCTTAAAACAAATCCCATGGCAAGTGAGACAGAGAAGAAAGGAATATGCATCTTTGGCACAGCTACTCCAACAAAATGGAATCTCATATAGATGGCTAACACCAGAAGGGCTATTTTTTCGGATTGATACACAGAGATACAACATAACATCCCCGATGAAAGCACAAAACTTCATAGAAAAAAATGAGAAGAAGCTAAAAAAAACTGACAACAAGGAATCAGAAGAAAGATCTCGAGAGGAACAAAGCCAATTATCACAAGCAGAATCAGAAACAGAGACAGGAGAACAAGAAGCAATAGAGCCAAGATGTACTAGGAGCATGATGAAGAAAAAACAAAAGGATAGTAATTTAAATCAAGATGACTAGAAAACAACTGAAGATTTTATCAGTAAACGTAAACGGCCTAAACTCACCCCAAAAGCGAAAAAAGATCTTTCTACAACTGCAGAAACAGAAATCTGATGTTATATGCATCCAAGAAACGCACGTGAAAAGAAAGGATTTGAAATTATTAGAATGGCCAAGATTAGGAAAACTATTTGCGGCTTCAGACGTGAGCAAAAAGAAGAAAGGAGTAGCTATTTTTATTAAGAAGGAATGGGAGCCCTCCCTGATTTTTGCCTCAGAGGATGGAAGGATAGTAATGGTGGAAATCCAAAGAGAATCTAAGAAATTCCTAATAGTCAATATTTATGCACCAAATGGAAATCAAGAAAACTTTTATAAACAATTGCAGCGAGAATTGGCAAATAAAGAGTATGATCATTACTGCATAATTGGAGATTATAATGCTGTTTTCGACAGAGAACTAGACACAAAAACAGAAAAATCTAGTAGAAAGAAGAGAAGCACAATTCCAAGAAATTTCCTACAATTAGCAGAAGAATTAAATATTGTGGATGTATGGAGAACATGTAATCCAAAGACAAGGGATTACACTTTCTACTCTAACAGGCATAAATCGTGGTCAAGGATTGATACATGTTGGATATCAACAAACCTAATGAAAGAGTTGGAACAAATACATATCTTACCCAATACATTTGCAGACCATAACCCAATTTTGTTACAAATAGGAAGTAGAACAAGAGAATTCACTTGGAAGCTGAATATATTACATCTAAAAAATGAAAAATTTAAGAAACAAGTAAAAGAAGAAATGGACTTTTTCTTTAAACAGAATATGAGACCAGATATCTCAATGTTTATGATATGGGAGGCAAGTAAGGCTTTTTTTAGAGGAATAGCCATAAGATTTGCAGCTAAACAAAAAAGAGAAAGACAGAAAAAATATGAGACTCTGGAAAGTAGATTAGCCATAGAGGAGAGGCAGTTGAAACAAAACCCAACAAACAAAGAACTTATAGAGAAGATAAAACTTACACAACATCAGATAAATATATTGCTCACTGAAGAAACCGCAAAGAAGTTCAAATTTGCAAAGCAAAATTTTTTTGAGAATGCAAATAAACCGGGAAGATGGTTAGCATACAAATTAAGGAAAGAGAAGGAGAAGACAATAATCCGAACTTTGAAAGACGAAAAGGGAACAGAAAAATTCAAACAGGAAGAAATAAAGAAAATTGCTGAAGATTTTTATAGGAAGTTATATGAGAAAAAAGAAGTGGATGGAGAAGCCCAGGAAGAATATCTGTTGAAGCACAATAAAATGAAATTGACTAAAGAACAAATTCAGTCCTTAAATGAGCCTATAACGTATGCAGAAATTACAGAAGCCCTTAAAAAACAAAAAAATGGGAAAGCACCAGGCCCAGATGGACTACCAGCAGAATACTACAAAGAACTGGAAGAGGTGCTTCTCCAGCCATTTAAAAAGCTTCTAGAATGCATTGAAGAGGAAGGGAAAATACCAGCAACATGGACTGAAGCGACAATTTCTCTTATACATAAGGAAAACACGGAAGGTAAAGAAATACAAAATTATAGGCCGATTTCATTATTGAATGTGGACTACAAAATATATGCGACTATCCTGGCAACTAGATTGAAAAGAATTTTAACCCACTTGATACATCAAGATCAGTCTGGGTTTCTCCCTAAAAGACAGATGAAGAAAAATATAAGGATAGTTTTAAATGCCCTGGAATACTATGAAGCACACCCGGAGAAACAGATGGCTATGATATTCTTGGATGCGGAAAAAGCATTTGATAATCTTGACTGGAATTTTATGATGCACACATTGAAAACACTGCAGGTTGGAGAAAGATTTATGAAACTAATTAAAGCAATATATACGGAGCAAAAGGCAAAAGTAAAAATTAATGGTGAACTATCAAAAGAAATCCAAATAAAGAAAGGTACTAGACAGGGGTGCCCACTCTCCCCACTCCTGTTTATTTTGACTCTGGAAATACTAAATGAACAAATTAGAAACAAAAAAGAATTGAAAGGATTAAAAGTGAAAGGTCAAGTCTACAAACTCCAGGCCTTTGCGGATGATTTAGTTATCATATTGGAAGAACCATTGGATTCAATAGAGGACCTGATGACAACGTTAAGAATTTTTGGTGACATGGCAGGAATGAGAATAAACCAAAAGAAGACTAAATTACTTACCAAAAACATGAGAGAACATGAAAGACAAGAGCTAATAGAGAAGACGAACTTTCATGAGGAGAAGAAAATTCGATATTTAGGAATACAAATTACAAAGAAGACAAGTACATTATTCAAAGATAACTACATGAAACTAATGAAGGAGATACAGTACAATTTGGAGAAATGGGACAAATTACAACTATCGTTGTTGGGAAGAATTGCAGCAATTAAAATGAATATTTTACCAAAAATCCTATTCTTATTTCAGTCAATCCCTATAATATTAAAACAGTCATTTTTCAAAGAATTTAATAAGACAATCATGAGATTTATATGGCAAGGTAAAAAACCAAGAATTAAAATTAAGGCAATGCAAGATGCTAAGCAGAGGTATGGCTTTGGTCTTCCTGACTGGGTTCTGTATTATAGAGCTTGTATTCTAGATTGGATAAAAGAATGGATAACTCTAGAAAACGATAGATTACTTAGCTTGGAGGGTCATGATTTGCAATTAGGCTGGCATGCATATTTATGGTATAAAAAGGACAAAGAACAAAATTTTTTTAATTCACATATGATAAGAAGAGCTTTACTGGGAATGTGGAGAAAAATTGTACAACAAATTTATTATAAAATACCTGTATGGGTGTCACCGTTAGAGGCCTTTATCCAACCCAGTCTTATGACAAAAACAAACTTTTTAAAATATCAAGATCTATTAAAAAAGGATGGTGAATTAAAGTCTAAAGAAGAGCTAGAGTCACAGAATATATATATAGAGTGGTGGCCTAGAGCACAGCTAGAATCTAGATATACAAAAGATAAAATAGAAGGTTTCTACTTAGAGCAAACGATTTTTGACAAACTTTTATTAGGTTCAAAAGAACAAACTGTTAAGAAAATGTATAATTATATGTTGGAAATTAAGATGCAAGATGAAATGGTTAAGGAATGTATGATTAAGTGGGCACAAAATATAGGGCATAACATTGATATTGATCAATGGCTGAAAATATGGCAAAATAATATAAAGCTTACAAGATCGGTGAACTTTAAAGAGAATATATATAAGATGTTTTATAGATGGCACATGACCCCAGAAAAATTGTCAAAGATGTATACAGATGTATCAAATAAGTGTTGGAAATGTGAATCACAAGTGGGAAGCTATTATCATATGTGGTGGTCATGTGGAGTAGCGAAACAATATTGGAAAAGAGTGCATGTAATGTTGGAACAAATATTGCTCTGTAAAGTGCCATTAACCCCAGAACTGTTTTTATTGAGTATGATACCTGAAAATATAGATAAGTCAAAGAATTATATAGTTATATACATAGTTACGGCAGCTAGAATTTTATATGCTAAAAATTGGAAAAGATCAACGGTACCGAAACAAGAAGATCTTATTGAAAAGATACGGGAAATAGCCGAAATGGACATTTTATCAGAAGTCATGAAGGACTATCCCTTGCAAAAGGCAACAGAAAGATGGGATCTATTTAACAAGTGGACAGAATCAACAGGCAGCTTGTGAACAGTACAAATTGAAAGGAGAACTGAATCTAGAAGGCAGAAAAGAGTAAATAGAATAATTTAAAATCTTGACATGGCAATAGGTACAGAATGGATGAAAGTATGTTATTGTCTCCCCTCTTCCTCATCAATCCCAATTCCCTTTTCCTTTCTGTTATCCCTTATAAAAAAATAAAAAGTACAAAAAAAAAGGATAGCCCCATGTAGAGTGCATAGCAATCGGCTAACTGGGAAGTTACTAGGGCATGGACTATTGTGGCCAGTTATCCCTGTCCAGGAATGGCCATAGCTGATGGACCAGTCAAAGCTGACCCCAGACACTCTGAGCCATCAAGGACAAAGCTAGGATCTAGGAGTTCCCAGAAACTGCACACCAGCTCCTTCAAAGGGAGTCCAACTCCATCCAGAAGAGGTCTCCTACCGAACTTCCAGACCTGGGAACCATCAAACCACAGAATCACTGTCTTGTCAGGATTCAGCTTCAGTTTCTTGGCCTTCATCCAGCCCATTACAGACTCCAGATATTTGTCCAGCACCTGCACAGCCTCAGCCCAAGCCAGATGAAGGAGAGTAGAGCTGAGTGTCACCAGCATATTGATGTCAGCCAACCTCATAACTCTTAATGGCCTCTTCCAATGACTTCATATAGACATCGAACAGCATCATATGTAGAATGGAACCCTGTGGTACCCTACAGCCTAACTGGGGCTGAGCAGAAGCCACTTTTTGGAACCAGTTCCAAAGACAGGAATGGAACCACTGTAATACAGTGCCTCTCACTCCCATTCCACATAGCCCCACCCAAAAGGATGTTATGATCAGTAGTATCAAAAGCCACCAAGAGGTCCAGAAGAATCAACAGGGCCACACTACTTCATCTGTAACCTGGAATAGGTCATCGGTCAGAGCATGTAAAGCCATCTGGATGCCCAATCCTGTTTTAAAACCAGACTGATATGAGTCCAGATAATCAGTTTTCTCAAAGAAAGTCTGAAGCTTCCAGCCACCACACATTCAACCAATTTGCCAAAAAAGAGGTTTCTTTAAAAGAAATATTTGTCACATATGTTTGGGACCAGAGAGGTCCTCTTTAGGAGAGAATGCACCACTGCCTCTTTCAAGGCAGAAAAAAACACCATCCCCCCAGCCATAACCAGGTATTTACCACCTCATGGATCCAGCCAGTTAATCTGCTCCTGCTAGAACTTAACAACCATGATGAGCAAGGGCCAAGTATACATACAGTGGGATAGACCAATTAAAGCGTCTTGTCCAAATCATCAGGCTGCAACTATGCTTTTCCAAAATTCACACTTGTAATTTGCTGTTCTCCCAAAACTGCACCATTAACTTTACAAAAGGAAACCAATTTAACCAGCCCATTCTAATCTTCTATCTCCCCCTCTCTATTCACACATTGACTTTTCTTCTCTCTTCTCAGACATTAGAATACCAAAATTCTCTCTTACTCACATTATAATATCCGATTTTATAGATGCAGTCTCAGTTAACTATTAACCACAATGAAAACTCCTCCTCTTCCTTACCCAGAACTGGATATGCTCTCTTTTTAGCTTTTGATTTTATTTTTTAAATGTACCTAATCCTATGTTTATATTTTCCTTGCCAAGTACATTTCCTTCAGCATCATTAATGCTGTTTTGGACTAGCCATTGTTAGGTTTAAAAACAGACAAAGTATTCACCACTTTCATTCATGTGCATGTATTCTACTATTAAGAGGAAGGCTCTGCACTTTGCATTCTTTTTACACTATGTCGCTAGAACAACTGAAGACTGAGCAAGGCTTAGTCTTATTCTTATCAAATTCAATTTTACTATTGGGTTGCTTATTGTCTTTTTCTTTTTTTCCTTCTCAGACTTTTGAGTCATGAAGCAAGGCTAGCATATAAATAATGCTAAAGGTGCATCAGAAAGGGTATACTATTAAAATACCGTATTTTTCGCACCATAAGACGCACTTTTTTCCCACAAAACAGGGGGGTGGAAAGTCTGTGCGTCTTATGGAGCGAAGAAAACAGATTATATTTTCCTGTTTTCTTCTCCTTAAAAAATGGTGCGTCTTATGGAAAGGTGCGTCTTATGGAGCGAAAAATATGGTAATACATGTCAAAACACTCTAATCATTCTGCCTTTTATTCCCAGAAAGTTGAACAAAATGGTCTACCTGGATAGCATTTGTGCATCAAGTTGCAAATGATATTAAAGTGGATCCATTTTCTCTCCCTTTTAATCAATATTTTAAAAAGTTTATCTTCAGTGATATCATTTTCGTGCATAAATTTGCAAATGAAAGATTACATCACTTCATGTAGCCCAGCATCTTGTTGATCCTGGAGCATATGCTGGCTTTCTGTGCAGTTTGCTGCCGCTTGATGCAAAGGAGAATCAACTCCTTACACAAGCAGGACGCCAAAAACTGGGAGGAGAAGACGGAGAAAGCTCTGGCTACAGAGCCATTGCACTCCATGGAAAGAAACAGGATGCTGGCAAAAATGTGAATTGCTTAAAATGCATTATAAGAGTCCTGTATATATGCATACACAAAACAATGTATATACTATATTCCAAAATCCCAAGGACTAAGCATTCAGATAACTGGAAAATCATGCATATACAGTTTTAAGTCAATAAGGAAATGAAATCTGTTAGATAAAATAAGTAAATGCACATATGAGGAGAATATTGTAAAAAAAAGTGGGGGCTAGAGATGGGGGTATTCATATTCATAAACAAATATCCCCGCACAGGTGGTGTTAACAAGGGTCCAGCCCCAAGGGGCCAGACGGTCCACTCACTGATCCACTGCGGACGTGGATGGTGCGATTCTCCGAATGGCTCCGCAGCGCGCAGTCTGCTCACCACTCCTGACAGGAGGCGGAAGGATAAGCCTCACTGCAAGGTCGAAGAATGGCAAGTGGATTGGGCGCTGTGGAGCCATTCGTAGAATTCCTCCATCTGCGTCCGCAGCGGATCGGTGAGTGGACCGTCCGGCCCCTTGGGGCTCGACCCTCAACGCCACCTGTGCGGGCGATATTCATATTTGTATATGAATACCCCAATCTCTAGTGGGGGGCAAAAATTTCTTTGACCTTAACCCCAAAACAGGAAGTTTCACAATGTGACACAAAACAAGGATAGGAAGATTTAGGCATGACTGTGGGAAATGCAGGAAGATAGAAACTTTGTGTATGCCTAGACTTGAGTCAAAAACATAGGAAACACCATTCTTATAATGCATATCTATGCAAGCCACATGATCCTTTGCCATCTGTTACGCTTTGTTTGACAAAGTTCCAAAAGAAGCTTGTCCTGATTGTTTTGTTTTATAACATTTCTGTCTTGACTTTCCACAAAAAATAGTGCTCAAGTGGGCTAACAGCATCCTAAAAACAAACCAATAAAACATCACTAAGAACACAATAGGCAGCGAAACTATTACCATCAAGAATGAATCAACCTCACATCAGTTTAAAACTCAAGTTTGAAGAAGCGCCTCTTTAAACCTTACCCAGAAGCAGCCCCACTGGGAACAGACTCTGAGGGGAGTGCATTCTACCACCTTGAAGGCAACACAGCAGAAAGCCTCTCTCTACATGCCCATCAAGGGTGGCTGTACATGCAGTGGCATTCCCAAAAGTACCTTTCACTGAACATCTTACATTCTAGATAGATCCAGAAGAAAGCAGGCTGTCCGTTTGATAGACAGGCTTTGAAACCATTTAGGGCTTTGAAGATTAAATTGGTCCTGGTTTATGATGGTTTCAGGCCAAGTACCTCCCAGGGTTTAACTCAGTACTAGATAGTAATTTTACTCTTGTATCAGTCTGTATATTTTCTACAAAATTAAGTTGTTTAATTTTATTATTATATTTCTTTCTCCCTTTGTACAACTGGCCTTTGTCACAAACTGAAGCTGTGTGTGTACGTACTAGCAGGACATTTTCACTACTCTCTTTAAGGGAGGGCAAACAAAGCATCTGGCAGATGTTCTACTAAAACATTTTGCAGTGTACTATTCTGAGCCCCCTGTGCCAAAACAAACTGTCACCCTGACAGAAATTCTTAACAATTATTTCTACACGAATCCAACTTGACCCATCCCAGACTGACCTTATTTACTCATCTCGCAGACTTTTGATTCATACTCAGCTTGACACTGTGAGAGACCATGTAGCATAAGTACATCAGGCTCATTTCTGCATCTTAGAGAGAAATAAATATAGTACTTCAAGTACTTTTCTGCACAGAGCTTTTAGGTAGATGTATATGTATTAGATATGAGTGGCTAAGTTGCTTTTATCCCAGTTCTGAGCTTTTCATGTTTGTTGACTTTAATAAAAGCTAGACGTAACATCTTCTTCTAAGCCTTTTGGATATATATGAAATCCTGCAAAGCACTGGCCAATTTTAAAGAAATGTCCAAAGAGGATGGACAGCTTTAAGCTCTCTTAAAAACATAAAAATAGAAGGGTTACAGCAATTTGGCAGCCAAAAAAGCAATTTACAGGTCACTACGGAATCCGCAGCTATGTGTAGGAAAGCTGATCAAGAGACTATGGGAAAGATAATGGAGTTGGAGAGGAAAAGAATCTCTCCATTTTGAAACTCTCCTAATCTGTCTCCAATGAAGTTCCTTAGTTTCTTTTCCTGAGCCAATAAAGCTTAGTAGGATGGGGTGGTTGCCTTGTTGTAGCTTCCACATGGCTTAGGGAAAACTGAAGAGCTACAAAGTCACTTTAAAATCGCAGCTGCTTGCATAAACTCTGCTCAGTTCAGTTTATCTGTTTCTGCATTTGGTCATACTGGCACATAACAAAAAAAGTAGTAACTGTTAATTATAATAATAAAAACTAGTCAGGCAGTAAAAGTATTTTCACTGTATTAAGAATAAAAAATAAATATAACACAAATCCAAAGATTATATTTTTGTTAGCCGGGGAGAATTACATTTTGACTCCATCATTTGCATTATCAAAGGCTTATACAACTTAACACAAACTAACAGGTGAGTGTGCCATTATACTGGCAATCACATTCCCTTGCTTATCTCAAGTGAAGAGGAAGCTATTATGTAATAATTTACAGATTTAGAAAATGGCAGGCAATGTTATAGTTCTGCAAATCAGAGATATAAATGTTCAGGTAAGATGAAGATTTTTTTTATTTCCCTCCTTATTCTGAGCTGTATTTTTATTGTTTATTCTTATTTTTATTGTTCAACCAGAGTTCACCATAGCATAAATGCAAGTAAAAGACAAATCTAAACCAATTTTACATTCACTGAAGGCTCTCCTCTATGTCTGAGAATTTTCACCAACACTCTGGAACTTGATTCTGATTTTGTGTGTTCAGAATGGCAAATTTCTACAGCCACTGCTAAATTTTATTTGTTTAAAAAACTTTTACCAAGAATAATTATGTATTTTCTAATATTCAAATGTACATCAATAATAATTGTGTGCCATCAAGTCAGTTCTGACTTATAGAAAGTCTTTTAAGTTTTTCAAGGTAGAAGGTACTCAGAAGTGGTTTACATTGCTTTCTTCTGGGGCCATCCAGGGACTCTGTAGTTTGCCCAAGGCTACACAGGCTGGCTCTTCTCCCAGGAGACATCGTGAGCAGTTATTTCAATCTTGTATGCTGCCTTCAGTAAGTCTGGCTTTGAGGGATCTCTCTGGGCCAGAGTGACTGTCAATCAGTCCAGCAGTAATCAATTGTTCCTTCCCTGCCTCTGATTTCAAAGAAATGCCTCTCTACTTAAATGTCTTTTTCCCTTTCTTTTTTAGTCTGCTGGTAGTTATGCAGTTAGAATGTGAATGTAGTTTGCAGGAGTCTGCTGCAAGCAGGATGAGAGTCTGCTGAGGCCTGTTGCTTCAAAGCAGTCATTTGTACAGTATGCTGTTTTGATATATTCAGATATGAGTAAATGAAACGTTATTCTTTCACTTACTGAGACTGTAAGTGCCATCTGATGAGACAATAAGAGGTAGTTTACTCTGAGGAGACTTGAAGCTAACTCTGCTCTGGAAGTCCCTGCACTTCTGCTTTACAGCTAGAGGTTTTTTAGGAAAAATTCAAAACTCTGCTACAAATCTCATCATCTGGCTCCACAGCCAGATACCTCATTGCATCATAATTCTGGGAAAGTTTTATAGTAAAATCCTCACAAATGTTAACATTAATGGCATGTTCAACACGTGCATTCCTTGCTACTGCTTTAACAGTATCCATCATTACTCAAGGACTAACATGCTCAAGGTAACATCACTACTTTTAATGAACAAGTAAGCTCCAAACTAATTTCTTTTCAACCTCAATCAGGAAGGCTGTATCTTACTTTAAAAGAACTCTTTAAGTGGCATGAGACAGGATGTCCAAAAGACTTCACCCACCCAACCCACCCCCATATGAACCTGGCAAAATCTGTAGTCATCATGTAACTTCCCTGATAGATACATATCCCTCTTCTCAAGCAGATGAAATTAGCCGATACCCAGGGCAGGGTCTTTTGCACAGCAGCATTCCAGTTGTACCTATCCCTCGCCAGGCGGTTAGGCCAGCTCCTTTAGACAGCTGATTAAAGCAACGTATCTTAACCAAGATTTTAATAGAAAATGTGATTTTTCAATCTCTCATTATTAGTGGTCCCAGATTTTATTGCATTTTTGTTTCATTTTATCTATCTATCTATCTATCTATCTATCTATCTATCTATCTATCTATCTATCTATCTATCTATCTATCTATCTATCTATCTATCTATCTATCTATCTATCTATCTATCTATCTATCTATCTATCTATCTATCTATCTATCTATCTATCTATCTATCTATCTATCTATCTATCTTATATGCCGCCCACTCTACCCAAAGGTCTCTGGGCAGCTTACAACAATTAAAATACAATAAAAGATAAAACAATTAAAATACAATTAAAATATGTACTCTAAAAATTGCCATCAGGACCCACAGTTGATGTTATTTCAATTAAAAGCCTTCTGGAACAGGAAGGTTTTGACCTGGCACCGAAATGTCATCAGCGTCAGTGCCAGATGAATCTCAGTCGGGAGGGCATTCCATAGTCTGGGGGCAGCTGCCAAAAAGGCCCTTTGTCTACAAGCCGTCCCTCTTACCTCCTTAAGGGACGGCTCTTTCAAAAGGGCCCCCGGCTATATCTTAACTGCCGGGTAGGCTCATATGGAAGGAGGCGGTCCTTCAGGTATTTTATAGCTCTGTGTTTTATTGTCTTATTGAACATCACCTTGAACAGAGAGATGACCTAACAACAGACCAAAATAAAAATAAAATACCTCATCGAGTTGGGATGCCCTTGTTTTCACAGGGCCAGAGATGGATGGGGGCAGTACGTCATCTAATGTAGTACTACAGATACATTTCAGCTTTGTACACCCTGACTGGGTGTGGACAAACCACTTAGAAAATCCAAACAGTCACTTGCTCTCTGGAGCCCTGACTGTCTCCTGATGTGTGAAATCAGTCAGGACTAGGCTGGGCATTTAGACCTGAGAAATGGGTAACACCCCTGTGAGGAATGGTGTGGTCCCAGTCTTTGAAAAAAAGCAAAAGTGTGCTACTTATATACCACCCTGTAGCACGTAAGACACTCTTCTGAGTGATTTACAATAACTATGGAGGTTATACACTGTAGTGAAGCCTTTGCTGGTGGAGGGGGAGCAAGCCAGGTAGGTGGGGCTTGTCAGCCTCGGAAGGGAGACCATCTAGGAGAAGGAAAACTCTGATTTCAAACCTCCACTGCCTTGTGGCTATATCCACTCATGGCAAAGGCTTCAGGAGTTAACCTTGAGGCAAAATCTGGAGCCAGAGTCGCAGAGGCAGTTCCTGGCAACTCCTGTGACGTCGCTGGAACCAATTGTATTGGCTCTTGCCTTTCCATTGGACTATTTCAGCAATGTGGAGAGGGGGGATTTGCTGCTTGGGCAACAACCTATCCTCTATATTACTTTACCCAGGTTTTGCACTCTGGAGAGGACACTCCAGCTTCGCATACAGCATCGAAACAACATGGGAAGTAGCAGTTACCGGTTATAAGTCTTTGCTCAACTGGTATAGAGCATGATGCCAGGGGCTACTTCCGACGGTGGGAGGGGTCATTGCACCTCACTAGATAGCTACCATCCGTCTTAAGCTGGGCAGTCCTCAGCCAGTAAGGTGCTGCCTAGCCATGGTCTGCTAACCTCACAGGGTGCATGGGGTTTAGGTTGAAAGCCAACAAGCAGATCGATAACCCTGCACCATACAACAATCGTAAGAAAACTTCTGTCCTAAAGTTGAGCACCTGGAATGTTCGGACAATGACTCCTGGCTTTTCTGATGACCTGCAGGAAATAGATGACGTGCGCAAAACATCTGTCATTGACATGGAACTGAGTAGGCTGCAGATGGACATTGTTGCCCTGCAAGAGACGAGATTGCCAGAGATGGGATCTGTCAAAGAAAAAAACTTCTCATTCTTCTGGCAGGGAAAACCATTGAATGAGTCCAGGGAAATGGTGTTGGCTTTGCAGTCAGAAGTACTCTGCTGAGATCCATTGTTCCACCTACTGTGGGGAGTGAAAGAATCCTGTCTCTGCAACTCCACTCATCAGCGGGACCGGTCACCCTCATTAGTGCATATGCACCAACACTGTTGTCCACAACACTGTTGTCCAGAAGACAAAGACAAATTCTACGACAATTTGGCAGCACTATCAAAAAAATCCCTGAGAGAGAACCACTATTCATTCTCAGAGACTTTAACGCTAGAGTTGGTGCTGATCACAATTCTTGGCCCACTTGTCTAGGCCGTTTTGGCACTGGGAAGATGAACGAAAATGGCCAACTCTTGCTGGAGTTTTGCTGTTATTATGGTCTTTGTGTCCGCAATATGTTCTTTAATACAAAGCTTCAACACAGAGTTTCCTGGAGACATCCAAGATCCAAGCATTGGCATCAACTTGATTTGATCCTCACTAGATGTTCTAGCCTTCCTAGTATTAAGATCACACAGAGATAGCTGATTGCGATACTGATCACTCCCTGGTGTGTAGTAGAGTAAATCTGTGAGCAAAGAGATTGTATCACACGAAAAAGGAAGGAAGACCACGTATTGACATCAGCAAGACTCGCGATCAAAGAAAAGTGGAGGAATTTGCCCAAGTTCTTCAGGAAACCCTTCCAGGCCCTGCTGATGCAAATGCACCTGAACAATGGGAACATTTCAAGAACACTGTTTATAACACCACCTTGTCCACATTTGGCAAGAAGACCAAAAAGACGGCAGACTGGTTCGAAGCCCATTCAGAGGAGTTGATGCCAACCATCAAGGATAAGAGGAGAGCTCTAGCAGCATACAAAGCGTGCCCGAGTGAGTACAACTTGCAGGCTCTTCGACTTGCTCATAGCAAAGTCCAACAGGCTGCCAGGAGACGTTCCAACGATTATTTGCTTCAGCTCTGCTCTCAGATACAGATAGCAGCGGACACAGGTAAAATCAAGGGAATGTATGATGGTATCAAGCAGGAAGATCAGATGGAAAGCTCTTTAATCTCTAGATTGAGAACGAAGACCAAAGTCCAGCTGAAATGCATGCGGGACTTCCTCTTTGCCGATGATGCAGCTGTTGTTGTCCACTGTGCTGAAGACCTCCAACAACTCACAAATCACTTTAGCAAGGCCTGCCAAGATTTTAGATTAACAATCAGCCTGAAGAAAACACAAGTCATGGGCCAGGGTGTGGACTCACCTCCCTCTATTACCATCTCTACACAAGAATTGGAAGTTGTTCATGACTTTGTGTACCTTGGCTCAAAAATCTCTGACATTCTCTCCCTAGATGTCGAGCTGGATAAATGCATTGGCAAAGCAGCGTCCCTGGAAAAGACCCTGATGTGGGAAAATGTGAAGGCAAGAGGAGAAGGGGACGACAGAGGACGAGATGGTTGGACAATGTCATCGAACCTTGATAGTACGGAGGGGGGGGAAGCATATTTAAAGAAGAAGTCCTCCTACCTTCACCCTCTTTCTCTTTGGCATCCTACCCGCCCACCCTGAATACCAGTGTGAGTTTTACTGGTCGCCTTTTGGGGCTCTTGAGAGTCCCCTGGACTGCAAGGAAAACAAACCTATCAATTCTAAAGGAAATCAACCCTGAGTGCTCACTGGAAGGACAGATCCTGAAGCTGAGGCTCCAGTACTTTGGCCATCTCATGAGAAGAGAAAACTCCCTGGAATAGACCCTGATGTTGGGAAAGTGTGAGGGCAAGAGGAGAAGGGGACGACAGAGGACAAGATGGTTGGACAGTGTCATTGAAGCAACCAACATGCATCTGACCAAACTCCGGAAGGCAGTGGAAGACAGGAGGGCCTGGCATGCTCTGGTCCATGGGGTCACGAAGAGTCGGACATGACTTAACGACTAAACAACAACAGCTTTAACATTTACAACCTTAAACGTTATTTGAAGGACTACCTTCACTTCATCATGTTTGCACCCAAAGAGAAATACCTTCTCAATGGGTGTTTCCCTTCTGTGACAGGCATTACCAACATGTGTCCCATAAGCCCCATCATTGTAGGCTTTTACAGAGCCTTTAAACCTACTTTTTGGCCGACTTTCTCTTAGTTTGGTTTTACTTGGGTACTGTGAATGGAAATGAGGTTAACTCTGTTAGGCTTTGTAACTGTATTAGCTTGGATATGGTATCACTTACGTTTTGATTGATTACTGGAAACCACGTTAAGAGGGTTTTTAACCTTTTAAGGTTCCTTGTAAGTATTTTAAGTAATAAATATGTGCTCAAAACATAAAGATCCCACTATGTATATGTGTTGCTGTTACAACTGTAAATTACAAAGCCAACTTACGGGAGCACTGCTTGGCTTTAAAAAAAAGTCTGTGTACCTTGTTTTAAAGTGAACGTGCATAGGTTGGTGACTGCTAACCTCAAAACTGAGCAGCATAGCAATAAATTCAGCAGCAGGAGCCACCCAAATAGAAGGTCACCAAGTGGTGTTTTGCAGTAAGTTGTGTGGCCATGTCATACTCTGTCCATTTATTATAAGGTCTGTTTTTTTTCTAGGGAAATGGAAAAAAGAGAATTTGAATTTGTAACAAAGCTCGATACTACACAGCAGAGGGATAAGCCTGCACCTTGGTGTCAAACAGGTAAGGGTATTTTCAAATATCTGTTGCCAGGAGTGCTTGGGGAAGCTGATATGTCTGGGAAAAGTTCTGATATATTACAGTTTATCACCTGTGGGGATTCATGATCTGTTTTCAGAACATTCATGTCAACAAAGAGATGGAACGATAGGCCTGTTAGAAGTAGTAGAGAGAAACAAACAAAACTTGGTATCCTCCGCTAAAAGCCACTTTTCTGCTTTAATTGTCCAAAAAGGAGTTAGTAAGCCATGTATTAAACAAGCTACAGAAAGCTAGATTTTAGACTGCTGCATGTAACTCCATTGGTTATTGTTTGTGGCTCTGTGAATCATGCCCTGGGTTATGCGCACCTCTGCAGAGCCTCATTGGAAGATTCTAGAGCTTCTGCGGTAGCAATGAACACATTAGAGTAAGCCCCTCCTCCCCGTATAAGTACCTTGGCACCAAGCCTCTCCTCTCAGTTTCTTTCAGCCACCATGTTGAGAGCCTCGTGTTCTTTCTGCTTCTGTGAGTAAAAGTGAAAGAGAACTTAATCTTGATTCCTTATTTTATTTTAACCATTTGTCTTTGCTATAATAGATCAAGTTAAATACTACCAGTAGTTTTCTTTTTTTCCCCCCTTGCTTGGCCATTTGGACACAGCATTCCCCCCAGCCTCTTTTTTCGTTAATCAGTTTTTCCAATATTCATGGCCCCTTTGGGCCCATTTAAGCACTGTGTGGTCTGCGATAACAAAATACAGTGGTGCCTCGCTTAACGAGTGCCTCGTTTAGCGATGAATTCGCATAACGATGTGTTTTTTTAGAAAATAATATGCACTGTATAACGATGTTTCCTATGGGCGATTTTCGCTTAGCGAAGTTTGGGACCATGCTTCGCATAACGAATGCGATATTAGGTCCCCTGCTTCACTTAACGATGTTTCTTTTTTCAATTTAAAAAGTGTCTTAGAAGGGTCAAAAACGGTTCTAAATGCTTGGATTCGTTAGAGGACCCCCTAAGTCGTGTGCAAACCTGATTTGGCTTTGATCTGACTTTTCGTTAATTTATGGTGAATTTTTTTTTTGGCCCATAGGAACCAATGGACCTGTCAAAATCTGACAGCTCCATGCTTTCCTATGGGGGAGAAAACAATTCACCATAAATTAACGAAAGTTCAGATCAAAGCCAAATCAGGTTTGCACACGACTTAGGGGGTCCTCTAACGAATCCAAGCATGTCTTCGTTAATTTTTTGTGAATTTTTTCTTCCCCCATAGGAACCAATGGAGCTGTCAGATTTTGACAGCTGTCAAAAGTTGGGGGGAAAAATTCACCATAAATTAACGAAAAGTCAGATCAAAGCCAAATTAACTTTTGCATCCGTTTTAGAGGGTGCAGAAGCTAATCCAAGCATTTAAAACCATTTTGACCCTTTTATGACACACTTAAATTTGCAAAAATTGACTTCGCAAAGCCATTGAAATGCATTGAGTCAGCTTCAATACATTCCAATGGAGGAAACATTGTATAGTTTAACGATGTTTCCTATGGGTTTTTTCGCTTAAGGACGGCAATCCGTGCCTATTGGAACGGATTAACCGGTTTCCAATGCATTCCTATGGGAAATGGTGTTTCACATAACGATGTTTCACATAACGTTTTTTTTGAACCAATTAAAATCGTTATGCGAGGTACCACTGTACTGCTTTCGGACGCCCACGTTAAGTGCCTATTTTGTTTCGGAGAAGCACACCAAACCTCCTCCTGCACCCATTGTAAGAACTTCAAGCGCGAGTCCTCCAAGCTCGCCTGTCTAGGCTTAAACTCCGCCTTTGGGAGCAATCCCTTCAACCAACTAAAATGGCCCAACCTCCGTGTAAAGCCACTTCTCGGGCCAAAGCAATGGAAAAGGCTGTTTCCAAATCATCAAAACAATGTCCGTCAGTCGCACCATCTCACTCCGACGTTCCATTCACATCGTCAAAGACCTCTAAAATGCACAAGTTGAAACCCTCGATACCAAGATCCTTGGCATTGAAAACCTCCACTAAGTGCCACTCCGGCTCCGGAGCCTTCTCGACCTAAAGGAAGCAAACGCCATAAATCCAAACCTAGGGTCATCACTCAACAACCTCAACAATCGTCTGAGTCAATTTTAGTTGGTTCTCCTTCTGATGATGATGGCCTCCCATCTCACCAACCTTGTTCTCAGTCACCGGAATGCGATGACAGAGTCAACCATCTAATGTCCTCTCCCCCCAGTTCGCAACACTCTATTCCTTCAAGCAACCTCTCTGTTGTTGCTTCACCTAATGGAGTCCATCCCGAACAACTCAACACCATTCCCTATTCGGTGCCTTCGGATCGCCCACCAATTCCTATGCAGAGGCATCGGCAACAACAATCTCACGAGCCGCCTGCTCCATCGAGTGTGGCTCAGACCCACATTCAGCACGCTCATCGGGTTGCCATTTGCCCCAACCAGTGCTCTTTCAGACAGAACCAGGCACTTTACCTGGTTCGATGGCACCATTTAGCAGTCAGCCTCGCTCTCGACAATCATTGGTGTCAAAACAGCCATATCACCAAGGCACTCATGGATCTCAATCTGCTCCCTACCTGGCACCTAAGAAACCTAGAACGGTCGAGCAACATTCTTCAGCACGCAAGGCTTTTGCAGCTCCAGGCTTCCATTATTTTCCTGCCAACCCAGATGATGAAAATCATTCCTCATGCTTGGCATCTCCAGCGTCCATATATTCCACTGCTCTACCACTGCATCAACAACCTCCATTTAGACATCACAGAGACACAGGCTCTGATATCGATGATCCTCGACATCCATCCTAATCCATGGACACCTGCTCCATCCCCCTACCTTCACACGATCTCCGTCTCCGGTAAATCCAAAACATCGAACCCGACACCATTATGATACTGCGTTCGACACCGAGGTCCATTCATATCATACAAAGTCCATTGACACTCAACCAACATCTTTCAATGTCGAAGGCTCTCAACAACAACAAATGTCCATGGACATGCCACCCCCATCTATATTGAGTTGTAACCACCAATACTATGACGTTGAACCTCTCGACACCAAGGTCGATCAACAGTCCATTGGCTCCAGCTGATCATCTGTATGATCCAATCTCTAAAAACACAACTATTTCAGTACCCATATTAATGCTACCATTCTTGCTTAGTACTTCACAACGATCCTGGACGAAACCAGCCTCCTCACATATGATGTCAAAATGAATTGATAATCTCTATAGAGTCCATGAACCAGGAGCCATTTTCCTCCAGAAACAACCAGCTCCAAACTCTATATTTGTCGAAGCCTCAAAATCGAGATCTCGACACCAACTGTTGCGTTCCCCCAGCGTCCCCTGTTTGTTTTCCCTCAAACACAGGTCCACCTTCAGACACGGTGTACTATTTTCTCCCTTTACCCTCTGCCACCAGTGGATTTTTATCCACACTGTACCAAATATGTTTCTTAGACTCGGGCTGCCAAATATAACAGGTTTATTTATTGTTTGATTGGTAAATCACAGAAGTAAAGTCATAGATATTATTTTATTGTTCAATCATTAAACTTGGATAGGATTACACATTTGCTTGTTTGTATTCATTCACATTAACCACTGTAACAATATCTTATGACTGTCTATCTATTTTCTATTACTTTTATCTCTTATCTATTCTCTAACACCAACTTTCCAGTCTCTGTCTTAACCTTCAAAACCTCCTCTCTAACTCCCCTCAGTCTCCTACTGTTCTGATTCTGCCCCTCCAGTCCTGCCATAGGCTCCTGCCCTAGAGCTCCATATGATAGCCAGGCATGACTTGGGCATTCCGCCACACCAACAAACACTTATACCACCAAATAAAGATAGTCGGAGAATAGATTCCATGGGTAAATGGCTTGACTCCTCTGCAGCCTTCACCATGCGAGTCGCTAATTATTAGAGAGCCATGGGAGTTTATCAGAGCTTTCTTTGGGACAACATGTCCACCTTTGTTGAATCTCTACCAGAAGATAAGAAAATACTTGCTCAAACCTTCCAACAAGAAGGTCTTTCCATTGCTAAACTATAGATGCTCTCTGCTCGACAAACAGTAGACACTACAGCTAAGTCTATGGCCACTTCAGTAGCCCTATGCCGCTTCTCTTAACTTAGAACAGCTGGCCTGGATGAGGATGCCTGCACATGCATTGAAGACCTTCTCCTCAATGGGGCAGGCCTCTTTAATGCTGAAACAATGACATCTTAGAAAATGTACAAAAGAAAAGATCAGCAGCTAGACATTGGGGAGTTTACCCTTCCTACCAACAATGCCCTCAACAATGGAGGAAGCCTTATAACTCCTACCAAAAGTTCCAATGTAACCCTCCAAAACAAACATCTTACACACCCTATTTCAGAAATCAAAGAACCAAAACTCGGCAACAGCCCATTACTAGGCAAAATGACTGCAAATCCAAACATCACGTTTGACGCTCCTTTGACTGAGATCAAAACCCACCCTGCCCTCTGGAAACACCTGCCTGGAAATCCATCACCATGGATACCTGTGTGCTATTCATCATCCAAACTGGCCATCGCATCCATTTCTTTGAACTCCCTCAAACAACTAACATCATCACTCCACCTTTGCAAATTCTGCAAGAAGAAATAATAAATTTACTTCTCAAAAACACCATACAACCCATCTCTCAACACAACAACGGGTTTTTATTTTGCTATTTCACTATCCCCAAAAAAAGACGGAGAGCTTCGCCCAATCTTAGATCTAAGAGAATTGAACAAATACATCATCACCATAAAATTCCATATGGTTACTCTGGAATCAGTTCTTCCTTTACTTTGAAAAAATGACTGGTTTACGGTCATAGACCTCAGGGATGCATACTTCCATATTTCAATACATCCTGCACAAAGAAAATTCCTTTGTTTTCAACTAGACTCACAAGCCTACCAGTTCAAAAGGCTCCCGTTCGGCCTTGCAACAGCTCCAAGAGTGTTCACCAAGTGCATGGCACCGGTAGCCGCTTACTTCAGACTTCAAAACATTCTCGTCTTTCCATATATCAACCACTGTCTCCTCGTAGCTCACTTCCGTCGCAAAGCTCAACAAGGCACCCATTTTGCCCTTGCCCTCCACAATCTCGGTCTTGCAGTCAATGAACAAAAATCAAATTTAAAACCTGCAAAGATTGTCCATTATATAGGTGCACTTATAGATTTTGCACAGGCCCGCGCCTTTCTCCCTACAGACAAGAGACAAAATGTGATCACCTTGCTTCAAGGTTTCACTCCTCATGCCATGATACCTGCCTTAACAGTACAACGTGTTCTAGGCACCATGGCCTCTAGGACATCAGCTGTACAACACGTAGGTCTAAAAATGAGATCCCTCCAATCTTGGTTTCTTGCTCTTTCGATCCTCCTGACACTGTCTTAAGGGTCACTCCAGAACTTGCCACCCAGCTTCAATGGTGGTATTTTCCTCTCAACCTTTCTGTCAGACAGCCATTCCAACAACCACGCCCACAAACAAGGCTTAGCAGTCACCACCGACACCAGCCTCACAGGCTGGGGAACACACTGAAAATCCCCCAAAAAATCATGCCAAACGGTCTCACAGAAAGAAATTGCTCCACATAAACTAATTGGAGTGATTGGCTGTTATAAAAGCCTGCAAAGCTTTCAGAAATCTTCTTGTAGGCAAAATGGTACAGATTGCCACCGACAACACCATGGCAATGTACTATATCCTCAAACACGGCAGCACTCACTCTCTAAGTCTTCTCTACTTAGTGGTCAACCTATGGTAGTAGTATCTGACACATCACATCTGTCTCACGGCCCTAAATATAGCTGGCCACGACAATGACCTCGCATACTTGCTCAGCCACACAAATTCCCAAGCTCACAAATGGGAACTAGACCAGTCAGTCTTTTGTCACCTTTGCGAGAAATGGGGCACATCGACTCTCGATCTCTTTGCCCCAAAACGAATCAGAAGTGCAAACGATACTGCTCCTGAGCCGGCATTGGCAAGCACTCACAAGGAGATGCATTTGTCAGCCATTGGCCCAAAACCCTCATTTACCTTTTTCCGCCATTCCCGCTCCTCCACAAGGTCGTGGTCCACCTTCAACAAGCCAAAACCAATGTCATCAGGATAGCTCCTTGGTGGCCGAGACAGCCCTGGTTCCCAGTCCTTTGCAATCTCTCATCAGACATCCACCATCTCCCCTGCCTGCCACACCTCCTCACACAGAACAGCTCCCAAGTCCTCCACCCAGACTTACCTGTTCTGCATCTGGCAGCAATGAACGCTAATGAACATTCTCCATCAAGCTAAAAAGCCTTCCACCAAGAAAGCCTACCTATATAAATGGAAAAAATTTAAATAATTCACTGAATCATCCTCATTACCTTTTGCCAATCCATCACTCACCACCATTCTCTGTTTCTTACTCCATCTCAAGTCCAATGGCCTTTCCATCTCATCCCTAAGAGTGTACCTTTCTGCAATAGTTTCTTATCAACCTCCAAATTCTCCAGCAGCTAATTTCTTCAGACATCCAATACTAAAACATTTTCTTAAAGGTCTCTCTCATATGTACCCAGATACTCAACCACATTCTCCACAATGGTCGCTAACCTTTGTTCTAAAACAACTTACCAAAGCTCCTTTCGATCCTTTAGCTATAACTGATCTATGACTCCTCACCTTTAAAATAGCTTTCCTTGTAACTATCACTTCAGCTTGCCGAGCCAATGACTTAGCAGCTCTGCGTTCCAATTATCCTTACTTACATTTTCCCCCCGATAAGGTTAAGTTATTCATGGATATTTCCTTGCTTCCCAAAATTGTTTCTCAATTTCATCTCTCCCAACTGATCGTTCTTCCTTCATTCTTCCCATCACCTTTTTCATATCACGAGAGACTTCTACATATGTTGGACGTCAGACGAGTCTTTGCCTTCTATCTCCAACGTACTCAACCTTTTAGACAATCACCTCGTCTTTTCATAAGCCATCAACTACCTACTAAAGGTCATCAGGTGACTTCCCGGACTATGTCTAGATGGGTTGCCTCAACCATTCACTTGGCATACCAACTTGCTCGATAACCAGTCCCTAGAGTGATTCGCCCTCACTCCACTAGGGCAGTGGCAGCTTCTACAGCTTTTCTTCGCAGTGTACCACTTCCAGACATCTGCGCGTCTGCCACTTGGGCACAGCCGTCCACTTTCCGTCATTACAGACTCGACCTATGGCAGAAGTCTGATGCAGCCTTTGGACATGCTGTTCTAGCTTCCACCTTGGTGTGACATCCTGCCTCCAGGTAAGAACAGCTTACCCAGGGTGTGATTCACACAACTGAAAGGAGAGACTTGGCACCAAGGTACTTATATGGGGGAGGGATTATTCTAATGTGTTTATTGCTACCACAAAAGCTCTAGAATCTTCCAATGAGGCTCCATGCAGGTGCGGATAACTCAGGGTGTGAGTCACAGAAGTCCACTCAAAGGACTACAATTACAGGTGGGTAACCTGTCAATCTTTCAGATCATGACTGTTTTCACAAGTTGAATACTACCTTTTCAACTTATAAGCAGAACCATGATGATATTTCCTCATTAGATTTCATAAAAATATTGGCACTACTGATTTTTTATATCTAAGAATGAGATGTGCCAGGGTCTCTAGCAGTCAGAAAATAAATGCGATAGATCGTAACTCAAATGGCAGTCATACCCTGTTCATGTTCAGACTTAGTATATTTGAAGAATGCACATTAGAATAGCCCTGCAATATAATATCTGTAATGTACTCTAACCCAGCCTTCCTCAACATCATGTCATCTAGGTCAGTGGTCCCCAACGTTGGGCCTCCAGATGTTCTTGGACTACAACTCCCAGAAGCATTCGCCACCACCTCTGGTGGCCAGGATTTCTGGGAGTTGAAGTCCAAGAACATCTGGAGGCCCAACGTTGGGGACCACTAATCTAGGTGCAAAGTCCAGACAAATGGAAAGCAATAGTTTGGGAAATCCAGCTCTCATGGTTCCCTCATATGCCTATATTTCCTCATTCAAGATCATTTTTGTTACATTTAACCACAATTAGGTAAAAACAGAATGGACTAGATTGGATAGAAACCCCCCAAGTTTCTAAAATACCTGAGCCAACTGTTTCTGTGAACGACCTGAGCTCAAACTAAAGTAACCAGACATATAAAATAAAGTGGTATCTTACCCAAGCATGTACTTAATCTGATCTCTTCTTACTTGATTGCTTTATACTTGAATCGGAAATGTGAACTTGCTCCATTGCCAAGTATTATGTTTGAGGCAATACAAAAACTCTGCTGTTTCAGTGTCTGATGTTTTTGGACACACACAGTCAAACACTAGACAAATTCCAGTCTTAAAAATTCCCAATCCAGAATTTATGAAGTAGAAGCCCTTTAAACAAAATTAATAGTGCATGCCACAAATCATGTAATTGTTATGGACTGAAGAAGTCACACTCGGAAGGGGATGGTTTAAGATGCAGTAGAACTTAAGCAAGGAAATGTGGATGGTAAAAGTCAAGAAGGAAATAAAAAGAAAGGAGATTGTGGGACAATGCTCATACTAGTGGAACCAGCAGAGAGAGTGATTAGTGCCATTGTTGAGGAGCTTTAAGAAACTGGAAAATAAGAATAGTGGACAACAGGAGACTTATGATACTGCAAGAAGGTAGCATATTGATACAGGTTACTGAAGCAAACACCCTGAAAAAAGAGACTTTTTCGTATTGTGCTTCAGAGCTTTGCTGCTGAGTTTTCTGCATCTAAAAGGAAGTTGAAGGCTGAAGGCCTTAAATCACACTTCTAAGGATGAAATCCACTTACCTGGGAAAAAGTTCTGTGAAATTCTCAGACGTACTTCATAGTAGACATGTTAGAATATATATGCCCATAGTACATGGTTGCAATATCTTGTATGCTTACAGGACTTCTTAAAATAGCTAAAATAGACTTACAGTATTTTGGTAAATATATCACAAGGGCAGATTTTGAGAACCCCACCCGGATTATCATACACAACCAGTTAATTAACAGTGGTACACATCCGGAACAGGGTAAAGAACACTTAATGCCTATAGTTTCTGCTACCTCCCAGGAAGCAGAAAATGTGAATATAACAAAAAAAGTTGCTCTTTCAAGTCTGTTCTAAAAAGAAATTGTACACTTTGTCACTTTGCTTTTCTATTAACGCAGAGGTATCCCTTTTAAGTGATTATCTGGAACAACTAATGACTTGTGCAGATGCCTGATAGGGCAACCGGTTGTGTCTGCCAATAGCACCATGTTTCAGACCTGTGGTCACTATCACCCACATTTTACTTTTCCACAATATACTCGAAGATAAAAATTTATTGGTAGCTCACTCAAGCACGTTCACAGAAATGAGAATAAACACAGTGATGAAGAAGAAACATGATGCATTAGGGCACTTCTCAGGTGTACACAAATAGGGTATTTTATCCCCTTGGCAGTCTTGACCCAAGAAGTAGTATGGAGTTGGCCTATGTCTAGCCTCACCAAATGTCTTACAAACAAATGAAATAGTTGAATGACTGTTTCAGTCTTGCATATTTTCCTTGCTATGTTGCATTATATGCCATTAACTCATATCTAACTTGTAGCAACCCAAGTAAGTTTTCAAGGTCTGTGAGATACTTAAGGAGTGGTTTGACCAGTACTGGCCCCCAGTGAGCTTCCATAGCTGTGCAAGGTATTTGAACCCAGATCTCTGATATCCTAGTCTCATCATTCTATCCACTACACCAGAGGTTCCCAAACCCCGATCCATGGCCATGTGCCGTTCCGTGGCCTGAGCCGGACTGGGCCGCCGAGACAGACCTACCGCCCCACCCCCCCGCACGCACTCACTCCTGCACAGCCCGTTTGCACCTGCACACGCATTCCAGCACATCCATGCAAGCACTGCGCCACCATTTCTGCATCCGCACGAGTGCAAGCGTGCCCAGACAAGCACTGCACTGCCATTTGTACATGCACACTAGAGAGCACCAATGTGAGTACCGCACTACCGTTTGTGCATGCGCACTCGCATGCATGCATAAATGGCGGGGCGGTGCTCACATGGGCTCATGTGGGAGAGTGCACACTTGTTCGCACATGCGCAGGAGCGCGGCGGGTTTCCCCACCTTCCCCAGCCGGTCCGTGGACCGAAAAATGTTGGGGGCCGCTACACAACACCACACGGGTTCCACAGTTAAGTCACCAAATTATCTTGCCTTTTTTTTTCTCTCTCTCTTTCTCTTTTAGAAATGCCGGAAGAAGCACATGATGAACAGGTAAAGAGTGTTAAAATAAAATTTCCAAAATCTTCCCACATCAAGAGTACCATTTTTCTTTTAGCATTACTATTATCTAATCATTTGTACAGTATCTTCAGTATGCCTGGTGCTTTACAGTGTGCAAGAAGGTGGGTCTTTGTGTCAGGGAGGAAAATTATGATCTAAAATTCAGCACAAGGGAAACAAGAAGGAAAGCAAAGGTAAGGGTAAACAAATGAAGAAGATGCAATTGCCGCAGTTACACCTAACATAGACTTGGTTGCAAGGAATGGTTATTATGCAATAGTTAAAAAAATGCACATTTTGAAAGAAAGAAAGAAAGAAAGAAAGAAAAAGAAAGAAAGAAAGAAAGAAAGAAAGAAAGAAAGAAAGAAAGAAAGAAAGAAAGAAAGAAAGAAAGAAAGAAAAGCATTAAAAGCAGCTTACAAATAACCCTTAAAAACAGATGGCACAGGCCAATTATATAAAAACCAGAGCAGAGGGACGAAAAGGGGAAAAGAAAAAGAAAAAAGGGTCATCTGCTAGATTTAGTGTGGAAAGCCTCCCTGAAAAGCCACATCTTTAGTTGCCTCCTAAATATAAAATATAAGTGTCTACCTTGGCTCAACGATCTCTGACACTCTCTCCCTAGATGTCGAGCTGGATAAACACATTAGCAAAGCAGCTACTATGTTCTCTAGACTCACAAAGAGAGTATGGGTTAATAAGAAGCTGATGGCATATATAGTCGAGGTCTATAGAGACTGTATCCTGAGCACACCCCTGTACTGCAGTGTGTCCTGGATCCTCTATGCACGGCAGGAGAGGAAACTGAACATGTTCCATATGTGTTTTCTCCAACGCATTTTTGGTATCACCTGGTAGGATAAAGTTCCAAACAGAGTAATCCTAGAATGAGCTGGAATTTTTAACATGTATACATTACTGAAATAGCGACGTCTACATTGGTTTGGGCACGTCGTGAGAATGACTGATAGTCGGATTCCCAAAGATCTCCTGCATGGAGAATTAGTGCAGGGAAATTGCCCCAGAGGGAGACCACAGCTGCGATACAAGGATATCTGCAAGTGGGATCTGAAGGCCTTAGGAATGGACCTCAACAGATGGGAAACCTTGATGTCTGAGCGTTCAGCCTGGAGGCAGGCGATGCATCACGGCCTCTCCCAATTTGAAGAGACACTTGTTCAGCAGGCCGAGGCAAGGAGGCAGTCCCGAAAGCAGCAAAATCAGGGAGCTGGACAGGGGACAGATTGTATTTGTCTTCAGTGTTGAAGGGATTGTAACTCTCGAATTGGCCTTCTCAGCCACACTAGATACTGTTCCAAGACGTCTGTTCAGAGCATGTTACCATAGTCTCTCAAGCCTAAAAAAAATCTAATCTAAAATATCAACGGACAGGGGGCTAGGCAGAGCTCCTCTAGAAGGTGGTTCCATAAAGCTGGAGCCACTGTGAAGGAAGCCCTACCTCATATAGAAGACTTGTGGGCCTCCCTTGGAGTCACCACCCAAGAGAGCCTTGACTGAGATGATCTTGTGGGTTGGACAGATGGCATTAAGGAAAGATGCCCCGACAAGTAACATTGGCCCAAACCGTGGAGGGCTTTGTATGTGAAACCTTGGCCCTGATCTGGGATGCAACAGGCAACCAGTGGAGGCAAGCCAGAACCGGAATGATATAGTCAAATTTGCTCACACCCACAACCAGTTTGGCCACCACATTCTGGAGCCGTTGAAGTCTCCAGATCAGTCTTAAGAGAAGTGGTAGCCAATCTAGGAAATGACCAGGGGCCGCACCAAAGTTCTGAGGGAGTTTTTGTCTAGGTAGGGGTGGAGTTGGGTGATTAAGCTGGAAAAAGGCTGATCTGGACACAGATGAAATCTGGGACTCCCAAGAAAAAGCTGAGTCCAGTAACCTGGTTTGATTTGAACCAGTTACAATGTAGTCATGTCAGAGCAGATACAGAGTGCAAACATTTTCCATTAAGTACATTGGTGCCTCGACTTACAAACAATCCATTCCAGAAGATGGTCGTAACTCGAAATGGTCATAAGTTGAAGCACCATTTCCCATAGGAATGCACTGAAATGCTATTAATCTGCATCAGCGGGGGGGGGGGAGTCACCAAAAAACAAAACAAAACACTGCAAGACCCATCGGAAATGCGATTAACCCATTCCAGCTGAAGGGCAGAAAAAAATCAAAAAGCAAGCAAACCCTGCAAGACCCATCAGAAACACACACACACACACACACAAAGCAAACTAACCTTTCAGACCCATAGAAAATGAGGGGGAAACAAAAAGCAAACAAACCCTGCAAGACCCATCAGAAATGGGGGGAAAAAACCCAAAAAGCAAACAAACCCTGCAAGACCCATCGGAATTGTGGGGAAAAACCCAAAAAACAAAGACTCCAAGACCCATCACAGCACAGAAACATAACCCCCCCACCCCAAAACCACACTGCAAAACCCACCCAGAACAGGCAGTTTTTAAAAAGCAGAAAGCACCACCTTACCAGGCAATCTGAAGTCTCCTCCAAGACTCTCTATCCGCTGGGGTGAAAGAGCTACAAAGAAGCAGCCTCTTCGCCACCAACAGTTAGCAGTTTGAATCCCCCACCTTTTTCCCTACCTTTTTTCTAATCGTAACTCAAAGCTCCAGTCGTGAGTTGAAGCAAAATTTTGCGGCCGCAGCTGGCCGTAACTCGAATTGGTTGTAACTCAGGACGTTCATAAGTCAAGGCACCACTGTATGTACAGACATTCAAGCAATATAGAATTGGGTGACCATCCTAAGACCTCTGCCTCTTGCATTCTAGTTAGGCCTAAAATTTTGTAATTCCTATTTCCAAACAGAAGTGGGCAACACATGTGGTGGGGGTGCACATTTTATCCCCTCCCCTTCCCAGTATCCCTGCTGCCACAACTGAGCCAGTAAAATCCAGTTATGTAGCAATGGCAAAATAGTACTGTACAGTTTTTCCCAGTGCACTATTTTGCAACCATACCAGAAAATTTAGGGGCCCAGTGACCTGAAAAACAAAAACACAGCCTTTAAACGAGCCATTCCCACTTCAAAAGACATCATGTAATAAGGACACACCTTGCTCTGAAGTCAATAAGTGTTCCTGGAAGCCAATGCCAATCAGCTTCAAAACAAGGCATGTTCTTCTAATCTGCTTTATTTAAAGGGAAGTGTTGCCCCCACCACTTTGCCTTTGAAGGTCAGGGTTTGCTACGGCCCAGCATTCTTTCTTTTTTCTTTCTTTCTTCGATTTAAATCCAGGCTGCCATTCGTGCCAAGGCATTACTCAGCATCATGGTGGTGTTTTCCTAGCTGACCGAAAGGTGGCAATGTGCCCCTCCCAGCCCCTACAGTTTGTTCACCCCTGTGTTGGAACATATGCACTGGTCATATAATTAACTATACATGCATTTAAAATAAGCACTATAATAGGACACTGCTCATGCTCATTAGTTGTGTCTTCCAAGATGATAATTATTAGTTTGAATGTTATCCTTCCAACATTCATCGCCTGAATTAATTGTTATTCATTCAGAGTGAGCACAGAAAAAAGGTTCTGCCACAAGCTATTCAGATTCGTTACCGAAGAATGTGTAAGCCAATCTACTTGATGACATGAATTTAGCATAAGATACAATTAACTTCCTAATAGCTTCCATATTTTCACAGATATCTTTCTAAAATAATGAGCCAGTGCAGAAAGTGGGAGAAGAACTCTTGCTTACCTCTACAGGAAAGCCACTTCTTAAGGCTCTGTTGTTAAATAAAAATATCACATCCATGAATTTTCCTGGATCTTTGCATCTAAGAGGGGCTCCGTGCTTCATCTGATTTGCATAGCAGTGGAGTTAGCTGCAAAAGGACCTGTTTTCCACAACAGTTCTCCACAGCTAATGATAACGAACACCCTTAAACATCTGATTGAAACTTTTATTTCAAAACTGTTTTATACTTTCCATAAACAGAAGCCATGCTTTATTTTTATACGTGGAGGATGGAGGACTTCCAACCAATTAATTAACTATTCATTGTTATTAAGCCAGCCCGCAAGTGAGGTCCTGTGAAGCATATATAAACAGTCATTCATTCATTCATTTAAAATATTTATATGCCATATTTCTCCTTAAAAAAAAAAAATCCAAGGCAGCTTACAGTATTAGGAGAAGCAAAATTAAAAGTTAAGCAATACATTATTATAGAACTTAAAAAGAACTCAACAAGTATCCTATTAAAAACTTGTAGATAAAATTAGTATGAAACACACATTAAAAACAATAGAAATACAGCAGTCCCTTCAAGAACCCCCTCTTAGTCAGCCAGTCATTAAAAGACAGCCTGCCTGAAGAGAAAGATCTTTGCCTGCTTGCAAAAGGGCAGCAAAGGATCAGGGTTGATTGATTTAAATCACTATTTACATTACTAGTAAGACTATATTTAAATCATGGCTTTCTACATAAAGACTTTCTTGCTGGTATAATCTTAGTATTTACGACGAGATGAAAATTTCATATCTAGAACAACTGTTCAGATTAATTTTATAGTTATATAAAAATGTATGTATTTGTTTATACTATAAGAAACATGTCATACTTATGAAATTTCTGTGAGGTGAACTGTTTTGAGTTTAATAGATTATTCATACTTGGACAACTTTTCTGCTATACTTTATCGGAAGGAGAAAAATAATCATTACCTCAATAATAACAATTTAGATTGTTATTTAACTAAAAAAATAACATTTTGTATGTGCTTAAACATTCATGTTTGTTCTTTGATGTGGTTAAAGAAAGTATCTTTTAAAAATAAAACATAGAATATCAGCCCAGTCCACAAATGAAAAACGTAAAATACTGTCCTTTGTAGCTCACTTGTTTTCATTTTGTTTGTTTGTTCATAATCTGGAAAAGAAAAACAAGTTTTCCTGCTTTATCAGATCAGATCCCAAACAATTTCTCGGTTTAGAATGAATAAATCAAAAGGAACAGAATTTTCTTTCTGGCACATCTTGACTAAAGGGAAAGGGTACTGACCAAAAGGAACTGATATACCTCTGAAGATATGTGGGGAAGTATGCACTGTAAAGTCAAAGTATTGGAACCTAACCCCAAAGGGGAGGGTGTAAAGGGTGATATTGTACAGGAATAGTGAATTTAAGTGTAACATAGTTTATGTTTGATTGTTTATTGTCTTTTTCTTATTTGTTATATTAATAAAAAAGTTTTAAAATAATATTCTTTCTATGCCAGCAGAAGAAGCTTCTGCTGTTAAAAGTGAAATCATTCCTTCAGCCTTCTCTAAATCCAAGTGCTGACTTCCACCAATTTGCTCGTGTGATTTCCTTTAAAGCAGGCTTGTCCAACCCACGGCCCGAGGGCCGCATGTGGCCCAGGTCAGCTCATAATGCGGCCCAGTGCAATTTTTTATTTTTAAAGAAATTCCAAAGTTTCAAGTTACACTGCCGGCGCTTGCACCCGGAATGTGGCCAGGGCATGTCACAACAGTAGAGGGGGAGAGAGGGAAGGAAGGAGCGGGAGGGGAGGGGAGAGGGGGGCTGTGTGAGTGCATTGCGCCATCCCCGTCAATAGGTGGACCCCCTCCCGGCCCCATAAAGCCGCTGGAGTCGAAGCTGGCAGCCTCTGCTGTCTCAGATCGCAGCTGCCGGTAAGCGCGCTTAGAGCGGGTCTGTGGAGGACGGCTAGGGCTGCCCCCCCATGCGGCCCAAACCAAATGTATGTGCGGCCCAAACCAAATTTTCATCTTCTAATGTGGCCCAGGGAAGGTGAAAGGTTGGACACCCCTGCTTTAAAGCATCATTAGCAAACATGAATTTTTTGAATGGTTCCCCCTGAGCTCTGAAGTTTATTATAGTTGGCATTATAGATGGATGATTGCTGGATACCCAAGTCGTAGATAATTCGTCTTCCACAGCACTTCAGGTCGGACCCTGGAACTGGATATTAACACTATTTGCAAGCCAATGAGCTGGAGACAATGCTTCTCCCATTCAATTTTTTTTAAATGCTTATAATTAAATTCTATCAATGTGTAGTTCTGTTTTCAAGTGCTCACTCGGTACCTTCGAAATTTCAACATCATCATCAGTAAAACAACTAGTTTTCTGTATTCTGTTTAAAGCTTCATAAGGATGCTCAGCATATGTTCAATATTTTTTTCAAGTCCAACATTGAGGATTCTGGCCATGGCAATGCCATCTATTTTCTCTTGATTGTGTTCATAAACTGTAATAAGAATACAGTAGGCCAGTTCTTGATTTTTATCCACCCTGCCTCCCACAGAAGGGAATTCCAGAGTCTGGGAGCCTCTCTCCCACGTCCCTACCAAAGGCACCTGTGAGGGTGGCGAGACCAAAAGAAAGGCCTTGTAGAGGGAGATGCAGTCTTTGAGATAGCCTAGACTCAAGTTGTTGGGGGCTTTATAAGTTAAAACTAGCATTTTGAATTGTGTCTGGAAATGGGCTGGCGGCCAGTAGAGCTGTTTTATCAGGGGTGTTACAGTTACCTTGACTTATGAAGTTAATCCGTATTGAAACTGCGTTCGTACGTCAAAAAGTTCGTAAGTCGAGGGAAACTTTTCCATAGGAATGCATTGAAAACCATTTAATCCGTACCTGCTGTTTTTCATTCATATGTCAAGGTGCTGTTGGTAGGTAGAGGCATTAGTTCCCATAGGAACTAATGCAAAGCCAGTTAATCTGTACTCTACCACTAGGGGGAGAATTTTTGTTATACTTTTTCTTCTTCTGACCTAAAATGAACTTAGGTAAAAAAAAAAACAGGAAAGGTTTTTTTTCAGGGTTTTTTTTCGTTCATAAGTCGAGGCTCCGTTCGCAAGTCAAAGCAACTTTTTGCAAATGGAGCCATTTGTTACTAGAATCGTTGGCAAGTGGAGACATTTGTAAGTTGAGGTACCACTGTATATGTTCCCTGTAACCAGCGCCAGTTAACAATCTGAATGTAGCATTTTAGACACGGAAGTTTCCAAACACTTTCCAAAGTAGCCACACATAGATTGTACTCCAGTAATCCAAACAGATTTAACTAAAGCATGTTTCACCTTGTGCAGATCAGACCTCTCCGGGAACAGGTGCAGCCGGCATGCGGGTTTTAACTCTGCAGATGCATTCCTGGCCACCACCAAAACATGGGCATCCAAGCTCAGGAACAAATCCAGGAGCACACCCAAGCACAGGCTGAATCCCTCTTGGCTGATTTGCCCTTCACTGATCAAGAGGATCTCTGTCTTGCCTGGATTAAGTTTCAGTTTATTCACCCTCATTCAGTCCATTAATGACACCAGATACTGATCTAGAACCAAAACAGCTCTCTCAGATTTAGATGAAAAAGAGATAAGAGTAGTATGTCATCCACAAACTCCCAACCTCTCCCAGCAGTTTCATGTAGATGTTAACTAGCATAAGGGACAAAACATAACCCTAAGGGAACACCACAGGCCAACAGCCAGGGTGTTGAACAGGAATCCCCCAGTACCCCCAACTGAGTTATCCCATCCAGGAAATACCAGAAACACTGTAAAATAGTGGCCTTCCCATCCCAGAGAGATGGCCAGAAAAAGATTCTGTGGTCAATGGTTTCAAAAGTGGCAGAGAGTTCCAGCAGAAATAATGACACACTCCACCTGTGCAGTTTTCAGTGTAGGTCATCCACCAAGGCGACCAAAGCAATCTCTGCACCATAACCAAATTGAAACAGATTTTGATAATTTGTCTCATCCAGGAGCCCCTGGAACTGTGAAGCCATCACACATTCCAATACCTTGCTCAGGATTGGGAAATCATAGACTGACAGGTAATTATCAAATACTGTGGGATTCAAGGAAGGATTTTTCAGCAATGGTCTTCTTCCTGTCTCCTTTAAGCATGCCAGGATCCTACCCTGCTGCAGGGAGGCATTCATCCTTCCTCCTACCTACTTGGCCAGTCCATTTCTGGCAGCTTTTACAAGCCAGGAAGATCAAGGATCCAAAAGGCAGGTGGTAGCCTTCAGCTCTCCAAGCATATTGTCCACATCCTCAGGTTGCATGAACTGAAACTCATCCATCAACAGAGGACAAGCAGGGGCCATAGTTACATCCATAGGACCTGAATCAACTACAGTATCCAAGTTAGAGTGAATCTACTTTGTCCTTTGTCTGCAAAGTGTTGTGCATATTCTTCACAGCAGACTATGGTGTGATTTGCTTTCTTTTCCTGTGAGCCAGCATGTAACAGGCCCTTGAACATTTGAAAGAGCTCGGCCAGATGACTCTGCAGATGCAAAGACTGCAAAGAATCACTTCTTCACTGCCGGCATTGCCACAGAGTAGGCCTTCCAGTGGATCTTAGCCCATGTTTGGTCAGGTTCACTCCAGGTTGTCCACCATAATTAGTCCAGTCTCCACCCCACTCGTTTCACCACCACCAGCTCCCGGCTAAAGCAGGGCCAGTTGACTCTACTTCATGGGATGGGATACTTAAGAGCAATCATGTCAATGCCTCTGGGCCATTTCCTTATTCCTGAGGTCAACAAGAGCTTCAACAAAATTGCCTGCCAAGGTGACAAGAAACTCTCCAATTGCTGTCCAGAAACCATTTAGATCTATAAGCCTCCTGGGGCAAGCCATCTTAATTGGTGCCCCACCCCAGCAGAGGCTTTGGACTCCAGTATCTAAAGCCCAACGAGTATTTATATGTTCATGACAATGGAACTGCAGAGAGCTCCTCCACACTCAGACCATTAACATCTATCCCAGTGCAGAAAACCAGATCTGAAGTGTGTCCTGCAGCACTGATGGAGCCAGATACCATTTGGGACAGCCCCATGGTTGTCATGGAGGACATGAAGTCCTGAGCCATTCCTAAGAAAGTTGCCTCAGCATGGATGTTGAAGTCCTCCAGCACAACAAGCCTAAGAGACTCCAACACCATCCCCAAGACCAGCTCAGCTAGCTCAGGAAGGAAGATTGTCCAGCAATGGTGTGGGTGGTACACCCACAGAATCTTCATTCTGTCCTGTGCTCTCACCTTCAGATATACATATTCAAATCCAGAAAACTGGGGGATGTGGTACCTGATGAGATATAGTCATGATAAACTATTGCAACTTCACCTCCCTGCCTGCTGCTGCAAGGAGAACCCTGGTAGACAAAGCTGAGTGACATTAACACCCCCGGCCTCATCCAACCAAATCTCTATAATGCAAGCCAGGTCAGCATGCTCGTCCAGGATCAAGTTCTAGATGGCTATAGTTTTTCCATTTACTGACCAGGCATTTAGCATTCTTTAAAATACAATTACCATACAGAATACATGCTGACAGTGATATAAAAACAGCTATAAAATCAGTTCAGACAGGTTTTTTAAAGCCACCGCCCTTATAATCCATTAAGAGCTCTAAAATGATGCTTTAGAAGATGCCAAAGTCGCTGAAATTTCTGGCTAAGTAAGTTCACAATAGGTCTGGCAGACAAAACCCATAAAAGGAAATCCTAGCCATTCACAGTACATCTGTCTCTTGTAATAATAATAATAATAATAATAATAATAATAATAATAATAATAATAATAATAATAATAATAATAATAATAATTTATTGTCATTGTAAGTATATACACAGTATACCCATACAACGAAATTCACAGACACCCAGAGACCAGACACATGCACACACATAACATTCCCCAAACACTCCCCACCACTAAAAGTCCCCCACTAAAAATACAAACATTCACATCGTAGGCCAAGTAACACAGTCCAACTAATTATTCACTACTGATGGTCTTTAAGCTCATTATTAATTGCAATTATAGCTCTAGGATAAAAACTATTTAGAAAACGTGTGGTCCGAGTCTTAATTGTTCTATATCTTCTGCCAGACGGTAACAGTTCAAAAAAGTTATAAGCAGGATGGGAAGAGTCTCTCAGGATGCTGTGTGACTTCCTCAGACAGCGGGATGTGAAGATGTCATCCAGGGTTGGTAGCTGCAGCCCGATGATATTCTGGGCAATTTTAATGGTTCTCTGTAGAGCTTTTTTGTCCCCTACAGAGCTACTCCCAAACCATGGCAGAATGCCATAGGTTAGGACACTCTCAATGGTGCTACGATAGCTACGATAATGTTAGATCTGTTGGTGATAATGAATCAAGTAGTCAGACAAGCCACACACTAAGAATGCACCCATCTTATCTGGGCCGATTCATAATTTACTAGTCTTTACCCAGTCCATGAGAACAGCACCTGATGCCTTTTCTACATGTAATGCAAAAGAGAGAGGTCGGTGTTATCAACAAGTGGATAATATGTCCATGTAGATGTTAAAGACAGACATAGGGAATAGCATGGGCACCAGGGATCCAAAAACACAGTTCCTAAGGAGGCACTGCCCTCTAAGGTCAACCAACCAAGTAGAAGCAGAAACACAAGTGTCTCAAAACCTATCCAGAAGGATACCAAAGCTAGTATTGTTGAAAACCATTGGAAGTCTCAAAGACTTTGGAGGGTTGCCTTTTCTTTCTCTCAGAAGAGGTTATCTCACAGGGCCACATCCCTACTTACGACCATTTCGAGTTACGACCAGCTCCGGCTGCAAAATATTGCTTCTACTTGCAACCGGAGCTTCCACTTATGAACAGAAAAAGGCAGGGAAAAAAGGTGAGAAATTCAAATTTGTAACTGTAGGTGGTTTGGTTGTTTTTTTTGGGGGGGTGCCTCCATTTCTGACAGGTCTTTGGGGGTCTGTTTGTTTTTTGGCTTTCCCCCCCATTTCTGAGGGGTCTTTGGGGTTTGGTTGCTTTTTGGGGGGTTTCCCCATTTCCGATAGGTCTTGGGAGGTTTGTTTGTTTTTTGGCTTTCTCCCCCCCATTTCCGATGGGTCTTGGGGGAGTTGGTTGCTTTTGGGGGGGATTCCCCATTTCCGATGGGTCCTGCATGCTTCCCTTGCTTTTTTCTTAGTTTTCTTTGCATTTCCGACCTGTTCCCTTTGTTCTCTGTGCATTTCCGATCTGCTTCTTTTTTTTTCTGTGCATTTCTAATGGGTCTTCCATGGTTGATTGCTTTTCTCTTTTTCCCCTCCTTCGGCTGGAAGGGATTACTCACGTTTCCAATGAGTCTTGCAGTGATTTTTTTGTCTGTGTGATTTTTTTTCTTCTGCTGGAACAGATTAATTGCATTTAAGTGCATTCTTATGGGAAATTGCGCTTCGACTTACAACTATTTCGAGTTACGTCCATCGTCTGGAACGGATTATGGTTGTAAATCGAGGCACCATTGTATTTAAAAGTGTCCATTTTTTTCATACTGCCCCCTTTTAAAAAAGAAAAGTATACTGTACCTTCTCAGAATTTTCTGCAAGAGCCCATTGATAAATCTGTTTGAGAATAGATTAAGAGTGTGGCATTTATTTTAATATATATAGTCAGGTACAAAATAAATAGATATGTGCAGATTCATGTTTTTGGACTGCGATTCCCTGGATTCTCCACATTTTTCCCAGACAACATTCTTTGAGCTGTAGTTCAAATACACAAATGTACATACCTCTACTCAGCATCCCTGCAGCAGTTCATACCGCAGGACTTGCCACTGCCGTTTTCCATCTTTACACGTGCATGCAAATCTAACACCAGTGCCACACAGGAAGGGTGACTTGGGTGGGCACCCACATTCACCCACTCTTTGCACCCGTAAACATTCGCCTTCTTCCCCTTGCTCTTTCCCATGCATGCATATGCAAACGAGAGGTTGTCTCTTCCCTCTTGCACATCTGTCTGCCAGGTAATATGTATGTGCAGAGTAGAAGTGTGCAGATTTGTGCTCTTGGCCTGCTACTCCCAGAATTTGGCTGGGGGGGGTAATTCTTGGAGAACTCTAGGAGTTACAGTGTGAAAACACAAATCTACACATGCCTAAAAAGTAACAACATGGAAACAAAAAAAAGAGAATAACCTCCCCAAATTAAAGAATTCTGAAATCCCATTGGATTGCTTGAATATGTTTATACAGACTATAATCTATAATATGTGAATTTACACACTGTAATGTGTCTGTCTTCTCTTTCTGCAGGAAATCAGAGGAAACAGCTCTATTAAAGTGGTGCATTTTGGTCTGGTGTAAGCTAAAAAAGTTAATACTTAGGCCATGAAAGAAAGTTAAGCCTATCACCATCTGGTGAGATAGAGAAGTATATTTCAGCTATAAGTCAATTTTGAAATCTTATTCAAATATTTCAACAATAACTGTTAAATATTCTTAGTGTCACTCATTTCTGTATGAGAATGTTAAGCATGTATTTAAATCAATGGGATATAAAGTTGCTCAACTTTAAACAACCCTAACTTGTTTATCAACATTAGATACATGTTTTCTAATCATTTTTGAAGTTTTTGCACCAGTTGTTCTGTTCTTCTGTCCATTTCTCAGGGCCTTGAATAAAGCACATCTTACAAGCTTAGTTGATTTACCCAATTCTGTTTCATGAATCATACCTTAAAGAGGCCATAACATACTTCTGTTATGTTTAGCCCGATCCTAGTTCTAATCCTTGGGAATGCTTTAATTCTGTTCAGCATGATTTTATACTTTTTACCAGATATTTTTTATTTCCATAGCTTCCTATGAAAGCAAGCCACTAAATGAGTACTTTCACTTACAAGATCTTAAAAAACTTTTCTCTTACTGTTCCTCTGCTTACAGCGGATAAGGGTGGAATACACAGGCCATCTTTTTCATGCCCTGCAGGGGAGAAGAGGTCTAGTAAAATTGTTTGCAATTTTCTTACAATAGGGTCTAAAAAATATTGCAAAGTGTTTAGAGACACAATCATGTAATTACACAAACCAGACTCTTCACAAAACAGGAGGAGATGTTGATGAGTGAACATCAGGTATGAATCTAGGAGTCCTGCCCCAAACCATCTTCTGAGAGTGTGACTTTAATACAGTCTGGCTTCACCATTGTTATAAGGCTACAAACCCGCTTCTTGTCTTTTAAGAAGGTCCATCTATGCATAAAAGGTAAAGGTTCCCCTTGACATTTTCAGTCCAGTCGTGTCCGACTCTAGGGGGCGGTGCTCATCCCGCTTTCAAGCCACAGAGCCAGCGCTTGTCCGAAGACAATTTCTGTTGCCACGTGGCCAGTGTGACTAAAGAACGCCGTTTTACCTTCCCACCGTGGTGGTACCTATTTATCTACTCGCAATTGCATGCTTTCGAACTGCTAGGTTTTTGCAGGAACTGGGACAAGTGACGGGAGCTCACTCCGTCGCGTCACGTGTGGATTCGATCTTACGACTGCTGGTCTTCTGACCCTGCAGCACAGGCTTCTGTGATTTATCCCACAGCACCACCACATCCCTCTTTCCATCTATGCATAGGTCCCTCCATTTTACAAAACCATAAACTGCGAACGTAACTCTACATACATTCAGACAGACAATTAAGGACTAGGCAGAAATAAAAGCAATGTGGGTCCCAAAGACATGGAGAATAGAAGTCCTAGAGAATTTCATCTCCCAGCTCCCATCAATGGACAGTATAAATCAGCAGGAATTATGAAGGTGAGTGAAAGACTCATGCTGAATGGAAAAGAGCTTCAGTTTCTCATCTTTCTGCAGCACAGAGGGTGACCAGCTGCACCTTCTCTCCAACTCCAAAGCTAAAGTCATTGTGCAAGGCCAGCCATGGTGATGGGGCCGCCGCAGGGATGGCATGCAGCAGGCAAAGAACTCCTGGAGAGGCAGGCGACTCAAGCAGACTGTCAGCCCCCTCATGTGCCTCTCTGTGTCCTCCCCTAATGTAATCCAGCCAGTGGCAGGAGCAGCAATTAAACAACATCTCTAGCACAGAATTTTCTACTCCTCCTTCCATTGTATGCAGATTTTAATTTCCACTTAAGGCTCTGCAATAGATAGCCCAGTAACATTCTGCTGGACAACACCATCACTGAGGATACTTCTGCAAAAGATCAGCCTTTTATAGCCAGTACCATGTTTTGACGGGGGTGAAAAAGTTCCCAATTTTCCAATCCACACCATCATTTTAACCAAACTGCCATAAAATATGTATTCAGCTTTTTCAAGTGTTAAAAGGGACTGAGAAACGATCCTTATGCTGTATTGCCATGACTGTAGATTTGTACCTGTATACTGTACTAAGAATGGATTTGCCCCTACGTTCATCCCTGTGTATTCTGAACAGGTATATAATATAATATAAACTTAGTCTTGGTTTCCCAATTTAAGATGAAAAATAACTTGAAGCAGGTTTATCATTAAAGTCCACATAAAAAGATGGAAACCGATTAACAGAGCCCTTGTCAAGTCTGTGTTAAAGATGGGTTTTTTTAAGGTTGCCGCTCAAGAAAAAACCCTTTAAAAATTGTACTACACACACCCTGTGGAGGATGGGTTTAGTAAAAGAAGGGGAAAATAAAGGATAGAAACTTATCAGTAAGAGTCAGATGAATGCATTAAATCCATGCTGAAAAGCTTATATCCTCAGCAGACAAAAAGTAATAAAATACATAAGATTCTCAACACTCCGGGGGGGGGGAGGTACATTAGTAACGCAAGGGCTATGAGAGAGAGACGTCATTAACAATATGAGATTCCACTCTGGGAAGTTGTGTATAAAACAAAATGATTTATATGCTTTTTTACAATTATTTGAGGAGAGCATATGGTTTATAAGATATTCCATGTAAATGCACTTTCTGACGTAGATGTAGTCCAACAAGAGATCAAAGAAACATTTTACTTGTTCAGCCTAAGGATGCTGAAATGGGTTGCTTAGCCATAGAGCTGTTTTGCTGAACTGCAGCCATATTTCTGTCAGTACAAGTGATGGTCTATATGAGGGATTAATCTGACACCAGACAGTGATCCTTAATCCTTCAGTATATCATAATCTATTTACTTTGCATGCTAAGAGGATTTTGGTTTTAAAATATACGGAAGTGATGCTAGAAATGTACAGAAGATCAGGAATACCGTTTCCTAAAATCTCAGTTTTAAAATAAAATCCTTTTATGGATTTCTTGGAGTTCTGTCCTTTCAAAGCATTGAATAGGGATTTAACTGGAAGTGGGCTTTTTCCACCCAGCCTTTTGAGACTTTGTTCCTCTCCCCCCACCCGACCTTTGTTTGTGTGTTGGATGTAAGATATGAAATGAAAAGGGTCTCCTCAGCTGCATATCATTTACAGTGTGCTACATGGAGATATTTTATTGACAAAATCAAAACAAATTCCATGCTCTCGGGCACTGTGTATGTATTGTTATTGGAGTAATTTCTTCATTCCTTTAAAGTATTTACGGTACTGTATATATAAACTGAATTCTTATTTTTAAAAAGGGACATTTATAAAATTCCACCTCTCAATACAGTATTAAAACAAAAATAATACTCCATCACAGTAACATCAAGAGACTGTAAACAAAACTAGTCTACCAATTAACACCATGGTTAGTTTAAAAGGCCTGGATAAATAAACAGGTTGTCCTGGCAAAAACAATAATGTAATGTCAGCATCAGTTATACCTTCCTTGGGAAGAGGGCATTCCAAATTTAGCTTGCCATCACAGAAAATATCCCCAACTCAGATTGTGTACTGGCTTAGAGAAGGAATTCATCTGAGGATTTTAACCCAGGGGGAAGTTGGTATGGTAGGAGACACTCCTAAAGATATTGGGGTTCCAAGCAGTGGCGTCTTCAAGGTACAGTAAGTAGCAACATCTTGAATTGGATTCAGAAGCAACAGAACAGTCAGAATTTCTGCTATAGTGAAAGTTCTGAACTGACTTCAAGGGTGACCCATCACATGTTATAGTTATTTAGCTTATAAGGTTAACAGAGCATGGGTCACTTTAGCCATACTACATCTATCCAGGAAAAGAACCTGGCAGACAAGCTGAAGCTAGTGAAAGGTAAGCTAGCTATCAAAGCTACCCGCATCTCTAATGACAGTGCTGGACTATGGAGTGCCTGTAAATTGAACAGCTAGTCCTTCAGGGGGAGAGGAACCACATTCAGAACAAGAATACTGTACATCAATAGATCAAACTCAGTCTGCTTTGGCTTGAATGCAGACAGAGAATTTTACCTCATTACTTATGCTAATCAGCTCATTCAGGCACGTTTGTCTGTGTTGTAGCCCAGTTGTATGTTTTATGACAACAGCCTGAACAATTGTCTCTGCTTGCAGTTTTTGTACTCTTGTTCACTCTGACCCCTCTGAATTCAAATGTGGATTGGGGGGGTGGCGATACACATCCCTCATACTGGCCTTAACCAAAGCCATTTCTTCACCTTGTGTTAATCTTCTTATCTACTTCTTGGTGTATTTTTCACCCACCAATAACCTCTGAACAGCTCTTGCAACCACATACCACGTTCCCCTATCTGTCATACCCCAAGAACTGAACAACCACTAGCAACCACTGATGGACCATCAGCATACTGGACCCTTTAGATTTCAATTGCATGCCATACTCCTTTTGTCCCCATGCTTCTACTACATGTGCATCCATTGAGGCTACCCTCTATGTATCTAAAGAAATGGCAAATATTCCACAAACCTCTATGCCAAATTAAAAACCTGTTAGTCTTTAAGATGGCACAATGTTATTTGCATCAACAGGTTGAGCACCCTAGACTCAGGAACCATTTACAATGGCTCCATCTTGTCAAGATTCAAGGTGAGTTTTCTGGCCTTCAGGCAGCCCATCATTGAATCATGAAATGAGCTTCCCTTATATCTTCACCTTTAAAATGATAATGCTCCTAATATTTCTTCCATACCTCTGGATGACCTTATCCAGAAACTTCATACAGAAATTAAAAGACCATGAGGCTAAGTTAGAACATCGTCCTTTATAGTCTTGCTGTGCAGTCAAACAGAACCCCCCTCTCCAGTGTTGCTGTATGAAACAGGCCTTAGTTTTATGAGTGGAACCACTGAATTGCCATAGCATACAACCTACATAAGTAGCTTGATAAGACACTATAGTATCAAAAGCCACTGTCAGTTCAAAGACATGTAACAGGCTTTCCAGTGCTATTTCAATGGCAACTCTTGGCATAGAAACAAACTGAAATGAGTACAAGCCGCTGACATGTGGTACAAAACAAACTCTTCTGCCTGTTGTCACTGCAACTCTCAAAATAAAGCAAAAAAAAGCAAAGCGTGCTGCTTATATGCCGCCCCATAGTGCTTCAAGCACTCTCTGGGTGGTTTATAAGTTAATTATGCAGGCTACACATTGCCCCCCCCCCCCAGCAAGCTGGGTACTCATTTTACTGACCTTGGAAGGATAGGAGGCTGAGTCAAAAACAGAGAATGAGGCAGCAGCAAGAACCAATACTAAATCCTGATGCTATTTTCCTTCCATTATTTTTAGTGAGACCATCCCAAAATCAATAAAAATAACTTTGAAAATAGGTATATTGCAATAAAAGTAAAGTTATCCCTTGTTAACTTAGAACTATAAGTTATGGATTTGATATAAAATTTATATCCCTTTCTCATTTTTCAATATATTTTCTTTTCAATATGTATCAAACACTTTGTATTACCATAAAAGCCTATGGGGCAGCATAAAGGAGGGAGCCTATCCAAAAGAAACTTTTGTCTCCTGCCAAGTAAGGGCTTCTCCCAAATAACTCAAGGATGCTCTCTCTCTTCCCCCTCCCAGCTGAGAGCCAAGCAGGATTGGGAATATAAAGGGAAAGGTCGAACTGACATTTCTTACACTGGAAATCCTCACAGTAATTATACTCTTTGCTCTAAAAAATATAAAACAGCCATTGTATCCTACTGTTGTATCCATGTAATCGTATAATTCTGATGTTTGTACAAAAGTGTCAATTGGCATCACAAGACCAAAAACCTGCCATCAGTACAAGGCTATACCAGAACGTGTTGTGTGTAAACTATCCAAGAAATTGGGACATTTTGATCTAATGATCTCAACTTGTTATAAGATGTAATCCCTATAAAGGAATGGCTTTTCTTTCACTATGGTGAGAGAGATTGATCTGACCAATACCATTCATCTCCATTCTGACGAATATCTAATCTTTCAATAAAACCCAAACCCCTATATTTCAAAAGACAACATTGTGTGTTGGGCTGGGTGTTTTTCTCTCTCTATCTAACAGGTGCTCAAAGTTGGACCTGCCAGAGAGAAACAAACTGGAATTTTTACAACAGAGTTGTTACTGCAAAAAAAAGCAATTAATTACATTACACATAACTATATTTGAAGGGAGTTGCTTTTAAGCTCTAGGAATTAATAAACACCTTCAGCCACACTCTCAATGCCTTTCCACTAGGTAACTAGCCAAGGGAGGCAGGAGAGTTGGATGAACCTCTCCAAGCTCCTTGTCTAAAAATTTAGGCCATTAAAACCAGACAAGTAAGCATTCTGAATTCTTTCATTGAAATCTTATTAATAGCATCAAGGTCAGATAAACAAAACCAATGTTATGCTCAAAGTGCCCAACAAAGATGTCACAGCAAGCCTTAAAAGTTTCTAACACACACTTTTAAACAAAATTGTTGAGGGTCTGATCAGACCCACTGAATTAATGGAAACTTGGTAAGTCAATCCTTATACATTGATTCTGTTGGTCCGTTCTAATTGGAACGAACAAGTAGATTTAGGCCAACCTCTCCAAAGCCAAGATCTGACAGGAAATATATGGCCTGCCTGACTAGAAACCCAATTGGTCCTAGTCAGTATAACCAATGATGAGGGATGATGGGTTCTGTAGTCCAACATCTGCAGGACTACATGTTCTTCATTTCTCATTTATATGTTATAACCTCTTCACAGCTGCTCAAGGATGCAATGATGACAGAGAATTAAGATCATTACCCACCTCCGTATGATAACAGATAGGGCTGTGCACTGCAAAAACATTCATTTTTGTTTCATTTCATTTCTTCCAAGGATACCTCTTTTGTCTGCATGTCTTTCATGCAGCAGTCCTTCCATTAAACACACACACACATAAAAAAGACTGTCCCTTTCGGGTTCTTCCATTTTGTTTTCCCCCATTCATGTTCTCTCTAGTACTCATTCAAAAGCCCTGAGGAACCCTTTCCTCCAGGGGCTAGGCATGCAACAGAGAATCAATCTTAAAGTTCTAAAGAATCATTTAAAACTACTCCAAAAATCCAGGAAGGTATGATTACAAAGAATCAATTCCAAAGCCCTAAAGATCCCTTAAAACTCTTTTTAAAAAGCAGAGAGGTTTGGTGACAGAGAATCAGACTATTCCAAAAGCAGGCAACAGTACATGAGAAAGAAAAATAATAATCATAAAAAACACTCCCACCAAAACACATGCCCTTAATAGCATAAACAGATGGTACATTAATAGTGAAGAATATTACTTAGCTCTCTCTCGCTCTTGCTCACTCTCTCTGTATCTAGCAGTACTTCTGTGCTTACTGAAGTTTATGTTTCTCCTTCCTTCACCCTACCATTCCTCCTTTTCTAATTTTTCCTAATTCAGTTGTATCTTTCCTCTACATTTGTTATTTATTTTTGTCTTGGTGTCACAATTTGGGGGTCGTTTCATTAGGCAGCAGCACTTTATCTCCTTGTTCCACTCCCCCAATTTTAGGCTAGATTTTAATTTGATTTCAGTCTGTGTTATTTAGTGTGTTGGTGCTCCCCCATTCCCACTTGCTTTTCCTTTGTACTCTGTGGTAATGTGTGCTAATAACATGCTAATTACACACAGAGTAAACTCTCAGCACAAAAGAAGCACAAATACATCACAGGCTACCACAGGACAGAGAAACAGCACACATTCACAAACTTAAAACAATACTGTTCAGCAAACCATAATAATAAAAAAAAAAAAACAGAAAAAAACTAGGCCTACAAATCTACAGTGTGTCACAACTAGCTCCCTACTAAAGGGTTAACACATCTCCAAATTCCATGCTTTTTAATGAAGAAACAAAAAGAAACATATGCTTTTATAGTAAACTATTATGGCTAACACAAAAACTAATGGATCTGCTTGTCCGCAATTTGGCAGGATTTGTCCTTTCTGAAGGGGCTACGATGTGTCATGCCGCCTAGAGTGGTCTATTGACTAGATAGGCGGGATATAAATAAAATAAATAAATAAATAAATAAATGCACCAATGCAAAATGGCAAGAACGTTATGTTTTGGTTTGCAATGTAAATCAGTGTGGAACATGAACATTGGAATTGCCCTATACCAACTGAATTAGATTGGATTATGTCTGAATCAGTCCATACAAATTCCAAACCACTAATTGGGAGATACTTGCATGACCCCAAATTCTGGAACAAGAAAAGCTGGCATCTACTAAACCTGATGCAAATCAAGCATGTTTGTTTATATTTCCTCAGTTTACATAACGAATCCTGCTATTCACAAAAACAAGAAACATTAAAATATACACAGCAACACACATACCATACTCCAAACCAGCTTTTCACATATAGTATAGTTTTTGAGTGTCATCGAGCAATGCCTATACCTCTGAGGCTTATCCTTACAGTCAAAGATTTTGCTTAGCTTTGTTTTGGACATGAAAGAAGATGTTCTTAAAGGGCTACATTTTACATCCAATAATAAATGTCACTCAGAAACAGTAGGAGATTAAAAGTGACTGGTGGCCAGTAATCTCTAAGTATTCCTTCCAAGAACATTCGTAATGGTGAAAGTTGTGCAGTCCTACACTTGACATTTCATCTGATTCTCATTAAACTATTAAAAGGTAAAAGCACATTTTAAAGAAATGGTTGGCAATGCAATGTATGGTTCTTCCATGAACGAAATGGGCCACTCAAAGGTCACTCCGTTGTTCTCTAGGGAACTCCAATTTCCTCACCACTTCTCAAAAGAGGGAAAAAAGCCATCAAAGAGGGACACAAATCAAGCACCCATATCATTTGCATTTGATGACACATTTGAATCTCCAATCTGAGCCTATTTCACAAAACATTCCTGGGCTGTTTGAGCAACTTTTTAGAATTGAGCATTATGTTTCCATCGGTTATATATTTTTCTCACCTAGACTTTCTCAATACCCGAACCATCAAATTCATCCACAGGGTGAAAAAAATCCTGGAAGTTATTAGGAAACCATCTTTAAGGGTGCACCATCCTAATTGGTTGAAGAGTCACTAATACTAATTCAGCATGGCTGTCCACAGGTGGCTGGATGTGGATATGCACACAGCTTATTTTAACACACCACTATGTAGTGCCTGCTCCCTGTAAAATTCCTACAGATACCCTTTCTTGATTTACTGGCTAGTAAGCTGTCCAAGAAAAGGGACACTATCCTATTCCCTTGGGCAACTCCCATCCTGCCTAGCACAGCACAGCGAATCAAGGGGTATGGAATTAACTGGTAGAGACCAAGAGTCTTTAGGCGGGCCATGAATTCTTGCTTCAACCAGACAAGGCAACCTCCCTATGAATGCTGAATCCTCCTAAACTAGAGAGACAATGGGTGATTCAAAACCATCCATAGATAATATATTTAATGTCACAGTGGCTTGCATTCATAAATACAATGCTTTCAAAGCCAGTACATAAATATTCACATTTTCCCATTAGCCTTTTAAAAAGCATCTTTTCCAGATACAACCACCTCATCACAAGGAATTACTCTTTATGCCTTGTGCAATATACACCATATATATCAGGGGTGGGCAGTTAATTTCTATAGGGGGGGCACATGAAAAATCTGAACTGTATTCAGGGGCCAAACCAACTTTACTTAAAAATAAAATGAAACAGTGATGTTATGATTGTTTTTATTTTAAGCTTGTTAATCTTCACAAATACTAAAGAGGTTTTTGTGGTATGTTAAAGATAAGCAGCTGATCAACTTTAGACAAAAAGCTATAAATGGTTTTGACGTTCAAAATGGTCTGCAGGCCGGACAGGAGCAGCTCGCAGGCCGTATGTGGCCCTCGGGCCACACTTTGCCCAGGTCTGATATGCATGATGACAGAATGCCTTTTTGGAATAAGACATTTTATATTCCTATTCTTGCAACAGCACCTCAAATTAAGAAACAATTCAGGCTAGATGCCAGCATCCCCACTTTCCTCCCTTTCAAAATAAACCACTGCCCAGGAATAATATCTCCTTTCTATATTCTTAGCTCCTCCTGCCTCTGCATATTCACAGTAGACAATACGAAAATGTAGTATATACTTATGTATATAGAACTGGAAGGAAGTTGTATTCAAAGGTATGTATTATTACAATGCTGCTTCCTTGTAGAGCCCTGTGGCACAGTGGTTAAACTGCAGTTCTGCAGGCAAGACCCTGCTCACAACCTGAGTTTGATTCTAACAAGGTCAGGCAACCAGTTCAAAGTTGACTCAGCCTTTCCTCTTTCTGAGATCAGTAAATTAAGTATCCAGCTCACTCTGTGTGGGGGGGGGATGTGTAACCTGCATAATGTCATTGTAAACTGCCCAGAGAGTGCTTTAAGTACTATGGCAGCAGTTCTTAATCTTTTCATTAGCCCTTTAAATTATTGATTGATTGATTGATTGATTGATTGATTGATTGATTGATTGATTGATTGATTGATTGTCATTGTAAGTATATACACAGTATACCCATACAATGACATTCACAGACACCCAGAGACCAGACACATGCACACACATAAAATTCCCCAAACACTCCCCACCCACTAAAAAATCCCCCAACACTCCCCACCCACTAAAAGTCCCCACTAAAAATACAAACATCTACACCGCAGGCCAAGTAACACAGTCCAACTAATTATTCACTACTGGTAGTCTTTAAGCTCATTATTAATTGCAATTATAGCTCTGGGATAAAAAATATTGAGAAAACGTGTGGTCCGAGTCTTAATTGTTCTATATCTTCTGCCAGACGGCAACAGTTCAAAAAAGTTATAAGCAGGATGGGAAGAGTCTTTCAGGATGCTGTGTGCCTTCCTTAGACAGCGGTATGTGAAGATGTCATCCAGGGTTGGTAGCTGGAGCCCGATGATATTCTGGGCAATTTTAATGGCTCTCTGTAGAGCTTTTTTGTCTGCTACAGAGCTACTCCCAAACCATGCCAGAATGCCATAGGTTAGGACACTCAATGGTGCTACGATAGTATGATAATATTTATAAAAAATATCTTTTGTTGTTGCAGACTGTGACGTTTACCCGTGGCCCCTGCTTGTTTCACCAAACACAGAGCTCACATGAGTATCCCAACATGTCCTTTACCTCACCGCCACCAGTTGATCTCTTTACCAGCTATGTTTCCTATGAAAGACTGTGGTCCATTCAGTACTTAACTTTGAAATAAAAACAGGTTTATTGGTTACAGGTTGTTTTAGGAATAGTTCTTAAGCACATTCTTAAAGTTACACAAAGCTTCAGTATTTTCCTTTAACCTCTTCTATCTTAACTAATACAGATAACACTCTGACTATTCACTCCTTAAATTCTCTTATCTGCCTCAAACCCAAAATAACTTCCTTTCTCTTCAAACCTTTCTATCTTCTTTCAAAACTTTATCTGACTGAACTAACTCACTAAACCTCTTTAGACCCTGACTCACCCCCTTCCTTCTGGTTTCTCCCACTGGTGTATGCAAACAACCTCCTACATGAGCCAAAGCAGGGTGATCACCACATGGCCCACCCAAACTTAATTCAAGATTTAAAACCTAAAGTGTACCAAATATTTATTTAAAGTTTTTCATGAAGAGTCTCATCGAAGGATATTCCTTGCTATAACTTTTTAAGTCATTTGACTTCCATTTGACCGGAAGAAGCTTTGGTTTTTTTAAGAGGATCTATCCTCATCAACATCATCAGTTCTTTTACGTTTCAAATTCAGCCAGTGATCCATTCTGAGGCTCAGCCAAAATGTATTGTTACAAAATTTACTGCAATAATATCGAAAAGTCACTTCACCTGACAACATGTGAGGTTCGGTTTGAAGCTCTGGCTGTTTCCCTTCCTCCGGGATTCTCATGTCTCCAAACACAGACACAGATCTCAGTTGTAATGGTTCAACATTTATTTTAGAACTGTCAATAAAACTGTTTATGTCAACTTGAACATAATCTTTCTCCTTTCCTTCCAACTAAGCCGGAAAGGGTTTCCATTTATCTTTAGCAAAGGGATTTCCAAAGTTCAAGTTCCAAGGCCCCAGTTGTTCGGCCGGTACTTTATTGTTGTCCCTGTCGATACTGGTAACAGGGGCACAGACACATCTCTCAAATATTCTTCCCATTTCATCCTCTCCCCTGGTTCCATGAATTCCCAGGTTCCCCCAGCCCTTGCCTCCGCCTCATCTCCCACGCTCACCATTCTGTTCTTTCTTTCCTTTCTTGCTCTACTCTGCCTTTCTCTATTTCCATCTCCACTCTCTCACTTCTGCCTCTCCCCAATACGATTGGGGGAATCACCACTCTCCATCTGTGATCAGCCTCCTCCCTTGGCACTGTCAATCTCTCCCCCCTATGGGTCCAGCGATTCTCTAGCCAGATCCATTCCCACCCTGGTGTTAGGTTTTCTTCCTTCTCTACCTCCTTGCCTTCTCCTGCCTCTACCACTGTTGTTTCTGTCTCTCCCTTCCCTTTCTTCCCCTTTTCTATCTCTGGTCTCTCTCCTTCCCCTCCCTTCCTGCCTCTTCTAATTGCTCCCTCAGTTCTCCCACACACACACACAAGACCCTTAAGCCCTCTTTCTCCCCTGGTCCCCTTGAGGGAACCCATAGAAGTAGTCTCCAGAAGAGTTGGCAGCCTTGAACTTCTTTCTCTCTTCCCCTTCTCAGTGGCAATAGATGGTGCTCCGGCGAGAAGTGTCTCTTTCTAGCTTCCTTGCTCACACAATAACCAAATGGTTTTATTAGCATAAATTGAAGAATATGATCACAAAGTCTGTCCAAACACTCACTCACACTGACACTGACTCCCTCTCTCTCTTCCCACAGCTTCTGACTGCCTGCACAAGAAATATTACATGCTGTCTCTCAGCATTATTCACTTGCATGTTCTCACAGTGTGTAGAAATATCAAATAATTATTTGCTGTTAAACAGTTATTTTCACAACTGATTTTTACTTGTGTGTTTTTGGTGTAGGTGGTAGGTTAGAAAAGCCTGGTTTTACACAAAGCAAAGGAAATTACTTTGTTTTATGTTTCCTTTTCTTTCTTGCCTCTTTCTTTCATTCATTCTTTTGATTTTAACTGCAAAAGATCATAACATTTCTTCAAGCCTTTGTAGACCCCCTATGAGGACATCATCCCCCACCCCGGGGGGTCCATGGACCACAGGTTAAGAACCTATGTGCCCTGATGCAGCATATAAGCAGCACACTTTGTTTCTTCCATCAAACAACTTGTCTCCAAATCATCTCCTGTGTCCTTTGTAACTCTCGTACCCTATCAAGGGATCTCATTACTTAAGAGCATGATTTTAAAAGAAGAATGGCTTGCTTTTCATGTTATATGCAACACATATGATCACCTCTCTAAAATCAGAAAGTAAAGGGTCTATTTTGCATCTCTTGTTAGCTCACTTCTTTGCATCTACAATGACCAGAGCATTCAAGAGAAATGGCTGAGAAGGGGTTGCCACTCCTATCCCCCAGCATCTTCCAACCAGTACCAAGCAGTTCTCTATTCCCTTTAATCATCTTAGTTTGTGTCAGAAAAAATCTAATGCAGTGGTTTCCAACCTTGGGTCCCCAGATATTCTTGGACTAAAACTCTCAGAAGCCTTCACCACTAGCTGTGTTGGCCAGGATTTCTGGGAGTTGTAGTCCAATTACATCTGGGGACCCAAGGTTGGGAAGCACTGATAATGGTTCGGAAGTGGAAGGATCAGCCAACAGGGTGCTTTCATTGCTCAGAGGATGCCCAAAGTTGTTCACAGTTCTCACATTCTTCAGGGAACTCTTTCTGTGTCCCCTCACTCTCTCCAATGATAACTTCTAGTCCCTAAGTTCCAACAACAGACAGGACTGCCTAAAACCTTCAGTCTGGTCTACCTCTTTTTTCCATTTTAGCATAACACCTAATGATTTGAATAACTATTTTGAAATGAATATATAGGCACCCCATGAGATGGAAAAAACACAAGTGTGCTTTACACCAACCTACTTCATATCTGCTAACATGCGCTGGATTATGGAGAAAGCCAGAGAGTTCCAGAAAAACATCTACTTCTGCTTCATTGACTACGCAAAAGCCTTTGACTGTGTGGACCACAGCAAACTATGGCAAGTTCTGAAAGGAATGGGAGTGCCTGACCACCTTATATTTCTCCTGAGAAATCTATATATTGGACAGGAAGCAACAGTTAGAACTGGATATGGAACAAATGATTGATTCAAAATTGGGAAAGGAGTACGACAAGACTGTATATTGTCTCTGTGTTTATTTAACTTATATGCAGAATACATCATGCAAAAGGCTGGACTGGATGAATCGCAAGCCAGAATTAAGATTGCCGGAAGAAATATCAACAACCTCCGATATGCAGATGATACCACTCTGATGGCAGAAAGTGAGGAGGAACTAAAGAACCTTGTAATGAGGGTGAAAGAGGAGAGTGCAAAAAATGGCCTGAAACTCAACATCAAAAAAACTAAGATCATGGCCACTGGTCCCATCACCTCCTGGCAGATAGAAGGGGAAGATATGGAGGCAGTGACAGATTTTACCTTCTTGGGCTCCATGATCACTGCAGATGGTGACAGCAGCCACGAAACTAAAAGACACATCCTTCTTGGGAGGAAAGTGATGACAACCCGAGACATCATCTTAAAAAGCAGAGACATCACCTTGCCGACAAAGGTCCGCTTAGTCATAGCTAAGGTTTTTCCAGTAGCAATGTATGGAAATGAGAGCTGGACCATAAAGAAGGCTGCTGGAGAAGGCTCTTGAGAGTCCCTTGGACTGCAAGGAGAAGAAATCCATCCGTTCTGAAAGAAATCAACCCTGAGTGCTCTCTGGAAGAACAGATCCTGAAGCTGAGGCTCCAATACTTTGACCATCTGATTAGAAGAGAACACTCCCTGGAAAAGACCCTGATGTTGGGAAAGTGTGAAGGCAAGAGGAGAAGGGGATGACAGAGGACGAGATGGATGGACAGTGTTACCAAAGCAAAATGAATTTGACCCAACTCTGGGAGGCAGTGGAAGACAGGAGGGCCTGGCGTGCTCTGGTCCATGGGGTCACAAAGAGTCAAACACGACTTAATGATTAAACAACAACTTTATATCTGATTGGAAAGGACCAAAACTCAACAGATCCAAAAGAGTTACTATATTCTTCCAGAACTTGATATTGGGCCTGCCGGAATAAACAGTTCCCACTGCCAAAATAAACTGGAAGAAAAAGCATGTTTTTTTGATTTAGTTCAAATAAAAAACTTTTGCAGCAGTGTCTGTGTGACGTGTGCCATGACGTCACCTGCCTGTCTTGGCTAAGGCTGGAGTTTCCTGGCCTATGGCAAGGCAGGAGGTGGGTCTTATAGGGGTGGAGCTTGTGTATAGAAGGGGGGTGTACAAGGAGGGACAAGGTTGTTGTTGGGGAATTAGAGAGTTGGAGAGTGAGAGGGGTAGATATAGGTTAGGTAACTGTGTGTTTAGTAACCAAGAACTGTGCAGGGTTAAGGTCTGAGAAATATAGTTTAATAAGTGATTCATTTACCCAGTGATTTCCTTTTTATTTTTGTAATCAATAAATCATCCTTTTTATTTTAAATCCATACAAAGTCTGAAGTGTCAGGTTTATGTGTGGTTGGTGGCAGCAAAGTACTGTGTGTGTGTGTGTGAAGGATCGTGGCCTGTCATCTCTTGTGGTGACGTAGGAGGAGGTGGCAGCCGCGACAAAACTGGTGCCAGCGTGTGGGATACGAGTTGTCCAGTTGCCCAGTTGCCCAGAAAAGCCTTGGCTAGTGTGACCAGAGCAAAAGGATTTCAGTTAGGTGCACCTGAAGTGGGGTGTGGGTAACTCTCTAGGATTTGTCTCCAGGGGGGAGCAGATCTAGTGGAGAGGCACCTAAACTTCAGAGTGAGGGAACTGACTTATGAGCTCTAGAAGGTCCATTTTGTGAGGGAGATTGGCCCAAAGTAGGAGGCTGTTGTGACTTGGTCTGAGAGTCCAGAGTTGGGAGAACTCGGAAGGGACAGACAGACCAAGGGCAGCGAAGATTTGGGATTTCTCTAGTGAACTACAGAACCTGAGAGAGGGTGAAGCTGTGGTGGATTTGGAAGTAGAGCCAAGGGCAGAAAATTAAAGTAGCTCTAAATCTGGCAAGAGGCCCAGTGAAGGGGCAGAAGCCATTAGAGACTACAGTAACAAGCCTAGCCATATCTGTTTGTATACCCTGTTAGAGAGTGTCAGACCTTAGCACAGGAAAGGAAAAAGTGACGTTTTAAACAGAGGCTTGAAAATAGAAAAGAGCCTTCTGTGTGGTTAAAATGCCTCTCACGCGCAGTCAAATGGCAGAAGTGAGTGAACAAAGAGACCAAGCAATGTCAGACTGGTCTGGGGATGAGTCAAATGGTGAGGGAAGAGTTGCCTCAGTGCAGGAAGAAGCTCATGGTGAACAGTTATCAGAACTGAGGAAAATTCAATTAGCCCAGGCACATGAATTTCAACTGAGACAAATAGAAAAGGAGGAAAGAATAGAAAGGGAAAGAATGGCCCTAGAGAAAGAGAAAATGGAATTAGAAAAGGAGGAAAGAATGAGACAAATGGAGATGGAAAGAGAGGAAAGAGAAAAAGAGAGACAAAGACAATTTGAACTGGAGAGAGAGAGGATGGTGTTTGAGTTAAGAAAATTGGAAATGATGAACCAGAACAATAATAATAATAGGGAAAATGAGGAGAGCCAATTATCAAAAGCAGATTTGAAGAAATTTCCTACATATAAACAGGGGGATTGTCCTGAAAACTTCCTTAAAATCTTTGAACGAAGTTGTGCTGATTTTTCTGTGAGGGAAACAGAGAAAATGATAATTTTGAGGTCTCTCCTGAGTGGAAAAATGGCTGATGTGTATGCTGATATGCCAGTTGAGCTCAGTAAAGATTATTCAGAGTTCAAAAAAATGGTTTACAATCGGTTTGGCATTAATTCAGAACATCTTAGGTTGAAGTTCAGAAAACTTACTAAAAGATCAGATGAATCTTATACCCAACTTGGTTTTAACTTAGAAAAGTGTTTAGATCGGTGGCTTGAACAAGAGAATGTAAAAACTTTTCAGGAATTGAAAAATGTTGTGGGCCTGGAGCAGTTTTATTCCTTACTCCATGGGGAACTTAAATATTTAGTTCAAGAACGGAAACCAACTGATGTTAGAAACGCTGCACAAATCGCTGATTTTATTTCTCAAATAAGGGGTCCTAGTTGTTATGAGGGGAGAGGTGTGAGGAAAACATGGGACCCAAAGTTCTCTAAGGAACAAGCACAGAGACAGACTAAAGTTGGCGGCCATTTTAGTGAAAAGCCCTCAGAACAGGGCCAGCACAGTAAACAAGTTTTGGAGGGAAAAGAGAAACTTGAAAGATTTGATGGGAAAAGCTCATGGGGGGAGAGAATCTGCTTCATTTGCAAAAAGAAAGGCCACATTGCTGCACAATGTTTTAATACAAGGCAAAATAAAGAAATTCCACCTCAGAAAGTTAATGTAAAAGAAGCAAAGGCTGTATTTTGTGTTCAGAATAAACCTCAAGCTTCTTCCATTGAGAGTTCTGTTGCCATGGAGACCCAGGCAGAGGCAGTTAGGAGCTCTGAATTGGATACATTGAAGGAGCTACCTCTCGCTGAAGTTGTCCACTGTTATTACATACAGACCAATTGTGCTTTATTGGAATCTGCTGGGGACAGGATAAAAGTTTTTGAAAATGACTATTCTGCTTTGAGAGACACCTGTTCTCAAATTTCTATTTGCCACTCAGACATAGTACCACAAAGTTGTATGATTGCTGACCAGACTCTATCTGTGAAAGGGATTGGGTCAGAACTAGTTTCATTACCAGTAGCTGATTTGAAAATTGAATATCAAGGTTGGAAGGGATTTTGGAGAGTGGGGGTGTCTTCTGAGATCCCTACCCCTTTTCTTATTGGTAATGACTTAACAAAGCATGTCAAGAGTGCCCTGGTGGTAACACGTGCACAATCAGTACAAAGTGAAGCCAGTAATGAGACTGACTCTCAAGAGCCAGAGAAATTTGTACCACAACCTGAGGCATTCTCAGTTGAAATACCTCAGAAAAGCCTCTTTGTCAAGGAACAAACAGCAGACCCCACCTTAAAAGACTGTTTTGCAAAGGTGACTGATAAAGATTTATCACCTGAATGCCCTGAACGTTTTATTATTAAGGGTGGTTTACTTTATAGGGAAAAACTGAATAATATTTCAAAAGGGGGGCCTGAAGTTAAGAGACAGCTGGTGGTGCCTGAGAAATATCGCCCTATGATTCTGGAAAAGGGACATGCAGACATTTTCTCAGCTCATATGGGGATCAACAAGACCAAACAAAGAATAGCCCAAAACTTTTACTGGCCTGATATGGGTAAACATATTAAGAGTTTCTGTCAAAGATGCCATATTTGTCAGAGACAGGGCTCTAACTGTGATAAAACTAGAGCAAAGCTATGCCCATTACCAGTGATTTCAACTCCTTTTACACGTTTAGGGGTGGATATCATAGGTCCAATGCCCAATGCCACTAAGCGGGGGAACAGATTTATTTTAACTATAGAGACCCAGACTGTAGCAGAAGCCTTAGTGAATTACATGAGTAGGATGGGTTTTCCTTCTGAGATAATCACAGATTTAGGAACCTCTCATACATCCAAACTTATGAAAAGGTTAGGCAGGGGGGTCGTTCACATCAATGCCCTGAAGCCTTATTACAGAGAGACCAACCATGTGCTGTTTGCAATAAAAGCGGCTGATAAGGAGGAACATGGGTTGCCCTTCGGGGAAGGGAGGGGCCCACAGAAGTTCAATCCACAAGAAGTGCAGATCAGCCCTGCTCTATCCAGAGAACAGCAGAATAGTTGTGGAATGCTGGTTACAAAACCTCAGGAAGTGTTCTCAGACAAACCTGGTGTTGACAAGGGAGTGCTACCCAGGAATGACACAGGGAATGCTTCTCAGTCTGTAACACCATATAGAGTAAGAGGTTATTACTTTGACAATATTAGCAGAACGCTAGACGAAATGCTGAACGATCAAATTATTGTACACTCATCTAGCGCTTGGTTAGCCCCTGTAGTTTTAGTAGACAAGCCGGATGGCAGTGTCAGGTTCTGTGTGTACTACAACAAGTTATATTCAGTAACTAAACCTGATGCTTATCCTATGCCTAGGCTTGATGACCTAAGTAAGATGATTGGAGGTTGCAGAGTAGTATCCTTTTTAGGTCTAACCAAAGAGTGTTTGCAAGGAAGAAGTGATCCTAAGGCCCAAGAGAAAAGCACATTTGGTAGTCCATTTGGCCTGTTTGAGTTCCGGGTCCTCAGTTTTGGCCTGAGAAACTCACCAGCCACATTTCAAAGGCTCATGGACCATACTCTGAAAGGGCTTAGTGACTTCACAGTAGCTTATATCGATGACATAGGGGTCTTTAGCAACACCTGGCAAGATCACCTGCATCATCTAGAGTTAGTGCTACAAAGATTGAAAGATGCTGGCTTAACCGTTAAAGCTAGTAAGTGTCAGCTAGGTAACTCAGAGATGAAGTACCTAGGTCACATAGTGGGAGGAGGCCTAATCAAACCTTTAGAGGCCAAGGTAGAAGCAATCCTGAAGTGGCCCAGACCTACCACTAAAAAGAAAGTGAGGTCCTTTCTAGGTCTGGCAGGGTATTACAGAAGGTTTATACCCGGTTTTAGTGAGATTGCTGCACCTTTATCAGACCTGACAAAGAAGCAGAGCAGCAACAGCGTTTCCTGGTCAGAAGAGTGCGAGATGGCGTTCGGACGGCTGAAAGATGCTCTAACCAACCATCCAGTGCTGCATGCTCCTGACTTCAACAGAGAGTTCATCATCTACACAGATGCGTCTAATGCCGGTGTGGGAGCGGTACTGTGCCAACAGGATGACAGCGGAGACCAACATCCAGTGGCGTACCTGAGCAAGAAGTTGCTTCCCAGGGAGAAGAATCTTTCTACCATCGAGAAAGAGTGTTTGGCGATCATCTTTGCGATCCGGAAGCTGAAGGCTTACGTCTGGGGTCGACATTTTACCTTGTGCACTGATCACTCACCTCTATCGTGGTTGCGGACTATGAAATCACAGAACAGTAAACTGATGAGGTGGGCGCTTCTTTTGCAGGACTATGATTTCGAGGTTAAGGTGGTCAGAGGGACTATAAACTGTGTGGCTGACGCCTTATCCAGAAGACCGGAAGACAACACCTAAAGGACTTATGGACTCTGTGTATGGTATATGGCAATGTAAAGTGTTTGGAAAGTTATGTATTGTATTATGATAAATGTTTGCATTGCATGTTTTTATTTACCTGTATGGAGAAAGTGTAAGTATATTTGTAGTTGTGTTAAACTGTGTAATTAATGTAATGCTTTATGTTTGTTGCAGTTGTTTTGGGGAAAAAGCACCTTAGCTTTCCCCCACAAAACAACTTATTTAAGGGGGAAGGTATGTGACGTGTGCCATGACGTCACCTGCCTGTCTTGGCTAAGGCTGGAGTTTCCTGGCCTATGGCAAGGCAGGAGGTGGGTCTTATAGGGGTGGAGCTTGTGTATAGAAGGGGGGTGTACAAGGAGGGACAAGGTTGTTGTTGGGGAATTAGAGAGTTGGAGAGTGAGAGGGGTAGATATAGGTTAGGTAACTGTGTGTTTAGTAACCAAGAACTGTGCAGGGTTAAGGTCTGAGAAATATAGTTTAATAAGTGATTTATTTACCCAGTGATTTCCTTTTTATTTTTGTAATCAATAAATCATCTTTTTTATTTTAAATCCATACAAAGTCTGAAGTGTCAGGTTTATGTGTGGTTGGTGGCAGCAAAGTACTGTGTGTGTGTGTGTGTGTGTGAAGGATCGTGGCCTGTCATCTCTTGTGGTGACGTAGGAGGAGGTGGCAGCCGCGACAGTCTGCGTCCTCACAATGACACCACCAATGCTACCGCCGGCGCCCCCTTCATTTCCTGTCAGGTAGATTTGATGGGGAGGGGCAGGAGGAGAGCCGAAAGGGAGGGGGAGGAGAAGGAGTTGGAAAGGGGCACGTATTTTGTATCTACGAGGACTACCACAAACCACAAAAATATGCATCACAGGCATGCCTTGGATTGGTAGTGTGGGCAGAGATGGGATATATAATTTGATGGTGAGGATCTCATATAAAAATCATATGAAATATGTGGTGAGGAGAAGAGGTTGGTTGAGGGGTGGGGCAGAAGGGGAGGAAGGTGGTGGGGCCTGAAAGGAGGGGGGGGAAGGCTTGGCTTGGCTGACTGATGGTTAAAAAAAAAAGAAAAAGGAAGAAATGCGAAGCATATGCTGATTTGATTTACTGTAATCCACCTCAAAATAAATGGACCTCTGGCAGGAGAACAGAAAAACCGGCTCCCCTGGCAGAGTAGTCCGCGTGTGCATGTGCCTTTTGTGTAGGCTTACATTTGTGTCATACCATCCCCAGCAGAACATAGATTTTGTTTCCAGTGGAATCAAGTCTTCAGACACTTAAGAAAATAGTCATTCAGAGAAGGCAGTCTTACACCAGCACCACTTTATGGGCAACTTCTTAAAAACCAATAATACTTCATCCCTGGAGATGTCTGTAATGTTCCGTATTCCAGTATACTAATCTGCCTTGCCATCGGAAGTTCATGCAGGCAACAGACATCATTTTCTTTCATGCCTTCAGCACCGATCTCTATTAATGTTATGATATTGCGGATCCAAGATTAACTTGCTTAAAGGAAGAGCTGGATAGTAACTTGGCTGAATGCTCAAATACTTCCTTAGTCATTTCTGTTAGCAGCTTTATCTGAACCCATGTCTTAAAGCTTCCAATTCTTTGATGTTACATTTCCAGCATATCCACTGCACACTGTTCTATTATTATTATTAAATTTGGGTGATCTGATCCAGGCTCTAACGGAAGCCAAAGTGCCTGGATTAAAGCAGATTAACGGTGTAAACCTAAGCATGGAATCTTAAATGCACTTTGAATGGAGGGCTTGTTCCCACACGATGCTGCCTTATACTGTCAAACCACAGGTTCTCCAGGCCAGCATCTTTTAGTCAGATTGGCAGCAGCTCTTGAGGGTCACAGGTGGAGGTCCTGCCCTGCTCCCCATAAACTGCCAGTCAGAATCAGCAGACTTCCTAATGCCATGTATAAGAACTTTACTTATTACATTTATTTACGTATAAGGCTTCCCCTTAATGACTGGCTGCCTGAGGGTATTTTAAATGGAGTGCTGTGGTTTTGGTGTCGATTTTGTTTATCATCCTTAGTGTGGCACTTGTTTGACTTAAAAAAATATTTTAAATATACATAGTGTTTTTAGCTTTTAGATATTGCCTTTTTAATTATGTAAACAGCCTTGGGTCCTGTTACATACAGCACTGATGTTACCTGTCTGTCATGGGTTTGGAGGGAAAGTTCCATCCTATGGGGAGTGGAAGGCGGGACATCAGGAGGAGGGGCTGTACTGTATATATATGTGATGCGTGTGTGGAGAAGAGGAGACGCTGGGATGTGACAAAGCAGCAGCTGGGAAGAAGAAGCTGGTGTGGGAGTCTGTGTGTCAGACAGGGTACTACTGTGTGTCAGAGTACCAACCTGATAGGTTCAGGTGTCTGTTGGTTAGCCAGAACTGATAGGTTCAGGGTCTGTGCTTCAAGTTAAGGGTTCTGTGTGAACCAAACTGTGTGTATGTATGAGTGAAACTAAGCCACGTTACTAAATCTTATTCACCTGATCATTTTATTTTCCCTGTGTGTGATTTAAATAAACCTTATTCTTTTATTTGTTGAAAATCCATCCCTGGTCTGTGTGACTTCTTAAAGGGAATGGTTGGTGGCAGCTTAGTTAACGTGTGGCAGATCCCAGTAGGTCTGGGTTTGTCACATTGATTGGTGTCCAGCGTGTGGGATACGACTGGTCCAGTTGTCCAGCGGTCCAGCAAAGCCTTGGCAAGTGTGCCCAGAGCAAGGGGGGTCTAGTCAGGGACAATCTGAGGCGTGTAGGTAATCTTCTAGGTGTACCTCAGGGGGAGGTGCGCTAGTGGAAGAACGTGCCAACTGGGGAGACTAGATTAGGGTGCTCTGAGGCAGCCTGTTTTTGGCGGGAAAAAAGCTGAGGCAAAACTGTGTAGTAGCAGTGATCTAGCCTGCCTGCTGAGAGGCCTAGCAGAGGGGGGTAGACTCTGACTCGCTACAGTTGCAAGTAGTGCTGAAGGACAGCAGCAATCTATAGGGAAAGCTGGTTCTGAGGCAAAAGAAAAAAAAAAGTGGTCGCTTTATTTTGAGGCTTGACTTTTTAAAGCAGCCTGTTCTGGGGGGGATTATGCCCTTGACTCGAAGCCAGATGGCAGAAATGGGTGAAGTGAAAGACCCCCAGGTAGACCAAGGTTCTGAGGAAGAATTTGGCTCAGTGCAGGGTGACAGCACGGGAGAACAGAACCCAGAACTCAGAAAATTGCTCATAGCCCAACAGCATGAACTGAGGATGAGGCAATTTGAAATAGAGAGAATGGAAAGGGAGGCCAGAGAAAGAGCTGAAATCAGTCAGGCAGAGGCAGATGCCAAGAAAAGGGGAATGGCCATGAGGATAGAAGAGATGGAACTGGAACACAGAGTTAGAATGGCACAATTAAAATTAACATTCCTAAATAAGAAAAATAACAGCTTATCAGATGAAGAAATTGCGGAAAGAGAAAAGTATGAGGCTCAGGCCAGACAAAGTGAGCAAGATCTTGAAAAATATACTCAGCAAAAAGACATTAAATTAAAAGAAATCAGAGATAAGACTGTAGAAAAAGTAAAAGAGATAAAAGCTAGGGCTGAGGAAGAGATTTTACAGATCAGGGCTGAGTTTGAGGCTAAGCGAAAGGAGCTGGATTTGAGAATAAAAGGGAAGAAATTGCAGCAAGGGGGAGGGGCCCATGGTGAAGGGAAGCCCTCAGACATGAAACCAAGACCTCAGGTTTTGGAGGGAAAACCAAGACAAGATGAGAAAGACTCAAAATATAGCAGAAAATGTTATTTCTGTCAGGGAAAGGGCCATCTAATCTCAGAGTGTGAGAAATTAAAGCAGTTAAAAGGAATGGTGCCTCAGGATTCGAGTGGGACCAAGCCAAAAGCTGTGTTCTGTGTCCAGAAAGAGCAAGGCTCATTGTCACTGAGGGAGCCTGTTGCCATGGCTACTCAATCTGGAACAGCTACTTCTGCTGATCAGGCTGAGGAAAATGGTCCTCTTGTAGAGGTCAGGCGCTGCCTGCTGGTGAGAACAGATTCTCAATTGTTTGAGACAGCAGGGGTGGACGTAGGAATACTTGACCATCAGTATCGGGGGCTGCGGGACACTTGTTCCCAGGTAACCCTGTGCCATCCAGATATTATTCCTAGGGAGTTTATAATCCCAAATGAGAGCATGAAGGTGGCAGGGATTGAGGGGCAGGTGATCTCACTGCCAGTAGCGGAGGTGCCTGTGAACTTTCAAGGCTGGAGGGGAGTTTGGCGGCTAGCAATTTCATTGACTCTGCCAGCAGCCGTGCTCGTGGGAAATGACCTGGCTGAACATGTGAAAAGGGTGCTAGTGATTACACGTTCACAAGCCACCACGGGGACAGTTCAGGGGGGTAATGATGAGCCCGAGACGGAAGCAGAGGGGAGTTCAGAAGCTGTGGTGGAAACCTTAACCACAGACAGCAGATTTGGACAGGAGCAAAAGGCAGACGCCACTCTCCAAAAGTGTTTTGAACAGGTGACTGACGCCCAGCTAACACCTGAAACCCCAGTGAGATTTATGGAGAAAAAGGGGATTTTATATAGAGAGACCCTGAGGAATATCTCAAAAGGGGGAGATGGGATCAGAAGTCAGCTGGTGGTACCTGAAAAGTATCGCCCCATGATCTTACAAAGGGGGCACTCTGACATGTTTGCTGCACACTTAGGGGTGAACAAAACACAGCAGAGAATCACACAGAATTTTTACTGGCCTGACATAGGGAAGCAGATCAGGGAGTTCTGTAAACAATGTGATGTGTGTCAAAGGCAGGGGAATAACCGCGACAGGACCAAAGCAAAGTTGTGCCCTTTGCCTGTGATTGACACTCCGTTCAAATGCATAGGGGTGGATATAGTGGGACCTTTGCCCAAGGCCACAAAGAGGGGGAACAGGTTCATTCTCACCATTGTGGACCATGCCACGAGGTACCCTGAAGCCATACCCTTGACTAACATTGAAACTAACACAGTGGCAGATGCCTTGGTGGGGTATATGTCCAGGATGGGATTTGCCTCAGAAATAATCACAGATTTGGGAGCATCATTTACATCGAAGCTCATGAAACGCTTATGGCAAATCTGTGGAATTAAGCACAAGGAAACCACTGCCTATCATCCTGAAAGTAATGGGTTAACTGAGAAGTTCAATGGGACTTTAATGCGCATGATTAGGGCTTACTTGGCAGAGAATCCAAACAATTGGGACCAGAAGCTGCAATCCCTTTTGTTTGCTTATCGATCAGTGCCACAAGCCAGTACCGGGTTCAGTCCATTTGAACTTTTATTTGGGAGAAGGGTGAAAGGGCCCCTTGATTTGATCACACAAGATTGGGAGCAGATCACCCAGGATGACCCACAAGACGTTGTGACATACATAGACACCTTGAGGAATGACCTAAAGAGAAACCTAGAGCTAGCAGCAGAGACCCTGCAAGCTCAAAAGGTCAGAAAGAAAGCTTGGGATGACCAGAAAGCCAGGGAGAGGCACTTTGACCCAGGGGAGGGAGTGCTTTGGCCCAGGCCCTGCAAAGAGAACAAACTGCAGCTGGGTATCCCAGAAACAAAATATTTGGGTCACATGGTAGGGGGAGGAGTGATAAAACCCCTAGAGGCCAAAATAGAAGCTGTTCGTGATTGGCCCAGACCCAACACCAAGAAAAAAGTCAAATCATTTCTTGGGTTGGTGGGCTACTACAGAAAGTTCATCCCGAGGTTTAGCGAGATTGCGGCTCCGCTGACCGATCTGACGAGGAAGAAGGCCGATGACCGCATCCCGTGGACCAGCGACTGTGAGGAGGCGTTCCAGAGGTTGAAGCAGGCGCTCATCAACTATCCAGTGCTGCGTGCTCCAGACTTCGACCGGGAGTTCATCATCTACACCGATGCGTCTAACAGCGGGGTAGGAGCAGTTCTTTGCCAGGAGGATGAAAATGGTGACCAGCATCCAGTGTCCTACCTGAGTAGGAAACTTCAAAAAGGTGAGAGACATTTGGCAACCGTGGAGAAGGAGTGTTTGGCCATAGTCTACGCGATCCAGAAGGCCAAGCCTTACATCTGGGGAAGACATTTTGTTCTGTGCACTGACCATTCACCACTGCAATGGTTAAAGACAATGAAAACCCACAATAGCAACCTTATGAGGTGGGCTTTAAACCTACAGGACTATGACTTTGAAGTGAAGGTGGTCAGAGGGTCAGTGAACTGTGTTGCTGACACCTTGTCAAGAAGACCTGAAGAATGAAGACGGCGAAAGAAACATGGACTATGTATATATATTGATGACAAAAAGTTAAATGTACCTGTTTTTTGAACTTGGTTTGTATGAATAAAGGTAAATTGATGTAATGTATATGGTAAATGGTTAAATGCCTAATTGCTATGGTTAACTTAGAATGTAAGTATAAGTAAGTATGATATGGTATGTATAACTGTTGTTGTGTGTTTTATCCAGGTTGTTTTTTTGGGAAAAAGCACCTTAGCTTTCCCCCTACAAAACAACTTATAAAGAGGGGAGGTGTTACATACAGCACTGATGTTACCTGTCTGTCATGGGTTTGGAGGGAAAGTTCCATCCTATGGGGAGTGGAAGGCGGGACATCAGGAGGAGGGGCTGTACTGTATATATATGTGATGCGTGTGTGGAGAAGAGGAGACGCTGGGATGTGACAAAGCAGCAGCTGGGAAGAAGAAGCTGGTGTGGGAGTCTGTGTGTCAGACAGGGTACTACTGTGTGTCAGAGTACCAACCTGATAGGTTCAGGTGTCTGTTGGTTAGCCAGAACTGATAGGTTCAGGGTCTGTGCTTCAAGTTAAGGGTTCTGTGTGAACCAAACTGTGTGTATGTATGAGTGAAACTAAGCCACGTTACTAAATCTTATTCACCTGATCATTTTATTTTCCCTGTGTGTGATTTAAATAAACCTTATTCTTTTATTTGTTGAAAATCCATCCCTGGTCTGTGTGACTTCTTAAAGGGAATGGTTGGTGGCAGCTTAGTTAACGTGTGGCAGATCCCAGTAGGTCTGGGTTTGTCACAGGTCCTTTTTAAGGTGAAAGGCAAAGTACATGTATAAATATAAATATAAATCTTGCTTTTTCTCCAGTGAGTTCAAGGCATCATGTAGACCCTTCCACCTCCCTATTGTATTCTCACAACAGCCCTGCAAGACTTGTCAGACTGAGATGGACTGACTGTCCACGTGGTCATCCAGTAAGTAAGGATTTGAAACCAGTTCTCCGAAGTTCTGCTTCGGCACTCTTAACTTCTACTCTACACCACTTCTACCACTACACTTAAGTCCCTTATCCATTGGGTTAATTTCCAGATAAACATCCTTCAGGTTCTGTTCCATTGTCGTTCACAACACAGCCAGAATCTTCATTTTGCGTTTTGCTTTTCAAGACAAAAATTAAAAATTAAAAAATGGACCCATTCTCTCCACCCTTTCATACACCTTTCCCAAGACCCATTCTCAGGTATTGCATGTTGTGAAGGTACTTCTCTTTACTTACTTGCACCTGACATATTTTTGGTGCAGCTACTGGCAGCAACTCTTTTACCACCTCTGGAGGTTTTTAGAGATTGCCCCTCACTGCTTTCTGCATAGAGCAAAACTGTAACTGTTGGCAAGGATTGCTGGCCTAACATGGATAGTGTTTGCTGTAGACATTCCTGCAAGGATGAGGTCTGGACCACCTCACAGAAACACCCCTGCATTCAAGTACTTGGAAACAACATGTTTAAATTGATTAATTAAGGAACTGGAATTTTTCAAATCTAACATGAACACAGTTGTCCTTGTTTAAAATGTTCATTTTTTTGACCTTTACACAGAGCAGATGTCAGTTCACCCTCCCCTCCCCAAGTGGAAAAGCACCTATGTCTCTCCTTCAAAAATAAATTTATACGGGTAGTCTAACCTTGACTCTATAAATGCATTTGGACTAAGGCACTCAGAAGTCTTAGTTATGTCTCAGAGCTTCTGAGAGGTATAGCTGGTGATTATCAGGAGCCTCCAGATTGAGAACAATTACTCTATAACACAGGTGGGCAACTGCTGCAAATAGCCTAACCTGACCAAAAAAGGGGCCCATCAGAGCAGATGTCAGTCTGGATCAGATCACCAGGATATTATAATAATAATAGCACAACAGCAAGCAACAGATATGCTGCAAAAGTAACATCTATAAGAAGTGGAAGCTTTATATTATTCCACTTCTATGCTAAGGACATCCTCCAAGATTCCCTCATCCCTCCTCCTCAAAACCCAAACAAATCAGAAGTACTTATCAGGATACTTCCTGTTTGTTTTTGTTTTTTAATGGTCATTTCCTACAATTTCTAGGCTTTATACAACCTTTGGTAGATGCTAGAACCTTGAAGTCAGTCCCTGTGTCTTCAGACTTGGGTCACCATGCTCTACAGAAGTTACTCTTCTTTAGCATCACCAAATAACAAGCTTTGGCTCAAAGTAAAGCTTGATTTGGATTCGAGTCTGCTGCCTTGGTGGGTCAAGCTTTGGTTACCTAACACAAATTTAGTTTTGAAAAAGAAATTCCAATGCTTTTCCCTTTGAGGAGAGGAAACGTGGGCTGCCATGTGATCCCACAGCTACAAATACTCAACTATCCCACACACTACACTAGAACACAGAGTTCTAACTCCTGTCCTCTGAAGATGCCAGCCACAGAGACTGGCGAAACATTAGGAAGAAAAACCTCATGAGCACGGCCAAACAGACTGAAAAACCTACAACAACAATCGGATCCCAGCCATGAAAGTCTTCAAGAATACATTTAATTAATTTGTATGACATCACACTGTGTCTTTCATTTTGGTATCATGAAGGTCTGAAGCCTTTGGTAGGAATATAGTCTCTGAAAAAGCTGAGTGAAGTAATCAAATACAGTGATGCCTCGACTTCCAAACTAAATTGGTTCAGGAAGATGGGCGTAAGTCGAAATGGTTGTAAACCAAAGCACCATTTCGCATTGAAATGCACTGAGATGCAATTAATCTGTTCCAGAAAGAAACCACCAAAAAATCACTGTAAGACTCATTGGAAAGGCGATTAATCCCTTCCAGCCAAGCGGGGGTAGGGGGGGGAGAAAAGCAATCAAGCATGCAAGACTCATCGGAAATGCACAGAGAACAAAGGGGCCAGGTTGGAAATGCATAGAAAACAAAGGGAGCAATTCCGAAATGCACAGAAAACAAAGGGACCAGGTCCAAAATGCACTGAGAACAAAGGAAAAAACAAGGGAAGCATGCAAGACCCATCAAAAATGGGGGGAACCCCCCAAAAAGCAAACAAGTCCCCCAAGACCCATTGGAAATGGGAAATCAAAACCCAAAAAGCAAACAACCCCCCCAAGAACCAACAGAAATGGGGGGAAAACCAAAAAAGCAAACAGACTCCCCCAAGACCCATCGGAAATGGAAAAAAACACTCCAAAAGGCAACCAACCCCCCAAGACCCATTGGAAATGGGAGGGGAACCAAAAAACTGCTGCAGGTGGTGGTACAGACATTTCACTCTGGGCATGCATTACCTTCAGAGGGAAAAACGCAGGAAGCTGGAGCCCTATGGTACAAATTTTAAAATGATTTTAATAGTCTGCGTAACTCTCTCAATCAATATACCACTCATCCTCCAACTGGATTAAAAGTTGTCCCAATAGGATGCACACACCAACTCAAAAACCATATGACTACCACAAAATTTTAAATGGACTTCAAAAAACCCAGTCTAGCTCCGGATTTATTTTAATCATGTAACCACACCTTGAGATATTTAAGGAGTGAGTTTACCAGCTTCACACACACCAGTGAATTTCCATGGCTGAGTGGGAATTTGAACCCAGGTCTACTGAGTTGCAATCCATTACTCCATCCACTACAGCACACTGGACACCCCACTGCAGCACTTATTCCACATCGAACAATATCTGCCCAGTTTTAATGGACAGGAATTTTTAGCAGCTGCATGATTCTCAAATCCATTTAAGGTAACTTACTAGGATTTAAGCCAATTGATTATAACTCCAATTTTAAACACATTACTTAGGAACAAGTCCCACTGATTTCCATAGGACATGTTTCCAGGTACCATGTATAAGGTCAAGGTATTAATCAGCTTAAGATCCTTGGATTTTGCTGGGCCATAGATCAGACTAAAGTTGATAAAACTTATTTTGTTTCATTTAGATACTAGATCCCCTGGAATGCAGACTGATCTGTTTAATGGCCTTCAACAAAGGGCTTGGGAGTTTGTTCCATGTCAGATTTTTATGTCAGAAGGAGATTTTTATTTTCATTTTTTTTAAATCAAAGTGCAGGATTTTAAAGCTTTTTGTACTTTTATTGAGGAATAAATCCCGCTAAGGGGATTCTCAGACCCGCCATGTTGTTCCACCAGAGTCCGTGTTCTTCCATGGCATTCCACAGTCATGATGGCATTGTTGCTGAAGATCCAGATCTCTCTCCTTCAGCAACTGGGCTGAAAACAGAACAATCCAGTCACCTTCAACTTAGCTAGCAATTAACATTTCCGGCATTCAAAGGTGAATGTGCAGTTAATGAGGAATAAGTATTTCTCCACAGTTTACAGGGTTCTTCCCATCCCCATTAGCACTTCTTCCGTTGCAATTGTGACTTCTGTATGGATTCTGTGTTACGTATCCAGAGAGCCATCAGCAACTGCTACCACACTCCTCACAACTTTCTAAAATCTTCCCTCTGCCCTTCTCTCTCCACAACCGTTAAGGAGAGATTCTCATGTTACTACCACCACCTTCATTCTACCTGCACCAGCAAAAGAGCACCCTCTCCTAAACCATTCGGCCACCATTTGACTATTCTTTCCCCACTCCTTCCCTCCCCATGCCCTCAGGCTGTGTCCTTCCACTCTACAACACAGACTCGGGCAGGGAGAGGGTACAGCAACAGGACAAGCAAAGAGCAGGTCTGTCCCCCAAGGCAACAAGCCCAAACATATTTGTTTTATTATAAAATCCTCTAGCCTCTGTGTTCCTTTATGTAAAGCAGAACCTCTATACCCTATATTTCAACTCAAGCCATTTTCAAGGAGATATCAATGTTCATCTGTTTTGGCATGTATAACAAAAATAAAGAAAAGCAGAATCTTATGGTACCTGAAGATTAACTGATTTATTTCTGTGCCAGCATCCAGAGATTACAGCTCATTTCTTCATACATGGAACACATGTATTGACACCACAGAACAAGTGTGTTCAAGACAGAGTGATTTAATAATCATAACTTAAAACATGATTTAAAATGAGATTTTTTTGATGATTTAATTTTTTAAAAAATCAATGTTTAAAAATGCAAAACATGCTTTAAATTATAATTTAATCAAATTCAATCACAATCTTGCCATTCTATCACAGTAAACTGGGAGTGGGGTCAAAGGGCAACCCTCCAGATATTGTCAGAATGCAAATTCCAGCATTCATCATCAATTACTGTGCTCACATGAGTTGGTGGGAGTTGCAGTCCGGCAAGATTTGAAGGTCCCTAGGGTTAAGCAATATACTTCTGGCATATCCAGTACCGGAATGGGCTATAAGGGAAGCAAAATTGGTAGCCCACATATTTGTATCAAGCTACATATTAAGGTAGCTGATGACTTTGCCTTCCAGCAATAAACAAAACCTTCACAACTCAGTCATGTACATTTGTTTCTGAAACAGATACAGCTTTATTACAGGGTGAAGTCACTTTCTATACTTAGGAACGATGCACTACTGGCACAATTGTTCCTAGCATACACTAAGCAATCATAGGAAGATGAATCAGAATGCCCTGTTAATTATTACCTTAGGGTCATTATTGTTCAGTGTTTAAAAAAAGGGGTGGAGTTGTTAATTTAAGGATTCTGTACTACACTTCTTAGAATTGGTAATTGCATGTCACTGGATATGGAAAGGTCTGTGTTGTATAGAATTCACCCCTCTTAGTTTCTGCATGAATGTTTGCTTGCAAGTAATTACCAGACAGTTTCAGGTAGTCCCAAGTTTCTTCCCACTGATTCTCTCAGAACTGAGCATGAAGAATGTCAGGAGACTGAGCTCTGGGCAAAAGAAAAAAGAACAAGGAATCTCTCTTATCAGAGAAGATCCTGGAATGCTAATCTCAGACTATCAATTTTATTTACAGCTGTGCTTATGGTTGTAAGGAAAATACAAATACACTAAATGCAATGATTATATACTAATTGAAAACAGTGCTATGTGTTGACTTGCACATATTAATACAGTAAAGTAATTTTTGATTAAACAATATGAAGTTGCCTGGATTGCACATCAATTCTCAATAGAAGGCTAGATCCTGAATGACTGCAATGACAGAAGAGCCTCTGTCAATGGAAATGAGAGGGCAATGCTTTCTTCCCACAGCCACAGCCCCACAAAATCTACTTTAGAAACCCTCTAGAGCAGGTGTTTTAGCAGTAGAGAGGGGCTCAGGGAAAGGGAAGTTGCTCTAGCAAAATTTCACTAGTGAAAGACTGAATTTCTACCAGAGCAACTTCTTGAAACCAAAAACACTATCTTCTGGATGAATCAGGCCATTGCAAAAGCATAGTCTTACTGCCACGAGTATAGTGGTCTTTTTAAAATATGGGTGCCAGAATGGGATCTTGTTTGTTTGTTTTTTATGGTAACTGGACCCAAACCAAGCAAACACAAAACATAAATGTAACAAAACGTTAGTGTGCAAATTAGAAAGTTGGCACTCTTACTGCCTAGCATAATACATAGAGGAAGTTCAATTTGTTTTAGTGGAGTTCACTTCAATGTAACTATCTTTCAGACTGTACTCTAAAACTTCACTGTAAATACTGAATATATTCACCTGGAAGTAACATCATTGATTTCAGGGGGGAAAGGTCACAAACATGAGCATATCTTACTGGCAGAAATCAGCAATGACTTTCAACAATTTTTAGAGAATGTGGAAGAAGAAAGAGCCAAAGGACTGCAGTTGAACATCAAAAAGACCAAAATAATGATTACAGAGGAAATCCACAGCTTTGACGTGACAATGAAAAAACTGAAGCGGTTAAAGACTTTGTATACCTTGGTTCAATCACAGATCCAAATGGACACTTCAGCAAGAAATCAGAACATTTGGAAATATGGCAATGGAGGAATTAAAGTAACAATAATAAAGTGCAGGGATGTGTCACCGGAGATGAAGACCAAGATAATCCACACTACAGTGGTGCCTTGCTTGACGAGGATAATCGGTTCCAGTGAAATCGCTGTAGAGCGAAATCCTCATCAAGCAAAATAAAAAAACCCATTGAAATGCATTGAAAACCAGTTCAATGCGTTCCAATGGGCGAAATACCTCAGCGTCCAGCGAAGATCCTCCATAGGGCGGTCATTTTCCGATGCCTGTGCAGCAAAAAATCCGTCCTGAACACAGCGGGGAGCCATTTTGGACAGCTAGCGGCCATTTTGATAACCCGACGATCAGCTGTTTCGATTGTCATAATGTGAAGAATCAGTTCCTGAAGTAGGCAACCGATTGTCATAAAGCGGGTTTTGCCGATTAAAACATCGTTTTGCGATCGCAATAGTGATTGCAAAAACATCGTCGTGAAGTGGATTCGTCATCAAGCGGGGTAATCATTAAGCAGGGCACCACTGTATTACATTTCTGATTGCCAGGTACCATGTACTGTATAGGTGGTAAAAGTGAAAGAAAGCTGACGGGGGTGTGTGATTCATTTGAAATGTGGCGCTGGATTAGAGTTTTGCAGATACCTTGCCAGAAACACAAACATGTGGGTCCTAGATCAAATCAAGCTTAGGCTGTCCTACTCTGGGCACATCATGAGAAGGCATGATTCTCTCGAAAAGACAATAATGCTGGGAAAGGTTGAAGGCAACAGGAAAAGAGGAAGACCAAATATTAAATAGTGGGTTCATGACTCCAAGTTGTAAATCAACATGCATTTCTTCAGCACTTCTCAGCAACAAGGCGAAAGATGCCAAGTAAAACACACATGCACATTTATACAACGCTCACCCAAGAAACCATCCGACTTCCATTAATTACCTGCAGCTGGCTGACAATCCAACAGCATAGGCAAAAACTGCTCCCACTGCTACACTCATTACACCAAATATGAGTTGGACTGAATTACTAAGGAAAGCCACAGGCTTCAGTTTACAAAAGCTGAGCAAAGCAGCTGAGGACAGAACATTTGCAGATCACTCATTCATAGGGCTGTTATGAGTCAGAGGTGACTTGATGGCACATAACAACAATAAAAATTACAAAACATTTAGTACTTCAATAACTGGATAATAGACTGCCATTTTTGTCTTCTTTATTTTTCCCCCCTTTTGGTTTTGTCTGTTATTCTAGGACAAACTAACACATCTGCCTCTTCTAAAACAGAATCATCTTGCAACCCTCTTCTGGACCGGGTACTATACTATCAGCATTGCTATAATATCTGTAGGTTCTGGTGTGTGTTTTTTATCCCTCCATAAAGCTAAAGATCAATCAGTTTCTATGTTAAGCTGACAGCTATCACGAAATAGAGAAAACAAAAATGGTAAATACTATAATTATTGATGTTGTTATATGTCTAGCACTTCCAAAGCATCATGTTGTTTTACAGAAGATGGAGAAAACAGCTTTCCATCCAAGAAACCAGTAACCTAAACAGGAGAGGGGAAGCAGAAGAGGAGGAAGAGGAAGAGGGGGAGGAAGAGCAAAAAGTACATCTGAATCCACTGGTTGATTGTTGACTGATTTGCAATAAATTAATGAGGATTTCAGATTACAGTATGTGTTTTTGTTTCAGGCAATAAAATACAAGCACGCACACCCAAAAGTAGAAATATTGTGGCACCATTAAGACCAAGCATGAAGGCCACTATTAAGGCCAAAGTTCCTAAATGGCCAATGGGAGTTTTTATGGAAGAAGCATCTGAAGAAATGGGCTGGAATTTGTGAAAGCTTTTCCTCAAATAAACTTGTCATTCTTAAGGGTGTCACAATACTTTTATTTTTTTTCCTCAAGCAAATTCATATAGCTACCTCCCTGAAGACCACATGTAAGAACAGCAACAAACTGGCTTCCCTAGAATTAAAATAAACTTGGGACAGCAACAAGCAGTTTTGTTTTTGTGTGTGTGTGTGTGTGTGGAAAGATTGCAAGCGCTGTAGAGTTCTGTTACTGAAAGAAAATTTCTAGACTCGGAATGCTTTAATTCTAAATGTGGATTTTGTAACCGTTGATGAATTTATCAGGCTTCTAGCAAAAAAAAAGGGGGGGGAAAGGAAGTAGATTGCAGAAGCCTGAGGTCTGTCCATTGAGTACCACCGTCATAATATACAGTAAAAAGAGTGTCTAAAACTGAGAGTTACCGAGGTGGCTTCCAAAACTGCAGGTTTTCTTCTTCATGAATATGGGAGCAGTTGTCAATTTATGTGTAGGAATCTCCAGATGTTGTTAGACTTCAACCCTCTTGGAAGCGGCTGTCTAACATCTGGAAGGCCACAAGCTGCCCAGCCATGGGCAAGAGAGAAACAGAAGAAGATATTACTGTAGATGTACAAGAAAGATTCAGGCACAAATTTAGATTTCTGGGTTTACTTTGGAACCATTTACAATCTCCCACATTACAAATGTAAGAGCCATATAAGCCAATGTGGTTGTGATATACAGTTTGTCCTGGGGTCTTTTATCAATTGAAAAATAAATATGTCATGTAACTGTTAAAGGCAAAGCTGTCCCGATGGACAATGTGAACTACTTGAACTATATGAAGAAGAAAGGGACGAGAACTTCAAAGGAATCAAAGGATGGAGGCAGTCTCCATCCAAACATCCCTCTGAAACATAAGGAAACCCAGCATGCCATACTGTTCTTTTCTTGCTTGACCCTAAAGGAGCAGTGGAAGAGATGCATGTGGAAGAGTAGACAGGGTCTAGAGGGGCGGGGTAAAAATCAAATAAATAAATAAAATAAATATGCCCTTGCTTCAGTTTCTACTATCCTGGTTTAAAACTAGGTGCTAGTCCACACAGAGGACTCACTGAATCAGTTGCTGAACGTTAAATTTACCCATTAGCCACTGGGAGTTTAAAAAATGAATTACACTCATGGTATCATGGTGGGGACAGTAGGGTAGAGAGGGCCTGGAACAGTCCCCAAACCTCTGGAAGTTTCCCCACTCTTCATCTAGTCATTTAGGTCCCTTGTGAAGCTGGTACTTTATTTTTAACCTCCTTCATAAAGCCACAATTGTCCCACTAAGTTTAGGTGCATCTCCAATGTTATGCCACCTCAGGACTTATATCTTTACCATAATTTTTCTTCAGAATCATAATATAAAGCAGTATCAGACTTTTACATCAAGCACTTGAACTGGGCAAAATCCAATAATTACAGAAAACAACAATTCTGTCCTGAACTCAGGAATTAGCTGAATCGTGAATCTCCGGCTGCTGCTACCCTTGAATAAAAGGCAGATTTGGTTTGAATCATGATTTAATTTTTTAAAATTTAAAATTTTTTGTTAATGATTTAAGTTAGAAATGTTTTTGTGAATAATGATTTCGATTTGATTTTTTCAAAAACATTGATTTTTATCCACCCTGCTTGAATATCATTTTTAAAATTTCAGTACTCCCACCCTAAATGCCAGAAATATTTATACCCTAAAATATGTGGGGGCCAAGTGGGCCATTACACATCTCTAAAAGCCAAAAATAATATTTTCATGATTTAGTTTACTTTGGAAGCTATAGATACACACAGTAAGAGTCCCCAAGCTCCACATAAAAATGAGAAATCTTATGACTCCTTAAAGATTAATAGGTAATACTTTGCATAAGCTTTTCAGGACTGTAATCCACTTCTTCAGATGAATGGGGTTACAGTCCACAAAGGTTTATTCATGATTAAGGTGTAACAAAGACTTGTTTTTGCCACAAGAGACTAGCATGGCTACCCACCTGGAAATCCACCAGTATAAACATTAACTTCCTGTTGTTACTGACTTTGGACACAGCAAAGTTACAAGTAGAATCATGTTTCTAACAATAGTTTCAACAATTTCAAATACAGATTTCTCTCAATATGTTCTGTACAAATGAAGGTAGCACTTTTGAGCATACTTTTACCTTTTACTCTGGCTGGCCCTCAGTCAATTTAAGAGTAAAAGGCTTTAATTTGGTACTTGGACTTCAGTGGGACTAAACTGACTGCCTGTCTGGCTAGAAAAGACTTCCTATGTTTATATGTGTATAATAATTATTCCTTGACATTGCAGCTGTATGCTATCTGCCTGAAGCAATATTGCAACACTTGAATCGGATATGCTAAGGAGCAAAAAAGAAAAAGCATTAAAAACCCACCAGTTTATTATGAAAATGTTGACGAACCCTTAAATTACAGCAGCGCTTCTGGGCACTGTTACAATACCTATTTAACTGTGAGTTTCAAAAGGAAGAAAGCAGCAAACTTGTCTTCCCCGCAGCCCATTATTAAGATATATTCTCAAGTGACTGCTGAGAGAGTTAATTCAGTGTGTGCCGACATTACCATTAATAACCCCTTCATTCCTCTTCCATCTCAAAAATGAGAAGAATTTCTTCTGGAGACCTTATTTATTTATTTTCTCATGGCTGTATCCACAACTGTGTAAACCAACTCAGCTTCCAATGTCTTCTCTGTCATCAACGCAGGTAAAGGTAAAGGTTACCCTTGACAATTTTTGTCCAGTCGTGTTCGACTCTAGGGGCCAGTGCTCATCCCCGTTTCCAAGCCATAGAGCCAGCGTTTTGTCCGAAGACAATCTTCTGTGGTCACATGGCCAGTGCGACTTAGACACGGAACGCTGTTACCTTCCCACCGAGGTGGTCCCTATTTATCTACTTGCATTTGCATGCTTTCGAACCGCTAGGTTGGCAGGAGTCATCAACACAAGAAGGTTTTTTAAAGGTAGAATTGCATGTTGGCTTCCTGCAGTAGTGAAGGCAGGGGTGAGTTAACTCGTTTCATGTGACATTGATTCTTCTGAAAGTGAATCCCCATATCACAGTGGCATGATCCATGAAACAATAAGCTTGGTTGTTTACATTCATGCTTTCCAGCATCTCTTTAAGACCAAAGACTCATATCAAACTGCATTATTATTATTTGCCAGCGGACAGTCTACAGAGTGCACATTTAGGATAGACAACTTTCCGTTCTAAATATGGTCAATGTACTGCAACCAAACTGTTTCTGGACACTATTCAAAATGCTGCTTATGTCCTAGAAAGCCCGACATGGCTTTGGTGCAGACCATTTGAAAATATGCATTCTTCCATAACACACTGTCCAGTTGTTAAAATTCTCACAGGAGGTGCTTTCCTACCCATCCACCTTAATCATCACAGGCATATCTAATACAACACAAACTATGGCCTTCATAATGGCTGCTCTAAGACTCTTGCACTGCCTGTTTTTCTGTTTTGAATGCACTTGTTTTTATGTGATGTTTTGATTAATAATTATTTTAAATACGGATTTTATTCCTGGTAGCTTCCTTGAGTGCCTTTTCTGGATGAGAGGGTAGAGCATTAAATAAAAATATTGGCATCATTATAAATTAAGCCCAAAGAGTGTATAGTCTATGACTGACAAAATGAAGCTGTCTTACTGGATGGTACTTTGATAAACAATGATTAAGTTACAGTCCTGCTATTTAAAAATTGGTTTTATGGTGACAATCCAGTTGCATAGCTCTACCTTGTACCACGGAAGCAACATCACCACCACCAGCAGACTGCCAATAATTTAAGAGCTGCTTTTTCAGTTTCAGTTGCATGGCTCACATGGAATGACAGGAAGCTGCATACATCTTGAAATCTAAAAAAGAACTCTTTAATTAGCAACATTCTGCCACTGCTGGTGATATCCACTGCTGGTGTACAGGAAGAAGTATGCAACAGGATATAAGCTTAAAATTTAAATTTATCTAGTATGCAATTCTATGTAACCTATCTGGGAGTAACAGAACTTATTTTTGAGTAGATAACGGAACATTACATTCACCAAGATTCACTGAAATTAAGGACATTTTCACAAATTACAAAAGCATTGTTTGAGTATCTCTTGGATTATCAACACAATGTTTAACATACTATATTTGTATGTTTAAGGCAGAAAGTTAATTTCTAAACTAAATGCAGTTTTATTCATTTTTATAGTTTTTGGTTAAAAATGTAGGTTACAAAGTATATCAAATACAAAAATGGTATAAAACATAAACAGCACTAAAATTACAATTTAAAAATTAGCTGACAACGACTGCTCAAGTCCTTAAAACAGCAGCCTAAGTTAGAAGTCCAAAGCTTACTGAAATTAAACACTTTTTTAAATAAAACCTACACCTACACAAAATGCCCCCCCCCTAAAAAAGTGCTTTTCTGCCACCTTAACAGTTCAACATTACACCACCGCAATAAGGGGAATGATAGTCATCCCACAGTATTATATGACATACCTACTTACCCCAATCCTGTAAAGGCAACCAGATACTGTATAATGAAAACAGAATTTGTAAGACAGAGTCTTTGGATTTATAAAGTGTTGTGTAAGATGACAGTAAATGTGCTGGACTATCTCCTTCATGCTACAAGAGCACAGTTTTCTCTCTCTTTTCTTTTCATCTAGTGAGCATTAACTGGTAGGATCACTCAAGTTGTTTAGAAGAAATATATTCCATCATTAGTTGGATCCAGATGTACAGCTTGGAAACAAGTACTTAAAAGTAACAATTTCCATGCTAATTATTTATCCCCTCTCCCCCGACAAGAGCTAACAAGTGAGTGCTAATAGTTTGGAAATGCCCAGTCACTTTCTCTCTCAATGAGGTTTAACAAGTGAACTTGCTGGTTAACAGCAAAGGAGATCTCTGTGCCACAGTGGAATGAGGTTTTGCCTCTTACTCACTGCATGGGGTGGCTGCAAGACAATTCCATCTATGGCAGTCCAAACACTGGGACTGTTAGAAACAGAGACATCACGGATTGAACTGCCTTCCAGATTACACTCTAACACTGATCTTTGCAAATGAAATTTATTAATTCTAAGTGAGGAAGGAGGTAGAGAATAGATGAATTCAGTACTGCAGGAAGGTTTTCTGCATATGCTCAGAGGCACTCAAACCATTTCTGATCAAGAATTCCCCGCTCTTGATTCACCTTTGTAATCTGTTGTTGTTGGTCGTTTAGTCGCGTCCAACTCTTCGTGACCCCATGGACCAGAGCACGCCAGGCCCTCCTGTCTTCCACTGCCTCCCGGGGTTGGGTCAAATTCATGCTGGGCGTTTTGATGATACTGCCCAACCACCTTGTCCTCTGTCGTCCCCTTCTCCTCTTGCCCTCATACTTTCCCAACACCGGGAAGTCTTCTCATTAGATGGCCAGAGTATTACAGCCTCAGCTTCAGGACCTGTCCTTCCAGTGACCGCTCAGGATTGATTTCCTTCAGAATTGATAGGTTTGTTCTCCTTGCAGTCCAGGAGACTCTCAGAAGTCTCCTCCAGCACCACAGTTCAAAAACATCAATTCTTCGGCAGTCAGCCTTCTTTATGGTCCAGCTCTTACTTCCATACATCACTACTGGAAAAACATAGCTTTGACTATGCGGACCTTTGTCAGCAAGGTGATGTCTCTGCTTTTTAAGATGCTGTCTAGGTTTGTCATCACTTTCCTCTGAAACCTTTTTAATTACCACACTCTATTTCAATACTGCAGCATTCTCTAACTGGAACAAATATTGTATCCCTTATTCAATCCAGACAAATAATTGTGTTTAAAGGGTGAGTAAATATCATATATATTGATGAAGTTAGGTGGAAATAGAAAGAGCAGGCAGCTCCTTGAAGAAGAAAAAACTTAAAGGAGTAACTTATTAAACTGCATGATTTTTTTTAAGAACAGCATTTCCCAACCAAGCAGTTTATATATGCCTTGCAGCAGAAATCCTGCAAGCCGCCTGCATCAAATTATGACACGCAGAATCCAATGCATGTGGCAAGTTAAGGATTGAGGAAAGCAACTTTTGTAACTACCTCAAAAAAGAATGATTTTGAAGGTGACAGTAACAAAACGTGCTACTAGGGGGCAGCAGTGAAAACAAAAAGTACAGGTATCTGCAAGTCTTATGGTTTCCAAGGATTCAGAACGGGAATAAGTCATTGGTGTTGAGAGTTGTGGGAACTCGCTTGAATTCCACGAAAAAGCGCAGCAGGAAGCGCCAGCTGATTGGGCAGAATTAGCTAGAAGTTCCCTTTGACTACCCGCCCCTCACGAAACACTAGCACTCAAAAATAACACTCAGGAGGCCTTTTTTGTATTAGAGAAAGAATTCTATATTGTACTCACATGGATAAGCATTCAGAAGGTTTCAGGTCGATACAGAAAGAGAAAGGTAGCAAAAGACAATGTTCTTCTCCTTGGCCCACGTGGCTGGAGAGATCTCCAGGCTCAGAGAGCCAGCCTGGAGGTGTTACATCTTCCCAGGTGAAAAGCGTGTGCGAGAATGGTAACAACAATGGAGGTCTAAACACCTCATGGCAGAAGGGCTGGAAATAGAGGTGCATCCTCCCTAGCCCGGGAACAACAAACTCCCTCTAATTGGTTAGTATGCAAACAAACAGGTAAACAAGTTAGTTTGTGTGCGGAAGGCCCTTCCCCTTAGAAATTTACATCTAGATTGCTTGACCATCTAACAATGGGTAACACACCAAAATAAATTATGCTCCTCCCAACATCAACTGCAAATTGGTTTCTCTGTTTCCAACCATCATCCTCAGCGAATTAATTTTTTAAAAGGCAACATTCCGACTGCCATCTAGGAGACAAGTCCTGGAAACCTCCAGGCCATGAAGTGAGAAGGGGCGAGTGGGAAGGGTGTCTGTGATGGCGGGAACAATCCCTCACCCAGGCGGCGAAATTCCAGGCGTTTTACCTGATAGCTGCCGGATACCTGCCATCATTGCTTGTCGGGGTCCGAGCTTGCTTTTCAGGCTGAGGGGAGCGAATAACGTGGAGCTGCTCGCTCGCTCGCTCTCTCAGTGAGTGAGTGAGTGAGTGAGTGAGTGAATTTCCCTTGTCGCCGTTTGCGCGCCTCCTTGCCTGGGTTCTTCCTCCTGCTGCTGCTGCTGCGCCCCCCACCCCCAAATATTGCCGCCTTTTTCTCTGGGCGCGGGGAGAGCGCCTGCGCCTTGAGCTGTGGAGGCGGCGCCGGCCCTGGCGCCCGCTGCGTCTCTCTTGGGGCCAAGCGGCGCTTAAAGCTCCTAGTACGTACGGTAAGCGGCCAGCCTGATTCCGGTGCCGCCCGAGTCAGTCTTAATTTCCCAGGTGCTTGTTTTCAACGACTCCACCACACTCCACGAAGGATTTAATTATTTAAGTAGAAAAAACATCAGTCCACGGAGTCGTTTTCCTTTGTGAAGCGCAAGCCGTTTTTGACAATCTGGCAATTCGGAGCCTTGGCTTTTCTAGAAGCTCAGCCTTGCATGTTCATCGTCCACGTCTGAATCAATTATCGCGGTTCAAACATCAAAGCCAGGGCTCCCGATGCCATCTTATATCACCGGGGGCCTCAAGGTTTCCCGGTGAGTCTAAGATGCATGAAGAATCCTGGAGTGTTAAAGGCACAGTCGGCCAACCAACGTTAAATCTGCCCCCCTGCACCCACCTACCTGACAGTCAAGAATCACTGGAATCAGCGGGACCTGCTTCTGAGTAGGCACATAACAAAGAGCTCTGTGGCACCTTGAAGGCTGCCGAGTTTGATTCGGCGTCAGCTTCGGGGGACCGCAGCCCATCTCTCTCTTCAGGTGCATCTGAAGAAAGGGGCTGCCGTCCAAGGCACGCCATTACGTAAAGGCTGCACCGGGCTTTTTGCTGTCTTCCCCGCAGGCGGCCTAACACGGCCTACGGCCTCCTTCTTAAGCGGCTAGACCTCAGGGCTGCCGCTAATGCCGTCGGCTGAGCGACGGAGGCCGTGTCTACCCCGCCTTTCTCAGGAAGGCGCCGAGAGTGAAGAGACCGAAGGAGGCTCCTCTCCCACACGCCCAGTTCCGCGTGTCTGAAAGGGGAGCCCTCAGCTTGACGCGGTGTAGGGCCCTCGTTCTCCGCAGGTGTTCTTGGACTGCCGTTCCCAAAAGCCACCTTCCGCACCAGCTGTGCTGGCCGAGATTTCTGGGAATTGCAGTTCAAAAACACCGGGGTTACCCAAGGTTGGCCACCCCTGGTTTAGAGTCTCCGTTCAACCTCGGGAACCTCCAAGGCAAGGCTGGGCCAGGAAAGGCTTTTCTTGGCAAGTCGCCACCCGACAGTTAAGGGGGGGGGGGGCAAAGGAAGGCCAGGGTCCGCCTATGCTATGGACTCGTTTTCCTAAACTGTGGAGACCAAAGGGGAGTGCGTGAAAGAGGTTAGGATCGCTGGCTTCTGGATGGTTTGTTGTGCGCTTCCCACTTCTTTACAATCACATTCAAACCGGCTTCCACAGAAAAGAGTCCAGACCTGCTCTCGCTCTTTTCTGCGCGAATTACTTCTGTCAGAGCCAGAGGAAGCGCCTTGGACTCCATCAGGCAAGGCTTGCGATTCCCATTACAACGCCGGGCTCTGCGGCACCGGCAGAGTATCCCCCTCTCCCAGCAGGCGCACGTAGAAAAAGCTGGACTCTCTCTCTCTCTTTGAAATCGGAGTTAAAATGTTTATCGGGGTTTCATAAGGCCGCAATCCTATTGGCACCTAAGTGCAGCCCCATTTGAAGTATGGGATGGTTTTTTCAATAGACACGCAGAGGGTTACATTTCACATCTTATTGAGCTTGTTCAAGAAACTCTGAAGCAAACAAGCAAAAGCAAACAAACAACACCTGTGTTCGTGCAGGGATTAAAATAAAATCCACACTTGGCCAATACTGTTTCTAGAACCAACCAATTCATTGATTGTTCTGTTTCTTCTGCTAGCTTTGGCATCCATGGGCCACAACAACACGCAAGGTTTCAAGATCTGCAGAACTCTTCATCATTAAACTAGGAGGTTAAACAAATTCGGGGATAGCGGAAACAGGAAGTCGGGAAACTAGGCTTAATGAGGTGGTCCTGAGGTCTGCTCCGAGGCTAAACAGACTTTGCTCTCTCAGCCGCTCCGCATGCTAAGGAAGTTTCCTTTCTGCCTCGCTACACCTCCAACGGGATCTGCAGCCAAAACCCTACGCCTGGAGTATAAATACTGTAGGTTTCATCTGATGAACTCATATCAGTAGGAGTCATCGGGATTCTGATGCTGCACCAACCGCGTATTTCGTTTGAAAGGAGATCTCTAGGGAACCTAATTTCCATAGAATTTATTTCCAACTTTTTTAACTGAGATGTCAGATTCGCGTCCCCAACTGAATCGCTTGGTTAATTTACAGATTTGGCACATAAATATCTTTATTCCTGCCTAACCAGAAGCCGACACTGTTAACAGCCAAAACACAAGAACAAAACACATATTCAAACGAGAGCAAGTTAATAGACTTTTAATTTTGTTCACTTTGAATACGAAAGAAAATTAAAGGAGTTACGGGAAGAAAATCTGTAATTTAACCTGCAATATCAGGACAACTAGGATTTTTTTGTTAATATGATCTCCTACGAACTCTTAATTATATTTTTGTCCTTGAAAAAATGCTTATAAATCCAAGCACTTTTTTAAAAAAATGAATAATGATTCTCTGAATTTCATTTATTTTCGTACGTAAACCCTGTTTTAATTTTTCTCTCTTTAGACAAGCATATTCCTATTTACGACGTTTTACTCTAGGACCTCAAACACTAGAAATAAATTCAACTGAGTTCTGTGTGATTCACACCACTATCCCATACATTACTGCCATGAAATGATTTCGACTGAATCCCGAGATAGCCAACTGCCTACAAGAGTACAGGAAAGAAGCCTCGTGGCAGTGGTTAAATTGTAGTACTGCAGTCAAGACCGGTCTCGACTAGAGTTTGATCCTGGGTTCAGGTAGCTGGTTTGAGATTGATTTAGTCCTTCTGAGGTTGGTAAACTAAATTCCCAGGTCGCTTGGGCAAGAGCATAGCCTGTATAATTAAATTGTAAACCACCCGGAGAGTTGTTTAAACACTATGCAGAAGTATATAAGCAGCACACTTCGCTTTGCTTTCTTAAATAGGTACAGAACTACTTTGGCTTCAGACGATTGTGATCTGCTTACCACTTTCACTTACTGAAGACTGAATGCAATGTTTCTGCAATACAGTACTGTTGTTTAATCTTGCTTTAAAGAAGGCCTATTTTCAGTATTTTTGACCCAACTCCGGGAGGCAGTGGAAGACAAGAGGGTCTGGCGTGCTCTGGTCCATGGGGTCACGAAGAGTCGGACACGACTAAACGAGTAACAACAATTTTTCAGTATTGCTGTTTTCAGAGCACAGAGCCATTTATGCTGTCCAGACTTTGTGACAGCTCATTAAGCTATTCTGAGGAAGCCAAAATAAAATAAATAAACGAACCAGTATTAAATTGATAGTGTCTTATCACTGAAATCATGCAAAAGTGCACACGAGAATTTGGTCCTCTGGTTATATGACAATTCAATATCTAAGGAGAGATTATTTTTCCCAGTCCATCATAAATACAAGTTAATTGACTAAGCAAAACTGTACAACTATCAGCCTCTGTTAAAATTTTGTCTCCCTGTAGATGCATTACAGGCAACGATCTTCTTGCTAGTCAATTTTATGTGGTTCTCCTCAGGTTATATGAACCAGCTGAATGTTTAAAACTGGGAGGCAGGCTACGGTGGTGACATCTGCATTCCAAACATATTTTACAACAAACCATGGAATTTTACCGCAGACATTTTAACCTGCCGGTTTTAAGACAGGTTTCGTGGGCACAGCTTAGCTAGATACCGCCAGGGCTGTAAATATGAGGAGAATCACCACCGCCAGCAGCGGAATCGGGTGCCTTTAACCAAGTAGCCAGGACAAATTTCTCGGAGGTGAAGACCGTCAGGCAAGCACACCGAGAGGGCACACTCGCCCTTTGGAATCGGGAAGGGAGAAAGAGGAGGGGAGGCTGGGTCTCCGAGGAATGTTTTCATCGCGCCTCTCAGCCCTAAACCTCTTTGGGTGGGGAAAGCGACGGCTCGCTCGTCTGGATGCACCTGGCCGAGCAAAGGTTACTTCATCCCAAACCCCAGCGGGCTGCCCAACAGGAAGCCTCCCGTCCAGCTGCGGGGAATTTGGCAGGGGAGAGAGAGCGGGATGCCGGTTACGCACCCCCTGCCTATCCAGGAGTTGTGGTTTTCGTGGGGGGCGGGGGGGGAAGAGATGCACGTGGACTGAGCCCAGCCATTTTTGCTTGCGGGCGGGAGGGAGGGTGGACTTCGGAACAGCCTCCGAAGGCGCAGGGCCCCCAACGCCCCGCCTCCTCTGGCGGGGGCGCGGCCTCGTTGTTTCCTCTCGAGGGCGGCCCTCCTCTGGCACCGCCGGGCCTGAGCTGAGTCGGCAAAAGGACAAGCTGGCTGCCTGGAAGGAGGGGAACGCCGGCGGGAGTCGAACCAGCGCCTGGCCGTGGCCTTCCAACGCCTTCCCGGCGCTGAGGCTGAGAAAGAAGGCGTCCCTTGCAGGCACCCGGGAGAAGAGCGGCCTTTCTCCCTCCGCCGCTAGGCTGGAGGCACGGTCCCCTGGGCACACATACATACACACGCACACACACACCCGCTCCCTCTGGCGCCCCCCCGTCACGTGAGCAGCCGGGGAGGGAAGGGGCAGAGCAGAAGCCTCGTCCTTCCGCTCCCAGGGCCGGAGAGGTTCGCCCGCGTGCAAAGAAGGGGGGCGGGGGGGCGGCCTTCCTTCCTTTCTCTTGGCCCCAGTCGTGGACCCGACTCCTCCTCACCCGAGAAGGGGACAGAGAAAGGGAGCGGGAGCAAGGCTGAGGGAGTTCACGGGGCGCCCCAAGCCCAGGTGGGCAGGGGAGAAGGGACCCCTCGTTTGCCGGCGGGATGGGGGTGGGGGCTCCCCCGCTGCTGCCTCTCCCGCCCACGCAGGTGAAGGCACCCGTGGGGCCACTTTGCGCGGGAAAGACTGGCCCCTGAGCGGCGGGGATAAGCCCGAGGGGGGGGGGTCAGCCACGCTGAGCTCGGCCGCTGAAACGAAACGCCGTCCTACGGTTCGCCGACGGGCCGAAAAGTTCGCTCGCACGACCCTCCCTCCCCGCCCCGTCGCGGGAGCCAAACGAGAGGCTGGGCAGCGCTCGCCGAGCAGCGCGATTCGGGCTTCAGCGCCGGGCGCCGCTGCCTCCCCCCCTCCCGCCTGGCGGTCTAAACTAAGTCCTCTCGAGGGAGTCGGACACCCCAGATGGCTCTTCAAGTCGCTCCCCGAGCTCCCTCCGCCGCTCCTGGGGCTTGATTTGGGGCACATTTCGGAAGCCACTTACCGTCTTTGGCATTTAGAGGCAGGCCGCCTACTGTGGTCTCGGTTCTAAGCGATCTCCAGCCCAGTGACTAGGAAAACCCTCCTGAATTGCACATAATCCTGAGCTAGAAAGGGGGAGGGGGAGGGGAACCAGTTTTGTCTGGATTTGTTAAAACCAAATCCTCAGAGCAAACTTTGCTTTTCTCCAAACTGTATGCTAAGGGAGCAAAAACAGAGAGAGAGATTCGGGAGACTTAGAAAACTGTTCCTCTGCCGCTACGGCGCTGCACAAATGGAGCTATACCTAACGTCCCTTTCTCTGGTTTAGAACTGATGCTGTCCAGAAACGTATACATTAGATTCCGTGGGCGATCCGTATGGAAGAGAGGGTGACACTCTTGTCTCAAAGTGTGGGCTGCTAGCAGGACTGAGGCCACCGAAACCGGGTGCGTGGCTCGAAAGACGTCGAAAGGCTCCCTTTCTGGAGACACAAGGGAAAGCCATGGAGAAGGAGGAAGCACCGAGGCCGTGCTCAACCCACTGCTCGCTAAGGAGTCCTGCAATGATTTCTCCCCCTTCCCGGTTCCCTGGTAGGCCCCCTCCCCAGAGGATTTCTGCCTACAGGCCTGGCACAGAAAGGGAGAGAGAGAGAGATCTGGGAAGAGGCGATCTGGAGGCTTAGAAGGTCCGACTTCTGCAGTACTTAATTCTCCGATAAGAATAGGTTGAGGAGCTCAGGCCGGCTGGAGGTCCCTCTCTCCTTATCTTAGGTACGTGCAGTATACCTGGTGCCGACGAGGAAAAGCAAAACTCTGCACGTGGTTCGAGATACTCTCTACCGCTTAACATCTTCCGCAGCAAAACTTGGGCGGCAAGTTGCGGCTTACTGTCGAGGGTCTCTGCCAGTCGTGAAAGCGCTGCTTGCACCACTGGCGCCTGCCTAGGCTGGCTCCCCCTTGGAGAAGAGCGCACCGTGACTTATGCTGGCTCGGGGCAAGCCTCGTGGCAACTGCGCCCGGTCGCCAAGAAATACTGTCGATTCCTCCCGCCGCATCCTTCGCACCCCAGGAGTGACTGGGGGACGCCCCCGCGTCTTGGGCTGTCGCGGGTTAATTGAGCCCAGGCACGGAGGGCCAAGGGGAGACACCCCCACGTCCAGACTGGAAAGTGCGGGGCAGCAAGGGGGTGTGTGGGTGTCTTTGTTTTTCTGCTTCGAAAGGAAACTACGACTGCCCTCTTCCAGAGTCCGTCCCACATCCACTGGCCTGAACGACCTACAAGCATAGTCGGGCCGGCCCTGCCCTTTTGTCCGGCGAGGAAACAGCTGAAGCCTGAGTGACTCTGGTTGCCACCGGGAGTCCAGGAAATAAAAGCTTCCAGGGCCGATGCGTCCCGATCCCAACTGGAGTAGATTATTGAGAGGCGGGCAATGCCAAGCCCTCCAGACGGGGAGGACTCCAGGCCCCATCAACTCCCGTCGCCACAGGCGGTGGTCGTGGATGATGAGAGCTGGAGTTCGGCAGAAGGCCGGGGAGCCACACATTCCGCACCTCCGGGCGCCAGCATCTGCGGCAGCTCCTCGAGGGACAAGAACGTGGAGAGGCGTCCAGAACTTCCTGAGAAAGGAAACGTGAATTGCAGCAAGGTGTAAAATCGAAACACTCGCCTTGGCACTTCAGAAGAGCCGATTTGTCCTCCTAAATGAGGTTAACTTTGAGAACCTGTGGTGGTGATTACTAGCAGGACCGAGAGTTAAAACCTTAAAGCCTAGAGATATTTTCAACACTACACAGTAATGTATACAAATACGTGGAGACCAACAGATTTTACTTGGCAAAGAGCAAAGGAAAAAAAATAATAAAAGGACAGAAACACTGGCAACTTGAAGACTAACTGCCATATTTTAATGTGAGCGTTCGTGGATAAGTCCACTTCCTCGGAATAATTATTCATTTGCCATAATAAAGTCTGATTTTATTCAGATGTTATTCGGCCTAACATTTCCTGGACGGCGGCACCAGTCATCCGGTGCAACAGGCTGCAGTCCAGGAAAGTCTTTTGACTCTCCGAGGTTCCACACGACTCTTAAAAGACTCTTTTGTTGCAGCAAAAAGAACAAACGGGGCTAATTTCTCACTCTCAAAACTGAAATTTTGGAGCCCTGAAATATTTTTTAGTTTAACCCCGGTCAGTTAATTCCACCCCGGGGGAGGGGTCGATATTGAGCAGGTATCTGTCGTCAGCGGGATTCACGCCCACCATTGAATCAGTTGTCGTTATGTATCTCATTAATGAGTGTAATCAATTATTCAGTGGTAATTAATAGGCTACTTAACCTTAGACTCTAGAAATATTTTCTCCTGAGGTTAAACTGATCCAGCGGATTATTTTTTCCTTGCCCCCCCCCCCCGAAAGAGAAAAAGGTGCGAAGTTTTTTTGTTAATCTCTGGGGAGATCGGAACATCAAAATTGGAAATATTTCACAGAGGTCTCCTATGTTGCGTTATGGTTTAATGCTTCGTCGCTCAAACTTTGTCAGGCCCTTTTAGCCAGCTTTATCTTTGGGGAAGGGATTGGCTATTAATATAGTATTCCGTTGTTAAGATTCGTATTTATATTGATTTTATAGATACGTTAAATACGCAGATAATGGTTTGCTTTTATTCATTTATTTTTAAATAAAATTAACTCCGTTTCTACCTTTCCCGACGGTAACTTTAAAGTACTTCCAGTCTGAAGAGCTGCATTTCTAAATAAGTTCATTTATGTAGAAATTCCTCTGCGCCCAACGAGGCTTCCTTCTAAATAAATTACTGCCATACAGATCCAGCATGTCAAAGGGAATGCTTGCCAGTGGCTTTATGGGGACCATAGATTTCAGCCAATGCTATAAAGACTCCCTGATGACTTCCTTCAATTGCGCTTATTTCTCGCTGTGAGTGTATAGGATTGCAGCCATCATAGGTCTAGTGACGTTAACCATGTGCCAGTTCTGATTATCTGCTAAAGAGTCTCAGCCGAAATTTCCTTCGATATCGTTAACGATAGCGTGGAAGGACATGTTCCCAAGTGCTTTGAATCCGACAAAAATTCGGGTTGTGTCTCCAGCTTTTCTTGGGGACTTTGTAAATGTCTCTGTCTAGAACGGCAGAGCTGAAGTTCCATGAACGTCCCAAATTCCTCGAAGCCCTGGTCCAGCGACCAATTAAAGAAAAAGTAGCAAGTCAGTTCGACACTGAGGGAGGATTCCCAGAAGGTGAATGACCCGCACCGTCCCAGGATGCTTTGGCCCCAGCCGGCTCAGCTGCGAGAAAAGAGGGGCATTTGAGGGCGCTTGAGCCAGAAAGTTCCTGCCGAACTTCAGATGCCCCCGTCTTTCCCCCTCACTCCGCTTCCAAAATGGTCTGCGTGGGTATACTTTTGCCCTTCCCCAGAGAGCGGGGAAACGCATTCGCACCGTTTTCCCTGCGTACACAACCCATCAAAGTTTTGGTTAGACGCCAATCCAATTACAGTCATTAAAAGGCAGCTCAGTGAGATAAAAGTGCAGCGGGCCAGCGCTCCCTCCTTCCCCTGCTTTCGAAACAATATCGATCTTCAGCGGCCTGCCCTACCTCGGAAGCGGCCGACCGAGGTACAGAGCTGATCGACGTCGCGGGGGGGGATGGGTGGGTTTGAAGGTGTTTTTTTTTTTTGCTCCTTCCCGACTCTCGACAACAACAACCCCCCCCCAAAGATGACACAGACAAGGGCTTTTATTAGCTTGGATTTTATTATCGGGGTATGTAGATAAAGGGGAACGATCTGCCTTACATTTCAACAGGTGACTGTTGGGATAACGGCGTAAATAATCAACGTTACAATTTCTTCCCCGAAAGACCGGGGGACCGAAAGAAACCCTCCCACCCCCCCACAAAAACCTCTGGGGCGACAGATGAGCAAGTGCGTGGGACGGGTCCAGCCGGGTCTGCACGAGAGCAACGGGGGCTGGCGATGGGACCGGGGGCAGAGCTCTTCCGCTGACGGGGGGGGCGCCCTCCGGCTCTTCCACACTCACCCCACCGCCCCTCCTCTCCCTCTCTTCTGCCCCCCCCCCCGCTCGCTCGCTCGCTCTCCAAACAGGGCATTCCTCTCCTTCACCATTAACGCTTTGGTTTCCCCTCTCCGCAAAAAGACAAGGAAAACGCTGCAAGAGAACCTCATAGGCGGGAGTGAAAAAAACGTGGCCTTCCTCAACGTGTTCACCTTCCCCTCGATTATTATTATTTTTAAAGGTCGCTGGAAAGGACCTATTGATGTACTGTACATATACACGATTGCTGCCGCTTTTTGCAACACAACCAATCCTACGAGAGAGATCTGGGGAGAGTCTCCAAGAGAAGAGGGGCGGTTAAGAGATATACACAAAAGTCTGCATCCGGACGGAATCCTTTTCCTCCCCTCCCCACCCCACCCCCCCCACCTCCCGCCCGTAGCTCTCCCGCCTCCGTCCTTCCGCGGATATGGAGGACCAGCACAAAAAAGCTCACAGGCAGCGAGATGGCTGGGAAACGAGGATGCTCCAGCGCGTGTCCGAGACCAACCCCTCTCTGTTGAAAGAGAGAGAAGTGGCTCTCGATGGAAAGTCCTCTTCGGCGCTGCGCAAACACCAAAGTCCGCGCGGAACATACTTCCAGGGAGCGAACAAATAACCCGCCAGGAGTGTGTCACGTCCATGGGCGGCCAGAGGCCGAGGAGAAGCAGCAAGCCCAGGAGGGGGTCTGATCCTGCAGGGGCCGCCTCGAACCACCTGTTTGGTCCGGCAAAAGAGGCCGGAAGTGGAGCACTAATTGTACAAGTTACATATTTTCCCCCCTTTCATTTCCCTCCCCCACCCCATTTTCTTAAAAAAATAAAAATTATGGTGGTTTGGTTTGAATACGACGAGCGGTGAGAGAGGAAGAAGCGGTGGGGACCTAGAGACGGAGCGCGTCGGTGTCAGAACGAGACGAAAGCGAGTCGGTCCCGAGGAAAAAACGAGGAGGAGGGGAAGAGGTGGCTGGCAGGCAGGCAGGCTGGGGAAAGGCGGAGGGAGACCGGCCGTGCTGCCTTCCCCGGCGGCCAGGTTTCTCTGCCCGTCGCCTCCTTCCTCACAGGACTTGGAAGCGCCAGGAAGCCTGGTCTTTGTAGTCCAGGCAGTCCGGGGAGTTGAAGTTGAGCTTCCAGGAGGAGGCCGCGGCCGGGGCGGGCTCCTTGTAGTCCAGGCAGTCGGAAGAGTTGAAGGCCAGCCCGGTGCCCGCGTAGCCCGGCTGGTGGTGGTGGTGGTGATGATGGTGGTGGTGGTGGCTGGAGCTCTGGCTGAGCGGGTGGTGGGCGTGCGGGTGGGCGCCGGCCATGGAGGAGGGCGCCATGGGGCTGAGCTGGTGCGGGTGCGCGTGCGGGTGCGCGTGCATGGGCAAGTAGGAGCCGCAGTCCACGCCGCTGAAGTAGGAGGACGAGGGGGGCGGCGGGGGCGGCGGGGGCGCCGGGTAGCCCTGCCCGTAGCCGCCGCCCTGCCCGTAGGACATGGGGTAAGAGGCCGCGGAGGCGCCGGAGACGGAGCGCTGCATGCAAGAGGCTCCGCTGGGCGCCAGGGGCTCCGGCACGGCGCCGGGCGAGATGGACGCCGGGCTCCAGATGGACGAGGCCGCCACGGCAGAGGGCGCGCTGCTCAGGGAGGCCGCGGCAGCGGCGGCGGCGGCGGCGGCGGCGGAAGAGGCCGGGCCGGAGGCGGCGGCGGCGCCAGGGCCCGCCGGGTTGCTGCTTAAGGCCGCGCCGCCGCTCGCCGGGCCCGAGGAGTTGGAGCTGGACGAGGAGGAGGAGGCCGAGCTGGAGACGGCGGGCGGCGTGAACTGGCCGCTGCTTTCGGAGCCGGAGCTCTCTCTGGCCGGCGAGGACTTCTTCTTGGCCGGCCGGCTCTTGGCGCCGCTGCCGCTCTGCTGCTGCTGCCGGCACTTGGCGCGGCGGTTCTTGAACCAGACCTGCAGAAAAGGGGCGAGGAAGGGGGTGGGGGTGGGAGGAGGGGGAGGCACCAGCCCGTCAGTCCTTTGGCAGTCCTGCCCCGGGCCCCTAAAGCCATCAGCAAATACTGTAAGCGTCCTCCCCACCCGCCTGTCCGCCCCCGCTCTTGCTGGCCCCGGTTTCCCACACACACCCTTCCAAAGTAAGCATCTTCTCCCTCGTCCTTGCACAGGTATTCTTCACAGTCACTTCAGGCTCTCCGCACCCTCCCGCCCTGCCCGCCTACAATTACGTTGGAAAGACACTCGGCCTGTGGTCATGACAATGTCGGAGAAGACTGCCAAATTCTTTGGACCTAAGAGAGCGGGCCGGCGGCCAGGTTAATCCCTCATTCTCCACCACGGTTAATTCAAGTCTTTTGTCTCATCCCCCTCTCTTTGCGGGTGGCAATCAAAAGCCATCAGGTCTTAGCACAGAATCTCCTGTCCAGCCCTGCCTACACATCGTTTGCCTTCAGGTGGGGGGCCCTCCGCGAGCCTAATGATTGATCACTGGTGCGCTGCCCAGAGGTCAGCCTACCCATCCAATTACGTCGAAAGCCTTCCTGATGTAGGAGTTGCAATATATTACTCTAGTCACCGGTACCCATATCCGAGCAAAAAATGACTCCAGAGCCTCATCAACAATTGGGCGTGGCATCAACTTTCCATCTGCACATCTCAGACATGTGCAGTTTTGGAAAAGTTCTAATCTTTCTAAGGACCTGCTTCAATAAATTCAATACTAGCAACTTTCAGGTACAAAACAACAGGTGCCCCAATACTAACAGCACTATGGGGGCGGGGGGGAAGGAAAATATGTCAACACCCATTCCACCATAATAGCCTTGTTTAACTTGCAACCTGCACTAATTTATAAGCTGACTTTACAGCAACCAAGTAAGTGGTTCATGCTTCTTTTACCACTAACACCCCATAAAAGAGAGCAGGAGAGAGCCGGGGACCAGCAATCCCAAGAATATCTAGCAAGAAAGACTTATCATAGGTTAGACGTATGCAGACAGCCTTACAACGCATCTGCTACAGCCTCAGTATATTCTCATGACTGAAATGACACAAAACCGTTAGCACAATTCTAAGTCAATTGTTTTCAATATAGAATCCTTCTCAGCCTTCCCAAAGCTGTCCATACAACAAGCATTCCTTCCATACAGGATGAATACCAACATCCTTAATACTACTTGCTTTAGAAAGAGAGATAAACCATTGTTTCCTAGGAGCAAGAATTCTTAGTATCCGCCCCTCTAAATCTGTTTAGCCCCTCTTATCCATTTTTTCAAAGTACAGTACTTTTCTCATTAATAATAGCCATGTGCTGTCAAGTCAATTCAGACGCATAGCAACCTTTTTCGGGGGTTTCCCAGGTAGAGAATACTCAGAAATGGTTTGCCATTTTCTTCTGGGGTGTCCTGAGACTGTGCAGTTTGCTCGAAGCCACACAGGCTGGTTCTACTTGCAGGAGGCACAGTGGGGAACCGAACTCCCAGCCTCTGGCTCCACGGTCAGATACCTAAACCACTAAGCTATCCAGCCAGCCAGCTACATTTTCTCATTACTTTACTTCAAAATTAACCATTCTGCTGTGGGCACAAACATATTCCAATAAAAAAGATTGTATTGTACAGGCTCTTAACTGATTGAAAATATGATTCCAATAGAGCAATCCAGTTTCCTTCCTCTCTTCAATTCCTTATCTGTCAATCTCCAAGAAAAGTCAACAGCAGATAGCATCCATACTAGAAGTCCAGTTACTTATCTCTATCCAGCCCTTCACTCATGAATTAGTCAGCGACCTTCTTTACATCCCTTAGTACCCAACATCCCTTGTCAACCTAAAAACTGTGGAAACCCCATCATTCTGCTCTCAAACGTTATGAAGCACACATCGTGTATCAAAGCTGGAATAAATCTGGAACACTTAGAAACCCCTAGTTCTGTACTGTAAGTTTGTTCCCTGCCAAGTTCGTGGAACAAAAAGGTAAAGACGATTGCCACTCTGAAATTGTATTGGGTTCCACTAACTTAATGAAGAGTGCATGCATTCATTGCATTTACTTATAATCAGTTTATAGACTGATTGCCATTTTGGATAAAATCTTGAAGCACTTTATAAAAGAAAACCCAAGAAATCAGAACAAATTGGTTAAAACATTTAAAATTACAAAGCAAATATGGCTTCCTCTATGATTCTTCAGGTAAGTTCAGGTCATGAATTTACTCAGGGGAAATTTGGCAGCTTTCACTCCTTTCCAGCCAAAGTTCTTAACAGGAAAATCATGCTGCAATCAGCATAACATCCACCCTTCGCTGCCAAGCACAATCACCACCCAGCTGCATAAGTACTCTATTACATCCAGCTCTTCAAAGATGGCTCCATTATAGAGTTCCAAGACAGTGTCATGTTCAGCACCACCCACACTGCATAACTTCAACTGTTGCCTGACAAGTGTGACGAACATCACGTATTTGCTGCTACACCATTCACTTCCAAGATTTGTCCGCTCTTGGAATCACCCCGGCCCATGTACTGTACATATGTTTCTCATTTAGAGGGACACTCTTCTGTTCACCCTTATTCATTACCTGAAGAAAGAGAGGAACAACTCTAGAATTCCTTCCTTTCAGTTCTTTTCCATCGAGAGGCAGTCTATCTAGGAACTGAGAATTCGCTACAGCAACCTCAGTTCTCATGACCCTGAGTCTGGAATCCAAGAGATCTGCAATTCCCTTAATTCCCCTTATTTTTCTTTTTTCTTTCTCTCTTGTACAGGTCCCCTGTGATCTTGAACAAGCTTCTGTTAACCTTCGTCTCATCAAAATGTGAACTGTATAATTGCTTGCCTCCTTTCTAGTTTTAACAAGGAAAACATACCAGAACAGCTGTCCTTCCTCCTCCCATCCAATAGAAAAACAACTGAAAATAGACTAATTCTTAGTATACCTTGGACTCATTGTTTCGATCAGGCCAATGTATGATTTAGGATCTTAGGACCATGTGAGATATTCTAAATGTTGCACATGGTGTTCCATGATCAACATGTGTCACAACTGCACATACATTTCTTTTTAGCTGCATGTCCGTGTGGCCTAGCTTGCAAGCATGCATATGTGTAGGCACTGAAACACCATAATCACATTTATTATATGCAATTTTCCTTCCTTTTTATTACACCTAAATGCTTCCCATGTAGAAAATCCCTAAGTCCTGAAATGACCCTCAGATAAAAACAGGACACAAACCAGGCAATTAATAAATAGAAAGAATTCAACCTGCATGCCAAAGGCGTGGCTGTGCTTTAATAACACACATTGACACACCAACTAAAGGAGCTAATTTACTGCCTGTTCTTTCCAACCATCACCACCTTCAATCTAAGGGAACCTCTAAAGGAATTGTCAAGGACTACTTCCATTGGCCTTATCAAAGAACCTTGAAGTTTAATCATCGCTTTTCCAAGAGTTCTCAAAAAACACTCTTTATGCAACCTCTGACGAAACAAATATAGTTCCTGGAGAAGACAACAGATCTCAAACAGAAGATCCAATGCAGAGCAAAGCTGGACAGGACATGCCACAAACTGTGAAGACAATGGTCAGAGTCTCATTAGGCCAGGAAGCCAATTAAAATAAAAGGAAGGCCCTCCTTCCTGCTTTTTTTCACTTATGAAGTCTAACGGTGGCCTCAAAATGGAGCTGATTTCTTCCGGATACTTGCAATGCTTCTGCTCTTTATAATATCTGGAAGAACATCACAAACAGCAGGATTTTGCTTTGCCCTTGTTGCCAGCTGTGGCACGATCAAGACACAGAAGCAGATGTCTGAGGAAAATGGGAGGAACCTACTTTTAAATTCTCCAAGGTGTTGTTTTTTTTAACATGTGCTAACAGCACATTTAAAACATTTTCCTCCAAGGAAATCTCATCGTGCTGCCATGAGACAATGAGGAAGAGATCATCCCTCTGTCTAATTTCATGTTTAAAATAGATACACACCCCATCGTGCCTCTTCAAATCTTTTTGGAACAATTTAAGAAGCAAATACCATAAAGAGCATGCAGGTCAGCCCAAGTCCATATTTAGATTTCAGATTAATAGCTGGAATTTATTTCTGCTGAAGGGAAAATGGTGAAGAAAAGGGAAATACAGTAGTAAAAACAGAAAACCCTCGCAGGATATAGCAAGATTTATGTTCCAGAACTAGACCCCAGTGCAGCTATTGTTTCACAGCACTATGAAAGTCAACAAGGTGAGGACTGGAGTTTGACCACAAACCTTCATCCCTAATTGACAAAAACCTGAGGAAGAACAGGAATCTTAGCACAAATTTTTTTTTGGGGGGGGGGGAGGTAAATGACAGTGAAATTGCTGGATGTCAAACATTTATTTAAAGTACTTTGAAAACAGCCACTAATCAAAGGGATCTTAGTTACAGTTTCAGGGTCACACTCTGTGTGTATTTAACACGAGGGTGCAAATTTGGTTTCAATTTGGCACCCAGTGTTTAACATATATTTACTTGGAACTATTTCGAGAGGGGGGGAAAACTTGCTTAAAAGTAAATGTGTTTAGGAAGTCTTATCTCACACAATGGAAGTTTTCACAAATTCTCAGCAAGTGTTATTTTTGAGGAGATATATTTAGGCCAGAGGCAGGAGTCCCACACTATGCCTGGTATTGGGACATAGGAACTGAGTTTCTGTGGCCATTCAAAAGCATTTGGGTCAGAATGCTGGCCTTGCAGTTCTTTGACCCAACGGGTCAGTTCCAGCCTATGGTGATATATAGGAACAGGAGGCGTCAGGGGACAGTGGAGGGAGAATCAAAGCATGAATTCATGGGTCTCCTCGGGTTCCACCCTGCAATCTAAAGTTGTGGAACTACATCCCAAATTGGTCAGCACCTGCCTAGTCAGTACCCTCTCGGTTGATAACTTCTGGGTCAGAAGCATTGTTTGCCTTATTTGCACCAGCTTCATCTAGCAGAGCGTTCTAGCTGGGGAGGAAAAGTGCTTCTGCTCAGGAGGAGGTGGCTCAAACTAGGAAGAGATCAGCATGGATCCAAGAAAAACAATATCTCAAACAAAAACAAAACTTTCCGCTTTCAGACCATCCTTGCTGAAAACTAGGAAGGGCTAGGAGGCAAAGGTGGAGGGGCCTGAACGCAGGCAAGTCATACAAAACCCCTTTCCCCGTCAGACAGAGTACCCACGCAGGCGCGCGCGCACACTCTCACACAGGCAAAAACCTCCCTTTCTATCAGTCACCAGACCTGGACTCTGGATTCCGGCAAGTTGATCTTGAGCGCTACCTCCTCTCTCATAAATATGTCCGGGTAGCGGGTTTTTGCAAAAAGCGCCTCCAAGACGTCCAGCTGCGAGCGGGTGAAGGTGGTGCGTTCTCGCCGCTGCTTCCGAGGAGTAGCTGTGCGCGCCGGGACGACACAAGAAGAGACACAACAGAACATTACCATCGGGATCCGTCCCCAGGGCGAAAATTCCCCCCCCCCACGGTGGAGGAAAGCCGAATTCCCCACCGCCTCCCCCACCCTACAACCCCACTCCGTGCACACACACACCCCCACGATCCCTGACACTTGCGGCCCTCCTGTGTTAAGGGCACCGGCTCACAGGGACCAGCCCGGGCGGATCCGGCAAGGGACGCTGGCGCGCACAGACACGGACCAAGGAGGAGAGAACTAGTTCGCTTTACGCTCTACAAATATAAATACAGAAACCAGCCAGTAAGAGATCAGTTCTGGCTGCAGACCACAAGTTTTCTCCCTGGAACAAGTTCTCTTTGGACCGAAGTCGGAATCGCTGCCTCCCGAGGCTTAAGTTTCCTGGAAGGCCTCCGACCTGCGGCCCCAGCTAACTTTGGAAGTGTTGTACTTTGACTTCTGGGCGACCGGCCACTTTCCAGTGTGTAAGAGCCCCCTATTTACAGCCCAATCCTACAAACATAAGCAAAATGCCAGAGAAGGCCCTCGTAGCACATGGAGTCATTCCGGTTGAATTTAATTGTGTTTACTTCAGAGCAAACAGGCTTACAATCAAGGTTCAAAGCGGCCGTGCCGGTGTCGGAATCCAGTAGAAGAAGCACGCAGGGCTTATTTCTGAGTAAACTCTAAACACAGATAAGATTGATCTGCCTGTGGATTGGGATCGGGGCAGCTGGAGCCTCTGGGGTCCCGAGAACTCAAGAGCTTTCTAAACATACAAGTTCTATTTAACTGAGATGAAGACAGGAAAAGTACTTCCTTGAATTAAATATCAGAAGTTTTAGCTTAACTAGATTGCCGAATCAGTTTCCGTAAAATTATTTATCCCACCCTTGTTTTGTAGGTTCATCACCAGAGCTCCCGACGGTTGAAGGGGATTTCAAGCGGGAGAGACCAAGAGATAAATGTCGTCCGGCAAATCCCGGCTGTAGGACAAAGCGATCAAAGCAGAGGAAAACGGTGGGAAAAACAGGAGCGGGCCTTGACTTCGGATCCGGCCCGAACTAGATAGGCCGCTCAAAGTCATCATCTAAGGCACTTCGCTTCGCCCCCGCCCCGCCAACGCCATTAGTTTTCAGTGGAACAAAATAAACTTATGAAAATTAACATTGAAAAGATAGGCCGTTTAAATTCCATGCGAGATCCATCTCCAAAAGTGCCTTAGTCCCCTGCCTGTTAGAGAAGATTTTTTTTTTAAAGCGCAAACACAAGCAAGCGCGCACCCCCAGAGAGGCGGCCCCCATTTTCAAAGTGTAAGAGGATCCAAGCCGATTCTCTAACAGCCGCAACAGAGGAACCGGGAGTAGTTTACAAACGCTAACTTTTCCAAATAACTCTTTTGAACCATTCAGCGCTTCTCGCTTATTGGGAGGGGACTCTTTTTCAAGTAAGGTGACTTGGGCTTCTTAGGCCACTCTTCGGAGAGGGGCTCCGAGGAAAACCCTAGGTTGCTTTCCCCCTACCACCAGCAGTACCAGGGCAGGACCTTTTACAGGGAGCAGGAGAGCGGGTGGCTCAGTCCGTTCTGGAAAATATGTACGGCTCTGCGGTTTAAAAATGGACAGAAGCCTTAATGATGAAACCGCTTACTGTGAAGGCCCTTGTGACTGCTTAGAGGGGTCGGAGGGCGGTCTTTGTTTTTTTGTTTTTTGTCCGGAGGCTCTTTGGCAGGGCTTAACCTGCCTGCTCCAGGGTTTGCGGGAGGAAAGGAAAGGAGGCCGGTGCTCACCAGGATATCCCACCGAAGGGTGTAGAAGATCCATGGCTGGTCCCGCCAGCCCCAGCCCATTCATGCCATAGGGGGGCTGTTTGAGGTAAGACATCATGCTAAAAGCTGGAAAGATTTCCCCAAATGGTCCGCACACAACTGATTTTCTTTTTTCCGCCAACGTCTCTTTAAATTCCTGGATATTTGCCTGGTGTGTTTTATTTCAGAAGATCGATTCTTCCAATGGAGGTGAGCGAAGGAAATCCCAGGGGCAGGACAGCCTCTCGCGGCACTCTGCAAGAACAGAAATAAAAATAAAAATAAACACAGAGCATAAGAGAAAAGCGAGCACTTCTCCGGCAGATTCCGAATATAAATAAACTCACTCGTTTTGCTCCCTTGGCTTTCCAACAGAGGCATTGGCCAGACTAAGATTAAAAAAAAGAAAAAGAAAAAGAAAAAAAAAGGCTGCAGTTCAATTTAATACGTACCGAGGAAGTCCCCCCTCAAAAAAGAAACAAAATAACACGCGTGAGGGAAATAAAACAATTTCTGGCTACCGATGTTTAAAAAGTAAGGCAGTTTTAATCCAATAGAAAAGCAGTAAAATATGTGCAGACATTTAGCCAAATTTAGATCTTTCTTAAAAGCAAGAGTGTGTTTTGTTTAAGGACAGGTTTATTTCCTTTTACGAGTTACTTCTTTAAAAGTATTTTTTTTTAATATAAAAGAAACCCACTCTCTCAACGTGGCGTTATCTCCCTCGCCCTCTAAACGAAACTAGAAAGTAGCAGAGAGTGAAGTGTAAACGGAGCGGAGGAGCTGGCGGGGGGGGGGGGGAGAAAGTGGGATTATTATTTTTTTTAAAGCTACACAGGCATATTACCGTACAATCGCCGAGGGGCTTCGAGGGGGTACAATACTCAGTGATGAGGGAGATAAAGCAATTATTTAAAAAGATAATTGGATTAGAAATCAAAACGAGATACCAAAAGAGGGAAGTATAATTAATTTAAAAGAGAACAGAAGGGCACACATTAATTAGAAATGGCTAATGGTTAAAAAACAAATAGGTTTTTGGAGCCACTTTGAAATTCATATTCCAAAGGATTTCCTCCGACAGTCGAGGAAACCAGAAATAAAGATACCAAAGGGCCGCACAGCAAAGTTCACAAATTCCATCACTAGACAGCAGTTATTTCCAGGTCTTGGAGTAGAGAAGCAGCGTATTTATTTGGAAACAAGGCCAATTCTAAACCTATGGAGCTCCTTTCCAAGGAAGGGCCTTGGCTGGGTGAGGTGTGCCCTGCCACCGACAGCATTCTGGATGGTCTTGTTATTCTATAACCTCTTACTTTCTATTGCTGTTTCTCTACAGGATTTAATTCCAAGGATTTACGAAGAGAATTGCAGAAAGTTGGTGGGTTGTCATTCACTTATTTTTCCAGGAAAATATTTTAGTTGAATTTCTCAATCTGTAGATTTGGAAGCTTTTGTTTCCCCAAGTAACTTCATTAGCGAAGGAAATAAATGCACAAGTACACTAAATAAGTTAGTCGAACCGCGCAGACAACTAAAACCCCACATCCGGAAGCAGCAGATGGCCACGGCATTAATCCCGATTAACAACTGTCCACAAACTTTAATTGGACCGCAGGCCCTATTACTTCCAGTATGCATTTTTACACAGATTAGTGAATGAAACAACAAATACGTAAGAATGGGGAGAAAGAGTGGAAGGCGAGATTTAAGCTAAAGTTATCACCGTCACAAACTATTAAGGTAGTATATTCGAAATTAATTTAGGCAATCCGTACCTCCAGCATTAACGAACCCGTTGAAGTTTTCCCTTAGTTTATGCAGTATTTGATATGAAGGAGGAACTCCGCCACCCCGACACGGCCCAGAGTTGAGACAGAGTGGAAAGCCTATCCACTTGGTTTACTTTAGAGACGTGGGAGAACCAAGCCGCCGTTCCTATTTCGTAAAGAGAGGAAAGGCCTTTTAGAATCAATCCCACTTTCTTTCCAATTCGCGCCGTTCAGATCGGGCCAAATTCAGGTTGGAAACGCCGATAACGAAAGTTCTTTTCGGGCGTCTGTTTTCATTTGGAGCTGGGCTTTACAGTACAGTACTTTCAAGTTTTGAGTTCGCCATTACCGAGCACTAACCATTGGTACTCTTCTTCATTTGAAATAGGCTCCCTCCCCCCCCCCCCCAGTATATCAGCAGAATCGCGGGGTCACACACACACACAAAAAGGCCTGTAGGTCATCTTTTCGTGAGTGCTTGCTTCCCCCCACCCAAAAAAAAAAAACCCAACCCCACTCTTTCAGTGTCTGGAAAGAGCCGCTCGAGCGGGAGAGCTCCGGACAAGCGAAGTTGGCCGAGGCCTAGAAACCTCGCGGGCGGCCCCGTCGGAAGAGGGGCAGAGGCGACGGGCTCGCCGAAAGGCCCGGCCAGGAGCCAGAGACTGGGTCTCCGCCCTGCCCTACCCACGTCTCCGCACAGGTCAGTTCTCTCGAGTTTCGAGGGCGACTTGCTCTCGGGTCAGGGCGTCTGTCTGTCTGTCGAGAGAGAGGGGGGGGGACGCCCACTCAGCGCCTGCCTGCCCAAGAAGAGACCGACGCGCGGGGTGGTTCCTCTCCCCAGGAACGACCAAGAGCGGGACACGTCGGGAACGGCGGATCTGCCCGGCTCCTTGCCCACTTTCGGACCCTTGCCTCCCATCCTCCCAGCAGCCCGTCCGCTTCGGTTCGGAGAGGGCGACGCGGACCGCGCACCTGGAAGGTCAAGAGGATGGACCGCAGGAGAGACGGGGGAGAGGGGGAGCCCGCCAGCCAGCCAGGCCAGGGAGAAAGGCGCTCCGGGCTCTGGCGGCGCCTGGAAAGCGGGAGCCAAACGGAGCCCTCTCTCCCGGCCGCCGCCCCGCGCGGGCCGCCCAAGTTCGGCGGTTCGGCTCGCCTCTCGGCTGCCACGAGGCCCGGAGTTTGCCGAGCGGGTGCCGGGAGGCGGCGTCGGGCCGGGGAGCCTTTCTTGACCCTTCGCCCCTTCGGGCCCCGCACCTGAGGGGAGGCCAGGCGAGGCGAGGCGAGGCGAGGCGCGGGAGGAGGAGGAGGAGGAGGACGCCGCGTCCAGAGCCGCCTCGGCAACGGCGGAGCCCCGCTCGCCGCTCTCGTTTACCTGCAAGGCACTTTTTCCCCCGAAAGAGGAAGAGGAGGAGGAGAAAGGGGGAGAGGCGGGCGGGCGGGGGGGGGGTCCGATGGGCGAGGGCGGGCGCCTGGGAGACCCCTCGGCCAGGCCAGGCCCCTGCCCGCCCGCCGGCCCGCCCGCGCGCGCTGCAAAGCAAAGCAAAGGGCAGGACAAGTTGGGAGGCAAACTTTTCTGCCCTCCTTGCTTTGCTTCCCGGCCTCTTTTGTTGTTCTTCCACCTCTCCGCCGCCTCCTCCAACCCAGCCAGTCGGGCGTTCGCCTCGCGGCTGCTGCGGCGGCGGCTGCTGGCCGTCTCCCAAGCGCCGGGCGAGCGCCAAAGTGGCTCCCCAACTTTCGCTTCCCTAAAGAGGCAGCCGAAAACTCACCCCCCAAATCCAGCTGGGAGGGATGGGGGGGGAGGCAGCTTGCAGGGGCGCGCGCGGGGGGGGGGGGGTGGAGGAAAGAGGAAGGGGAAAAAAGGGGGGGGCTTTCTGCGTGTGATCCCGGGAGTGCCAGGTAAGTGTTGCTTCACCTGTGGGAGGGGAGATGGCGGAAAGTGAAATAAATCAAGCGCTTTTTTTTACCTTGTCGCGGTCGCCGTCTCGCCCGGTTGTTTAGGTGATTGGAAATGTAGCCTGATGAAGATTGATCACCTTTCTACTGCCCTACCCCTGTATGTGAGCGCGAGGCAAATGCGTAACCAAGCCCGGCGCCAATCGCCAGCCTCTCTGCCGCTGAGTGACAGCCGCCCGGGCAATGGCAGCTCCGGATGAGTCTTACCTCCGCACGCCCCCCATCCTCCCCCCCCCACGCCACCCCAGCCCCGGCCGCGCGCGCACTCGCCGCCGCCGGAGACGGAGGCAGGCTTCCGCGCAACTCCCTCGGGGGCGGGCAGGTGGGCTGGCAGGGGCCTCCGTGGCCCCGCCAGCCGGGACGCCTCCCCCTCCCTCCCCCGCGTTCCTACTTTCGGGAAAGCCCGGCGCCAGAAGACTTTTCAGTGGCACGCGCCCCTCGGGTTCGGGCGGCCCGGCTGGCGAGCGAGGGACTCGCCCCTTCCCTCACCTGCCCCGCCGCGCGTGGAAGGAGAGCCGCGCAAGGAGCCCCGGTGCCTGAGCGGGGACTTTGTCCCACAACCCCACTTGAACTCCCGGTTGCCTTCGAAAACTCGCCTTGCCGCCGCCGCCTCCTCCTCCTGAAGCAGCTGCCGTGTGCGAACCGTGCGCCCCACGCAGGCGGCCCGCCAGCCGCGGTTCGTGCCCAAGGCTGCCTCCATTCCCTTCTCCCCACTCCTCCAGGTTCCCTGTAAGGCTCAACATCAGCTCTTCCTGGCGCGGAGCGAACGCCGCCGGGAATGGTGGGTGACAGGTGCCATCCGGGGTCTGTCGTTTACAGGAAATCTCCCCAAGAAAGAAGCATCTATCACCTCATTGACGCATTAAAAAGAAGAAGGAAAAGAAAGTCCGACGTGCCCGATTTGGGATGCTTGAATTGGCCCATTTGCAAGATAATGTTTCTAGAAACATTATCTTGCAAACTCAGTTTATTACAGCAAAACTTACTTCCTAAGTTAGGGCAGTAATCCTTTGTAAACCGACCCCGGTGGCATTTACGTCTAAGTAAACATATGTAGGATAAGAACATGTTTCAAATAAGTCCAGGGGGGTAACTATATCTCTTCCGTCCCCCGTAAAAGTTATATTCGCCCCCATTTCAAAGTATTCTTGGATATGATACAACAACAACAACAACAACAACTGTACCCCCTCGGTAGAGCTCTCCAGAGAAGACTACTTGTTTCCCGCTTTTATTTCGGGGGAAAGGGCGGACCTTGAGGAGGGAGGAGAGGGGCGACCAGTCCGTCCATCATCATATCTGAATGAAGAACACGGGCTTCTACAAGCATTCTAATCTCTCTGCATGGACGTCTTCCAGCTGATGAATTAAATTGTTTTCCTGGGCAGGGACAAACAATAACAAGGAATATTACGCTGCGACATTGTGTCTCCGGCTTGGATCGTCCGAGTGAGCGACCCCCTTTTCTGATTTGAATGCTGTCATAGCACACACTAGTTTCAGTACTAATTTGCCTATATCGCTGTATGGAGCACTGAAGAAAAGCATGTGACTATATTTCCAACTTCTTGTGCATTTTAAATGATCTGCGCAATCCTAAACGTGTTTACTCGGAGCGAAGTTCCAAGGAAGTACATGAGGCATTTTCCCAGTCCCTTGAAAGTGCGCTGTCCATTAAAACATGCATAGCAAAGAATATACCGAATATATATTTTAATACGAAACGCAGGAAATCCCAGAGAAATAAAGGGAAATTGCTTTCGACCTTTTTGCTATCATTATTATATCCCGCGCATTTACGGGTGTCTACTCACACAAAATCCCATAATCATCAATGGGGCTCATTGCCAGGAAAAGGGCGTTTAGGATTGCAGCTTTAATGAGTATCAATGGATTCTTCAACCCAGTACGTTTCGTTAGGATTTGGCTGTGTTCATAAATGTTACATTCAATGCGCAGACTATTTTAAATTAATTATCAGTATAAATGTAAATCTCAGTTGTTTAATTTCTACAACACATCCGTGAACGTTTTATCGGCTGCCTGTACATACATACACACGCACACACAAAACAGTGCGCGCCATTTTGAGGATATCTACCTCATTCTCATAAATATTAATAGGTGCTAATCCTTTATAAAGAATTCTTTCTCTCTCTTTTTTTAGGATAAAAGTTTTAATAGAAAAAAAAAATCTAAACAGAGAAAGAGTAAAATGAAAAAGAATCATCACCAACGCCACTACCATCATGGGCTTTTTCTCTTTTTTTGGAAACCGAATCAACTTGTTGCTAACAGAATAAATGAAAGGAGGTCAGGAAAGGACGAGTGGCCGAAGCATCAAAGTGAGAAGGGTTCCCCCCCCCCGCGAGACACTTTCCTTTAGAGTTCCAATGAAATACGGTAACAGAATATGAGGGAAGCACACTGTTTCTTTAACTGCTTCTCAAAGGATCCAGGAGATCGTCTTAGGACCTTTAATAAGGCTTTGCTGCGGTTCTTTTGTTGATCTCTCAAAATCAACTCCTTCTAATTGAAGTTGGAGCTGAAAGCGAGCTAATGTTCAAAGGGAGTGACCGCCAGCCTGGCGAAATTACATTTTTCCCCCTCCGTTGAGGGAGGGACATCTAATAATCAAGGAGAGGGGCGAAGGAGAGGGAGAGGAAGAAAATAGAGGTTTACAAGATCCTTCTTTTGCCCACAAAAGTCAGCGACACGGGCACTTCTCCGCAGAACAAAGCCGCCGCTGCCGCCGCTCATTCACTCCCCACCCCCGCCGCCACCGCTCTCCAAAAAGGTGGAAAGATGGAGGGGGCGGCCAAGAGGAGGGGGTGTTCTCGACGGGGCCAAGACGTGGGCCAAAGGCAAAGCAGCGGAGATATTGTCCATTTGGGGAGACTGCGATTCATGCGGGACCCGCGCTTTTGTCCGGCTTCTTTTCTTCTTTGGCCCCAGCCTGCCCAGCCAAAGCAGCCCCCCAGCACCCCCCAGGGGGATTAGGGATCTGAGCCAAAACAGGCGACCTCCGTCTCTCGGGACCTTCACGCGTCTCACCCCCAAAATGTACAGTTATTAATTTTCACATTGTTCCTCCTGTACTGTCTGTGTGCGTGTGTGTGTGAGGGGAACACAACCCTACAGCGTGAGGAGTGACAAGTGCGAATGAGCGAGTGTGTGAATGAAAGAGAGATCCGCGAAAGGCAGGTTCCGTAGGAATGTGTTTCTTTGGCCTTCTCCGAGTCATATTCGAAATCTGGCAGCCGCCTCTACTTTTCATCTCAAACTCCAAATTATGCGATCAAGTCTAGAGAAAAGCCCAGAGTATCAAGTAGCACTAAACCCCTACGCTGTATACTCTCCCCCCCCTCTTTCTGTGTCTATGTGTGTGTGTGTTTTTTCTCCCCCTTGTAATAAGAGTATTTGTCTAATCCCAAATTGCAGGCGAATTTCCTTAATGCTCAGCCCATAAAACCCATGGATTAAGGGCAGGAAAGGGGGGCAGCGAGGAAGACAGAGCCAGAGAGAAAGCGAGGAACCACAGAGATTCAGACATAGAAAAGTTTCAGGGTGTGAAAGTGGAGAAACACAGAGCCTTTGGGCAACTCTTTCTAAAGGCATTCAGGGGGTGGCAGAGAGTAGAAGAGGTGCAGCAGGCAGTCAAGACCCTCGAAGTTCGTCGTGGGACGACGTGGGGGGGGGGGGAAGAGAGGCGATTTTTAAGGCAGTTTTGCGGTGACGAGGAGCACGGCCCCATCCGTCTCCTGAGACCCGACGGGAAAGGACTTATCCGGGCAAGGCACCGCTTTCTCCTCGCCGCCGCCTCGCCAGTACTTTCGGGACTCAGCTGGCGTGGCGCAGTGGTTCTCGTTCAGGTGGCACTAACGTGGGCCTGCACAGGTAAGCGAAGGACCATCAGGACTGCAGTCTTCCTCCGACACCACCCTTCCTTTAGGATAGGATGATGGCTGCTGCTGCTGCTGCTGGAAGGCCCGGCGGGTGCATGGGAGGGATGGCGAGGAAGGCAGGTACAAACACACAGAGGACTTGTGATTTGGGAGGGGGGGTGTTGTAGCTTCGGAAAGCAGCGGGTTCATTTTGGAGGAAAGCGCGAAGATGTCTCTGGCCCCATCCGACGGGGAAGGGGAGAGAGGAGGACTTCCCCCCGCCCCCCTCGGGCACACACACACACACACACACACACAGAGGCAGCGGCCACACTCGCCTCCGCTCGGAGGTTCTGCCCACACGCCAACCTCCGGTTTTTTTTTGTTTGTCACCGCGGTGTTGCTGTTGTTGTTGCTGCTGCGCTAATAGGAGCGGTGGCGGGGAGGCGGCGGCGGCGGCGGCGGCAGGAGTAGCAGCCGCCGCCGCCGCCGCCACGACAAACAACCACCGTCCGGTTTACTCGGCGAAATTACCAAACCAAACCCTTCCTTCGGAGCAACCGTTTTTCCCCTTTCTCCGATGAATTTTTTTTTTTTAAGGAGAGGAAAGAAACCTCCCCGTCGGCGGCAGGGAGCGAGTTAGGAATCGTCCCCCCCCCCTCTTTGCAGGACGGGCTGCGGTGGCTGAAGAGCTTTTAAGCTCCACTCCAGCAAGGAGGAGACGGCGCCGTTTTGCGGCGGATCTCGGGGGGGGGGGCTCCCCCGGCTCCCCAGACGGCCGTCCCCAGCTTTAGGGGCGACCTCTTCCCGCATCCTCAAGAGGGGCGAACACCCTAACGCTAAGCAACGGCCATTCCTTGACACCCCGCCCGCTCCCATGAAATGGAAATGCGCCTTGAAAGTAAGGCGCTGAAGTTACAGGAAAGAAACTTTCGCTGTCAAATCTACGGGACCTCCTTTTCACAAAGGGCTCCCAAGGGTTAGGGCATGAAGAGCCAGATGTATATACAGCATATTTTCACCACCGACGTGTAGGGTGTGCTAAATTCGTTATTCAGACGCCCTCCTCCTCCCCCATTTTGTATTTCGAAAGCCTCCCAACAGTTAATGTCCTAAAAAGCGCCCCACGTGAGCAGCTCCTCCGCGCCGCCGTCTCTCCAGGCGAAGCGAAGCGGGGAGTCGCGGGGCGCGAAAGGGGGCCCCGAGCTGGAGACACGAGTCCTGCATTTGAGCGACGGAGGGACGGGAGGGGAGGCGCGGCCGGGGCCAAGCGCGTCCCCCTTCCCAGATCTCTCCGAGGGCGACCGAGAGGGTTCCCGACCGACCGCACCGATCCCGCCACGGCCCGGAGAGCGAGAGCGACGGGGGGGGGGGGGGGAGCCGTCCCTTCCGGATGCCTCCGCTGACTCGGGGCGGGGAGGGGGAACCACAAAACCACCAGCAGGCGCCCATAAAGCCCCGGTGGCGGGAGGAGGAGGAGGGCGGAGGGGAACCAGTCAGCTGGGGCGGGGAAAGAAACAGCCGCGCCAGCCGAGCGCCGAGACGTGTTCCAGGAAGGGCCAAAAGGGGCGCCGGGCGCCCCAACCCGCCCCGCTGGCGGCCCTGACGAGCCCGACGGGGGCTCCCCATCCCTCCCTCCCTCCCTGGGTGTCGCCGGAGCCGCCCGGGGAGCGCCCGAGGGCGGCGGGGCGGGCGCGCGAGGTGGCCGAGGCGAGCCGAGATTGCTGGCCGCGCAAATTAATAAATTCTAATCTCACTCTCAGAAACCAACAAAGCGAATTAACCTACATTATACCACAGAACAAAAAGGTCTCCCACTTCTCTCTCTCTCTTCCTCGGCCCAAATTAACAGCCGCTTTTAAAGGCAGGCGGCGGAATTTGTCAGCTTTGCAGGGTGGCAAGGGGGGGGGTTTAAAAATCTTAACGGGGGAGGGAGAAGAAGACGACGAAGGCCGCTTAGAGCGAGCGAGCGAGCGCGCCGAGAAAGCGGGGGGGGGGCAGGATTTCCAAAGGGGAGGAGAAAACGAAAGGAGGGTGGGGGTGCGCGCGCGCGGGGTGCGGGTGGTGGGGAGAGAGAGAGGGAAAGATTCTGGCCCGAATTTCATCCAGTAATCGACGAAGATAAGAGGTTTAATTCGCTTAGCATATGAACGCCCTCAGAAAGCGATTCCTATTATGTATACATCCAAAGGCACAAGGCGCAGGTCCCTCGTATTTACATTGGCCGTTCTTGTTATCATTTTAACTGGATTATTCACGATGTGGATTTTGTAACATATCGGGGATTCTCCTCCGCGCCGTTTTCTGTCCCCCCCCCCCGCTCCCCAGCCCCCCCCTCCGAGCTGGATCCGAGAAGCTCAGGCGGCCTCCTCCACCACCTCCCCGGCGCTTGGCATCGATTTGATCACCTGGGCAAAGGGAAGTGGAAGCGGCGAGAAGCGTAAAAGCAGGGCCCCCTCGCCGCGCTGGAGACTTTTCCTGTAGCAAGCGATCGTTTAAACTACTGTACTCAGTTTTTCTTTTTCTTTGACATGCACAAAACAAGGCTACTTCTCTGAAAGCTCACATTCAGTTCAGTCTAAAGACAGAGCTGTCCCGTCTCCTCATTTATTATTTTAAACTATGCTGCAGACTCAAGGAGTCAGCCAGCGCAGAGCACAGGAGTTAAGCATAAAATTACAATTTCTTTTGAGTCCCGTAGGTTGCAATTCTGTATACACTTACATTGAAATAACCCCTATTTGTACACAACAGGTCTCCCTTTTCAGTAGACATTTGCTGGATTTCACTGTGATATACACATAAACCCAACTCCATGAGTAAGACTCGGTCCACATTAAGAGTAGCGCTTTTTAAAACAGCAGCATTTTCTAGGATGTTTGTGCAACGATATTTAATGAAATTTATTTTAAAAAGACATCGAAGATTGCATTCTACAATTGCAACGTTAAGAAAGGTCTGGAATTCAGTGAAATGTCAGAGTTTGAAACGTATAATATATATTAGAGCTGGGGTGCGTAGATCTACCACCATTACTACAAACCCAAACCCAGTTTTCTGCCTGTGTGTTCCCATTTCTCCCTCGAAATAAATAGAAAAAGTGAACAAAGACAATGTAAAAGTAAATTTATTCAGGTTTCATAAAAGGAAAGGTTATATGTGACAACTCTACCTACAAGATTCTATTCCTGTCCCTAAAATCACACCGATGAAATAGAAGGACTTTTGAAACAATTTGTTAAGAAAAGCAGGTGAAAACAATTATGGTAAGAAAGATCCAGCTTTATTGAAAATTTTTACATAATCCAGTATTGTAATAAATAAACTTAACTGTTTCCACAAGAAGGATGTCAGGATGTCAGTGGAGGAGGCAGTCCCTTGTAAGCAGATTTTGCAAACAACCGCAAGCCCGACCCTCCAAGATACAGAGTAAATGGATACAGAATAAATATGAACAGCATTGTGGAGCCAGAATGCAAAGGTCGAACAAAATGGAGAAGGATCTAAACTATGGGGTAAATAAATAATTAATAAAATGGGAAGCTTTTATAGAATGTTTTTTTTTTGTTTGTAAACTGATCACACTTCAGTGAGCCTTATCATTACAATCACATCTTTAGATCAGAAGGCTCTTGCAATGGATAGGTTAAAAAGGATTGGTCTCTGAATGCATCAGAAATTCTTAAATTTTATAATTATACTTACAATAAAAGTGTAAAATTGCTGCTGAAATAAATACTGGTAAATACAGCACACTATATAATAAATGGGTTCTAACTATAAAACTGGGTATTAAATGATACACATGGCAGGACTAGATGAAACTGTACAGACTGTTTTCATTCTCTTTCTCACCCTGAAATGCTATTACATAAAATAATGTTTTTGGATTTTATTTTAAGAACAGCAAAAACATTATGCCATTCCCAAGTCCCTAACAAACAACCCTAAGGTTGTTGTAAGATCTGGGTGCAAACCTATTTAAAATAATGATGTCTTAAGCCTGCAAGTATATCCCAGTGAAAAGCTATCTGTGAAGTAATATTGCTTGAATGGAAGGGTAGAGGGATTCCCAAAATAATTCAAGGTAAAGCTGGTCTAGCCAAATATTTTATTATGTTCTGAAATGTTTTATTTGTAGTTTTCTTTTTCTAGTCTTGGTGTCAGTATTTCCAAAACATAAGAAGGGTTAGATTATAAAACATGACAAGTGCCTTGTTCCATAAAGCTGGTCACTGAAGAAGACATTTCTCCTCTTTCTTGGCCATCTTTCCTTTGTTTTGCTCAAGAGTTCTTTCCAAATGCTCATCTTCTTCTTCAGCTCTTAAAAAAACACACAACCATAATAACTGTCAACAATATTTGTAATAAAGTTCTACTTGACACCTTAGTGTAATAGCTTTTCCCCCTTTGATATACAGCTCCCCCTCCTCCCAGCAGCTCACACTCCAAGGAACAGGGCATGCCACATGACTGGGCAGGTGAGAACTTAGGGGAAATTGTGACTCGAACACAGGATTGCAAAAATCTCTACAAAATTAATTGCTTCAGTGCGGGACTACTGAGTTGCCTGTAAAGTTTTTCTTTGTAAATTGTATTATATGAAACAAGGCTGCAGTGCAGGAAAAACACACTCTATTGATGTTGGCCAAAATATCAAACTTACTGTTTTTCTTGGGCATCTAAATCTCTGACCAACGCATCACGTTTATTAACAAGAATAACAAGTTCATCCAGCAAAAGCTGCTCTCGCCTCTTCTGGGCTTCAGTCTTTTGCCAGTCTGGAAAGAAAAGAAATACAGAACTTTGTGCTTTGAAAGCTTAACTTGCATAGGATCTAAACAAATCAGTGCCAGATCTTTGGCCTTCACAATAGAGGCGCTCCCTTTGTAGTGACCAATAAGAGTTGAAGGATTATTTCACATTCCTATGGATTTGTGTAACTTTAAACTAGCAAGACCCCTCTTTGGCTTCTTCAGGTTACTGCTTGATGAATCAGACCGGTACTTTTCAGTAAGGCAAGGCAACACCTAGATTAGATTTGGGCAAAATATTATCTTCCAAAATATTGTAAAAACATAGGCCAGTATGGAATGGAATACCTTGTTTCTACTTTGTTGTTTTGACATTGGGTACACTTCATTTACATGCATGCACACGTTTCTTATTTCAGATTATCTAGACAACTTGCATTTCCTTGCTGTGTGTGCAAAGATTTAGTTTCTGGAACAGGAAAAATTACAGCCCCAAAACCGCGAAAGCAAAACACGTAAAATATATATATATATATATATTTACCATAACCTCCTCTCTCCTCCTAGTAGCCTGTTCCTAGCTAATTTTTTTTTTCTTGCTACATCTTAGCAGTTGGAAATGCCTCACACTGGGCACCAGATGCTTCAGAATAACTTTAAAAGTCAGTACCAGGTAATTAGCATGTTTCTTTGAGGTAAAAATACATCTGCTAGACAATATTTCACAGCTTCGTCTATAGCAGTTCAGTCTATTTGCTAGCTTGTGTAATAGACCAATTGCAGCCCTTTACAAATTCCAATTTTGTTTGTTGAAGTTTAAAGAGAGGGAAGGAAGGCATACTGATTCCTTTCACTGTTCAGATATTTATTTTTCAATTTGAGGTGAAAGGAAAATGTCTCTCTCATATTTTTACAGGTCTTTTGCCTGGGTACTGCATTATTGGTCTCTCTTTATAAGGCAAACAAGACCAGCATTTCATTAAAAAGGGCAGCCTTCATGTTAGAACACTCCAAGCTCCTAAACAACTGCTTTTCAAGCCAGACTGCTAGGGCCTGTATCTGTCAATCAAACACCAGTCAGTCCCGCCTCCCTCGTTAGGAAGGTAAACAATGAAAAGAAGGCGAAGTAGATGATGAGGGAGATAGCAGAACAAATGAGAAGCAGGAGGGAAACAGGACACCAGCTTTAAAAGAAAACTCCATAGCTTCTGACTCATGTGGTGTCCTCTCCTCATTCTATTTTCCAAAAAAACAGGGGAAAGGCAGTGCAAAGCCTTTGGATTTCTCTCTCCTCTCTCCATTGCCCTGGGCAATCATGTTAAAACTCACATGGCTGGTGCTTATTCAGATAAACCTAACAATGCACACCAATGGTTACCATGTGAATCTTCACAAACCACACAAGAATGTGCTGGTTCAAATCCCCCTGACCCCCCTCCAAAGCAAAATTTATTCAAGGCAGCAAACTGTTCAGAAGCTTTATGAAAGCAAGTGGTGCTAGAGTGAATTTGGTCTTGTATTTACAAATTAAAAATTAGATTCAAATTCATCCAATAAAGGTTAGAATAGCAGGAAAAAGCCAGGGCTGTGCAACTCATTCTTTAAATTGCCTTCCTAGTATGCATAGTTAGTATATGCAAGTGAATAGGGAAGCAGAGAAAATATAAACATTGATTCACAGATGCAGAGCATAACAAATATATTGTAAAATACTGTGCACTAGGCATCACATTAATAAGAAATAAACCTAACCAAATTCTTAGTTACTTAAATAAACAAACAAATTATTACTGATGTCACCACAATTCCATATTTGTTAGCAGAAAAAGTCTGGATGGCATTTATTTCCCTCACTCTTTTTTAAAAAAATACGTTCTCCTTAGCCACTCATAATTGTTTGAGATATCATATTCACAACTGCTGTTATTTTGGGTTTATATATAACAATTTCCAAAAATATAGTATTATTCACAGGAGTCCCAAACATACTATTTGAAATAAATCCTATTAATTTCAGCAGAATAAGTATCTATGTATGCATATTTACAACTGTAACCAGAATTTGTTTTGTTGTAACAAAAGCTTTTTTCCTAGGTTAAATTCTACTCTGCTTTGTACAATTCTAGTGCAACAAAATAGCACAATCCTACTCTAAAGAAGTCCCATTTAGTCTAATTGGACTTATTCCCAGGTAACTGCATATAGTCATACTTATCTGCGTATAGTCATACACTTAACTAGTAACTAGTGTTTACAAAGGAGTAAACTTCATCAAACCAGGTGGCATTCTCAGTCAAGATAACATGACTTATACACAAGTCATGACAAATACAGCATTTCAGAAATATACTCTCTCTCACACACTTTAGTTCAGTCCTTTTCTAGCTACTGTAACTGAAAGATAAGCTGAAGTTTCTATTGATTTAGCACTAACTTCTAATTTACAGAGAAAACCCGTTTAGACCAAATATGTGTAAGCTTTGTTGATTTCCATTTCCAAAATCCAAAAACCAAGCATAGATATTTAACTACCATTGTACGTAATAAACAACTATTTCAAAAACCTTACGTATAGATCAATTCATGCCAGGGGCGTTGTACAGCAGAAGTAGAAATACATAAATCCCAGAAAAGTTTGTCATTGTTCTTTACTAATTTGTGAATAGCATGAGCAAGAATCCTGCTGATCACACTTTCTACAATACTTAAAGGCCAAGATAAAGAAAGCTACAAATCCTACTAATATATTTTGAATATTTTTGAGCTATCTGCTTAGAATAGTATCCACAGTATTTCTTGCTCACACTTCACCCTTATTTGAATTTATGTAGAAATGGGTTTTGCAGATTTCAGCCAAACTCACTAAAGGCTATGGGTAATATTATCTCTGAAATTTAGAAATAAAGAAAATCATTTACCATATTGTGTTACAATAGGTATTGTCATTATTAAGCAAGAGTCAAAGAAACATGAACTAGTTCTACGAGTCCAGGTGGACTTTAGACTTGTTCAAACCTCAAATAGCAACCCTGCTTTACCCCCTTGTTGCAAAGGTAGTTGCTTTTGAAACTGAAGGTAATTGGTGATACACTATGGGAGATAGGCTGTTCAAAGAAGGAAGGCTTCTTCATAAATTCCATGGGGAATCTTAACAATGTCTTTGGAATGAATATCTACTTGGATGCAACTCTCATTGAATCCAGTAAGACTTATAGTCAAATAGGTACAGGATTGCAGCTTCAAGTGTTTTATGTGAATATACATTTTTTTAGTTATCAGCAATTATCAGGATCACTCCTCTTTCTGTTAAACTAGAATCCTCTGCTCACATCATGGACAGATGCAAAATATATTGCTAATATATTCACTTCGGGCTTAAAACATTTTTTTCGCTCTGTTACTTTCCTATTTCAGATCGAATCACTTGTTATGTTCCTGAGACCTCACTCTATGTTAGGTATTGGTTTGAGGACTGCCATTTTAAGCACATTCTTTTTAAAATCAGTGAAATTATTTCCAAAGACTATGTGTCTAAGGAGTGTGCTGCAGATTGGTTTCAATCTGCACATTTAGGAACACTGCCTGTTCAGTTCTTAATAACTTAACATGAAGTTTACAATTCTATACAGAATAAACAATTCATGAAAACTATGCACATCATAGTTACTATTTTAAAAACTATTTTTAAAAAAGCAATGTTAATGGGAAAAACATGTGTATTCCAGCATAAAAATACCATAATAAAAATGAGTCAAGTTCTGTAGTTTAAAAAAAATCCCTTCAATCTTGTCACTATAAAATAAGCTGTGCACTTTGGATGAAAATTAACGCTAGTTTTATAAAGAGCACATTGGGGGATTGCAGTCAAAGTCTTATCTCCAGTTCCAGTCAACTAGCAATCCTGAAAGAGTTTGCATCATCATCAGAGGAGGCCATTTGATAGGATTCTACTGCTGAACCTAATCAATCTATGGAATACTGTGGCAGCGCCGTGTAACAAAGCTAAAATAGATTTACAAATGGGGTTTTAGGGGATAAGCTCCTCCACAGGATTACATATTGATTTTAAATATAAAAAGCTTATCATATAAACCATAACTACAAAAATAGTGAACCTATGCATAAATCCTTTTAAGAAGAGCACCCACTTCAAACTCGAAGCCAAGAATGAATCAAGATGTACAAAATTCTAAAGATGATCCATTACTCTGGCAGAAAAATGAACACACACTCCTCCTAAGGTGTGCAAAACATGAACTTTATCTTTCCTAAGGAGGCATTACATTTGAACAAGAGGGGCAAAGCATCTAAGAAAGTAACTCGAGTAAAAAAATCCTCAATACTCAGCTGGTGGCTGCTGTATGGTTACACTACGTTTACATGAGACAACTTGATTTCTGCGCAAGTAGTGAACCTCCTGTCATAAATGCACACAAGGCATGAGCAATCAGCTAGCTGATTTCTGAGACCTGACACTACTTATTTATGTAACTTTATCTTTCAAATTTCTCTCCAAAGGCAGGATTGCTACAAAAATGTCTCCTTTTTGTTTCAGGTCAATATTTTTAACCATTCCTAAGTAGAATATGAAAAATAATAAGCATTTGCATCAATATTACGAGTACAGGTGTGGTCAGAAATGTCTGGAAATTCTGTACTTCATTAATCATGTTAGCGTCATCCTAAAAGTTTGCCAAATGACAAGTTCTTGTACAACTTTGCTGCGGGTGGTTTAGAATGGGATTGTATATCCCACTGAAAAAACTACATCTGGATATGCATCTGATTGATACCTGCAACGCTTAAAAGAAAGGCTTCCATGGATATCCATGCCATGTGGTGAAAAACTCTGTGGAAGTAAGATCATAGTTGTGTAAATAAAGCCTTCCCTACCTCCTCAGTACCCACTGTAATTGCATTCTCCTTTGCTGAATTAGGGGTATTAAAAATCATCATTTGGAAATTCTAAGTCTTGGCTTTATTGAATACAGCAAAAGTCCTCTTAGCACAATGTCACAACACATAATATCATATTGGCACACTATGTAGCATTTATGCTGCAAACTGAGAACTGCAACAATATTTTCAGAACTACTGTATCTGAAAATTAATACAAAACATACTAAAGAGTAATAAAAGGCATAGCTTCTCAAAATGGTGGTCTGTGGACCAGTGCCCATCTACTGCCCGTTAGTTGTAGATCCTGCCAGGAAAAGGAGAAAGCCCAACATCGGTATTCCAGATTGTACTTTCTGACACTCCAGGTGATACCATGCCATGTGAGGTAAGGAAAGTACTATGTGCAAAGACATAGTACCTTGTTTCCTGAGGGAGCACATGGCCAGAACATACCATCTTGTTTCAATATCTTTAATATCTGATGGTTATACAGTAAACTGCTTGCCCACATCCTGGCACACTGTGGGAGAAAACTGCTGGTCTACTACACCAGACATGTTGAGAAGCAGCGACCTAAAGAAATTTTGATAGCAGGCGAGGCACTGAATAACCTAGAGAAATAATTTGAGGGCCAAATCTATGAACATACTCCTGCTTGCTCAACAGAACTTCAACCTCTCATCCTTCCCCAGAGACCGACCCCCAATGTACTTCAGGGGTCCCCCAACACTCCAGAGTAATTTGAGTGAGCTGAGGGGCTGCTGGGCAGAGAAGGAACTGCTCCCTTTGGGTGGGGAGGAGACTAACTGGACATCACACTGATACTACAGGGATCATCAACCTAGTGTATACAACCCAAAGTTTTGCCAAAGAAAGGGGCATATATTGTTATTGACCATTGTAATCCTGACTATAAAGAGGGCTGATTCTACCACTAAATTAATGCACCCTGGCTTGTCTGGATAGGGAGCCTCATTTGCTGCTGCACAATAGTTAAAATTGTTGACTGTAAAACATACTCTAACAAATGCTATATTTACCTGGAACTTTTTGCCTCCATTATTACTCCAGAAAATGTGCTGTTTTCTTTAAAATTTAACTCAGTGTTACTGCATGTTTGCAGATGTCTTAGCATAACAGAAGTCTCTAGAAGAAAATCTTTCAGAAGCCTGAGCCCAAAGTTTTGTTTTTAATGTTTTATGACTGCAGTGGTCAAATTTTTCCCTAAAAGGCAATGACATGTTCATGTTTAGATTTTATTTGAGATTCCTGTACTTCTTGAGTTTTGTCAAGAAACTACAAAGAGGTGGATTAGAAAGCTACCTGACACCTCATGCCGTTTCCTCCCAAACTCATGCTTTCAGTGATGTTTCTAAACTAATTAGAATTGATTTATTATGGATCAGGTACCTTATCAGGTGAAGAAAGAAATTACCATGGACAGTCAAAGGGTTAAGAGGTCAATACAGAATAGCAAAATCAATTTGCATTGATTAGACAAAAGGTCCATTTTACAGAGCCCAGAGGATTAACTTTTAAGCAAACATCTTTGAACTGTTAAAGACAGAATTTGTGGTTGAAAGGTATAAGTAGAACAGCTTTATAAAAAAGAATCATCATATTTAAATAACAAAATAAGGGAAAGCAGTAGTTTAACCTATCTGGATGTTTACTTTTATTATAATTCATATGCTGGATTACTGTACTGTTATTTAAAAGTATTATGAAGAGGAGGCAATTGTTTAATTTATCCCTATGTCAATCTGTTCATGAGATGTCTTTCAGGTGAGATGACTGGCCTCTTAGAAAGCTATAGAGAATGGAGAAAAACATGTCCAAAGGATTGCATTAATCCTGTCATTTTGCCTGATGAAATATTTACCTAACGCGTGCACAATATTTTTATAATGAAGCTTATAGGAGGCTTGTCTAACACAAATTTAAGATGTAAAAATGAATTGTTTGTATAAAAACAAAAACAATGTTCCTGGTGGCAAAGTCATTTTAATCCGCACCCTCCCCACATCAAATGAAGGAAAGCACATCTAGTCTGTAGCTGCAAACCATTCTTATTTTTATTTTAACAGAGAATACACCCCCGGGTTCATACAGTATTTATCTATACATTTACAAGTTCACATTTAGTCTACAAACTGACACATTGTTTTCATTTATACGTAACATCAGAACTTTTCATTGATATAAATCTAACTTTAAAATAATTTCTTACCTTCAATAGCAAGCATTGCTCTTAGTTCCCTGTTCAGCAATTCATACCGCCTTTCTAGGTCATGTTCTTTTTCCCTAGGCAAATTGCAAAAGTTCATCAATATGTTAATTACTAAATCATTAAACTCTTAAAAGAACCGTTAATTTCCATTGATTTTTAGGACTCATAACTGACTTTTCTCTTTAGGTTTAAGCTACTCTAAACAAATGATACACAAGGAAAAAGCTTTGTTTAGGCAGTATTAGGGTTGCCAGATTTTTTTTATGCTAAGAAGCAAAATGCATTTGAAACTCACTCTTCCTTATTCTAGCACTGGGACCTTCAACACAATGCCCATGGGTGCTCTCGCAAGCCCCATTATGCCCCAGTTCTCATAACTTTCCTGAAATATTAATGCAAAAATGTTTGTTTGTTTTTGATAATCAGCTTCTAGCTGCTGAGCCATCTCTCTTTCCTTTCCCAAGAATGCCTTTGGCCTTCATGTAGGCCCACAGGTATTTTTAGACAAGGAAAAGGCAGGGCAACTCTGCTTTCCAGATTCTTAAACTTCCTTAAAATGAAAAGTACGATTGCCTCCTAACTTTTTGGGTGGGGCTGGGGAGGGTTTCTTTGGCTGAGAGAGTGTCAGGAAGCATTTTGGGTATATAAATTGTTGTTCATAATTTAACTGAATTTCGCCTACTTTTTGTGGAGGGGAAAGGTAGAAATATATGTCATCTGGGCATGAGAATTTTCTGGAGCATGCTGCTGCATGGGGGGTGTTTGGAGCTAGACAAACTATTCAGTAATGTTTAAATTGCCTCTAACACAAACTTTGTATGATTACATGTAATCAGTATAATTGCTGACTATGTAATATGCGTACATATAAATGGTTAAATTTGCTAATCTAGAACAGTGGTTCTTAACCTTGGGTTACTCAGGTGTTTTTGAACTGCAACTCCCAGAAACCCCAGCCAGCACAGTTGGTGGTGAAGGCTTCTGGGAGTTGCAGTCCAAAACTCCTGAGTAACCCAAGGTTAAGAACCAGTGATCTAGAACACACCACAACGTTCTTGTTGCTCCAAAGTTTACCCTATCAGTATCTGCAACACTGTCTCACATATTTCAGAGTGAATAGGAATATGGAGACCATTAGGTTTTTCTTCCTAACGTTTCGCCAGTCTCTGTGGCTGCCACCTTCAGAGGACAGGAGTTAGACCTCTGTTCTGGTGTAGTGTGTGGGATAGTTGAGTATTTGTAGCTGCTGGATCAACTTTTAGTCCTTTTCAGGAGATTGGGTCATTATGGTGATCAGGGTGCTTTTTGTTATGGGTGTATTGTTGTGATAAGGGGGGAGATGATCTGTCACTGTGATTGATGGGTGTCATTAACTAGTCTTTTGTGTGCAGTGATCATCGGTCCTTGTGGCCAGATAGAATTCGTTGATCTTTTTGCACGCTGTATTTTTCAGTGCTGGGAGCCAGGCTTTGTTGAGTTTTAGACTTGCTTCCCAGCAGAGCTTCAACAAAAAAGAAGAAAGTTCTAACTCCTGTCCTTTGAAGATGCTGGCCACAGAGACTGGTGAAACCTTACGAAGAAAAACCTCCAGAATACGGCCAAATAGTCTGAAAAACCTAAAATAACGAGTTCTTCATCAGTACAACTGGTGAGCCTAGGGAGCAGAGGGATCAGTATAGATTTAGTTTTCCCTCAGTTCCACATGTGTTAATTCATAGATCTGTTTAATCCCATTTCTGTTATAGTCTGTCATCTTTAAAAACAGCTGCACAAAAGTCTGTAAAGAAATTTTTAAAATAAATTTTCTCCAAAAATATGTTTCCAGTATATTTGATCTCTGAGTATGAATGTCTAAACCTCCCTATCCCATACTATGAATCTTTTATACATACTTCTGTGTTTTCAGCAGAGAACTAGATTGCCAAGTTTGCAAAATCTGAAAGATAACTGCATTCATTTAGAATCCAGGAGATGCTGATTAAATTTATACTGGAATTGGAAAGAACTGAATTCCTCAAGCATCCATAGGTGAGACCACTTTGGTATATATATATATATATATATGGATCCAGTCTGAATCCTTAACATTATGAAGGGTGTGTGAACCTCTTGACTAAGGTCATTTATCTGGGTGTCAATACTATTCCTTTCCATGCTTTGAGTTTAGGATGAGGGTGTTATGTTTACACAACTAGATGCTTTATAGGTTTTTCTTTGAAATGCTGGAAAAGTACAGTAGTTACTTGGGAAGTTCAATGCCCAAACCTTGGTTCTCCTAAAGAAATTCAGAAAGGAAAGGTTTCAACATTGGCAAATCAGCATATACACTTACAGCAGGGACAGTTGATTCATCCTTCTTATTAAGGCATTTTTCTTATTGACCAACATGAACCATTCTTGCATCATAGCTTCTTCCTCTTCAGTGTTTCTCCCTGTTCAAAGAATGGGTGCATAATTTATATGTATATGAGTCACAATAAAATTACTTGAATTCATGGATAATGGAAACACAATATCCCAGATATAAGATCCTGGGTCAATGTGCCTTTCACATTACAGTCTCATACTTGGTAAATTCATCAGCCCTGTACCTATTATTTGAATGGTGGGAAGGGAAAATTTCCTTAACAATGGAATTATTAAACCCCTTCTATTCCCCCACACTGGAATCCTGATCTGAAGTAGATATCATATGTTGATTATTCTTGGCGGAAAGGTAGGAATATCCTTCTTTCTTTTACAAGTGCAAAGTATGTGATTAACAGTGTTCTCCACTTCAGTTTTCCCTTTAACCTCCCCACTTTCCAAGGTAGCTAATATAGTCATTCAATGAACTCTGCTATCTTCTTACTTGAAAAATAGCTATATTTCTGTTTAGAATAAATGAAGAATATGAGTACCTTCACACTAAGATAACATAGTCACACATAAGATACCACCATATTTCATATCCCAATTACAGTCTATTTTGTAAGTGGATATTTCAAAAATTATCAGTTGATTGCTTACACAATAGTTTACTTTGAACAGCAATTGTACAATGGAAGCAATACTTGAAAGGTAATTGCTACTGTGAATCAGGACCTCTGGTGTTGATTGACATAGAGTCACATAACATGGCTCTATAGAATATTAGAGGAATATAAAATTAGTTCAATTTTGGCAAACCTATACCACCACTCCTGTGCATTAATAAACTCTCAAGAATAGGTTTGGCAATTAAAGTATGCCATTTAACCCAAGAACCAGGCCAAAACTTTAATTAGGTCAGCTGCCAAAATCCAACACTGACAAATGCAATTCAAAAAAATTTAAAACAATGCTATTGATTTCTGCTGAAATTACTCAAAAACTATAGTATTTGAAAAAAAGAAAGAGAGAGAAGGGGAGGAAGAAAAGAAGGAAGGAAACAAGCAAGCAAACAAGCAAGCAAGCAAGTGCTATTTTGATGGAAACCACCTAAAATTTTAACTACTACCATTATAATAAAGAAAAACAACAAAGAGCCATGTGGTCCTTACACAATATAAATGCAGGATTAGGAGATATTTTCAGTAGATCATTTAAAAAAAAGCAAATGATCAGCATGAACTTTCATGGATTAAAATCCACCTCTTCATGCATGCACCAGTATCTTGTGGACAGTGCAAAAAATTCTAAATGAATGTCCCAAAAATTCATGGCAGAAGTCTGTCAGGCATGGTTCTTCAGGTGAATTAAAAGCTCACCTTCTCCTGTATTTGTACCATTATAGTAGTAAAGGAAATAGTATCTATTGCCTATGACAAATATTCATAAGCTTCCCCACTGACTCTGGATCCACCAACATGCAGAACTGGCCATAAGAAGGCATTTTCAGAGTAACACAATCATCACAACCCCACCTGCACTTGGAAACAAAACAAATTGAGTTGAATTGTGTTGATGTCTGTTGTTGTTAAGTGCTGTCAAGTCCCCTCCAACTTATGGCAACCCTATGAATGGGTATCTCCAAAATGTCCTCTCCTCAACAGCCCTGCTTGGCTCCTGTAAACTGAAGCCTGTGGTCTCCTTTAGGGAACTGTTCCATCCCATATTTGGCCTTCCTCTTTTCCTGCTACCTTCAAACTTTCACAGAGTTATTGTCTTTTCCAAAGAAATATTGCATTGTCAAATAAACTATTTGTTAATTGTGTTAACATAAGCTTAAAAATTGTCGTTTTAATTCTTAGTACATATTCTGGCCAATCTTGAGACTTACTCACCCACTTGTATCAGGTGGTAATTTGGAAGCTGTTGGGAAAAGTGCCCCTCTCTTGTCACATAGAGAGCAGCAGGTTAGGAGGCAATGGCAGATTTGCCAGCTGTAGCACCTGAACTGGCACAGGCATGCCAATGCCCATTGGGACTGATGCGACTTGGCAAAGCATCCCATCTTACTTTTTTCTTTAAAAAAGACAGCAGATTGTGGTAGGTCAGAAATGCTATATTATTATTATTATTATTATTATTATTATTATTATTATTATTATTATTATTATTATTATTATTATTATTATTATTATTATTATCATCATCATCATCATCATCATCATCATCATCATCATCATCATCATCATCATCATCATCATCATCATCATCATCATCTTTTAAAGAGCCTGTCTCTTTTCCACAGCAAAATGATGTTTAGCACAACAGTAGCCAAAAGAAGCTCTATTGTATTGCTGTAATTATGATAGGGCTTTGCATTAAAAATGCTAAACTGGTTCTGCTTACAGTATTTCTTTTCATTAAGGTTAGCAATCAGTTTCTTTTTATTTTGTTTTGTTCTCTTTTTTGGATCTAATATTAGGAATGCAGAAGCAAATTAACAGATGGAGTGGGGAGAAAGTTAAGGTAAGTTGTTACGCTGTGGCCCTCTAGAAGGGGGTTGGGAAAGCTTAAGACCATTACGTTTATAGTCCAGAACTATCTAGCTGCACCATGGCGCTGACCCTATTTTATAGATATCAGGAATGTAAAACCAGGCTTCAGTGGATACCATTATGTATTGGATGACATTTAGGACCAGTTCCAATGATCTGCAGTACAAAGTATCTTTCCCTTCTAGAAAACCAACATGATAATTCTTAAATGTACATCTAGAATGGAACAAGGGGAGGTGTCATATTAATAGAAAACCTTGAAAGTTTTTATTACTAAAACTTTCAAAATCTTTATTACTACTACTTTCATCACCCTTTGGCAGAGATAACCCATGCTAATATTTCAACATTAAGACACTAATCACATAGTGGTGATAACAGCAATGTAGTAATAGAACATAAACAACATTTTTAGTGTATAGCAATGCAGTTCTTCTGAGTATGACCTACTGAGTACAGCAAAACCCATGCTCAGGGAAGTGTGCATAGGATTTCAGTCAATTAGTGAAAATCCAGCTCCCCCCTCTGTCCGAGAGGAGCAGAGTGATGGATTATAAACCACTCAGTGTGTCTACTAGAGAGGCAGGATATAAATGAATGAACGAACGAACGAATGAACGAATGGATGAATGAATGAAGCAGTGTTTCTTTTTGAAACCCACATTCTGTTCCGAACACATAAAGCTCATGCCCCTCTTTCAATTAACCATTTTATTTGAAATTTGAAATATCTAAAACAAATAAAAGTATTTTCAATTTTAGAAAAAAGTGTTTTTTATCAGTTTCACAGTATTCTGTATCACAGGACACTGTGATAAGCTGCATACAAAGAAAGCAACGGACACATACTGCACATACAATTTCAAACCAAAATTTGTATTCATTTCTTCAAATGATAGCCCCTCCACACCAAATGGACTGACTGAATGGATCCCAATTTGTCTTAGCTCACACTAGCCAGGAATTATACCAGAAAGATCTGGATAACCCGGACAACCCAGATAGTGTGGTTGCAGACCTTGAGCCAGACATCCTGGAGAGTGAAGTCAAGTGGGCTTTAGAAAGCTTGGCTAACAACAAGGCCAGTGGAGGTGATGGCATTCCAGTGGAACTATTTAAAATCTTAAAAGATGATGCTGTTAAGGTGCTACATTCAATATGCCAGCAAGTATGGAAAACTCAACAGTGGCCAGAGGACTGGAAAAGATCACTCTACATCCCAATCCCAAAGAAGGCTAGTGCCAAAGAATGCTCCAACTACCTTCCCATACTAGCAAGGTTATGCTCAAAATCCGCCAAGGTAGGCTTCAGCAGTATGTGGACCGAGAACTCCCAGAAGTACAAGCTGGATTTCGAAGGGGTAGAGGAAGAACTAGAAACCAAACTGCTAACATGCACTGGATTATGGAGAAAGCCAGAGAGTTCCAGAAAAACATCTACTTCTGCTTCATTGACTATGCGAAAGCCTTTGACTATGTGGACCACAGCAAACTATGGCAAGTCCTTAAAAAATGGGAGTGCCTGAACACTTACCTATCTCCTATACGTGGGACAGGAAGCAGCAGTTAGAACTGGATATGGAACAACTGATTGGTTCAAAATTGGGAAAGGAATACAATAAGGCTGTATACTGTCCCCCTGCTTATTTAACTTATATGCAGAAAACATCATGCGAAAGGCCGGGCTGGAGGAATCCCAAGCCGGAATTAAGATTGCAGGGAGAAATATCAATAACCTCCGATATGCAGATGAAACTACACTGATGGCAGAAAGTGGGGATGAATTAAGGAACCTTGTAATGCGGGTGAAAGAGGAGAGTGAAAAAAAAGGTCTGAAGTTCAACATAAAAAAAACTAAGATCATGGTCATTGGCCCCATCACCTCCTGGCAAATAGAAGGAGAAGATATGGAGGCAGTGGCAGATTTCACTATCTTGGGCTACTTGATCACTGCAGATGGTGACAGCAGCCACAAAATTAAAGATGCCTGCTTCTTGGGAGGAAAGCAATGACAAACCTTGATAGCATCTTAAAAAGCAGAGACATCACCTTGCCAACAAAAGTCCGAATAGTCAAAGCTATGGTTTTTCCTGTCATGATGTACGGAAGTGAGAGCTGGACCATAAAGAAAGCAGACTGCCGAAGAATTGATGCTTTTGAATTGTGGTGCTGGAGGAGGCTCTTGAGAGTCCCCTGGACTGCAAGGAGAACAAACTTATCCATTCTAAAGGAAATCAACCCTGAGTGCTCACTGGAAGGACAGATCCTGAAGCTGAAGATCCAATACTTTGGCTATCTCATGAGAAGAGAAGACTCGCTGGAAGAGACCCTGAGGTTGGGAAAGTGTGAAGGCAAAAGGAGAAGGGGACAAAAGAGGACAAGATGGTTGGACAGTGTCATCAAAGCAACCCACATGCATTTGACCAAACTCCTGGAGGCAGTGGAAGACAGGAGGGCTTGGTGTGCTCTGGTCCATGGGGTCACGAAGAGTCGGACATGACTAAACAACTAAAAAACAACAACATAGCCAGGGCAGAAGATATGTGCGCACAAGGTTGGTTCTGCTGGCTTTTAAATTTTGCCCTTTGAAAACAATGGGAGGAAACTAGCTATACCAGCTACTGTTTAGCATAGTGGCTTGGTCTTGATCAGATATGTTACTAGCTGAACAGAGTCAATTTACTGGTTCCATCACAATTCACTAGACCCAAACAGACTAAGCACCACCACAAGAACTCCCCATTTCAGAACTTGACACCAGCAGGAATGCCCCTGCTGATTCCTTTTCTACCATCAAGCCTCTGATGGGCAGAGCATGGGCCTTTGCATGGACAGGGCTGACTGCTAGCGAAGTTCCTTTCCTGTGCTACAGGCACATCTGGTCCCCCACAGCCAGATAAAATCAATTTGTTAAAACTGCACTCTAACCCAATTCTGCACACATTATCTAAGTCACAGTTCTGCCAAGTTTATAGCATAGGCTAGCATTATTATCCTCACATTGAGGCTTGGGCACTAAAATAGTGAGAAAAGTGGCTTAGTTAACACCATGTCAGAAGCTGAGTGAGAGACTTTTTAGCTCATGTTCCTAGTCACTACATTGCAGCAAGACTGGAGACTTGATTGGAGCACTGCTATAAACACAAAGAAATTTCTGCTTTGGCTCTGAGGTAACGGAGTGGGAGTATCAATACAATTACTTAATCAGGAATGCTAGAGAAAGACATGGAGAAAATTGTGAAGTCACACAGTATTTTGTCATATTGATACCTTGCACAACCATGAAGATGAAAACTCTATGATGAAACTGGCTTTTAAGTTACACCTGTATATTGGGTACAAGGGCTTTTAGCATGCATTTTTAAAAGAGGAACTACGTTTATTATTTTTTTACAGTGACTATAAACTTCCATTAAAATGAACAAACAGCTTCACCATTATTTAAAGAGGTACAATTTGTATTCTGGCATTTCTCTCTCTTGTGAGAGGAACAGTGCCAGTTGAACCAGTGAAAAGTTCATTACCTGAAGGTTTTGGTGCAGTATAATTCTATAAAATCAAAAGAAAGGGATAGATTAATATCTGAAATTCATACACAAACACTGACAATCCTAGCTGAGATGCTGTGAGTCTGCAAGAAGATACCCCTCAAACACACAGAAAATCACAACTACATTGACTGTCAATATCCATGATACATCTCCAAGTTTTAGAAAATTAAACAAAACAAAAACAAAACCCAAGGCGTTTGTGTCTGGACGGTCCTTTTATGTCCTAGATCAGCAGTAGAAATAAGAGGAGTCTAGGGTTTGTCCCCAGTTCTTCATTTGTCGTAATGTTTGCCCTTCTCAAGATTAAAGGAGAGGCAAATACTCCCAACCATGTTGTAAATGCTAGATAATTTCCCCAAATATTTCCGCTACAGTTAAACTCACATGGCTTAAAATGAGGTCTGCTGGTTATGAAAAAGAAGTCTCAAATTTTCAGTGTTTTTTTCTTCTTCCTTTTCTTTCTTTTTATGTTTAAAAGGTGTCTCTAAACTATCACATTGTTCTTATATGATAGGGATAAGTTGATGATAATAGATATATGAGGTTCCCTTTCTGCCATTCTTAGTAATTTGCACTCTATGATACAACAGGTACTCCAAATAGATCCAAAGATAGATTTCCTGTAAGACTCCTAATTCTAAATTTGAAAACTCTGTGGAAAGAGAATTTGACTTATTTTAAAAGGTGCATCATCATTCCCAGAGCTTCCTAAAACATCCATTTTTTTGCCAGAAAAAGATGGGATAGGGGAGAGCCAGAGCCTACCAAAATAAGATAAAATAAAAATTGGGAGGTCCACCTCTACAGTGACCAAAAGTTTCACCCCTCTCTTTGTTCCCCTGAAAATCTTTAGATACATAAAGGTAGAATGTATGAGGTTCCTTTGTTGGTTATTTTAATAAGTGAGATATAATAACTTGTAAGCAATAAGGGGAGTTCTGTGACATGAAAGATTAAGGTATTCAGCCCAGTACTGTGGCATCGAAGAGTAAGGAATCTGTATGGAAAGATCCTAATTGTACACAAGGCATTTCTTTAAAAACCCAAAAACAGAGGTGAGGAAGGGCATAAAAATTCAGAATGGAGTTGATGGAGACATAGATTAGATTGTAGCAGACTCAAATGGCTTAAGGAAAACAAGGTACCAAGGCAGTAGGGAAGAAGGCCTTCTTTTCCTATGTGCTAAACTCCTGTTATTCTAATTCCCTGATCAAGAGTGTAACAACGCCATGAATAAGAACTGATGCTTAGCACACTGATGTGCTCTATATGCTGCTATAGTTGCTCTTGTTGCTGCTCTTCTTCTTCTTGATGATGATCAACTGAAGCTTATTCCTATGCCCCACTTTTCCCCTGTTGGATAGCAACTGTGAAACTTTCTTACTGAGGGATTCAGTTTCTACTCCATGAAATAAAGGGGGAGGAATACAATCCGATTCACAACATCAAGAATAATACAGCATCATTGATGTGTACAATGCTTTTATACAGTACAAGAGGACCTGTGTCGGCTCTAAAAACCTTCCAGTTAAAAATTTACCACATAGGAAATAATAGGAAGGAGACGGAAGGGGTGGGAGGTCTAGTCAGATGCTATGATTACTTCATTTGCAACAAGAGTTGGCAAGATTTGAGGACCCAATTCAAACCAGTAGCTGTCACCAGGACTGGAAATGAAGGAAAATGGTCATTAACACACACTCTCTCTCTCTCTCTCTCTCTCTCTCTCTCTCTCTCTCTCTCTCTCTCTCTCTCCCGAAGTTGGGTCAACTTCATGTTGGTCGCAATTCTACATAATTTTAGCATATTAATCTAGAACATGCTAATAGGAAAAGAAATTTTGATCTGGAAGGTTATTTTCTCCCATGCTTTCCCCCCTTATAACTGAATCCTGTTTTTTTTTCCTCAAAAGGGAAAGCCCCTTATAGGAAATTATTGTTTTCTTGTTATGCACAGGCAAGTGCCAAAGCCACACACAATTTATTGAATGAATAAATGGCAATGACTTAATTGATAATTTAATGTTCTACAACAGGATAAACTTGAAGTAATTCAAACCCCTCCCTTATAACGTGGGTAGCTATCTAATTCTGCTTGTACTAGGATACTTCTAGATCCAGTTCCTGATAACAATTCTGGCAATATTCAGATTATACAGATACCCATTTTTAATTGGGGTGGTGGTGTTGCGAGGTGAAAGAACAATTGTTCCATGTTTCAAAACACATTGTGAAACAATCTTACACATGAGTGTACTGCACTCTTTAAAACTAGTTGGGTTTCAGGATAAATCTGCAATCTGCTGAAACCAACCATGTATTGTTTACTGCTTTAGAAACAAAGCTTCCAGCAAAGAAAATAGCATTTCAAGCCGAAAAAACCCTAGAGAGATATAATGTTGAAAGGTTTATGGAAGGAGCTCAGATACAATAATGAAAAAGTCATAAAGCTGCTATAGTGGTCAAAGTCCAGCATTGAAGGTGAAGGGTCAAACACAGTCAATCTGCTCAGTCTATTAGACTGGAAGATCAGAATGGGAACCAAGGTGGAACAAATCTAGTCACGAACAGGGCTTGAGTGTACATAAGATCATGGGAGGCAAGCATCAGGAGCAACTAGGTTGAACACAAGTTCATTTGCCACGATCTAGATCTGAATAGAAGCTATGTTCACAAAATGTACTTTACAAAAAAGGATTCTATGCAATGCTTGCCAGATATGCTCTTTAAAGGACAGATCTCCCTTCAGTCTGCCTGGAATTCCTGCCACCAGCACAGCATATGTATAGAAAGTGGGCTTTATCTGTAGCAACAATGGAAGAAAATGTGGCTCTCCTGATACCATACCTCTCAGTAAAGCCAAGAGAAGGCAGTCTATAATTCTCTTGCACAACCCCTCAAAATCTATACTAGCAAAAGATGTTGTACAATCTCTTAGATGACTTCCACTAGCTTTTGCTGAAGAGCTTATGGAACACTACCACTATGAGAATTGCTTGCACCAGTTTGCTTTTGTTCCAGATCCAAACCTAAATTTCCAGGATCTCTCATATGAATGCACTATATAATGAAATCTATTATTCTAATGAATGGCAAATCATAGGAGGTAATACTGATATTAATATTTGTGTGCATAAGCAATAGTCATGGTCTAGTAGCGTACATTTACTACATACATAAATTGGTATTTTCTCCCTCAGTAAGGAAAAACAGCGGTAGTGTTAATTTAACTCTATATTTGTAATTTTTTTAAAAAAAATATGTTTCTCTGGCAACAGTTCGTTTTGCTTTAACTTTGTAAACCCAAATACAAGTCAGTCAAGAATGTGCATTCAACTAAAAAGTGTGTTAAGTTTATTTTCCAATAATTTATCAAAGTATCCAAGATCCTTTGGGGAAAATTCATCCATTTATTTTACTGCTTACACCATATTTGCAAATGTCAACCATGTTTGCAAATGCGTCCTTTTGAAACAAAGGCATACTGTGAAATCTGTATAAGATATTGGCCTATATGTTGTTTGAATAAAAAAATCATTTTCAATTTTTTTGAGGCATAACATATACATTTAGCTATTGTTTTTGGTTTTTTTAGTAAAAAGGAAACCCACCACCCCTTTTAAAACTAGTAACTTGGACCATTACAAATTAATCCTGACTTTAATAACTGGTTAAAGACCCCTTCAGCTCTATAAGTAGAAAAAATATTAAAAGCCTGTGATCACAGTGAGCTCTCTCATTTCTCCTCTAACCATTTGTTATTTAATCCAATACTAGTAATCCAATTTGTCCATCAGACTTTTAAAGGGCAGAATGCAACTTCCCCAGCTTAGACACTTTTCAAAGTACAATATATTTTTCAAATGAATGCTGGATGTTTCATTTTTTCTCCCAACTGTTCCTTGCTCTAATGTATTGGGAGGGGGGGAGAACAAGATGAACATTGTTCGTACTGATTAAGTAAGAGCTCATTAAAGAGCTGTCAGTGCTGTACTCTGAATATGCATGAAGCATATAATCAGATCTAGTACCGTCACTAGAGGAGAATACGGTAAGTACAAAGGATTGATTTAATTACTTAGAGTGGGCTGTAGTGGTAAAGCAGTCTTGTTAGTACAAAAAGAAATGGAGGTTGTATTCTGGCATGGTTAAGGGGAAAAAGGCAGTTTTAGTTTCTGCTGCAATACCTAATCTTAGGAAGAGCACTTTACATTTTGCAATGTAGCTTAAAACGAAGATTGCCAAAATTCTGAAAAAGGCCAGAATTTGTGTTATTTCACCTGGTTAACTATCTCACATAAAGCACTTTCTCTCTAATCATAATTAAAGTTATGCCATTTCATCATATAGTCATGCTAATCATTTTGGAAGAGGTCGTAAAAGAAGCTTCCTTTGTGTTAAAAACAATTGCATTTCAAGTACGTGAAGCATCTCCATCAACAAGTTATACATATGCACTTTTCTAAAATAAATAGAATGCAAGCTTACTGCTTTTAAATATAATGTTACTGCCAGGTGTTCTGAGATGCATTATAAAATTTAGTTATTACTGAACCTCCTTTAAGAATATTATAAATACCTTTTATGTGAATAGTGGTAAAGATCATTTTATAGATGAGTTATATAGAATTTTGAGTCACTGTCTAATTTTTATGTGTGTTAAGAGCTATAGTTTCCATAATAAACTTTCAGTGCGGCCCGCTAGGTTCTTTTCATATTTTGCTATCAAAGTTGAATATTAGTGCCTTACTCCATTATCTCTATCCTTGATAACCACTATAAGGTTTCCTTATGATTATGAGCCACTATATTGCTGTTTCATAGTTATGAACAATTGCATCATTCTGAAAACTTTGTTTTTCACTAAAATAATTCAATTTCAAGAAGCATTGCAATAAAGGAAATTCTAAAACTTTGTTCAAGAATCCAGAATACAAATACGATCAGGAATTGTCAATTTCATGACCAAAACTGTTGCTTTATGTTTGTCACTCATCAGTACAGAAGTCCTTGTGAGCAGATGTATTGTATTAGTGCTGCAAATCCTTATGTAAAAAAGAAGAAAAAAATAGAATATGTACATGACTTTTTTAGCTGTTCCATGTAAACTGCCATTTTTTTAAAAAAATGCACCTATTAAACAATGCAAACCTTAATTATGGCAATTTATATGTGTATTTTTTTTACTAATTATTTTAGTAATCACTAGTCTACTAAGCAGTTCATCTGAATGGGAATATGAACACTTGAAGAAACAACTATCAGCCAAATATATGTAATTACTATACACATAGGCAGTAAGCTTCAATTAAACTATATTTTCTGTATAAATAAACAAGATCACCAAATGTGAAGCACAATATGCAATCAGAGAAACAACATCATCAATTGTTAAACTACTGTTAAGTATCTCAAGAGTTGTAGAGACGTGTGGATTGACCTAGAGTGACTGTACTGACAAGGATAACAGGGCTGTCCATGACTATGCAAACAGGTAAGGAAGAGCTCCAGCACATGACAAAGAGTCCTTCAAGCAGTTGCTTCAAGAAAATCAGTGGCATGTAGGGGCAGGACTAGTTTACCATTTAAATGGATGAACACAGTTAACTTCTCTACATATGAAGCAATCATAAATCTGTCAAGACAAGCCACAGAATGAGAGTAACATTTTAAAAATATCTTTTATATCGAAATGTATTTAACTGTTTTGCCTAAATAAATTACAGCTCTCTGAAGATAGCTAATAAAAGGTTTCTAGAAGTCTCCCCCTTCGCCACAGTAATTATAAGTATGGCAAGAAATAACAGGTTTATGGAAATCATTTTGTACACAGCCGTAAGCACGGATAGTTTAACATTCTTATTTATGCTGGATATTCAACCTATAACAGTACAAATCTGTGTAAAACATCAACTTTGATAGTAAGATGTACTTGCATAAATTAAAGACACTTCTTGTTGTACAAGGTCCAAATTTTGCTGATTTCTGGTTGCAACTGTCTGGGCCATGATGGGTCACCCTTCATTTCTCAGGAATCATTTTTGGGGGTTAGACACAGGGGATACAGAGGGAAGTAAGATGTGAGAAAGTCTGTTCTATGAACAGAACTCTCAACAAAACAGGTACTAGGATCCAACCCCCCCCACTTTATTATTCACCCATTTGATAGTATTTTCATATACATTTATAACACATAAGAAGTGTTTATAAAGTAGACCCTTCCAAAGAGTGAAAAATATTACCTTTGCAACACTAGCAGGTTGCCAGAAAGTACAGTATATGTTTGTCTTTATGTACAGTATATGAATATCTCATGTTTAAGCAAAACTATACTTCACCATTTTTAGATATTCATACCAGTTTCTGGCAGAGAGTCAATTTCAACCATTTTTGCATACTTGCTGCCATTAATGCACTGCAAAGATTCATTACTCTCAGATAATCAGACAGTTTTGTAACAGTGAGATATTCTGCATAATTTTGCTTGAAATTATCCTTATTAGAAAAAAGTGACGAGAAAGTTTAGAGATCAAATGTATTAAAAGACAATTATGGAATGAGAATGATCTGTATTGACTTACAAGATGGCCATAAAGGACTAACAGTTTACTATATGAATGTTTCCTCAAAAGGGCATGAAAAAAGATAAGAAAAATACAGAAAAGAAGAAATGATGTGAAGAAGAAATCGGAAATAACTATATTGATTATTTTAAAAATAGGGTTTTAAGTGTAAAATAAAATAAAAATAAAAAAACAAAAAGAAATCCATAATATGTGTATATAGTATATAATATTTGCCATATATTATGGTCACAATAATGCTGCCTAACCCTCAAAGCATCTGTACAAGTCCATGCTTGGTTCCTCCGCCTTCAGCAACCAGCAAAGGATAGATATTTATAATGTTCAAAATGGAAAGATCTGTGCAAAATATCAGTGTTTGCACCTTACGGTATATGGCTCAGGGAATCTAAATTCTACAAAATACAAGCCAGAGCCATGGAGGATCAGCAACAAACATGTTCTTGGTGTAAGAAAACATTTTGGAGTCACTAAAAAAATTACCAGGACCACAAATGAAACAAACAGAGGCCTGTTGTGTAAGTCATGCATGAGAAAAGATGATGGTGTCACCAGCAAAATATTTTTGGTAATTAAGCAGTTCCTAATTATATCCTAGCTGGCTGGAGAGCTCAGTGCTTTGGGTATCTGGCTGAGGAATCAGAGGTTTGCAGTTTGATTCCCTCTCTGTGCCTCCTGGGAGAAGAACTCGCCTGTATACTCATGGGCAAGCTCCATAGTACCAGGGTGCTCCTACGTAGAAAAAGAGAATGGCGAAACACTTCTGTGTCTTCTCTACCTACAAAATCCTGGAAAGGGTCACTGTAAGTCAACTGGATGGCATGCCAAATTCTGTCCTGCAGCTTGTCCGACTTCTGTGCAATCAGCTTCAATGAGTGTGAGCCACAGGAGGCCAAGGATGGGAGGGAGTCTTTCATTGCCAAAGATCTTTCCCATTGGATGATGTCTTAACTTGCACAATGGGATTTTAGCCATGAAGTCTACTTTCAGGTTTGTTTCGGCTGCATCTAAAAAAATCTAAAGAGAATCTCCTGGTGCCTATGAGACCGCGTGGAACACAAAAGGTGATAAGAAAGTTTTTAACTCTAAAATATATTTTTTTAAAATTACAATGATTTATTTGTCTTTCTGAAGATCCATCCTATAACTATCTAGCAAGGGTCACAATGTATTTAATTAAAATACCAGAGCAAATGGAAACAATGAACTAATGCCCTCGCTGGGCATTTTTAAAAACCAACTTAAGACCTGGTTATTCAGACAGGCCTTCCCTCCAGACACTACTTAATTTTCTTCTTCCCATCTTGAACTATTGTTTTCATTATATAGTGTTGTAAAACTGTTATTATATATTAACTGTTTTTATCTTGTCTCTTGTGAACTGACCAAAGCTAGATGGGCGGCATATAAGTGCAATAAATAAATAAATAAATAAATAAATAAATAAATAAATAAATAAATAAATAAATACTTACTTACTTACTTACTTACTTACTTACTTACTTACATCCATCCATCCATCCATCCATCCATCCATCCATCCATCCATCCATACAGTACATACATACATACAGTACATACATGATAAAATATTCTTCTTCAGAGACAATTCCAAAACCAAAACAAACCTTAGGATGTGACTATACTGGAAAGCTGAATTGGAGAGTTTTGGCTTTGCTGCAATTTGATTCTCAGCCTGTATTACATTTGAAGTCACACTCAGTGCTCACACAGAGGCTGTGGATTGATTCCAGTGTTCATCATTTATTGTGGATGAAATCTGGTTTGCATTCCAGCCACCTTCTTTTCTCCCTTCCTTCCCCTGGTCCCATGTCTGCTGATCTGACAGGGATTGTAAATATGGGAAATAATAACAAGGACCCAGTGGTAAGGTGATAGGCTGATCCAGCATAAACATTTTTTAAAAATCAGATGATGAACAGAGAAGCATGTTCCCCCAGTCCTGAACAGAATGTCCCAACTGCCTACATCACCAAAATACCCCCTAAAAAGTATCAAAAGTAACTACACAAGAAAAAGACTGAATTGTTCTGGATTGATAAAATAGAAGCCCCCCAGCAGCAGAGAAAAATAGCTGCTTTGGGAACAATCAGGTCTGGACTGATTTGAATCAGCCTTTTCATCTTGTGGTCAGTGAAAAATACTTTGAATTTACCCTTTTAATAAGTGGAGCAAATCCCACAGTGTTTGGTAATGTAGTCTCGGCCTTAATAATAATCAATCAGAGTGGCTTGAAACAGAATACATATTTTTGAAAATTAGCTTAGACAGATTCTGAAAGAGCACATTGTGGAAGAATCATTTCACCTAAATTTGGGTAATGCTCCCTTTTCCTGTTTTACATGAGCAAGGTAGCTGAGCAACCAATGGCGAAATCTGATTCTTGAAGGTGACTTTAGACTGAATCTTTGAGGAAACCTTTTACAACCTGAACCACTTCCCCCTTCAGGAAAAGTGCATGTAGTCTTATGAATATCCTACCACTCAGATTAGAAATTCAATGTCGGTATTTCTTAAGTAAAATTCTTAGACATTCAGACTCAGAACAGTATCATTAAAATGGTTCTCACTGTTAGAGAATATTACAAAAAGATTACACTGAACAACAATACAAAGCAACATGGAATGAGTATGTGAGTATGGTAACATTTAAAATTAGCACAAAAGGTATTTCATGCAAAACGTTTTAATTTTGGCACCAATTTAAGACACAGCTGTTTGTTAGGCCCATTGGGTTTTGAAGATTTTGGCTTGAGTAAACTTTCAAGGGTGTTGTTTTTTTTTTTTTGGTAATGTGTATGATTTTAATAGCTGTAAAATTGCTGAAATTGCTTTTTGCATTTTTAATTGTTTAAAATTATTATAAATGATTCTATATTAGGTATCTGACTGTGGAGCCAGAGGTTGGGATTTTGATTCCCCGCTGTGCCTCCAGCAAGAAGAGCCAGGGTGCATGGCCTTGGCCAAGCTGCACAATCCCAGGATACCCCCAGAAGAAGGGAATGGTAAACTACTTCTGAGTACTCTCTACCTAGAGACCTCTGAAAAGGGTTGTCATGAATCAGAATTGACTTGACAGCACATGCTTATTATACTTAAATGTTTTGCAAGTTATTTTACATTGCTTATGCTGTATCTTGCCTTTAGATCTTGTGATACAAGGTGGGATATAAATATTCTCAATAAATAAATAAAATTTATCAGCAATATCGAATTTACTTACTAAAGAGTTTATTTTATCTGATAAATCAATGAGAACAGAATTTCCACAAATGCTCAACCTAAAGATGTAACTACTTTGAATATGAAGAACAGAGCTATTCTCTATTTTCTATCATCAACATTGCAAACATCAGTAATTTATGAATTACTTCACAGAAAATGATTCTGTGTCAATATCTTAATTAATTAATTAAAAATATCTGCAACAAAATGATTATTACCCAGCTTTGCAATTTGTTACATAATCCAGTTAAATGAAGATTCTAATCGCATATACTTTCAACAGAAAGTAAGCCTACTGAGCAAAATAGGACCTGTTTGTGAGTAAACAGACATAAAAATCAGGCTGTCCAAGAATTGGGATTAATAGAATATCCTGATTAAGCTGATTTAGTCTTATTGATCTCTGTAGAACTACACTGGCTTAAATCCCAGATCCTGGGTTTAACTAGGTTATTGTGAATCAGACCGTAATGTCAGAAAGGAAGACTCTTTCGGAGTTGTCTTCATCCTTTTCATCAGTGGTCCAGATAGGCGGGGTATAAATCAAACAAATAAGTAAGTAAGTAAGTAAGTAAGTAAGTAAGTAAGTAAGTAAGTAAGTAAGTAAGTAAGTAAGTAAGTAAGTAAATAAATAAATAAATAAATAAATAAATAAATAAATAAATAAAAATCTCTATCACAAACTTTAGTCATCTATTCAAGAGAAGACGTCTTGTAGAGATTTTACAAAGAATTGCATGGTATGAGACAAAGGACTCATAAATATGGTAGTATTGAATCCCTCCTTTGCTGAGGTGTACTGTTCCTACTCCATTCAAATCAAACCAAACAATGAACCAGAACCAGACAAAAACTAAGAAAAATACAGCAGTGTTTATAAACACAGGGAGTAATTATTCACCGTGCAAGATATTAGTGACATATATTAAATGCCTTCTTAACAAGTGTTCTAATTTTTGTTAATAGGCAAATTCTTTTGACCGAAGTACTGGATATTTTCCTCATTTGTTATATTTCAGATAAGCACCTCAGTGCACAGTGGAACATCTGAACAAGGAAGAACTGACCAGGAGACAGAAAGGATTAACTGTCATATTTTAAGATGTTTTCTTTTCTGTACAATTTGCTTTTTGGAAAAAAACAAATGGAAACTTGTCAATACATGATGACTGTTGTGGCTGATTGTATAATAAAACTAAATGACAGCCAGAATCCTGTTACTTACACCCACTGTGCAAATCCAATGGTGTCAGGCTGAATTGTGAACCACCTCGATAGGATATTGGCATAGATCTTTCTTGTTGCATACCAGTTGTGTGATGTAGCACTCACATTAAATGCCAATACCAACTTCTTAACTTGTAGCAATTCAATTGAAATTCATGCCGATGGATTTATGCTGGTTTAATTTTTCCACAGGATTCTTGTCAACACGTGAAATAAACATACTGAGGTTCAACTGTCTCAATAGCAAACAAAGGGGAGGTGGCTTATGTGAAACTCATCCATTAAAACAAAAAAATTCCATGAATACGAAAAAATAGTGTTCAAGAGAATATTTTTGACTAAATTGCACTAAGATGACAGCATTTCATATGCAGACAGTCTTTAATGTGGAAGGCCATAGTTTTATGATAGCTCCACCTGATCTACAAAATGGCATGGGTGCATGAAGTATCGTATACTTCTTCTGCACAGTATCTAAGAACAGAGTATAAAACATTAATGGATGGAAGCTTGTCTTCTAACTTCTGTGAGTGGTGTTATGCCCACAGAAGAGGGCTTGTCTGTCTTTCCATCATATTTCAACTAATTCTATTCCCATGAGAGCCTTCTGAAGATTAAGAGACTCCTTAAAATGGTATGGAGTGAGTGCTGTGAAACAAATGGAAATGACTGGTTAATATAAATCACACCTTAGGGAAAAGGCACTGTGTTTTTATCATATATCTAGATAAAACCTTTGAGCTTAGATACAGGTATTTGCACACAGGTATTTGTTTGAGTTCAAAACAAAGACTCAATTTTTGTTTCACAATATTAGTACTACGAAAGTGTCTGGATAGGTGATGAAAATGAAAACTAATGTGCAAAAAACTAGATCCCAGAATCCTACACATTATAAGCAATTCAGTGGCTGAAATCCAGTAGTAACTTGCAACTAAAGTACACCCATTGAATACATGGGGATTTGATGAATCAATTCCTATGTAAGTTTTGTTGGTTCATTGAGCCTACTCTAGTTATAACTTACTATTAAACTTCAGCCACTGTGTTATTTATTACTTATTGGCATCCAGGTTGCCATTAATAGCTCAAGTAATTAGTTGTGTTGTGCATGCATTGCATTGAACATTATTAGTGCATTGTCATTAATATTAACAGGCCAGAATAATACATGGAAGTACTCTCTAGTTCTCTTTATTGACCAATTTGGATATTGTTCTTGGAAATATTTATAAGAAGTTAAAAGACAAAACCAAAGAATACGTCCCTTGTCACTTAGAACTGATAAGAGAATGACTTAAAACCTGAAAACTTCTTGTCTCTAAAAATGGTTCTAAATATGACTCTAAAAATACCTTAAAATGTCCTTTAAAAGTAACTTTTAAAAGTAATTAGGCATTACTCTGTACACTTAAGTAACAGCTGTTAGTCATCATACCCCCGAAGTAATTTTGTTACTACTAGCTTCATTGCTCATTAACCAAAATAACTAGTAATGGTAACTATGTTACTTCTAAGTAGTTACTTCCAAGGCTTAGGACAATGCAATATAAAATATTTTAAAACAGAACAAGCTTTGTCCCACTTCCAGCCAATAAATCCCTATCAACACAGAAAGACAATCACCTTGGAAAATATTCAGGTTTAGGCTTTTCAGACCTCTGGAGGAGGGGCACTCCAAGCCTAGACAGAGGCCACCAAAAGCACCTCTTGGTGTACTAACCACTTGTACTTGACATATAAACTACAACACCTGCCAAGAGTGGCTCTTGATATGTTACAAACGAAGACAGAGGGAGGTCAGGGCTTTGCATATGAAAACTAGTCTCCCTGAATCATGTTTAGAGGACAGATAGTACAAATGCTGGAGCAGAGGAAGCCAGAGGTCCTAGCAATATACTGCCATCAAAATGAAATCTGTGATTGTGTGTTACTGATGTCACTGTTCTTACACACCATCAAATTTACGCCCTACTTTAGTTTATCGATTAAAGCTGATTTAATCCTGGGAAAGCAAATAGGTTTCCTAAGTTATAAGGAGAGCTGTGCTGGATCAGATAAAAGATCCAGTACTCTCTTTTCACAGTGGCCAACCAGATCCCAGGGAGAGAAGCTCACGAACAGTAAATAAACAGCGCCTTCCTACTTGTGTTCTGCAATAACTGTTGCTGAGAGATACACTGGCTGATATGCCTTGTAATATTTAGCCCTTATGACTAGTAGCCACTGCTAGCCTCATCACACATAATTTTGTTTAATTTCTAAAGCTGTTCAAGTTGTGGTCATCACAACGTTTTCTATTTTTTTAAAAATTACAAGATTTGGCAAGCAATTCACAATGTCAGGTGGATACAATTCAATATTAATTAATATATGTTTTACAAGTAGATTCTAAAATTATATTTATATATTTAAAATATGACCTATCTTCTGTTGGATGCTTTCTTTTAAATTATAAACAAATTTGAAACAGTTCGGTTGACAAGCATACAGGGCTTTTAAGGCAGACTGTAGCAAGTGCAGCTTTCTGTTAAGGCCTAGGTGGCATATTTAAGGAGTTTCTTGATAATGAATCTATCCATATACACATCATTGTGAACCTATTCAAAAACTGAACACTTGAAGTGATTAGTACATCTAGAGAGGGTTGAAAGGAGATCAATGGGGAAAATCACCTGTTTAAAATAAAAATGAGAAGGTGTTGCATTAAAAGGCTTTTGCTGTACATGAAAAACAAAAGTGAGAAATCTGTATTTTACCACTCATACTCGACAAGCACTCCAAACTATGCCATGAACCAAACAGAAACCTATCCTTTCTAATAATCTTGTGACAAAAGCTAAAAGACATCATCCTATTAACTAGTGATCTCAACTGCTAATGCAGAGTACTTCCTGGTGCCTTTTATGTAGAATGCTGCTATTAAAAAACCACTAAACATTCACCATGAGCAGCACAGAATCATTCATCTTTTATCAGCCTCTCTTGTTAGAAGAGTATGAGTGGGGCTGAAGGTGTCATTGATATTATGGAGTGGAAATTAATCAGAAATTTCTCTCATATTTTCCTCATCACCCTAATTTACTTTTGTATGAATTTCCCTTCACTAAAAAGTTCATACCCAACCCCCTGTTGTACTCTTTTAAGTTGAGAATATTCAACGAGCACATCAGCTGAAAGGCACCCGGTCCTTACACAAAAAGCATTCGAAATTCTCATTTAGTTGTCTTTATTTTGCTAGCGCCATGTGGTCCTTGAAGATGTAGAAAACACGGGAAGCTGAGTAAAGATCAGAGCAAGCTCATTAGCATTCTGACAAAATTGGAGTGGTGGAGATGTATAGTTTGCCTAGTTTGTCGTTTTGAAAGCTACCGGTGGTAAGCTTTCTGTTTCATTGTGCTTTTGTCTTTTTGGGGGTTTTTCAACGCAGCAGGGTGTTTGTTAGCCTAGGTTTTCACAGTGCATTGTGGGAACCCTTGCTGCACATTCAGCCTATATAGTATCACTCCAGTTCAAGTCAAAAAGTTTTTTCTCTCTCTGTATAATAATACTGATATATAGTCCTTGTCTTGTCAGAACTCATCTGATCAAGCATCACCGGGGGGGGGGGGGGTTAACTTCAATGTGCTAAAAAAGTTGGACATTAAAAATACCTCCCAAGCAGCTTTAAATTTATTGCCCTTTCTCCTTCAGCAGATAAAGTAGGAGAAAATTAATTTCAGTTCCACTGTTTACAACAAACTAGGAATCAAGTCGATTAGAATTTAAAAGCAAATCCTTTGCTGAATAAGATCCCAATTCTATTTCATAGACTTTTGAAGAAAAGATTGGTTTAAGCTACAGAATTATGTAAATAATGAATTACCTCTTAGAAGACCTAAAGAAGTTATTACTCTGGTCATTTGATTTTTTTTTTAACACAAGGCTCACTTTGAACAGCTAAAAGGGTTACATTAATGCTGCTATTCGACACAAATGTTTCCCAAGTTGTAGTGAAATGGATAAAGGTCTTTTCGAATGAATTTATCTGCTAAATCCTTGTGGTTGCCCTCCTATCTTAGACGATGACCCAAAAGAATGTCAACAGCTCATTTCCCAGGAAGCTGGAAAGAGTCACTATGCAAGTCATAATCTGCACATTCTCAAAGCACTATTTCAAACAGTACATTTCACAAGCTGTTTAAAGTTATTTTTCTCTCATCTCTGCTATCCTTGCAGTACTTTTGCCATCAATGTTTCTGAAATGGTGGGTTAAACAAATTTAAACATGACTTTTGGGAAATGCCCTTTTACCTTTCCCAGACTCTTTTCACAATTATATGCACTTCCCCTGCATCACGTGCCTTATTCCCTGCACTTACAAATACATGCTGCAAACTAATGGCCATAGCGGCCATCAAATGGGTCACCCACACTGAAAACAGCAGGAAAATTGCAACTTATATGCTAATGCACTTTTTACAAGATAATAACATAATTTAAACAGTTTTGTATTTCATTTAATGACATGAAAAACTAAGCAACGGCAACATCTCCCCAAATAATACAATATGGACATGATTTTATATGCTGTTTTCAAGCATTTAATATGACAAGGAAACAGGCACATTCTGATTTGTTTTGAACATGAGATTATATATACAGTATATGGAGGAAAAACAAAAACAAAAAACAAATCTGGATTTCCAGGCACCATGTTGACAGGATCATTAAATTAATCACAAAATTTAATTTATGATTATGTGCAGCATTTGAATTGATTTCTTCTAATAAATTTTGCTTTGCTTTATTTTCTGGCTTCCCTCTTGGTCTCTTTTTCTCCTTCTCTTTTTTTTGTGGTGGACTTAGTCCTATCATCTCATACAGTATCTCATATCACTGTCTTTGTATACAAATTCTACATGAACAGAAAAACGTTTCCATTTATACGTCAACTTTTCAATTTCCGCATCCTTTTGCAGCCCCCATGCCCCATATTACTGTTCCAGAAGGTCTCCTATAGCTTTGGGGGGGGGAGAGAATGTAGCATGCAGGGAGAAACCAAGAAAGCCTCACTGTGTGAACAAATATCTGATCATTTTTCCTCTGGATACAACTACTTATGCAAATTAAAACAATATAAGAACTGTGTGAAGTTCTTTTGTCTTTCTGTATACAAACTATTCTGAGCAGTATATCTGAAAGGAACTGCTAGATCCAATTTTAAAACAATAGCCACAATCCTTCCCTATATGGAGAGGGCATGACAGAATCCTGTTTTCAGCCCCATTCCCCTCTGATACATGCATATAGTCAGCCAGGATACCAGACCGTTTCCAGGAAGCAACTAGCAATATCTACACTGCCACTGGACTCTTTGGTCAAACCATTCCAATTTTATAAAACATTCTTAAATGCTTATCCCATATCTGTGTTCTATGCATGCCAAGCTGTATGCATACCAAGCTAAATCCTATAAAAATCTGCCCAAATCCAGACACTTTGACCGCGCAAGGAAGAATTATGCCCTTCTAGTTTAAGATTAAAATGTTAGGACTGTTTAGATGTTTCTATTGAAGTACTCTCTGTTCATGTAATTGTGTTTAGAAATGGGTTTCAAAAATAATTTATACACTCAGGTGATTAACCTTATAGAGTCCCTTCCAGCTCTGCAGTTCTAAGATGATGATTAGGCCGAGCAAAAATTGTGCAAAAATAATCATAGGTACAAGAAGATAAACACTTTTGAATAAAGTATATACTCTCTTAATCAGGTAAGCAGTTAAAAAGTGAGGGGGCATAGAGGAAGAGGGAGAAAAGGCCAATCTAAATTCCTTGTCTGCATGTTGTTTCAGAATATAAAGAGAGGGGAGGAAAAATGTTGCAGACAAAGAAATGGGTCTCATCAGTTGTCACAGGGGTGTTAGATTTACCCACTGAGAAGTGGAAAGTTAGAAAGTTTAGATCATTACATGTGCAACAATGTAAGCCCCCCCCCCGCCCACCCTCGAACTTAGAGCTGCATCTATTCTGTCTGGGCACACAGGTTGATTCCCTGGTGGAAAACATGGTCTAAAGGGGCGGGATATAAATTTAATAAATAAATAAATAAATAAAACAGAGAGCCATCAGGCAGTCTTTACATTCACTGTACTGGTGTTAATCTCAAATTATTAACAATGTAGATAAAGTCAATAGAGGCAAATTATATAGCTTCACCTGTTTTGCTCGATAATGTCCAGCCTCTAGCAGTACGAACTTCTCCTTCTTAGTCCCACCGGTAATGAGCTAAGCTAGGTATTCACAAACCCACAAGCAAAAGCAATGATAGCCACATTGCCACAAACAAATTCCAAAGTTTATAGTGACGTGATGCATTTATAGGCCAAGCAAAAAATGCACATGCTTTCACAAGTACTCTCTTTTCATAATGTTTTAGCTCTTCTAAAAGTTTATAGTTACAGCAGATTTGTCAAGGCTTATGTTGTATTGTGCTTTTGCGTAAATAAAAGTAAAGCACCCTGAATTCGAAAGCGACACATTTGCTCTGGTGTGATCTAAGATGAATGAAATGCAGTATTTTCCTGTTTTCAGGTCTTCTCCAATATTACAATCTACGTATTCCAAAACATTCTTTTCTTTTTGTCACCTTCAAACCCCATAACAAATTCAGATTAACTGGAGTCTCTACACTGAAAACAACCAAATTACTCCCTGCACTTTGCAATGTGCTTACGGCTGCAAAATTATTGATCTCCTTCACTGCCTTCTTCTACCAAAATTTTTGGAATAAGAATTGTCTGGACCTGCCATATCAAATTAGAGGGCAGTCAGGAGTATCTAAGTCCAGCTTTAAAACAAATATCATAACAATTACTTAGCCATATGGAAAATAGGGTATGTCTTTCCAGAAAGGTTTTATACATTTTCTATCTTAAATGTCAACTTCATTAGAAACTGTTTCTGACTTGCAACTTACCAGATTGCTAAATATCCACCTGCTAACTCACCATGAAAAGCGTCTTAAATGACAGATCCCCTGCCAATCCACATGAACAATAACATAATTTCCAGTGTAAATTAAATGACAGCTCCCATTCCAAGGTATTTTGGAAGTTTGAGAAACTAAGAGTAAAAATCAAAACTATGTAATGTGCATCCATCTTTGATATACACAGACAAAGAGACACGTACAGCCTCCTCCACTGCATTAAATGCACATCTTTGGATGAGCCTATATTGTACTTACATTGACATTCCTATGACTTAGGGGCCAGATGTTTCACAAATGACCAACAATTGGAGGTTAGAATAAATTAATGACTGATTTCTGAGCTTTGATGGAATTACGCATACTTCTTTTCTCAATGTGCCATGTGAACGTTCCCCAGTTAAACTTTTTCCCCCCTGACAAGTGAGGCCACCCAGCAGAAAACAACTGATGCAAAACCCAGGAGTAATCCCTCTGTTTAGTTCAACACTGTGGTTAGCCTTAACACTGCCTCTATTATCCAATGGATTTAGAGAAACCTTCATTTATTTGTTGGCCTCAGTTTTCAACTTTGTTGCTGTCTTTAAAAGGTCCCAAGACCTATGCCTATGTAAATACATTTGCATACAGTCACAAAGAAAATATTCTGGGGCTGTGATTACACTTGCACAAGTAGAGATAGCTCCTGTGAACGTATTTGTGATCTCACATAAGTACTTTCTCAAATACATACAAGTAAATGAAGCTGAACATCAGGCTTCTTTACAAGAATCGTTGTTGTTAAGAAGCAAATTGTTGCAATCCACATGGAAATATACAGGACTGAGCAGATAAAACTAAGGATCACAGATTTTTGAACACTGGGGACTGTTTTACTGCTTTTCTTCCCAATCAACTGCTAGGCTCATGTCTCCCTGTGTGTGATGTGTGTTAATCTGAATATTACTGGACACACAAAACAGCCTTTATGTAACCACTGGGTAACTGGATCTTTAATTTCTGCATTTCTGTTTTTAAAATTAATTTTTCATGTCATTTATTAAAATTTTCTTGCACCAATAAGGTTTACAGTATAACCTACTACCAGGCCAGCTGCAGTGTAATCTGTTTGCACATGGCTGATTCAAATAAAATGCTATCATACATCTATTGATTTCATTCCAAAGTAAAGGTATACAAATGTAAACCACAAGAATGGTTTCTCTCAAGAATTCACTACTCTCACACAACTTGGATTTTGGAAGAAAACCCATTGCCTTCTTGTATGACAATATCGGATACTGCTCCTACACAGAAACAATAGACTTTTTAAAATTTGGTGATTACAAATCCACCAGTAAAGTAAGTGTTCTTTTACACCATATTTTAGTGATATTACCTCTTTTACTGTAAGTAAAAAGTTAATACAGATCTGAGCTATGTGTCTGAATATGGGTCTTTGCGTCTCCTTAATGACAAAGATTCATAGAATATAAATTATTTCAATATTTCAGGGCATTTTGGACAATTTTAAAAATCTAATAATCCAACATGCATGCAATTAATAAAATAAGCAAAACAAATTATATTTGCTATTTATCTTCATGCACATTAGCAATGAACATACATTTTAAAATTTTACTTTCTGAAATACCACATCCAAGCCGAGTTCTCTTACTGCACTAGGCACATCAATACCCAAGCAAATGAACTACCAAAGTGCCCTAATTAACAATTTTGCAAGTGAATGCAGCCATTAGTGCTACATCACAACCATTAAAGTCTATTCTATGCCATATCAGTTTCTGTTAACATTACAATGGAGCAATTAAATGACCTTCCCCCTCCCTTAAACTCATTTAAGCTATTTGAACATCAGTTGCAAACTTACTATGTATTTTATGCAAATAATGCAAGCAGGAGATTCACTTCTGTCTCAGTCTTAATGATGTTTTAAAGTGGGGGGAGGCACTGTAAATGTGTATTTATCTAGTGCTTTCTAGACTAGTGGGAAGATGGTCTCTACTACAATGATTCAACAGCACAATGGGATCTAGTCTCATTATTCAACAACAGGCAAATTTGTTCTAGATTCTAGAACTTCTACATTGTGTTTTAAAAAATCAGCAGTCCTTCCTGTCCAGCATGTCAGGATATATGGATAAATGCCAAAAACTTTAATAAGGAATGGATGGGACCCAGTCCTTCGATAGTGCTCCAAGACTTTGTTTTTGTGCACTACTCTACAAATTTTCCCTAGATTATATTCCCAGAAACAGATAGTTTCAGTTTTACTCTTGGTGTTTTCAGTGTGGGCAATTTAAATGTTACTGCCTCCATATAGGTAAAGGTTCTCCTTGACATTTAGTCCAGTTGTGTCCAACACTAGGGCGCAGTGCTCATCCCCGTCTCCAAGCCGTAGATCCAGTGTTTGTCCATAGACAGCTTCCGTGGTCACGTGGCCAGTGTGAATAGACACGGAACGCCGTTACCTTCCCACCAAGGTGGTACCTATTCATCTACTTGCATTTTAACATGCTTTTGAACGGCTAGGTTGGCAGGATCTGGGACAAGCGACGGGAGCTCACTCCCTCGTGTGGATTCGATCTTATGACTGCTGGTCTTCTGACCTTGCAGCACAGAGGTTTCTGCAGTTTAACCCACAGCGCCACCACGTCCCATATACTGGTATGCTATAAATAAACAAAATTTTCAAATATGGTAGCATTCTTGTGGTAAGCAAAACAACTGAAAGCCTTTTATCTTAGACATACGCCCAACAGTCTCAGTATCTCATGTTAGTCCCAGACACCTGTACTGATTGCTACTAGCACAATGAAGATGTAAGATGAAACAAGTGATAACTGCATTAATCAGTACTATTGGACAGGGAAAGGACTTACAAAGGGAGGGGTGGGCAGAAGTGCTCAACTCCTCTCATATAATCCCTACAGTTCTTACTGAAGTGTTTTTTTCAAGTGACCATTGGTGGAGCATTGCATGGAGGTTGTGTCTTTTACAGCAGCGATCCCCAACCTTGGGCCTCCAGATGTTCTTGGACTTCAACTCCCAGAAATCCTGGCCAGCAGAGGTGGTGTTGAAGGCTTCTGGGAGTTGTAGTCCAAGAACATCTGGAGGCCCAAGGTTGGGGAACACTGTTTTACAGAATATGTTCTTGCTTTTTCACTAGGAAGCATGGCAGAGGGGAACGATTAGATTCCATGTCATTAAGGCATTCCTGTAGCCTTACCGGCCTGCTTGATTTCCACTTTTGTGAAAAACGTCAGATATAAATTATAAGAATGGCACGTAGATAAAGAAATAATACATAAATATTCTGTGAACAGTAGAAGAACAAGAAAGCTTCCCTTAACTCTTGCTAGATTTTTAACATACTATACTTTCAATAACAGGAGCACAATCCTACACAAACAATATTCTCTTTTTTCTTATATTTGACAAAATCCTCTTGTTATAGTATTGTATGATTATTGCTTTCACCACATATAAGGCTGAAATCCTGTTGCTTAGTGTAGTAAGTTCCAGTGTACGCCTATTGAATGAATGGGAATTTGCTGAGTCAACTCCTCCATAAACTCCACTGATTCAAATGGGCCTACTCTAGTTACAACTTTCTATACTGGAAATCAAAGGAACTTACAGAGGGCTCACGAAATCCTCACTGATTTAGTGGGCCTGCTCTAGTGAGACTTACTAAGCTAAGTGATCAGCTTTCAGATACTGACACTAGAGGCTTTTCAGACAAGAGGCTACAAACTGCAACTGCTACTTAATCCTTGGGGTGACACCTTGGAGGTAATTGTAAGTAGTTAATTTATGTTCTCCTGTATTTCCACTTATTGTAGGTAAGAAGATAATTTTAACTGTTTGTCTAAGGCAATCATCTTGCCTTCAACCTCTCAAAGTAAAATTAAATTGTATTTTAAACTGGAAACTTGAAATAGACTCTAAATTGATTTAATGAGTTTTATTTAATGGTGTTTACCCTTGTTTAATTCTTATAGCTATATTATATTGTTTTTATGCATTTATGCACATTTTATTTCTCATCTTATGAATTTTCTCTGGTGTCTGTGATGATCAACAACCGATTCAGATATTTTTAAAATATATAATGAAAAGCAAGGTGAGACTGAATATACAGTTGCTATATAGACACTAGATGTTGGTGGGATGTAGCACTCTCTGCAGAAGAGTTGATCATAATTAAAAATGAAGGACTCCCTGGCCGTTTATTGTTCTTAGTCTTAAAATATAACTTGTTGTCTTCCAGTAAATTCTTGGATACATTGGAAATCTAACTTTTCCACATCCAGCAATGATTTAATACTTGTACTCAAAAGAATAAAGATTTTTTTTTAAAAAATGTACATGTTGCATATATAGTTAATTCCTCCAAAAGCTCTGTTGATTCAAATGAACCTATACAAGCCAAGAAACTACTATGCAGACAGAACACTTAAAAATATTAGAACTGAATCTTTATTTCATTTGATTTGTTTCAATTTCAGAATGTAAACTATAAAAAGTCAACAGATCAGAGGATTCCGCAAAGCTAGGAACCATCTATCACTGTAACAGTCCAAATGTCTTTCAAGTTCCACAGGTTTAGTTTCTGTAAAAAAAACAAATAAAGATAAATCTAGTGGCACTCTTGAGATAGCCAAAGAAAGACATGGTTTCTGCAGATGGGAGGACATTTCCCTTTCGGAATTTTAATCTGGTATATCACTTGCTAGTATACCCCAGCATGTATTTTTGCTCCTATCAACAATTAGACAAATACATTCATTACATAGTCTTATCTCTGAATTTGATAGCTTGTAATTCATGCTAACTAGATAAACCAAAGTAAATTTTATTTAAATTTTCATTTATTCGTGGAACTTTGTAGATGATGCATATCTCATGATTAACGGACAACCTTCTAAAGCGTCCTATTCTCTAATCTTCCTAAAATCCCCTTTCATCCGATTGTTTAAGACGTCTTGAAAGGCTAACACAAGACTAAGACTATGGCACATGGGGGAAGGGGAGGGAAAAAAGCTTTTGTAGGTTAGCTAATTAAACTGTTTGTCTTCTGAAACATTTAACTGGCTTTAGAGATTATTCTAATTAAGAATGATGTTAGATGTATTTTTTTTAATGTGGCTATTAAAATTAATCATAATCCAACAATCTCATGCAATGAACTATGTAAATAGAGATGTGCTCGAAGTCTTGCTCCATTTTTATTTATTTTTTACTAGCAGGAAGGATTGTCATGAAAGCTATGAAACATGCATTCAGATTCTAATTGATTTTTAATTAGGGGCTGTTTGCAAACGACCAACTTTCACCCACTTATGCTGTTGTTCAAGGTAAACACATAAGGTTTCAACAGTCGGGCACTAGGAGTCTTTCCAAGCAATACAGCCATTCCAATGATGCTCAGTGTTCACACGTTGTACATTCATCTTTCTATGTTATACATTCTTCCTATTGTATTAAAACAAGGCCCTATTCTTGTTGATTTTGCAAGGTCTAGGTCTTGGCAATGCACACATTCATGTGTCTTTTCTTTAGCAGAAATATTGAGCTGTCACAAATATTGTTGGCAAGGAATTTTTTTAAAGCCTCCAAACAAGATCTACATTAAAAGCAGATTCACACTTTCATATACGCATTGGCATTCAAACAAAAAGGATGGCTAGAAGCCTATATGCAAATCATCTGGTTAAAAATAGTAACATTTCCCTCTTAAATTATGTAAGAAAACAGAACTACAACAGTAAAGAACAAGAATGAGTTATGACTGCCACACACACGAGCACACAAACAGGCAGGCTCTCTATCAGAACTCAGAAGGGTATTATGCTCTAAACACTTTTTCTTCCCTTACTGCTGAAAGATTATACTGGTTATCCCATTAAAGTTGGTAAAATGCCATTCTTGTGTCTTAAAGCTCTAGCATTGGAGGTCAAGAAGTGTATGCTGCTTCTTACAAGGCTAGTGTGGATGTAATCTTCCCGAAGTTACAATAATTAATGTTAAGCTTCTTTAGCAATACGTTTCTGAAAGAACTTGCCTGATAATATACTTAGAGCCTGGCTAGCTGTTTGTGTTTCTACGCAATAAATTTATTCAATGCTGTTCACGTACTTCAGCTTAAATCTTTAGTCAAACTAGGGTAATGATGAGCTGTGCGACTTATGAGTTGCAATAATATTTAAATATAAAAAGGTGAATATTTTGGAATGGGGGATGGGAGAAGAAAGCCAGGGCAATCTTATGACTTCCTACATTTGCCTCAAATAACCTCATAGAATGTACACAATACAATCACAGGTCTCTATCTTGGAATAAGTACACCTTGAGATAAAACAATCTATGCAGGTAAAAACAACTCTGTAGATAAACACTGGACCAAGCCTACTTAATATTTATTGCAAACATCCTATGATAGTATGTTTCTGAACATAAGTATGGACATACAAAATGAGTTATGTCTCTAGTTTGCATCTAAAAATAAGGTTATATTGAAAGATTTAGAAATATTGATAAATATTTTATCAGGTGCTAGAAGGGTAATGTTATAAACCGAAAAAGGTTATGTCACTATCTATGATAGAGTGGTTACTAAGAGTTTAAGGTGTTATATATGATTTAACTGATTAATATTGGTAGAGGTAATGAATGGAAGATTGACAGACAATTTGTTCATGATTTGAGTGTATTTATCATGTCCCCAAATGACAGAGGATAATTCTTGCTCTTTTTTATTATTAAAAGTTATATAAGTAAACTTCAGGTTGTTAAGATTTTCCTCCTCCCCATTTGTGTTCTTTTAATATGACCATAATTTTTTGCTGAATTCCATAGTATGTAATTTTACATTAAAAAAAAAACTTATGGAGGGACTAATTCCAGAGAATTTGTCAAATAGTTATCTTTTGCAATTTCAGTGTATACAAAATTAATCTCTCCCGTGTTCTGTACATGTGTTAATAATGGTTGAAAAACTCTTCAAGAAGTTTATACTTTTCAATGCTACAGAACTGAAAAACCAATTAATCACATAGAACTGTAATCTAACATAAGAACACAAATATATTTAAATCACACAAAAGAAATAATAAAAGTAGTCCATTTGTTGTGACTATTCCTCAGAGTGTATGAGACACACTGAGGAATTTTTGGAACTGGGTCAGCCAGTAGTTCATGATTACTATTAACAGCTGACAACAATACAGCTCCCCACTCCTTTTTGTTTTTAAGAAACAAAGTAATGGAGGTGGAACAGGAGATGCCATATAGGAGCAGAAAGCAGCTCCAGAGAATTTACTGGCAACTTCACAGCCCTAAGCATGGTTAACAATGGTGTCAGCCAGCCCTGAAGCTGCCTGAAAATTCAGCCAGATAGTGTTGCAGCACCCAGAAAATTACATTCTGGAGCTGGCTTCTGGATAATATAGCTGTTAGGCATGTTCCCACCACGGCTGCTGGCTAGTGCAAAGATAAGAAAAGAGATACATTAAAGCAATATTCTTGGCATTCCCAAATCAGTCATCCAATTACCTGATGACCCAATTTCAGCTGTGCTCGCTGCACTGTGCCTGCAGCCCACTCTCATGGAAAGGGAACAATGTATTATACAAACAGCATTTAAAACTAACAATCCAAGAAAATCTGCATAATTTTCATCATGCCCAGAAAACAGTTCAGACAAGGAGATACATTATATCTGTTCTTGTTTTCAATACCTGGAATCCTCAAGTCCTACTTCATCTCACTATCTGAAAAGGCAATTGGACAATGGGTACGTGTGCATATGCAAGGTATGCAACCAATACCTGCAGCTGTACTGGTGGTTAAAGTCACGGCATGTACCTACACTTGTAAATACATGTCAGGAAGTATGCAATGCAGATATACACATAATCCTGCTACTACATGATTACATAACATTCACAAGTAGTTCTATATGGACCAACTTTTTAAAAGACTCAAAAATAAAGAATTCCAGCTACCACCATTCTTCAACCAGCTTATTGCACAAGAACAGAGGACAAGAGTGGACATTATGACATATCTAAACATTAATAGCACTACCAGACAACATTTACCACCAAATGAAGATCAAAATTAGTTAACAGGAGACCAAATACCATTATTTTAATTCCTTTTGCAGTGAATATTTTAAAATAAGAAACTCTTCACTCTTGTGAGGACAAACTCTGCACATATTTTAAATGGGTCTTACTCTAAAAAGTGCTTGGAAGTGTCAGCTGGACTACTGACTGGGGTCTGTTACCATGTGGCTCTCTTCTTACAATTGCATCAATGATTCCTGGACAGTTTACAGATACATTGCAGAGTGCTGATGCTGACCTATATAGTCCTTTGTGACTTGAGCCTAGGCTGCTAAAAGTGTCCAGGCTTTAAGACCTTTGAGGGAGACTCCTTTTCACATTCATATCACTGCTAGAAACAGGTTTGCTGGGCAGGGAGATATTTGATGGAGGGCCTTCTTAGTGCTGCTTTGAGACTCTGGAACTCCCTCCAAATGGAGGCTTGATTGGCTTCCCCCTGCTGCTGCCAGGGAGAGCAGCAGGGGGACTTTTTATTCAGAGAGGACTTAAGAATTTAAGCTGTTCTGTTGGCTGAAAGGGGGCTTAACTAGTTGGGTACTGTTTCTTTTTATCACTGTTTTAAATTGAGTTGTTTTGATGTTTTGATTGAAAACTTGTTTTTAAATATTCGATCCTTTGCACTTATCATTTTTGGTGCAAAGGCAGAATATATACTTAACAACAACAACAACTGGATATGTTTACAGGTGCAAATGCAGGTAAGCAACCAATGCATGCTGCTGCACTGATGGTTAACGTCATGAGATATACCTACACGTATAGTTGCATGCCAGGAAGTATGTAGACATTTCCATAATCCTGCTGCTACATGATTATGTAACACTCACAAGTACTTCTATACAGACAACTTTTTAAAAGACTCAAAAATAAAGAATTCCAGTTATCACATTCTTCAGCTAGTTAGTTACTGTACAAGAACAGAAGAGGATCATAGTGGCCATTATGGCAGATCTAAGCATTAATAGCACCACTAGCCACTTAGAGTATCATTTTTGGTGCAAAGGCAGAATATGTATTTAATAATAATAATATAAATAAACAATATTTGTGAGCAATGTAACTTCTACTGTATGATCCTCTAAGCTAACCAAACCCAGCTTCCTCAGCCATTCTTCACAAAAGAAGTGCAAAAGAAGCACCAACAGAATTTTATGATGTGTTAAGACGCTTTTCACACATTTTACCATGATTTTATGTGTACTTTTTCTTTTAAGGCACAAAATATATTCTTTAATCAAACTGAACCTTCTCTGGTATGGTGAATCAGCTGAGTGTGCTTCTGTGTGCTGCTCAATGAGGGCTGCCTACCTGCTTTGTGCTGT